>NC_134285.1:6732990-7368374 GCF_949628215.1 Phalacrocorax aristotelis
CCCAAAGCTGGAGGTCCCAGGACCTCTCTGAGCTCTGTGCCGGTGCTGCACCATGCTTGTCCTGCTTTGTTTTCTGAAGTGTCAATTGCTTGCATGACTTAGGCCTACCTGTGTACTCCCTGGTTCGCCTTGTGAACACCCCAAATCATGGTTGTATTGTGGGACACGGCAAAGCCTCTAGTTTCTGCCAGAGAAGGACGAAAGGTCCTTCCTGCTTACCTCTGCCCTGGGAATCCACTGGGTCTGATCAATTTGCCTAGCAGAGGGTAGATAGAGTTACACAAAAATACTGTTAGCAGTTATTTAAGTATCAAACTATTTGGGAGAAAATGAGAAAGTACTTATTTAGACTACAGTCCATGCTTTTACTGCATTATTGTAAAACGTTTTCCTTTTTGTCCTTTGTTTTCAATTCAAAACAGCCAGGATTTAGGTTTTTGCTTTTAACTAGAATAAAAGCAATTTGCAAAGGTAAAACTGTTGTGGGAATGGAGGAACATTTCAGCTGATCACTAGAAGAAGCAAATATTTACCAGCTCACTCTGAAGAATTGGAGACTGATGTGGAGAGCATGGTCTTTGTCCTGCCTACAGCTTTGCTGACTTCATCAAATCAGACCATCTTCATTTACAGCTATATTTTCCTCTAAAACATAGCATTCCTGGGAAAAAAGAAATTGTCTTCTGAAACTTGCACTTTTGCATAGTTTATTTAAAAGAATTTCTGCTTGGCTGATCCCAAGGATTCAGGTAGGTCATTCAAGCTCCGGTCTGACTAGCTAGCTCAGGTTCCCTGCTCCAGGCTTCAGCCTTCCTTGTCTCTTCATACAGAAAAGTTGCACACACAAAGCTGTTCCCAGGGTATATCCTCTGCTAAGTTCATAGCTGCATCAAAACTGAGTGTCACAGGGAGATGTGAACTGTTGCCCTTTCACCAAAACCAGAGGAGATGGAAAGGAAAATGGACGGAGAACAGGTCAATGAGGGGCTGGTGCCAGCAGAAGCGCTACTGCCCTGTGCTACCCCATGTTGGGGGTTATGTCCCTGTGTGTGCTGCTGAGGATACTCCATAACCCACACCAAACGGATCAAGTCAGATTACCAAAACCTTCATGTTTAACTTCAGGTCATTCTGATGAAGGTGATTAGGGACCAACCACACAAGCCAACAGCAGGCACGTCGGCAGGGACAGTGACCCTGGGCAATGAGGGTGAGTGGAGGCATGCAACCTCGTCAGCTGGGCAATGCATATTGGTAGCAGCCCCTTGACTTGTGTCTTTATTGCCTTTCCCATAACCTTGGCTCAAAAAAAAACGTCCTTGTGACATGCTCGGAATTGGCTCTGTTGCAAATAATAATGCAGCGATGACATGGCACAGAGCAGTGGATCTAAACAGAAGAATAGTAATGACTGAGGCAAAATTGGTAACAAACCCCTTTGTCTAATCCTCTTTCTTTTCCTTCACTGTCTCTTGTTATTTTGATAATAGTTAAAGTTGAAGACATCAAGGAAAATGGTGACCCTCCAAACAGCCACTCAGCTGCAGCCAGCACGATGGGAGCCGAGAGGTAACCTGCCCCTGTGACTGTTCCCAGCTCTGCTGCTGGAAGTTTGTGTGGGTAAAGGTGACCCTTTGGGTCATCTCCCACCCTTTTCCCCTTGTCTAGTCCATGAACAACATCTCCTGGTGGAGCCCATCTCGCCATGCAGAGGGGCTCAGCCCTGCAGGAGAGGGGGCTTCGTCAGCAAGCACTGCAGAAGCAACTGTAATGCAGATAAAAAAGTAGGAATAGGAAATAAAAGCTACTGAAATTGAGCAGTGGTTGACACTGAGAGAGGAAGAAAAAGCCTCAAACTTTAAAGGCAGTGTTAAAACAGGGCATGCAGAAAGTGAAGTCAATTAGGCAAAAGAATCGTTTGCTGACGGAGGTCGCCAGGCCGAATTCCTAAAAGGATTCATGAATCGACTGAAAATACCCTTGGGATAGTTTGAGCACGGACTGAGTTACTGAAGGGCAATGCCCCAGATGACCCAGGAGACCCTTTCCAATCCTACAGTATAAACAATGACGCTATTAACATTTGTACTAAGTACCTGCTCGGGCTCCCCTCCTGCCACCGCAGCACTTCAGCTCCCACCCAGAGCAGGAGCAGAGGCTGCGAGATGTGCTCTGCTCCCTACCTTAGCCCAAAGAGCATCCTTCAGGTTCCAAGTGATTGCTCTGGTTCCTTACCCCTAAAACCACCCCTGTAGACAGGGAATTATGGAAAACCCTCATGACAATGGCAGGAGCAGAGAGAGGCCAGAAAGATCAGTGGAAAAGCCTGATGGAAACCCTGCAGAGCTGAAAAGAACAACGGGAAGGCTGGAGAAAATCACTGGCAAGAGAAGACACCCAGGGCATGGAGACCTTAATGGCCCTGTCATGCCGAGAAGGCACTTGCAGGGGATGGGGGACAATCTGGGGAATTAGCAGGCATGTATCATAATCGTAGAAACAAAGCCAACTACATCTGAGGGAACCAAAAAAAGCCAGATGGAGTTTGGATACCACATTAGGAAATGCAGCAGGATCGTGGGGCTGACCAAGATGCTGCAGGTGACCTTTGCTGTTGGGATGTGCCATCCCACTGGGGAGGATTTATCAGTGTTCAGACCCCGCATGGACTAGGGGCTGGTTGGGGAGTGTTGTATTGTCTATGGCAGGGGCAAAGCCATTTTGTTATTAACTACTTCTCTTTCCCATAACATCCCTGAGGACTAGACCTGCCTGAAATGACACCCCATGGTGTCACCGTTGGGCACTGTCCTGGGAGGGGACAGAGCACTGTTGCACCTCGTGTAGATGTACAGGTCTGGGTTTAACGTGAAGGCAAACCTGCAGCCCTAAATCTCCAACTTGTAATTCAGGTACTGAGGATAAAAATGAAAACAAGGTTAGATAAAAACATTCACTATCTGAACTTAATTATGCATCCACAGGCTGAGGCACATTATTCATCCTCCAACCTGGAAACAAATTAGTCTAATGAAGCCATGAGTTAAACTGGAGAAAGGATGTAAAGGCTGGAGAATATTTGTGCTGTGCTTGAGTGTCAAAACCAGCACTGAGCTCTGGGTGTGACATTTGTCACCAGAATCAGATGCTTCCTACGTGTGGTGGTGTGTCCAGGACCTGGGTTTTGCTAAGAGCAGGTTACAGTTGCTCATAAGTGGGAATCTGAGGTGATTAGAGACTGATGAAATGTGAAGGCTTGGTGCAGGCACAGGGACTCATCAAAACCAGAGGCCATCAGAGGCCATGGGTCTATGGAAACCCAAACAGCAGTGACAGCTGCCACTGAGTCAACCCAACTTGAGGGACACATTTAGCCCCGGCACAAGTTCCCCGGTGGCAGCCAGCATAGCCCCATGGAGAGTTTGGCTCCAGTGACCTCTAGTAAATGTGGAACCAAATCACACAGGCTGGGAAGAAAAGAAACCGATAACTAACTATAGTGGGATGGCAGCTCTCTCTGGGTTTATTGCACAAGTGTTTAAGAAGCTGAAAACTGTAATTAAACTGCCTGGGAATGTATAATCACAGAAAGGAAGGTCTTTTGCCCTGCTCCTTCCCTGCAGAATTTGGAGAGAAATGCAATTACATCATAGGAAATGGACTTGATAGGCATTTAACCCACACCGCCCAGCACCTCCGTTTTGGTCTGGTTGCTTTGGCCACCTATAAAAGTCACCCATAAACTATAACTCCTGGCACAAGTGGGAGAAGCCTGGGTTTGAGGATAGTTAGGGGTTTATCCGCAGCACACCACGACAAGTCTGGTGATATATAGCCCAGGTCTGAGCTCTGCAGCAGAGCGCAAAAGGTTCAAGCAACCTAGTAAAGACCGTGCCAGTACCAGAGAACAAGTCCCTGTAGGCCCCTGGCTGAGCCATTCTCACCGCTTTATTTTCTCACTCCTATCCTAATGTGCTTAACTATAAATGACCCCTTTATTTTTTATATCTCCATTTCATTTTTCCCCTTCTTCCAAGGAAGCAGTAAAACAGGGAAGCCGAGAAGCAGGGCTCTTATTGTAAAGTGAGTGCTGACACGGAGCAATTCTGGGGACCTCACAGCTCATGTTGAACATTTGTATCATCACAAGGAGGCTCTGGGCTTCTCCTCTGAGACCCAAGCCCTAATCCTGCTCCTAGGTTCCCAGAAGAAGCCTGTTGTGATCACACAGGCAGAGGTGAGCTGCATCTGGGCCAGAGGCCCTGACATTCACTGCATGAGCTTGGCACTATTTTATTTCCAGTTTTGCTGGGTGTTTTATTCTGTGCTGTCCTGGGGTTCATCACAAGGATGGCAGATTGGGGGGAAGACAACCCAGCTGAGCACAGCCCCCCAGACACAGCCCCTCTGTTGTGCTCTTTGTCTCCAATATGCAGAAGATGCTCAGCCACCCTGGGCAGAAGAACAACAGCTTGCTGTTTATTAGTATAATTTTTAAAGGTGCCTCGTTGTATTTATTTGCTGTGTGGTTAAACATTTATTATTTATATTTAATTTTCCCAGATTCAAAGGGGCATCACTAGGGGCTGAGTGTCTGCAGATTCAGTGCAGCTCCTTCACACACTTATTTATGTAACCTTGGCCTCCCCCAAGGGGCTCCCGTTTCACTATGTGCCATCGGCCTCTTAATTGGCCTCACAGATCACACCTTCTCCTTCAGCTCACCCAGGTTCCTGCAACTTGTAATTTCTAAGATATTAAATGTGGTTGAAACACAAGAGTTCAGTGAATTAAAGCCAGGAAGTTTCCTATCCCTCCTAAACCTTTACTTTCAATTCCCTCTCCAGGGCAATGGCCAGACTGGGGTCATCGCAGTTGGTCTGGAGGGCTCAGAGAGGACCAGGCTGTGTCCTGGGCAGGAGATGGACATCCCAGCTGGTGTGCCCAGCTGTTGGTGTGCCTGGCTTCACACCCAGCCGTGTCTTCTTGATAAGAGTGTTTGGCACTAATTAGGCTCCAAGCAGCTGATGAACCTGCAGGGATGTATGGAAGCTGTTTTTGCTATAAGATACTACAAGAGAGGCAGGACCCTCTCCTTGGGACCCTTTTGCACAGCCAGTCCAGCCCCCTTGGATAGACAGTGAGTGGTGGGATAGAGGAGAGCCATCCTCTGCCTCTGAGCCACCCCAAAGCCACCTCTCCCCGCTCCCTAGTACTGTAGCTCTCGCCCAGCTAATGGTTTGGGTACCAAGCTTGTACAGGCAACCAGGCTGGGCCCCCTACCAGGACACAGACTCAGTGGTCTAAAAATGCAATTTTCAGAACCGGGGAGACAAGGAACTCCCATTGATGTTTCCCCAAGAAGTAAAACCATGTCGAGGTGATGGCTTGGGATATTCCTTTTGCAATACATCCTCCTGCCAATGCACCCGGAGCACCTTAGGGACACCTCTGACCCAAAGATGCTGCAGTTCTCTTCCAGCCACTAGCCATGGTGCTTCATGAACAGATCATCCAGGGGTTCCATCCAAACACAGCCTAGAAAATGCACTTACAGCTGTTAAACTTTATTTTAGACAATACAGATCCTGTAGCAAGGAGCTCCACGTGTCAGCAATAAGGCAAAGACATCTGGAGAACTCAACCATGTGAGCTTTTCACCAGAGTAACTAAATCTCCAGGTGAGGGGCATTGATATCCCTGGTACATTTTTACACAGTTGCCAGCTGTTTGGGTTTAAAAAGAAACTTCACTTCTATAGGTAGAGCTATTTCAATATTAATGGTTTTATACCTTCTCCTTAAATATATCACAGGCTACACTTGGAGATAGAGCTTGAGAGTAAACATTGTTATGCTGGAGCTGTCATCTGTGAGTAATCACAGACCTAATTGAAGCTGGCCAGCCTATTAAATAAACATTCAGCATAAACGAGGGAGCAAAGAAATACCCTTTAGTTTGGTAATAGTTGAAATGATGGAAACCAGTACCTGAGTCAGGGACTAGGATGATGGGGCTGGAGTAGCAGGAGAGGCAGGGAGGAAGGTTTCCCTGCGGCAGCTCACAGCAGCATGTTGCAAAGCAGCAAGAACCAGAAAACATCAGCAACCAGCTTTTGGAGGGAGAGCAAAGAGGGAGCTTCCATGGGGCAGGGTACTGGCCATGGCAGGCCTGGATTTTGGGGCAAGGAGACCACAGCCTCAAGGAGTCTGGCTTTATTGCATCCAGGGAGATATGACTTCCCACCACCTACTGTTAATAGCTGGGCTAATGCCTGCAAAATAGCCTAACAGAAATCATCCTCCCAGCATCAAATACTGCCTAATCACCCCACTGAAATGGGCAATGATACAATCTTGAGCATTTCTTGCGTTCCTTGGGGAATTGCCTAATCCTCCCTGTTGTCTGCCAGTTTTTCCTGTCCTTGGGAATTTCATGTATAGAAAAGGCTCTAGCTTTTGAGAGTGAGGCACTCACTGCTGGCGGCTCTCGCAGCTTGCTGCAGTGCCGCGGGCAGCACTGAGGCACATGGGCATCCGAGGCTGCGCTCTGGGGCACGTAATGCAGAACAGGCAAATCTTCGCCCCAGTGAATCTCACGGCATCCTGCCCCTCCTCATCCTCTCGCCAGATGTTGCACGGATGTGTGCAAGCGGCGCTGCCTCTTTGGGAGGTGATGAGAAGAGGGTGATGCACCGAAGTGACATGCTCAATTTCCCTCAAAGATGGTGCAGCCACAATAACATTTTTCCTGCTGATGGCGTCCATGTGTCTCTCCCTTTTCACTGGAGCTCTGTTACACACCAGGATGTGGCACAAGCGTGTGTGCACCTTCTGTTCCCCAAGCTGTCCCTGCCTTTCTGGGGAGGATGAGGTGCCTGGCCTTCCGTGGTTAGTTTAAGAAAAACACTCTCCCAGTGATCAGTGCCTGTATGAAGTAGATGTATGGTTTCAATTCTGTCCTTGAGCCATGGATCATTTAATGTTGTCAACACATATACATCCTTCTCAAACATCCCACTGAGAATTTCTAGGGACTGTAGACAGCTTAAAGCTAGCATTACAGCAGCAGCTTCATATTTGCTTTCAGATCCACGTGCATTTTTTAATACTAAAGCTTGCATAATTGCTGCTGAGTATCTAAGCAACTTCTTCAAAGGGACAGAGGCGTGTTAGCAGTAGAAGAACTGGTGGCAGAGCAGGAACAAGGCCCATTGTTGGCTTACAGTTTCCCAGCAGCTGCTCAGAGATGGTGTTTGAGGAGCCCTGAAGAAGCGCTGGGTTGGGACCTCCCAGCTTGGCGTGTGTTTGAGCATGTTTTCTTCCTAACCATGGGGCGGCTGGGGTGGGCTCGCCAAACAGCCGCTGATGCTAGGTGTCCGCATTAACAGCATTTTAGCGCTGCACATATCTTGCCGTGGGAGCTTGCACTGACATTCTGCTTTGAAAAGTGGGATAGGGTGCTACCAGCTTTTTTTTTTTTTTTGGGGGGGGGGAGGTCTGGATGTGCTTAGAACCACAGGGAGATGCTTTGTGCAATGAAGATGACCTGGCATGTGAAAGCTCCATCACAGGGCTGACTGAGGCAGGACTATGAAAGGGGAGACAAGGTGGTTCCTCAGTGCAAGAGAAGGATCTCCTGATGTTTCCCAGCTGGGGAAATGGAGTTGCAGCTAGGTGGGGGCTTTTACCTTCTGGTTTTGAGCATTGCAGTCTCTCTGCAACTTTCCACTGAGGTGGGAGGTGTGCTGCTGTTCCATGGCAGAGGCATTAAGCTCTGGTTGGGATGCCCATCCCCACAGGCATCAGTCCCCTCTGGATAAAGGGCAGTGACCACACCAGGGAGCAGGTCACCCTCCTCCTCGTTAGCTTCCACCTGCTCTCTTGGGCACCAGGGAAAGAGATTGATGTGAGGTGGTGATGTCCGGTGGCTGGAGCGTGAGAACGGGAGGCTGTGGGTTTGCTGGCGAACCTGTAGCAGCTGATGACCGCTGAGAGGTATCGATGAAGCTCGGTACCCAAATGCTTCTCGTGCCTTTGGAAATGTAGAAGGGCTGTGGGTGATGATGGCTCCCTGGCTGCGCACCCAGTGGCAGGGCTTGGGGCTGCAGGGCTCTGCTGCAGGCATGGGGGGCAGCTCCTTCCCACCTGAGGAAGGGCATTTCTGGGGCCAACACCAACTTGAGACGTCACCCTGTACCGAGGGTCCTGTCCTCTCTTCATCCCGCTGGCAGCCGCAGGGCCCTGCGCAGTGCCACGTCAAAGGCACCTGGTCAGCCAAACTCCATTTACTGTGTCTATGTATTTATTATATTGAAGCCCAGGGTAATTACTTTACAACCCTGAACATTAAATATCATTTGTCTTATTCCAGTAGGTGCAAATCTTTATGAATTTTATCTGACGCTTGCTCCCTTCAATTATCTGCCATCAGAAAAAGTTTACCATTGCTGCAAAAATATCAATTTGCCAGAGGTTGCAATACATTTACTCTCCACCTCTGTAATTTACAAACTTACATTCTGTGATTAGAAAGAAAAATGGCTAATAGGAGAAATATTCATGCAAAATCGATACTGAATAAGATGCTGCCACCTTTTGGCTTAACCTAATTCTACATCTGGGGCCAAATTCATCCCTGGTGTAACTGCTTTGCTGGGAGAGGAGCTACAGCTGCACTAGGACTGGCTGTGAGGGATGGTGTGGGATGGGGAGATGAGGCATGATCTGGAAGGCTCACACCATGACTGTGAATGGGGTTTGGGAAGATGATGTGGTGGGGTTTGCAGGCTCTATTAAGAGGAAATTTTCCATGACTGTGCTTTTGTAACTGAAGTTTCCTTCTTGCCCACCCAGAGCCAAAGTGTTGGTTCCCAGCAGGTTTTTCTCTCCTTCCAGCTCCTCAGGAGGCTGTTCCTGGAGCTGTGTCCTGGGCACAGGGACAGGCACTGGGTTGTGGGCTTGTGTCTGTGCTGATGCGCTGGGAAAGATGGTCTGGGGTCTGACGAGATTCAGCATGTGGGTGAAGGTGTCTAACCAAGGTCTGAACTGGTTAGATGGTTCATTTAAGCTTGTAGGCAACCTCCACTCTGTCTGTCTGCAGTACAGTTAGACAGTATGCAACGCAGTGGGACTTGCAACACTGTCAGTCTTGGTAGCTATTGAATGTGCTTCTTCAATTACATGCCACTGCAATGGGCCGTGGTGCCCAAATACTGCTATGCTTTCAAAAGAAAACAAAAAAGCATTTAATTTTTGTAGTACAGGTATTCCAAAGTGCTAAGTACTACAGCAGAGCAATTGCAGTGCTGCTCTGTCTCCTTGCCCAATGACACAGGTTTTTTTTCCAGCTGAATACCCGCAAGCACACGATTAAAAGCTCTTAGGATTCTGTGGTTGTGGGATTTCCAGCAGAACTTGCTATTTCTCTCATATCTTGCCCCTTTGTTTCCCCAAGTCCAGGGCAGAGTCTGAATTCGGTAATTGCCACCTGGATTTCCTTTGCTGTCTTCCCAAGGAACTTGTTTGAATAAATTGAATTGGCAAATGTATTGTTCAGCTGCAGAGCATTGTGTCAGGAATAATGCAGGTATTACCAGTCGGTCTATTACAGCACTGAGCGCACTGCCAGGGACAGCAAGCCGATGCGGGAGAGCTCCCTTTGAACAGCTTCCTCTGTTTCCTCTTCAGAAAGAAGTGCACTTTTTTTGGCTGGTTGCTCCATGCTCTAAAGCAAGAGCAGAAGGAGCTACTTGGAGCTTACTCAGCGTGTGCAGAAACTCTCCTCCACTGGGGAATTTTCTGCTAATAGTTTCCTATGGCTTATATTTGTGTTTCCTTCACTAGGTGAGACTTGGGTGCTGCCGTCACCTTGTTTTCCATGGAGCATCTGAGCAGTCAGTCCCACCGATGCCAATGTCACATCTGTGTTATCAGAGATCAGGGCAGAGTGGTGAGGACAGGCAGCTCCTGAGGCTGTGCTCCCTGAGGAGAACAGGGCATTCAGCTGTAGGGCTTTGCTGAAGGACTCCAAGGACTACGCTAGGCTGTGGAAACTCAGCAATTGGGAGCTCAGGAGCTTAATCAAGGCACTGACCAGGTGCTGGGCAAGCTCTTTGAGTTAGGAACTGTCACCCACTACATTTCTTTTCTGCACCAGTGCTCCCAAGATGGAGGTGACCTGAATGTGCCAAGGCATGAAGTTTAAAGTTCCTCAGGGATGTAGGCTCACCTGAATCCTCCCTACCTTGACAAGATCAAGCTCTATGGGAGAAACAAGCTCTCCTGTGTGTAGGTCCCTGCTGGGTGGGGGCACTGGCAGGTCAGCACACACCAGCTGAGCGCAGTCACCACCATGACACTGACATCTCTCCCAGTGCCAACAAACGACTGTGACAGCAGGGACAAGAGTCCAGCCCAGGACCTCCCCAAGGAGAGCTTTAACCAGTGGGAGACAGCAAACCTTGTGCCCTCAGCTGCAGTTTTCTGCAGGAGATGCAGAGGGTTCTCACAGGCGAGTGGTCCTGCTGGGAGGATGCTCCATGGGACAGGGCAGTGGCACCACCTCCTCCCTCAGCTGGATCTTACAGCACGGAGGGCTGCCCAGTTATTGAAAAAAAAGCTCAGTGTGGGGATTCTAGCAAAGGGGCTGTCTGGAGGCCCAAGGCCCGCCAGGTGAGCAGGGTTCTGCAGAAGCTCCATGGCCGCGGAGGTGACCCCGCCATGCGGGTTAGCAGTGACATGGTGCCACCTCGTGGCACTCGTCTCCGAGTGTCACACGGCCTTGTCCTTGTGGGATGGACATCTTTACAAGGGGAGCATCGCCCTGCGGATGCTCCACCACCTCCCAGGGCTGCCTGGTGCCTCCACGGATGTGGCTGGTCCGTGGGCTGGTAAAGGCCACCAGTAAATGGGTGGTTAGGACTAACGGGTGAGGGACTACTCTCTGGAAAAAAAGGGAAATAGCTAAAACTGTTGTCCTATCCCCTAGCCTGAGTTGCACCTGCAAAGGAGGGGCTGACCCAAACTCATGCAGTCTGATTCAGAGTCATCGCTTTTGGAGATGATTTCTTCAGGGCTGTCTGCCCACTATGGGATCCTTGTGTGAAGGGTGTCTCCTCCCCAGCTCAGCTATTCCCCATCCCGATCTATCCTTTTTCCCTCTGGCTCCCAAGGGACCAGGACTCCCCTAACCACGCTCCCCTGCTCACTCACAGGAGACCCACTCATCTGCACAAGAGATGGATTTGTTCCTGTTCTGCACACACGGCATAAACCAAACCCCACTTACGAGGGTTCAGGTTTATCTCTTAGTGCTACAAAATGGGAAAGAAGGATGGCTCCATTTATCTACATTAAAAAAAAAACAACAAAAAAAAAGACAATGCTGAGGCACTGCTGTTAAATCATTATCAGTGGAAGTACTTAAGGACAGAATCTCAGTTTTCAGTGAAATGCTTTAATTTGAAGCCATCAATGTCATAAATCAGGAGGATCTGGGGTCTAATTTCCCTTGCTGATTGATGGTATCATGGTAGTGTCTAGGAACTCTGGGGCTCAGTAGTCATGGACTGGGTCCTGTTGTGCCATTTGCAGTACAGACCCAACAAAAAGACAGTTGTTATCCCAGAGATGTCTGCCATGGAGCCCCCTAATCTATTTTCTGCTAGGTATTGGCAGCTGACATTATAAGACATTAATGTTTGATCTGTGACCAGAAATCACCTGATAAGGGATTTATTTTTCCACTACTATTGGAAAGGCTGTTGCAACATTTCCCACCCTTTGACACAGCCTTTTCGGAGCTATGTGCCCTCTCTACCTGCCCTGCTGCCAGCTTGGCTGCTATCTGTGCTCTTTCCTTCTGGGCTGGGACATTCCCAAACAGCAAAGCAAATGGCTCAATTCTGCTGATTTTTTGTTCCTCCTATACAGTACAGAGTGATACTGAAGAAGGAGATGCCTCTTCTTTCTAAAAGGATGCCCCTTTTAGAGCACCCTGCCTGGATGCTCTAGAAGGGGGTTGGAGACATAGTGGGTGTCAGAAGCAGTGGGAGGTATGTTGGGGTTTACCTCTAAAAAGCCAAATCTGAGGTTTCCCCTGGAGGGCTAAGAGCTGGGAATTAGGAGTACTTGGTCTCTAACTGAAGTTCAGTCTACAAATCAAAGTATTTTTTTTTAGTATAACCCAAGGAGAGAATGTAACTCTTTCATACAGGTATATATCACCAAAAATTAACAATCAGAGCAGGCCCTTTCCAGTTTACTTCATCATTTAGGAAGGGGGTTTTAAACAGGAGATTCTTTTATCGAAGAACTGAGCTTATGCTGGTATAATAGTATCTGCGTAAATCCAGTGGCATAACAGTGGCTGTGGCGATGAGCCCTTAGGCACTTAGCAAGGATTTGCCAAGGAGCCTAAGGGCTGATGCACACTTGAAACTCAATGGGCTTTAGGTGCCTAAATGCATTAGGCTGCTTGGAAAATCCCGGCCTTTGAAGTTAAAGTAGGCACTAACAAAAAATGGCTAAAAAAATTTGAAATAATAGAAGTCAGGCTAACGCTGCTGTGAAGGGACCTGAAACAAGGCAGCGGGAGGTGGCTACCAAAGGTGGCCAAGAGGCTCCCCAGCATGAGGGTTCAGGTGAGCTCCATCCGAGATGTCTCTTGTCCCATCAGGAATTGCAGGATGGCCTGTCTGAACCATTTCCTCTTCCAACGGGTGTCTGCTTTTGTGGGAATGATCCAAGGCGTTTGGCTGGGGACATCCGCCTTGTGAGTGTATGAGGAAACATTAAAAATGTCTTTTTTTTTCTTTTTTTTGTTGAGAAGAATCTTAGGACATTAAAAGTTGGAGAACTCATCTTCATTATTTCTCTTTAAAGTTACTTATGAATTGAGAAAGGCTCTGCTCATATTTCTCTTTTATTTGCTATCTCCCCAGGCTAAAGTGTTGTCTATTTATCTTACAGATTAGGTTACTTTTTATGGGGATCCTGCTATTATATTTCACCTCTAACTTTGTTAGTTTGTGTTTGATATTAAATTATGTTGAATAAAATGAGCAGCTCAAGGACATTTTTCAGCTTCATCCTGAAATGAGGTTCTTAATCCTGTTTCTGGGTCTGCCCCTGTAGTCCAGCCCACGGGGACAGGATTGGGTATGCGAGAAGGGCAGCAGAAGTGTTTGTATCAACCATGGCCTTTGCAGGGTGAAGCTGCAGTAGAATCGTGCCTGCAAAAGCAGTCGGTTCATGTACAGTGATTTTGGAGGCATCTCTTTAGAAATGGGTTCTAATAATATTGACATCATCACAAGATAAGATCCAGGACTAGATAAATCACAGCCTCGCAACTCAGTGCTCCTTTGGGGATTAGAAGAAGTCGCTGAGCTGTCACTCTAAAGCTGATCATGGGCTCGTTTAACTATGTCATCCCATAAGACAGCCCTTTCAATTATGTCAACCTGTCTGCTCTCCCTAGACTCTAATTTTAGAGCAGCAGTAGCTAATATTCTTGGAAAACTGATCCGCCTCCACAGATCTCTCCTCTCTGTCTGCTGCTGTTAACGGAGTATCCTGTGGGGAGATCGGACTGCTTTACTTCCCTTCCTGTAATAAACCTAATAAAAATAGGTACCATTAGGTTCCTTTGTGTGTGGTCTCTTTAAGACACTTATCTGAGCTATGTAATGGAGATGTCACTTCTCCTCCACAGAGGGATCTGGCAGCACCACAGGGTCACTGCAATAAAAATAAAATTCAGTTTTAAAAGCCTGGTATGAAATTATGAGCTGAAAAGCAGGACGATGGGATTGGAGTTCAGAGACCCGGAAAAGGCAAATGTGAGCTGGAGTCACCCGAATGTTAATGCTGCAGCAGAGGCTCTGCAAGCTGCAGCAGCAAGCAGGGTGCTCCTGGATGGTGCGGAAGGACTGCAGGCGATGGGGTGGCCCTGGGGACCCCGGGGACAGGGGACTTGTCCATGTCTTCTGGATGGTGCTGGGAGGAGTTTGGGGCACACAAGGCAGAGGGGAGGTGGATGGAGCTGGCTGTCTTGGCCATGGGCATCTCTGTGCTGTGCTGCCCATCATAACACACCTTGGTGGGAAGGGGACAGACCCTGCCCTGAGAGATAGGATGGAGCCAGCTGCATCCCTGGCTCCCCATCCATGCCATGCCTGTGGCTGATGGTGATGTGGGACAGTCATCCCTGTGCCATCCCACAAATGTCCCCCTGCCCTCACAGGCTGGCAGCACAAGAGAAAACGATGCCACCCTTGGGCTGTCCCATTTGGGTAAATCATCATGTCTGCCATGGCATTCAAGAGCAGCAAAGACTTTCTTCAGCCATGCAATTAGACCTGCTCTCTCTCCTGGGCAATGTGACAGTCCCTTCAGCCAGGTCAAGTCTCCCTCGGCCATTGCTCCTCTGTGCTTGGCCTCCACCAGGCTGGACTGGCCATACTGGAGTACAGTGGTGTGTAGGTCTGAGGCTGTCAGAGGATTTTGTGTTTTCTGCAGAGCAATTCTAGCCTTCTCCAAAATAACGACTCTTTGGGGCCCTGTTTGAAGGAGCAAACATCCGTGAAGCTGAGGAAGGCTGTGATCCTCCTCAGAGATGTTTTACTCCCTCTTTAGGATGCAGTGTGGGTCCTAAGGCAGACCATGCTGGCAAGGTGGGGTGGATGGTGGCATTTAACTCCCTGCAGAGCCACCAAGAGGCAATCCCAGGTCCCACGGGAGAGGAAAGGAGGGACAAAAAGCAGAACCACAGGACAAAGGAAAAAGCAATAGCCCTTCTTCCTGAAAAAAACTAGAAAAGGAGTAAAACAGACAGAGGGGAAGAAGAGACAGCAGAGAGACCGTGCAGAGACAAGGGAGGGAGGTGATTCCCCATCCATCCCACCCAGCATCACCACTCTGGTGGCAAAGGCCAGGCCTTCCCTTTGCAGATCAGGTTATATAAAGGCCACATGCCGTGGGCTGCCGGGGAAGGATACCTCCCCCAGACTCCAGCAAGTTAGTTACACGTAGCTTTCCTTTCATAAATCCATGTTGGCTGCCCCTAATCAAATTCTGCTTCTCAAGCAATTTCCCTTGCTAATTCCTCCCGAATCAGTTTTAACCCACCTATCCCCCTTGTTGCTAAGCTAGCCAGCCTCTAATCACATGCTGCACTGTGTGATCCTTTCCTGAGTAATACGGGGTTTGGCACTTTCCTCCGGTTCTCAGCAGCCTAACCTGTCAGGAGCAACCTTCTAAAAATATCACTAAAGACCTCGGCTAATTTCTAATCCTCGTTTCTATTAAGATGGCTGCCTGTACTGTGTGGGTTTCTAGACTTGGGATTTACAGTCTTCCTTAAGAGCATCTAATCTGCACAGAGCCATTTCTGTTGTTATCCATACAGAAACTCCTCCCTTCCCCACCATAAAACATGATCCCTTTGGCAGCGGCTCTCCAATTTGCAGGGCAGCATCAGCCAGCCAGCGAAGACACCAGCCTCTTCCTCTCCACCTAGCTCACCCCGCTGCTTTTTGGCAGGCCTTCTTGGGGGAGATCACTGGGGTCCTGCTCCTCTTGGGTTCTGGGTAGGTGCTTTATATGAGAAAAATCAGCTTGTGAGCTCAACGGGGCAAGTGATTTTCTTTGCACTTCCCAAGTTCTCAAGTGTTATGTAAATAGTATAACGGAGCTGATGTATGGATGCATAATGGAGGGAAGTTCTTGAAGTACCTCATACAACTGGACTTTCAATTACTGTTTTTATTTGGATATTTTTTGCTGTTTCCTCTTTCTTTTTAACACTCCCTAGCCGCCAGTTCTCAAAACCAACCAGGTCAGAAGAACAAAGCTGGGGACAGTGCCATGCTCTGGCTGCTCCCCACTGCCCCTGTATACACTAGGTAGCTGGCTCAGCTCAGTCAAGTGAAATCCTTTTAATCGCATGCTGTTGGCCAAAGGAATCCGGTGGAAGATGCTGCATGACTGTATTGTCAAGAACCAGACACATCTGTGTGCTGGAAGGAGCACTGACTGCTAATGCTCTCCCTGGGCTTGAAACCACCAGGGTTTGCACTGAACGTAACTTGAGAGGCAGGTTCTGCCAGCAGGGAGAAGGGCACCCTCAGCCCACAGATGGGACCATCAACAGATCAACAGTGCAACATCTGATGGAAACATCTACCACCGCTGCACAACGCTCTTCTAGGACACAGCTGGGCAACAATGGCTCTAACTTACACAGTCAAAGCAGTGTCAGCCTGGTTCCTTCAGCTGCTGGTTAAACAGACAGGGCGAGGAGAAACCATGTAAATCAAAGGACAACACTGCTTTGAAGGCAGGTGGCCAGGGAAACATTTACACTAGGGACTGGAAGCTTCTTTCCATCATGAGAGCAGTGAGGTTGTGGGACAGCCTTCTGATGGGAACGAACTGTTGTTAACATTGGGTTTGGTTTGTCTATGAAGCGAATTAGATGAAGTAGTTATATGTCTAATAGAAGCTTGAATTGAATGACCCAGAAGATCTCTTCTAACATCAGTCTCCGAAGTCTACCTGCCTATAGCCATGCTGGGCAGAGGGGCAGGGCTCAGTCTGCTCGGCACAGCACTGCCTTCCATGCTGCTCCCAGACTTGAGCTGGTATCTCCCTGTGGGGCTACATCGCACCCCCAGGTTGTCCCCAGGGCGGGTTGTGGGTGCTCCCAGCATGGACAAGGCGTGGCTGTCTGGGAAGACCCCATGCAGTAAGCGCCACAGCGAAGATGCAGTCAGTTTGCCCTTTGCGAACCAAGGACCTGCAGCAGACTGCAATGCTCTGCCATCACAGTTGTTCTTTGGAGGAAGGGCTTTAAATGAGGATCTTTGGTAATTTTACGGGTCCAGGTGGGAAAATTAATATGTGCAGGAAGGCCTGGGAAGAGCGTTTGGCTGATGATGCAGTACCATTTAATCCAGCAGGACTGTGCTGTTGGGAAGACCGTAGTGCTGGCACGGCCGGCTGTAAGCTGGCACGCACCGCAGGAGTCATGTGAATGCCGCGTGGCAGGGTGATGTGGAAGATAGATGACTGGCACATGCCATTTCCAGACTTTGACAGCATAAATTGACCTTTGCAGTCAGTCACCACATGCCTTCCTAAAGCTCCTCTTTGATCCCATAGCTCCACCCTGCATCTGAGTCATGTACCACAGGAGAAAGTCAGGTGTTTTCTGGGGAGAACAGGGGCAGAACAATATTTTGTTATTTCTCAATCTTGTAACAAATGTCATTAAATGAATAGCTCTCACCTCCTCCATGCGAAGCCAGTGTTGTTACACACATTCAAAGATCAATGTTTCTAAACTACACTTCGATCCTGACGTGCCTCATTACAGTGAGATAACTATTTAAAAACAGAGACCAACTGGGAAAGTTTTTATCCAGCTGACTTGTACAAACCAAAAACAGAGACCAACTGGGAAAGTTTTTATCCAGCTGACTTGTACAAACCCACAGCTGCAGCTGAGGCTTGTCCACCCAAACCAGTTAGCACATGCTTAAGTCCTGCAGCAGGGCCTTGAGCATCAGCCTGCTGTGATGAAAACACCCCTTCGCACTGCACCCTCTGGATTTATTTTTAAGTTTGGAAGTAACATGAGTTAAGCATTGCAATCCAGAGGGATGGTGCAGCAGCCTAAGCCCTGATGAAGAAATGAAGTGAAAACGGATGAGGTAAAGGGCTGTGACACTCCAGTGTCCTCTGGAGCAAACCAGCCCAACATGGGCTTTTACGGGACACTCTCCCACACGTGCTTATTTGGGACACGTGTCCCACAGCCAGGACACCCCCCCCGCCATTCCTTTAAGCGCCTGTTCCATAGGGTGTTCACAGCAGCAGGACTGCTTGTGTCAGGTGGAGTGTCAGGTGGACGTGATCCTCTGGGGATGCTGGTAAGGCCCTCGTCTTCATCAGCAGCACCGTCGTCACCGCCACCTCTTTCATCCCCACCCTGAACTTATCTCCATGCCCTTCCCCGTGCCCTGTTGCCTTCCCTTCCCGCTCCCCTATTCCTATCTCTCATCTCCACCTCCGTCCCTTTCCCTTTCCCTTTCCCCTTCCCCAGCCCACGCCCACGCCCACGCCCACGCCCACGCCCACGCCCACGCCCACGCCCATTCCGCGCCGCTTCCACGCCCACCCCAGATCTGCGCCGTCACGGCCCCCAGCGCATGACTCAGCACAGCCCCCGGCCGCCGATTGGCCGCCTGCCTAGAATGCGTACTGGACGGCGACGGAGGGCGGGGGGCGCCATTGGCTCGGCGCGCCGTGACGTCATCCGCGGCGGCCGGGGCGGGCGGGAGCGTGACTCAGCACGTGGGCGCGGGCCGGGGCCGGCGCATAAAGGCGGCGGCGGCGGCGCCGTGCCCGTTGCGGTGCCCCCGGGGCGAGCGTCCCGCCGCGCCGCCCGAATGGAGCTCCCGGGGCTGGGCGAGCACTGCTCGGAGAGCGCCTGTCGGCAGCTGGGTAAGGGGCGGCGGGGCGCGGCTGGGGGCTGCCGCGGGGAGCCGGGCTCCGGGGGGCTGCCCCGGGGAGGCGGGCTCTCTGCCCCCGAGCGGCGCCCGGTTGGGTTGCGCTCGTACGGGACGGGCAGCCGGTGTCCTGGGGAGGCCCGAGCCCTGTGCCCCCGGGCGGCACCGGGGCGCTCCGGTTGGTGACGGGTACCGGTGCTGCTTCTGCAACCCCGCTTAGATAGGTCCAGCAGTTGGGCCAGGGCGTCTTGTTCTCCTGTGTGGTTAAACCGTTCAGGGGTGTTCTTTTCCTAAAGAATAAAAAGACTCTGGAGTCTGGGCTTCGGGTTTGTGCTTCAGCTCTTGGCTACTGCCTCGCTAAAAGTTTCTGTGCTGAAGGAGCTCCTGAGGTATTTATAGCTTGTGTTAGTCTAATGCTGGATAAAGAGATAAAATGTATAACTCTTAGTTCTTTAGTTTTAACATTCATGAAGAATGATGCTTTTTCTAGAGATAATTCAATTGTCACTAGGCAAAGACTTGCTCTATAACTAATTTGTAGTCTTCTGCAAGTACTACAGCTTTTAGCTCTGCTCTATTAACATCTGTTTTTCTTTTATTCTTCTCCCAGACTTCCTTCCTCTGAGATGTGATGCATGTGGGGAAGTCTTCTGTAAAGATCACATCCGCTATGATGATCACAAGTGTAGCTCTGCCTACAAGAAGGTAAGTTCCTGTGCAAGAGGCAGTAATTCATGCTGCAGAAATGCTAAGTCATGTATAAGGGCTGCTCTGAAACTTGACTTATGGTTTCAATAAAAGTGGATGGGCGATCCATAAGATGTAAGTTAATGATAGAGCTGAATTTCAAATATATAGAAACATAACACTGTGGATGTCAGTACCACTAGATTCTAGTTTCTTTCACTTATGCTGCATCTTCCCAGAGATGAGTGCCTTATATTTTAAGTCCTGTATTGTGGCCTAAAACTTTCTGCAGCCCCTGTCCTTTAAGTTGAAGGACAGCAAATATGAAACTACAGAAGGGATAAATAGAATAAGTGGAGCCAGACCTTGACCTCTGGCCCATACTTGGGCTTTGAAGTCTTCAAAGGCTGTATTTCTAGAAAGCCTAGAAGCATATTTAAAGTCAACCTACCAAATACATTGCTACAAATTGATTTGACAAAGCATGCCTGACTAATTTTTTGGATAACGATTTGCTTTTACCCATGTGAAGTATACCTTTAAGAGCGTTAGTAAATGAGTAGAACATAAATCACTTTTGAATATGCTTCTATCACCCATGGCTAAGAGAAGGGGGAAGGACAGAAAAAAAATTGGGTGGGACTTCTGATCTGTGTTGTGTGTTCTTAGAATGTGCAGGTTCCAGTGTGTCTGCTCTGTAACATGCCTGTCCCGGTTCAGAGAGGGGAAATACCAGATATTGTGGTTGGAGCCCACATGGACAAGGACTGCAAATACAATCCAGCACAGCAAAAGCAGAGGGTAAGGAAACTGCTGTTGAAGTCCAAACTGTCTGGCTAATGCTTGTTAAGTTGGGTTTTCTGACAGCAAAATGTGCAGAAGCTTGTTCTGTTTCGTCTTAATTCTACGGGTGCTTGAGCATTCATGCTTCGGCTTGGTTACTACTTGAGAAGCTGGTCACGGAAAGCAAGTGAGCATTGCCAACTTTGTGTCCTCTGTTATTTAGATATTCACAAACAAGTGCTTAAAGCCAGGCTGCAAAAGGAAAGAGATGATGGAAGTACTTTGTGAACAGTGTGGTGGCAACTTCTGCATAAAACATAGGCATCCTCTGGATCATGACTGTAAAGGGAGCAGCCATCCCACCTCCAAGGCAGGGTAAGCTGCATTTCTGATACTTTGAGCTCAGGCTGAAATTTCAGAGTATCAGGTTGGTGGGGAGCTCAGACAAATAGGGAATTCTGTAAACTACTGGTCACTTCAATAAAATAGCTACTATTTTCTCTTTTGGGCCTAACTTCTGACAGTCTGAGCGCCAAGATAAAAAGCTTCTTGTGAAATGCCTTCACAAAATTCTTCCAAGCTTACCTATCTTGATAGTGTGACTCAGTGTCTCCTAACTGCAAGTAGATACTGCCATCCCAAGTACCCTTTGGGATCTGGATCTAAATACTAGAATCCTAAAGCTTTCCCAGCACCCTGAAGTAACAAAGAACAAAATACCTTGCTTAGCAAAATTTAAACTTAGTTTTAATAAAAATCTGTCTCTTGCAGGCAGATGTACCTTCTTGTTCTGTGCAATAGGACTGTAAGACTTGTGTGACAGGTGCAGATAATTAAACTGGAAGAGTGAAACTACTGGCAGCGTGTGTAAGAGGTGCTGAGCCTGGTTATATTTCTTTGCAGATATGCTGCTCTGATGAGAGCCTCTCAAACTGCCTTCAAGTCAATGGGAGCAATTGGAGTGCCATCTAATGGGAGTCTTCAGCACAACAGGTATAAGCTGTAGAATGAGAAAAAACAAGGTGGTTTAAAAATAGTCTTGTGTCAACATGGAGTAGGAGTGCCACTGTCATACCACTAACTGCTCTAGAGCTGGTAGCTGACCTTTAGTTGGTGTTAGGAATGTGGTAGAGGGGTTCTGACAGCAGAAGTGAATCTTTACTTCTCTGTACTGTAGTGATTAAAACAGCTATGTAGACATAAGTATTAGGACATCAAGTGGTTGTAACAGCAGGCTGGTCTCCCACCTGATCTGTGTGATGATCGGTTAACTTCTGGAAAAATGGTATATCCTCAATGCTGAGGAAGTACAGCAAGCATCTGAATTAAAATGAATGGCTCAAGCCCTTCCCTGCCACGGTGTATCCTTGTGACTGAAAGTTTTCATTGTGAAACTCTTACAGTGTGTTCTTCTGTCTTTCAGATGCAGATAGTAGAGGCTCTTCATCTGGATCAAACCTCTGTCTAATTTAAAGTTAATCTTGTATATAAGTCTTTAAAATTTTCTATGCATTAACTTATTTTTGTATCATACAGTTTTATGCATTCAATAAACTGTCACCGTTTTCAAGCCAACTTTATTTGTTCCTATATTTGGAATAACAACTGTAATACTATGAAATCCTTGGTGGAGGAAACTGGGGAGTGGTGGTAGGAAGAAGACTTAAATTAGTATGAAACACAGCCAGCTTTGTGTAGGAAACGCCTAGTTCAGGCTTACATGATCTAAGATGAAAGTCTGAAATACAAGCCACTGTCATATCTCAATCCTTTTGGAAATGAACTGGCACACAATGCAGCATTCTGCTTGACAAACAGCATACATCAACATGAAGCCAGTTTTATATAAGCTGCCTCTTGGTTTCTGAATGTCATTGGAAGTACTTGATTTACAAAGTCATACCTCATTTTTCTAAGCCTTCCCTAAGCAATTCACTGAAGGCTAGTGCTCATAGAGGCATGCATAGCATACTACTTAATAATTTATTGCCCCTTAGATAGAAACCTAGATTTGCATGGGTATTCCTTGCAGTTGGGGTAAAAGGAAGCCAGAGGAAGTAGTGTTAACTGTTTGTGTCCCATGTAATGAGAATGAGGCAAAAAACTGGCATAATCTAGGGAGGCTCCTCTTGCTGTCTTCCTGAAAAGCTTAAACAAGTGAAGACATAACAGATCTGCTCCATCTATTGTCTTGATCGGCAGTCTTGGCTCTTTAAAACTGCATGAATATCCAGCTGCTTAGCTTGAGGCCTGAAATATTGGAGGTTGATGAAATGGAAATGTGCTGTTAATGAACAATGTTAATTCCCCAGCTGGGATCGAAGTAGACCTCTCATCCAGCTAATTGTGAGAAAAATGCCAAGGCCTACTGATGATGTCAGGGGTCAAGACCTCAATTTCATGTGTCATTGGAGCCATTCCTCTGCACACTGGGGATGGTGGGCTGGTGTGTTGGTATAGGACTGCCTGAAGGGTAATTGCAGTGTCTTGAATCACCTGCAGCTGTGAGAGCCCAGTGCGGTTCTGCTGAGGTGGGAGGATGAGCAGTTTGCATAGCAGAGAATGCTGTGTTCCTTGTCCTGGCAAAAATAATCCTTGGTAATACTGTGAGAGATGTGAGCATAAGTGCAGTTAACGCATGTGCTTTGTACAGCCATGAGGTGTGCTGCAGTTGCGCAAAGACTGTTGTGTGCCTTGTTTCTCTTTGAAGAGTACAAATGCTGCTTAAAGTGGAAATGTGGATTTATGGTCCTTCACAGAGATAGCATGTGAACAACCAACATGCTGAGTTGTGGGCCTTTCATCAGAAAGTGCAGAGATGATGTAATTCCTGGCCAACGCAGAACA
This sequence comes from Phalacrocorax aristotelis, assembly GCF_949628215.1. NCBI lineage: Eukaryota > Metazoa > Chordata > Aves > Suliformes > Phalacrocoracidae > Phalacrocorax > Phalacrocorax aristotelis. Next base: position 6,755,822 of record NC_134285.1, read on the forward strand.
AAATATCTGTGCTGTCTCATATTTGTGTTTGGCTCAATGTGACTTCTCATCCAGGAGTTGTTTTTGGAGATGATCAAAGCTATTTGGAAGGTTTTTGTCGGCCAAACTGAATATATAATGTAGGTATGAGTTACTACTGCTAGTTCCATACAGTCTCATTTTATGTAATTGTAGTCAAAATTGTGACTTGACAGTATCTGTAATACTGTCTTTAACCACAGGATGTCACAATAGGATGCATGATAAAACAATCATTCTAGGAAGTCTAAACATAGAAAATATGTTTTCCCTATTCACATTGGAACAAAAGCTTAAATTACAACTTATTTTAGATACCGCTACCTACTGATTATCCTGTGTGTTCCAACACTGTAACTCAGCCCTAGCGCATTGCTACTGTACTAGGACTTTTATTGTCATCTTTGTAATATGTAACAGGCCACAGGTTCCCAAACAGTGCTGTGTGACCCACTGGTGGTATGGGAAGGGGTTCCCAGTGGATGGAGAGCAGGTGCTGGCCCTGGCGCGAGGATATGGACCCGGACTGAGAGGCTCTGCCTGGCCCAGCAGCAATGGGTGGGGAACAGGACTGGCACCCTGTGGCGTGGGGAGGAGGAAGCAGAGATGTAAGGTTTACCTCTTCCTGTCAGTGCATATAATGGCACAGAGAGCTGTTACAACCAGCGTCCCAGCTCTGACAGGGAGCAAAGCAAATGGAAACAAAAACCCTGTTTCAGGTTGTCATGAAAAAAACACTCCACCTACATGTCTGGTTTTGGTAAATATTTTTGCCTTTAAGTTACCAAGGGGAAATGGAAATGTTTGTGCACATGGTATTTATAGAAAATGAAAACATGGAAACCAATTTGTTCCCTGGAAACCTTGTCCTCGGAGATGTTTTCTCATCCCCTCATACTGCAGCGTTTGCCTCTTCCCAGCGCATTCCCTCAGACCTGGTCAGAACAGCAGATAACGCTCTTTCTGACACAAAACCTCCAGGATCTGCTGCCTAAAAGGAATCGCCACCATTCTCCAGAGGGCTGCACCTCACTGTGTTAGCAGCCAGCATGGCACCTGCGCGGCCATGCGCAGGCCTGCTGCAGCCCCTGGCTTCTGTGGGGAGCACTGGGGCCGGCCTACCCCGGGGTGTCCCTCAGGGACAGTGTAGGGGGGTGCTGCCAGGTCCGGAGGGGACCCCAGTCAGGCCCCGGGTGGGGTCCGTGTCAGGGGGGGTGTGTGTGTGTGTGTATCCTGTCAGGCCCCGAAGGGGTCTCTCTCAGGGCAAGGGTGGATCCCTGTCGGGCCCGGAGGGGATCCGTGTCAGGGGGCGGGAGGAGCCCGGCCCGGGCCGCGGCCGCAGTCCAGCCTGGCGCTGACCACGCACGCAGCGAGGGGTGGGGCCTTGCCCCACCCTTCCACGGGAGGCGGGGACATCAGCCGTGGCGGATCTCGGCGCAGAAAGGTGACGTCAAGCGCGCCTCCAAAAGCCGGCGCCTCCGGGTAGGCGCTGTAAGACTGAACGTGGCTTCCTATTGGCCACTCAGGAGATTGGCATGGCTAGGACCAACCAGACGCCTCCCTTCTCTCCTTGTAGCCAGTGAGAGGGAGGGGGCGGGCTGCGGCGCCAAGCGTGGGGCTCAGTTAAATGTACAGAGGAGGCGGGCCGGAGAGGTGGGTGCAGGGCGGGGGTGCGGGGAGGGCACGTGCTCTGCGCCTGCAGCCCCGCCATTAGGCGTCCGATGGCGGCAGGAGTTCTGGGGTCTCTGTGCCTCGCCGGGCCTGGCTGGGGACTGTGAGAGGGTTGGGGGGGCTCCGCCACAGGCGCGGCGGTGGCCGGGAGGTCGCTGCTCCCGCCGCCCCCTGTGCAGCCGCCTTCTCGCGTCCCCCCGGCCCCTCAGGGGGGGTTGCTCGGTGCCGGCTGTGCGCTGCTGCGAGGAGCTGGTGGGTGGTGCTGGAGGCAGGATAGTAACGCTGCTTTTCCCGTGAAAGGTGGTCTGGTGGCTGCTTTTGAGAACATACCACTCGAATTAAGAAAATTCCTAGTCACGAAGTCTTCACTCACTCCTCAATAAAAGGAAAAGCGACCCCAGGGGTCTGGTGTTAGAAAGCCAGTGGCTCGGTGCCTCCCAAGGGCTCCCCACCAGCTGAGGCCGTACGTTCCTGTCCGGGTCCGGGTCTAGGCCTGGCCTAGCAGGGGTGTCGCTAACTGAGGCGCTGCTGTGGCGGAGGTGTCAAGGGCTTGGGTCCCTGTGCGTTGTGGGGAGGTTCCCACCCGTCAGTTCCGCGAGTTCAGCTGTATCGGTGCCTACCAAAGTGGGTTTGTGGGTTGTTCTATCTTTCAGAGTGTGCCTTGAGTTAAGTATTTGTGGTTGAGTCAACTATTGTATTTGTGCTGTGGCTGAGAGAGTGACTCTTCTGGAGCAGCTGTTGAAAACCACTTAAATCGGTTTTCTCTCAGAGAAATAATACGCAATTAGGGCTAGAGCTGGTTTCTGAGCCAGGTTTTCAGTAACTCCTGTTTGCCTGTGCCCTTATGTCAGTGTAAAATGAAAGATAAAGCTCGTAATTCTTCAAGCATAGTCCTTCCACATTCTGTATAAAAACAGAAAAAATTTCAGTATAAACAGAACCGGTAGTTTAAAACTGTCTGTTTAGTGATAAAGTAGGCTTACTTTTTTGCTTGTGGGTATGTGTGTATGCACACATAGGTATGTTAATAAGATGGCTAACGGTCCCATTAATGTGTTTTGAGAAGAGGGAGGTCTGATCGGTGTTGTCTGAGGTAGACAGTTGATGAAACAGTTCAATATGGCACGTTACAATGTGCAGAAAGCAGTTATGGGGGATTGCTACCAGGAGGGTCAGCGAAGCATTTTCCACAACGGCATCTGTGAGGACAATAGGCGTTGAGTTTTCTACAGGAGGATGACATTCTAGTTTTACAGTAGCTTAGCTATAATATATTCCTAAGGCAAACATGATGAAAATTCTCCAAAATGGATCAAAATTCAGTGCAGATGTACATTTCATAGTTAAGTAGTCACAAATAATCCCCGTGCCAGTGCAATTACAGTATAACTCTGTCTGTGTGCAACACTGACAATATAAAAAAAGATTCTAATTGCAGTTTTGTGGTTTCTGTTACAGAATAGCTCTATTTTAGAATGCCAAAAATGAAGGTGGAAAAAAAAGAAAAGAAGGCAGAAAAAAGAAAAAAGCTAAAGCAACACATAGCCCAAAAGGGAGAGCTGGAATCAGAAACTGAACCAAAGAAAAAGAAACAAAAGCTGCAGGTAGGTTCTCCCAGTTTTGACTTTAATTCAATAAAATGTGGATATATTGTTACCTGTGATGTGATGGGTTTAGAGATTCAGTACTGAATCTGAATGTACAATATTTGCTTCAGTTGCATTGATTCATTGGATGTGATATACCTAGAGTGAAAGTTAGAAGAAGATAAATTAAGGCAAACCTGGATATGATTGTAGCAGTCAGAGTACATGACCTCTGTTTGTTTTGGATGCTTCTGTGAAAGGCAGAGGGTGGATGAGAGAATGTGTGTGAAAGGCGAACCAAATGGCTTTAAGCAACTGTCATACGGCAATATAGGCGTAGCTTAAGTATTCATGTGATCCTGAGGGGTTGGAAAAACATGAAAGATGCTTTCTTGGAAATCCTCTTGATTTTTGGACAGAATGTCAAGTGGCCAGAAGGTGTCAGCAGTCTCTTTGTATTACTGAACATTTTATGAATTAATTTTATGAGAATGAAATTATCAATATTGAGATGTCATTTAAGTGGAAATTTAAAGCTGTAAGTTTTTTGTGATTGAAATGATAAATAAACAGGGTGATTCAGTTCTTCTGAGTGGTTACTGTAGAACGTGGATCAAAGAAATACGAAGCAGTTTGGTATGGTTGAGAAGTGGAGAAGGAAAAGAAAGGTTTTTTTCTTCAGGAATTATCAAGGTGATGTTAAGCCATGGTCTTAAAAACTCTCTTATCCTGGCCTAACATAAAATAGATGTGAAAGCTGCTTGTTACCTCATTTATTACGAGATGTTTAGCTCAATGGAGGTCATATAACTAAAAAGCAGTACTTCCTGTTTTGTTATTTAAGCTCATTGGCAAGAATATTTTTGAGAGCTTTTGCACACGTGTCTCTAGCTGTAACATTTAGACTTTGTGAAGCATAATATATGAAAAGCCAACCTATTGATAGTAGCTATTCAGAGGTCCGTAAATTCTTGCAGTTTTGAACTCAGCAGAAATGTTCCTAACTAAACTAGGGAAAGATTGCATCTTTGTCTATATCAAAGCAAAAATAGAAAATCTGGTATTTATAGCTTAATAAGAGGGAATGTTTCTCCTTTCGTTTGTGGGGTGTGTATTACAGACTTTAGATTCACAGTACTACAACTTAATTTGAGTGAAAATAATTTTCCAGGATAAAACAGTGTGAAATTGAAACGTCAACATTAAAATTTTATTGCCTGTGACAATCTGTATCATTTCGTGTGAAAGGAAAAAAAAAATCCCAAGTGGGCTTCAAACCGCTAGCAAGTGGGGCCTTTTTGGACCATCCAATGTGAAGTGATAAGTTCTTAGAACCCCCAAATTTTTGTTGGCCATGCAGACTCCAGGACCGTGAAAGAAAGAGCAAATATTAAATGGAAAAGAATCCTTAATACTATTAGGAGACACCAGTAGGCACAACAGTTCTAAAAATTACAAAAGTTGGAGTCAGTGGGTGGCTTAAATATGTATATAGTGTTAGTTTTAGGGAATACTATATAAGGTCTATGACAAGCCATTTTTAGCATCAGCTTTATAAACTGTAGCTGTTGATAGTACGAAAGTATAAGTTAGTAGACCGTATTGTTTTGTTTGAAATGGCTGTTGAGAATGAAAAATGTTAGTCAGATCTTAAACAATTTTACTTCAGAAATGGTTAATGAAAGTTAGCTGTTTACCAGTTTACGATTGTCACTTAGCATGTGTGCTCCCAGCTTTGTGTGAAATACTCAGTTAAGCCACAATGGCAGTTATGCTTTAAAATGCTTTTGGTCATCAAACCTTGTCAGCATGCAAAATATAGTAAAAAACTGAAGTAATATTGCTCTGTGTGTATAGGAAGATCAGGAGGAGCTCTGAGGCTGCAGTGGTGTACTCAGTTAGTCTGGATGGTTCCAAAGAAGAAATTTGGAACAAAAATTAAGGCAACTGCTGAGAGTGTTTATTCTGCAGCCTTACTGACCTTGATTTTATTTCTGTTACTTTAAAATAAGCTGGAACCTTGGTAGATCTACAGAAATTCCTGAAGCATGATGGCTGAATTGTGATGAGCTTTGATTGACTTTTAATGCAGTAACTAAATTAGAGAAAACTTTTTTTGGCGTTCTTAAAGTAAGAATGGGTAGACTCCAGTTTCTCCTACGGATTCTCATATGTGATGGAAAGAACTCAAAAGATAGCTATATAATAGCTATATATATATAATATACATTGCTCTTGGTGGGAGAGAGGTTTCACTGGTTCATTAAGTTGCTTTACTTTCCCATTATTTACTTTTTCCTATTCTAGTACAGCAATTTTAGTCTCCAAAGTGGAGAATGTAAATCTCTAATTGATTTTGTTATAGAGCTGCAGGCAGGCAAGCTGAAATGTGTCTGCAGTGATGGGATTTAGTGTGCATTGATCATTCCTTCATGAAATTTGTTTCAAAAAGTCTTATCAGCCAAAGACTAAAGCATTTTTCCTTGGAACAACTTGACCTTTCAGAGTAATCTTGATGTTTTATTGATTTTTGTCTACTCAATTTCTTCTGTTTACATTAAATAGCAATGAGCAATTCAAGACCGATATAAATGTTTTCATGAATGATCTTAGAACCACACAGCTCTAAATGACACATTTCTAGTGGAGCTGAGCAATGCAAGTTTTTAAGCTTAATTCAGCCTTGTTTTTTTCTGACATTTTCATAATGGTACTATTTTATTTAGCTACTTGGCAATAAACCCCACATTTTAAACATTGATTTTTTTTTAAATGCCTGGGCATGAGTTTTACTTGGTTTTTAATGATTTTGTACTTTACTAACATACTTGTATGTTAAACCTTCATATAGTTGGTGATTATTCTTTTGAATTGTCACATAACATAGGTATAAAGTAAAGATATTTTAAATGTGCTATCTAGACTGGTGGTTTGAAGTTAAATACTGGCTTCTTGCATAAAAAATTCCTGATGGACCTTGTCTGAGACAAATTAATTTTGTTTCAGTTCTCTGAAAAAAATATTTACAATGTTATTAAAACTTGAAATAACAGAAACATTAGAAGTGCTGGTTTGCAATTATCTGTGTCTTGCTTCTGTTTACGGATTTTGTCACTCTTCAAAATTTCAGCTGCTTTAGTGCCATGAAGCTTATCGAAACAGCAGTACTGACACTTACAACACTGTAGGTAGGGAAAAACATGTTGTGGTTGGTTCGTTTATGAAGCATATTTGAGTTCTACCAAGAATGACCTTACTGTATCAAAGGATCTTTTAACCTTGTAATTTAAGGGTAGATCTTGTTTCTCCAGTACTGTTTTCAGAGCTGCAGGCTTTCTATAGAACAGTAAGAGATTCATCCAGAGTTGAACATCTATTAGGCAAGACTTAAAATTCATGATCCATAGAAAACAAAATTAATTTCCTGTTCGCTCCCAATTTAGTCTAGCAAACATTGTAATTTTAAGGAAAATTACAATGACTAAGAGGCAATCAATCTTTATAAATCAAATCCCGTTGTTCATGCTGTTCATGGTTGAAGGGTACTTTAGGTAATGCTCGTGCACTCAGTGGGTGTTTCCTTGTATGTTCCTTGTTATCTTCAGCATTGCAAATGGCTGGAGGAGGAAGAATCAACATTTTCCCCAGATAAAGGCAAAATCAGTGGGAAAGGAATTTAATTTTTGAGATTCCATACAGATAGTACAAACAATGGCAAATAAACAAGTAGCTCATGGTGTTTCTTTAGGCTAGTGTGCAGGTGCCCAAACAGTAAGATCTGTTTACTAAATGGAAAATGGCAAAATTAGTAGGGAAAGGGTTTTTCTGTTCAGCTTTTTGGAGGTTATCGTAAAGGCCAATAAGGAGTTATTAAGCTAGTACTACACAAAGCAAACCACAAAAAAATATTCTTTAAAATCATTGTTTGCTTGTAGTGGTGGAAAACCCCATAAACTTATGTGTAAGCTGTGGAGATAAGCATTTTGGCATGAGCTTGGTGGAATAGCTAGGAATGCTACTTGGATACTATCTGTAATGCTGCTTGTAATCAGGTAACTAGGTTAGTAATTTGAATGATTAATGAATACAAACCAGATATTCATGCTACAAAACCTATCAAGCAGATACTGTAAAGCTATCATAGGAAAGTGTGCTTATTTATTTGACAACTCACTAATTCATACCAGAGCCAGTTGTTGAAATAACGAGTTGTAGATGATTGGCAGACACACTCTGTTATCCTCTGTTTTTCTATTAATTTATTTTTTTTAAATAATGGGAAGCTTATCTTGTAACCATCAAAATAACTTGTTTTGTGTCTTCACATCCTCAAAAATGCCACGAAGGTACAACTTAGTGTGGTGTTGACAGATTTTCTTCTGATCACCAGGCTACCGATATTAGCTGTATTTTATATACGTTAAAAATATATTTTGGATACTGCTTGCATTGCAATTCTGCTATCAACTCTTCCTGCCTTTGTTTAGTTTTGCTTTACTAGCTTAATCCTCTGTTGTATGCATTAGTGTTATCCATGTTTATGAAATTTTAAGACATATGTAGAAAACCAATCTTAAATGCTGAAAAAAAAATTCCAAAAAGTTCATTTTATTTAGCATAACCTCCTAAAATGAGAATCTTGTCTTGTACTGGGTTTTTTGACAATTGTTACAATATCTCCAACATACAAATAGAGTTTTGTCCAGGTTATGAAGAGAAGATGACACAATCTTTCATCTTCCCCCCCCATCCCTCCATCTCCCCCCATGCCTTGATGTAAGGATACATCAGCAGTTAGCAGTTTTCTGGTGTAAAAAGGGGGTGATAGCTATTTCTCAAAATGGCAAAGTTAAATGTCAGTATGGATATTAGTGCGCTCTTGTTAGTTTGCTTGTTTTGGTCAGCCTGTAATTGAAATGTTGGACCTATTTCTCTTTTCCTTGATCTACCTTTCAGTTGAATGTTTATTCTTGTTCTATTTGTATTTTTTCTTACTTGTACAGAGAGACGTGTGCTGGCCCACTGGCTTCTGATTCCTTCGCTGCACGATGGCCTTCTGATAGTTGAAAAAAATTATGATGCTCTAAACCCATTTGGCATTTATGGCAGTGTGACATCTTACTTGGTTTGTCTGCTTTCTTAACATCTGTGCAATATTTCTCAAATTAGGAAAAAGGAAATAAAAAAAACCCCAAACTTTGAAGGCAGCTGCTTATGGGACTGAAACTTTTGTTTCCTGCTAACATGTTTTCATCAGAATATTGACAGAGTTGCTTTAAATTATTTTATTAAATTAACCATACATTTATTTATTTTTAAAAAGAGGTAAATTTGATTGTGACACCATATAGTGTTTATAGAGAATAGTAGGCCTTTTGTAAACAGACATGTCTAAGAAGGTACAAAATTGTGTCTGAAATACGGATATGCATAGATTAGGCTGAATAATTTTACATGCCTTTGAAAATTATTTTTGTAATGGTAGGAATAGATTTCCCAGGAAAGAGTATTCACAGCTGGGAAAACAGTTGCTACTTTGAAGATGGTTTTCCCAAGCGAAAGGCTCACGTCCCCAACTGTGTTTGGTATAAACAATATGTGGTGTATTTCTTACTTTTGTTTAAAGGAATTGTGCATTCTTCATTACATATTAACCAGCAAGAGCTTCATGCTAATTCCGGGTATTTGCCTTAATCTGTATGCATTCAAAGTTAATTCCTTACTGTTATTAATATAGCCAGGGTATTAAAGTGATGGGGAGTTTGGTGGTGAAACACAGCAGTCCCTCCTTTGCTGTTATGAGGGGAAATTCATCCTTCTCTTGGAGCACATACTTGACGTTTCCTCTCGGCTCCCATTCTTTACTTAGTGGTGAGACCTTCCTTGATGGTTTTTGTTAGGTTTCCAGTATAAATCCTTGCTTTCATGACTTAGCTGCAAATATATTCACAAAATTGAAATTCAGTACAGGATTCCCACTTGTGGGCTGAATTTGTTGAGTAACGGTCTTTGAGTAGTTGTTGAAGTAAGGAGCAGAGGCTAAGTCTGCTTGACTGTGTGACACCCAGCTCTAGTCCAGTGAGAACACTTTTTTTGTCCTTTGTCAATTATGATTTCTTCTGGTTCTATGTTAATGACTTCTAACTCATAATAGAGAGAGGCATCATAAATTAAAATTGCTGGAAAAGGCCCAAATTGCTGAATATAGAAAATTTGGCACAAAACCTCCAAATATGTATAACTTCAGTTAAAAAAAAAAAGTCCCATTACATGTTTGAATTCATAAAACACATTCCACTTGGCAAGAAACTAAGTTGTAAGCTTGAAAGGATAAATGTTTGCTACATTCTGATACAGGATAAAGAACAGAGAAATGGGCATTCAAAGGCAATTGTAATTGACAGGGCTTCAAACTTGGAAGTGTGGACAGTATAAAAAATTAATGCAAGCCTGATTCTTATGGATTTGTTAGTTCCTTTTTATTGCTCTTGGTACTATTTTGTTAACGTTAATTTGCTCAAGAAAACCCTAAAATGGCATGGACTGTGGTATTTAAAATATGTTTATTCTAAAAAGCAGCAATTTTCCCTGTCCTTGACAGAATGCTGCTGCTTTTTTAAACAACATAAGAGTCTGGTATAAGGATTTTTATAGAATACAAATTATTCTGTATTGATGGAATATATTTAAAAATCATTTAAAAACACCCGAAACAAAACATTTTGGAGTAGGTAAAAGGGGAATGATAGTTGCTTCCACAGTATGAATGAGAAACTAGAATTGCTTCACCAGAAACTTCCTCCTCCAAAATACCTTTTGGGTTTAGATGCAAAATTGTGAACCACGTGAAAGATGAGTGTATATTTATGTATGTTAATTAATAAATTACAGCATAGATAAAATGGCTCTTGGGTATTAGATCAAAGCCACACAGATTAATAAATACTTGGGAAGTGCTTGTCTGTTACATCTAACAGGTAATTAGAACAGAAAACTAATCTTTTGACTTTTAGAAGCTGCCTGAAATACCAAGGATACAAACATGGATGTAGTCAACAGGGAAACCTCTTGCTTAAAGAACCAGACTCCGTCTTTGAATGCATTTGCCCGTTTCTAATTGAATCTCACAAGAGTTCTGTAGGATATCAAACAGAAGATCATCAACCAACAGTTTATTAAATTTCTCAGCATTGCCTTAATACTTTGCATCTGTAAACCAGGCTTTTGCAGACAGCACATACACAGAAGGGAAGACAAAGCTCTGCTCCTACCGTCTTACAGTTTGAAACATGTCAAAACTATTCAGAGAATGTACCAAAGACTTAGAGGTGCATCGCTTAAAAAGCAGCAGAGTGGTTATATAAAAGAGAATAGAAAATTTTAAGTATGTGGGGAAAATACATGCTTTTAATAACTGTCATTCTATCCTACCTTTACATCAGGTACTGAATCATAAATAGAAATTATTCATATTTACCTACTTGTAAAATAACTAGGTGGTTACAGAACTGTTATACTGAACTGTAACACAAAGCTCACTGAAATCGGTCATGGCCTTTTTGTGGACTCAGAGTAGACTTTGGAACCTTCGTGTAACTCATTAGCTGGTTCTGTTCCAGTTACATTTGGAATAGACGAGTTTTTCCTATATTAGTATGTGTCCCATCTTCCATGGCTATTCTTACGTCCAAGTCTGTAGCTCCATGATTTTCTAAAGGCATTTTTAATAAACGTGTGGGTTTTGTTTGTTTTCACAGTAAAAGTTTATCATGCTTCATTTAAAACATGGTCTTTTCTTTAGAAAGATTTGTCTAGATTAAGTTATGGTCTAGTTTGGGCTTAGAATAGGAGTGGCTGACTGTCCTGATCCTATACGCCTTGAAATAAAGTCCCCTGGCCAAGAACCAAAACACCTCAAAATCAGTGAGAGTTGAGAAGAGCACAAATGTAGCAGGAGACAAGGACAGTTTTCCATGGATCTTTCTGGACCACCTCTTACAGGCTGAGTGTGCAGTTGGGTCCTGTGTGATATGATGCCAACTTTAGCAGCATCTTGGCCAGCAAGTTTGCGCTTCTGACTGCATGACACTTCAACAGTGTCATGCCTCATCAGCCATCTTTACATTAGAATAAGAAAATAACATGTCATGTTTTCTCACCGTTTGAAGAATATGAAGCTCTTAATATCAGAATTTTTCTGACTTTATGTATTTTAAAGCCAAGCAAGTTTACAAATTAAGTTTCCACATACGTCACTGTCTATCTGTATCTTCCTGTCTTGCTACTCAGTCATTGGGTGGATGTTTGGAATATCTTCACACTGTTTAAGTGAGCTTTTTACTTGGTTATTCACTCAGTTTGCTCTGTGCAATTCACTCATAGCGAAGTACTGGAACACAAGCGTTAAAAGGCTTCTATAGTCAGGTGAGGGCTGTTTCTGTTTTGTAGTTCTGAATGGAGAGAGAATGAAAGCAAGAAAATCTTATTTGCCATTATATTACTGTTTCTATTGAGAGAACGCTCAGGAAAGGAAATGCTTCTGCTGCCGAGACAGAGAACAAATCTATCTCTACCACTGTTAGGCAATTCTACACTGAGCTCTCTTTGTAAAAATACCGTAACTCCAATTTCTAAGGATAATTTAACAATATCCCAGTAATTTTCCTGTTTCTCTAGTATCTCTTTTTTCCACAGTTTTTCTGAAGTCCTTCCAGAAAACACAATCCATGCAATTTGAAAGGGTTTTAGGCCTTTTCAGTGATTTTGCTTGCAGGTCAAGTGAGCTGGGACTTGTAAGCAAAGTTGCTGCTTTGGAAAGGCTTACCCTGCTGCATTAAATATTTATTTAGAGTAGGTATATTAAAAAAGTTAGGGCTTACTTTTTGGTAATGAACAGTTCAGTAGTTTGTTAATTTAGGACTTCAAAACTTCTGTGTGTGTACATATATATACCTGTAGCAGACTGTTTGAACAATTAGAGAAAATAGATTGGAAACCTGAACATTGTTTTATGACCTGGGTTGAACAACTTCAAAAGCCGCTCTAAACACACAGGTTACTTTGTCAGACTTGGAGAATCATGTTTAAATTTTGTAGTGGAATTCACTGGACATAAGTAAAATAACTGAAGTAGCATGTAAGAGACTGAGTTGAAAGTAATGAGCTGATCCTGCACTGTCTGACGTCCTGAGAAGGCATTGCTTTTTTGTTGTCATCTTGGGTGGTTGGCTCAGTATGTAGCTGTTTATTCTTTAGCTCCTGGCTGTGTCATGCTGCCATATGATGGAATGGCAGTCTAAAAGAAGCCAAAAGCCAAGGGCTAAAAGTTTGGTGTATCATATGTCAGTGTGGAATAAATAGTTTGGACAACAGTGTTGAAGAAAGGACCTACATTAAAAATATGAATGGAGGGTGTTCGGATTTTCAAATCCAGCATTCCCCTCTTTAAAACATAGCACAGGGCATGTACCACAAAATACCTCCCTGGCAGCAGAGCGTAAGAATATACAGAAAAGATGGTCTGCTTGCACGTCTTAAAAATTACTTGCTCCCTATCATCTGATGTTGCAGATTTAACATAAAAAAGATAAAGTGCAATTCCAAGGTGGAAATGGTTTATTGGTGACATATTTATTAAACAGAAGGCAAAAAATAATAATAATTTCATAATGTAAACAATCTTTGAATGAGGAACAGCTAGGTCTAACTGTGTACTGATAGGCTGCTCTAGATGTAATTGGTAATGGAAGTGTAAACTTCGATTAAAGAAATAATTTAATCAATTGAATTAAACAGTGAATTTGGCCCTATCCTCTTCTATGATAAAAATTTAAAATATTTGTCTGATGGTCTGAATGGGTAAGGTGAGACTTTTGGAGTGGAAGGAGAGGACACTGCCTCTTAAAATGAAGCTATTTGTAATTTTCAATCAAAATCAAATTAATTCATTGGTTCACCTTCATGAATAGCTATTGAAATTCAAAGATGACTTCTTCATATACTCACTTGTTCTTCCTACTTAGGCAGAAACAAGTTCAAATGGAATTAAATGATAATCAGGGTTGAACTTGACAATCCTTACGGGAAACCACTTTTTAACACATTTCCTGTGCGACAGTCCTAACCATTCAAAATTCTCCAGACAACTTTTTCACTTCTGCAATCTTAAAAAACAGCTGAGAGAATACAGCAAAATCCTTACACGGGAAAAAATTCAGTTAGCTTCTAAAAGATTGGAGCCTGCACTGTACAGCCACTGAATTTTGTTTAAAACACAGATACTTAGTCTGACATTCTAAAAGCATTTCCATGTTAAAACTTCGTGTTCGTTTTTTTTTTAAAGCTTGTGTATTTGCAAGTTTAGCAGAATGGATTTCATATGCCGGATAAGCCATATTCAATTAATAATATAAACATCAGATTGGCGGAATACAAGATGAACCTGTATCTCCTACATTTGATAGAAACAGTATTGAAGAAAACCATGTTTTAAGAATTCTGATTTTTGCTTTTTTAAAAAATATTTATCCTATACTGTATGTTGTCTTTTGGAATTGGTAGATTGACTGTTCTGAATGCTAGTCTTCTGAGTTTCTGTGGACCAGAAAGGGGAAGGAAAGGGTGACTTTTCTTGTCTCTTGCCCATATTATGTCAAAGTACTGTGTAGAATCTGGGATCTCCCGACTCACTGATTCAAATTCCCTGTCACGTGCCCTCATGTCATGTAATGCTTTTCATAAATCAATCAAGCTTCATCTTTAAACTGACTGACTTTGGTTTTCCTAGATGTAGATGTGTTGTGCCTGCACAGTCAGTATTTAGTGTATCTTCTGAAACTGTTAAAAGGGTGCAAGGTTACAGCAGCTCTTTAACATGTTAAAATGGTCGGAGGTAACTATTTCTCTCCTGTCTTTCCACGTGGCTGAGGGAAGACTGTTGCTTTCAGTCACATCAGGTTCAGCCTGGTGCTAGTTTGTGGTGTTAGGATTTAGTTTGTTCCTAGATATTCAATAATACTCTGTGCATTCAAGACATTTTTGTGTTAAGGGATTATTTTCAAGAGCGGTTAACTGTTTCAGGGATTCTTTGATTTCTTTTTCTTTCTTCTGTGTGCTTGTCCTAACACTAGACTTTTGTCTGGAAACTTGATATAGAATATTGTAGCTAAGATTGTAAGCATCTGTGATAAGCAGGTTTTTAAATCTCATAGTTGTCATCAGTCCAGCATTTAGAAAGGCATATGGAATCCTTTCCTTAAATTAAACAGTTTGTGAGAGACCAGGGAGAAAAGTTAAGTGAAGTAGTTATATCAAAATCCTTACTCTCCGTTCCCCTTTCCCCTATACTCCAGAAAAGGTTTTGTTTACTCATGATCATGCTCTTTAATTTTAAAGAAAACTATATAGAGCACAGGTCTTTTGGTTTGTGGATAAGCCATGGTAATGAGTTATTGCAAGACGATGGGCTGCAGAAAGCATGTTATAAATATATGAAAGTTCTATGGCATTTCTGTAAATATTACTTTGTACATAGTTGCTGCTAAAAAAGTTTTGGGAAGAAGTGTGCCATTTTTTCACCTGGGAGAGGACTTTTTCTTCATTTATAGTAAGTAGTACATTTAAATTTAGTCATTTCAGGCACAGTTCCTAAGTCTGTACTGAAATATCAACAGTAGGAACCTCATCGGGTAGTTTAGGCTTTTAATTTGGATTTTAATGTGCAGTAAGTTGTTTCAGGTTGAGTAAATATTGTTTTCTTTATGCTATAGTAATCTGATCTTTCCTAGATTTCAATGTGATATCAGGACATTACTGAATATGATCATGTGGAAACAAACTATTTCATAGTATGTATGAGCAGGCATTTGCTATTACTGTCTGTTTATTATTATAAGCTGCTGAACAAAGACTCTTGATTTGTTATCTGCAGTGGTGATGAAAGGGCTTCTAGCATAGCTGTGATCAAAAAACAGATTCCTATATTGGGAGGGAGGACAAGGGGAAAGGAGTTTACTCCAATGAAAACAAAATGAGCAACAACTACAGTTGGCAAAGTGCATTCCTGTAATCCCAAATAAGTTATTTATTCATGGCAAGTGTCGAGATGACACAAGCCTAATATACCTCTAAGCTCAGGTGTGTCTTACTTCATGGCATTGCATTGCCAAGAGAATTATCCACTCCTTCAGTTCTGTGTTGTCTGAAATAGCCATCTTCCAAGGTGTCATTAATGTACAGTCAATAGGATGTGAGGAATTGTGGCTAATTCCAAAAGTGAAAATAATGAGGAAAAGGGCTATGTGTGATGTAGCACAATGGTGTGAGATTTCTTTGCCTAGTGTTGTTTAGCAACTCATTCTATGCAGAGGAGGCACGGCAGTGCAGGCATCTTTCTTCAGAGAAGATATGTTTGGTGTTCTACAGGGAAGATGTGACTCAGTTACGTTTTTCCTTGGACTGTGATTAGCAGTCACTTGCAAATAAATCAGCTGTTGCTGCAAATTCCACCCTGCAGTTCCTGTTTCAGTTGCAGGAATAGCTAGCTAGCTATCTCAAATTCAGCCACTGTCTTGTGGCCTTTCTGTTTATAGGTCAAGTCTTCTGTGGCCAAAGCTTCCACTAGGAAACTAAGTGTTTCGTGAGAAATATGAGTGGAATCATTGTTTTCACTGTTTTCTTTATTGCTTAGTAACTTTAGTTATTGTTTTAAGTGTCTAACTATAAAAATCCTTTAAAATCCGTTCATGTGCTAATTAATTCATATGACATTTGAAAACAGGACAAAGCATCTTATTCTGCAGAGTTCTGGTGCGTAAGTCAATGAACACAGAGGTGAAATGAGTTTGTTCACTTCAGAGGTGCAGCAAGTGATGTTTTAATTTTAATGATCTTGCACACTAATCTCTAGTAACTTTATAGCTTTCTCTGAGTTCAGCAGTAACTTGTGCTAAATATGAATCGGATTTAAAACCCAATTATTTTCTAGCAGGATTTAAAAACTATTGTTTTGAAGTATGTGATGCTAACATTTGTTTCCTTAATCTTCAAATGAACAAAGCAACCAACATGCATCTTAAAATCTTGAAAGGCCAGTGGTTCTGGAGGTGGGATAGATGGTACACAAAGGGCAAATCTGATGACAGCTAATCACACTCCCCATTATGTAAATTCTTCCTTTCTAAAATCTAAGGCTTCTGTCATTTTCATGAGCAGTTCTTATACTTTTTTGCAGAACCTGACTCTTTTTAAAGCCACAGCATTCTGTTCTGTGCCATCAAAATAGGCCTGCTAAATGTAAGGAGATCTCATGCAACGTCAATTTAAATCCAAGGGCAGATATGAATGTACATAGGTACACGCACTGGCATTTTTGACAAAAGGCCCAATTATGTCTACCCTGGGAAAGATTGTCATGGGCAATCCTTAAAAGACAGAATGAAGCTTTGCAGTTTGCTTCTGTGAAGTTCTTTGAGATGAGCTATATAGTTAGATTATTTCAGTTTTGATCGAGTACTGATGTAAACAGTAGCTTACATCTGTGTGACAAAAACTCTCCACTGTGCTAGATTATATTAAGATTAAAAAAAAGTTAATAATGGAAGACATGCTAGAATACAGTGACGATAATACTATGTAGTTCTTCTAACCAAAGTCATTTATCTTAACATATTTGGATGAAAAAAATCAATGTTTTCTGCATCTCCACACCAATATGTTGTAATGATTTTTCCCCACTGTTATGGCAGCTTCATTATTTCAGTGGAAGTACCTTATATACACCAGCGAAGTAGCGTCTCTGATAATCAGGTTACATCTAGAGTCTTCCTAACTTGATAAAATTTTCTTCTGTATTGTCATTCATACATGTATAATACAACATAAAGCTCCTTCAGTGCTCAGCTTTTAATAATCCTGTTCATAATTAAATATAAATCTGACTAAAACATATTCTTCTACATTAAAGTCTTGTCATAAAAACATTTTGAATATAAACCTTCAGTACTCGGTAGAGCAATACAATATATATATACACACACACACAAACGCACTTTTTTTCTGTTAGTTGTAAGCATCTTGTTCAATATTTGCACAACTTCACAGTCGTATGTTTTATACAACTGCTACTAAATCAGACTTCTGATTGCTCATTACTGTCAGGAATGACAGACGTTAAGGCAGCCTGGCAAAAGCGATGTAATGTTGACATTTTTGTTTTCTGTTCAATATACAGTCGCAGTTTGTCTCTGAAGGTTTCCCCTAGAAAACTGTAAATTAAGGGGTTCAAACAGCTATTAGAAAAAGCTGCTAGGTTCACAATATGCCCTGTTAAAGGATAATCATGTCTGAAGGATGGGCTGCTTGAAGAGGCAGGCTCGCTTTTCTTTTGAAGAAGTTGGACACTAATGAAGACATTTTCAGGTAGCCAGCAGATAAAGAAAACCAAGACAACAACAAAAATCATTCGAAGGGCCTTTTGTCGCCGCAGACGAAGACTCCTATGCTTGTGTGCTTTTATAAGAACTCGAACAATTAACGAGTAACAAAGACCGATGATCACAAAGGGGATAATAAACCCCAAGGTTATTTCTAGCCACTGGATTTCTTTTACATCTGCAAAACAAAAATAGACCTCTCCGGTGTGTTGTAAATGCACAGCTGTAAATGGAACTAGTGCTGCAGAAATAGACGCCATCCATATGAGACCACAGCTTAATCTAGCGTGTTGCATAGTGCGAAATATGTTGGACCTCATTACTTTTGCCAGTGCTATGTATCTGTCAAAACTCATCCATGTCAGAAAGAAAATGCTGCTATACATGTTGATCTGAAGGAACAAAGACATAAAGGTACAAATAATAGTGATATCGTAATACTTTTCATCAAGATTAAAAACCTCAATGAGAGAATCAGCAACTAAAATGAGATCCGCTACTGCAAGATTTATGAAGTAAAGGTCTGGAATAGTCATTTTTTCACGAAAGCTTATGTTGACAACCAGTATCAGAATGTTTCCTACAAAACCAATAGGAAAAAGAAATATTGTGTAAAGACATGATAAGAAAAGACCAATGACATATTGTTGGTGTTCCGATTTATCATCTAATCTAGAAGATATGCTTTCATTACACAAATGTGATCCATTTAGGTTAAAAGTGCTGTTACATATAACAGGTGATATTGAGACAGAGTAAGTTTCCATGGTTAAAATATCTGCAGAAAAGATATTAGTGCTCACAGTTTGGTGGTAATGCCAAAAAAATCAGGTTTTTGGTTGTTTTCAACTAAGTTCATAGGAAGCATTTTCAGTGGAATGGAAAAAGATGTACAGTTTTGTATAGGAAATGAAAATTCTTTAGAAGTCAAATTAATTAGACTTAAAATTGACTGAACTATAACAATAACAGTACAAATAGTGAATTTCTTAAATTTTTTTACAGATACTATATAAATTGCAAATGAGAGAATTTGCAGTTCTTGTATGCCTTAAGATCATGTAGGAATCCTTTTACCATTATGGTACTTGGATCTCTTTAACAAAAGCTTTTCATCATCAGTGTTTCTTCATGCAAGTTGGAAGGTAGTAGAATTTTAGCTCCATTTGTTTTCTTTTAATAATCAATGAACATCCTTGGACCTGCAATTTGCAAATGGAGAATCATTAATCTCATACTCCAGCATTGTACCATATGCTTCTGCTAACTTCACATACACAGCTGAGGCTGTAGGAAATGTCATGTTTGAATATGCGAACGTTTGGCTAAAAGAATTTCAGTTGTTCTAGATGGTAATATATTGTGAGGGCAGATCTGTTATAATTTTGTGTACCCTTCAGGGACTCACTATTGGAAAATGTAGAAATATAGAAAATCAGATGAGTGAGTTTAGCCTCCTGAAGAAAAACTTTATTTTTTAATGTTTAGATACATGTAAAAAAATTATTTAATCATCGGCTTGTAATTAATTAATTGCTATTAAAGTAGCAGAGTCTGTGGCTGAGAAGGCAATGGAGGTGAAAATCAGTTGGTTCCTTCTGCTTTCAGGGGGAAGGAAAAGGCAAATTTTAGAAATGAAAGTGATGCAAGCAGCATATTGATTTACACCAACATTATTATACTCGATTTGCTTTTCTTTGTGATTAATTATGTTGCACTGACTTCCAGATAGGAATGGAAAATATCAGTTATTCGATTTGTTTACTTACAAATGTTGAATGCTAGGGACTTGAAGCATTGCTAGAATTTCTTTATTTAAAAGAAAAAAACCCAACCAAACAAAAGACACCCCAAACAAATAGAACAGCAAGAAAATTATAACCTAGGGTATTTTGTGTTAAATTTTAAATATTTTGAATTGCTTTAATCTTCATTTTACTACCAAAATCTTGATTTTTTTTTTTTTAAATACACTAAAACATATTAAAAAATTAAATTGTTTACTAGTAAAATCCATGTATATTTCCACATTTTAATGACTTAGTCCTGCTGATACACAGTCTAGGGGAGGAAAAGGAGCAGAGCACTAATGGAGTAGGAGTGTTAGAATATTTTCGGTCAGAAATATAGCTCTGAGTTTGCTTAGATGTATTAAAGTTATCAGAAGTAGCTAGCAGATACTTAAGTACCGATATCTGTTCCAGAGCTTTTATTTCTTAATGACATAGGCATAAGTACACAGTAGCTGTTGCTATGTTTTGAATAATTTTCATAATATGAATCGTTATGCTATGAAATTACACTTATTTGAAGAAGGTTCAGGGTTTATTTCAAGCAGCTCTGGAAGTCAGACGTGAACTATTGTCTTCTATGTAACATCCTTTCATTTTTGAATAAGGCAGTAAAACTGCTTTAAATACAATAAAAGATAAGTTAACAGTCTAAGCAATTGATTTTAAAGATCGGTCTGTGGTCAGATTTTAATTACATCTGAAAGGCCACCAAAAGCCAAGCAATTACAAGCATTACAGGTAACCATGTACTGTGAAACACTTTATTTTACCTTAATTCCATTTCTCCAGAGCTGATTTTCCTCCAAACAACAGAAGGCTGGTTCTTGCTCAGGTACACGCTTAATGGATGTGTCAACTTCGACTGTCGTGTCAGTAAAAACTTGTATTTAGGTGTGCAAAGCTGCAGTGAATGCCACCTGTTGACGATTCAGCAGTAAAAAAAAAAATCATATAAAGTCTATTCTGCTTTAAAACGTCTTAAATAAAGGATAGTTTACAACAGGAAAATGCAGATCTTGCTGCATGTCCTTGGCAATAAAACAAGCTTTATAGATTCCCAGGGTTGTTCTAATTTGTGTGCAGTTGAAGTGCTGCTGAACAGCCTTATAAGGCTAGAATTAACCCTGTTTCTGCTGGTTTCTTTTTTACTAGAACTAGTCAAGCATCTTTTCTCTCAGATTTGTCAGTTTTATTTTGCCTAATGTTCATTTTACCCTCCTTTCTGCCTTTCAGAAGGCATTTTTTTCAAATTATATAGTCCGTTCAAACCTACAGCTCAGCTGATCAAGAATATTTATTTGCAAATCATAGCTATGCGTATTTTACATAGCTATAAAGCAATAATTACTGTTAAATGCGGTATTTTTTAGAAGCTCTGGGCAATATAAAGAGAACTATTCAACTGAGGGAAATCTAGCAGCTGAGAAGGGTCACTTGCTAAACTGACAGCATACATTTGAGTTTTCTTACCTTCAAGTCGATCCCATTTTGCCTCTTTGTATTTTAATTTTCAGGTACACATCATCATCATCACACTTCTTAGAATTACTCATGTCAAAATCACATGGATAAAATAAGCTTATTTTGCAGAGAACGTGGAACCTCAGTCTTGCATAAAAACACCAGTATTGCAGGTGGAGTTTTGCATTTCATCTGCGGGGGGGGGCGAAACTACTTGACGTTTCCAGAAACACCACCTACCGGTGGCCAGAAGTCTTAGAACGGAAAGTAAACCTTTTTTCTCACAAGAGAGAAAAGTTATTTGTGTAAGTTCCTTTTTATGATTATATTGATCTGATACATGCATATTGAGTGCCATTAATGGATATGCTCTATATTGATGCAGCATTCTGCTGCTACTGGAATAAGATGAGTTGGATCTCGGCATTTAGGATTTCAAGAGCCAGTATTACAGTTTCAGAAGTGTGGAGGAAACAATTAACATGTCATTATAATGGATGTATTACATCTATAACAATGGCAAAATATTTTTAGGTTACAAAAGATCTCATCTGTAGAAAAGCGAAGCAAAAGTTCTTTACACAAGTGGCTTTGGGAGTAGAAAGCACTTTGTCCTCTAGTGCCATTGAGGCAAATATATTATTTGCTGGTCTATTGTAACACACTGTGCATAGGAACACAGCATTTTGGCAGTGTTACTAAAAATGATTTTTAGGATGTTCTTACACAATGGCTCTTCATAAATAGTTTTGATATAAATTATTATTTAGGTTAAAAGAAAGTTTGTGCAAATTCGTGCTGGTAAAGATTTTCTGACCAGAAGACTTCCACTGTGTGTGGAATGGCTTTCTGGAGTGTCTTTCTACAGGGTTATGAGGGCAGACAGCCTGAAGTATTTTGCTTTGAGAAGTGTACAAATATGATTGCATTATAGCACTTGAATAATTGTAATGTTAGAAAAATCTTGTGATACCAGCTTTGAAGGTCTTAATTTTTCTCTGTGGTAAAGAACAGGATTATAAAGTCTTTATTGTTGTTTGTTGATCATGTGGTTTTGCTGTACTTAATTCTGTCCTTCAGAGCTTTCACTGATCTTGTAAGGGCCAGAAGGATTTTTTTACTTTGCTTTATGCATAATGTTAGCTTCGGGGTGTTACTTGTTTGTAATTATGGGGGCCTGGATTTGATAATTGGCTGGTCTGTCTGTCCTTGTTTTTCTAGCTGTGAATATCAGCTGATTTGATATTAAAATGTGTAATTCTGAGTGCTGATTTTCCTGCTTGAATTCATTATAAGAAATATGTCACTTTGCCATGCTTCCAGGATTGTTAGGAAATTATCTTTTGAAAGACCCATGAGGTAGCTTTTTCCTGCTGGTAGAACTATGAAGCATAAAAGGCCAAATCTAGTATTATTCTATTGTAATTAGTGAGTTCTGCATTTCACTAAATATTTTATGAGATGATCACGTGAATTCTCTGAATCCTGTTTCCTAAAATGGATGAGAATATCTTCAGGCTCTTGTTTATGCACTTAGATTATTGTTACTGATTAATCTATCTTAATCTCACTGTTTGTCACTTCCATATTCCATAAAATGCTTATAAGTAATTTTAGCAGCTGCTGAACATTGTGCCCTTTCTCTTTCCCTGTCAGTTGCTGATATTCCATGGGACTTTATAGGGAGTGCCTTAATGATCCATAACTAGTCACAGTTGTGATTAAGTATTACAGGTCTCCCTGTTGTACCTTGGTGGTTGCTGAGAATATGCATGAAAGCAACTGGTGCGACAGTGTTCATATAATGTCAGACCTTGATAATCCAGCATTTAAAGTTTTCCTAGCAGTGTTTTTTAGATCTGTAGTAGTCAACTTCTAGGACGCTGTATATAGATCAATAAACATGTCCAACACTATAGAGTCCTTAAGGAATGCTAGTGTAATTGTCTATGATGTACTTGGGTGCACCAGGAGGCTTAAAGTGGGGTATAATAGAAGATATTCTATGTAATTCAGCAGGCTTCAACATATGTGCCTGCTATTGTGTGGCAAAAAGGTGACAGCTGAGGAGGAAGAAAGTGGGAGATGTAAGTAAAGGAGAGAACAACACAAGCGGTCTGGTGTATCACAGCTCTTAAGCCACCACTATACAGCAGCCTTTCCAGCGGGGTGATAAGTGGGATAAACCCTGTGGGATGTAGGAGCTGTTAGATTCTGTCAGAAGTGTAGAAGTGCTGTGGGTATGAAGCTGTTGAGTCCTGGAGTAGTTATATCAGGGCTAGGGTGTATGAAGCTGAAAAAAGTAAAGTACTGTATTGCATGGAGCGGGAAGGAAGCATAAAATTGTGTTGGAATGCTTACAGTGTAATATAACCATATGCAGAAGAAATAAGATTTGTATGAGAATGCCTACTGATATTATCTCCAGAGGAAATACAGATGCTGTTGTAAAGTTCATGAAGTTTCGCAGGTAGATTGATGTCCTCCAAATTCTCATCTTTTTGTTAGCATGGTGTCCTGGTTTCAGCTGGGATAAAGTTAATTTTCCTCCTAGTAGCTGGTATAGTACTGACTCTGACCTCTTTCAGCCACTGAATGACATCTGTCTGTGTCCATTACCCTGTTCTAGAGCACCCTCATACTTTATCCTGTCCAGCCTCAGTAACTTTCTCTTTCTTGCAAATAATCAAACTTAGTTTAACTGAGTTGGAATTAATTGTGTTCTATACCTGCAGAAAACCTTGGACAGAGTGTATTTTGTGTTTAGGCTTTTCAGCTGCTGATAATTCTGAGAATGCATTTTTCTTACTAAAAATAATTTTTAAAAGTTCAGCCTTTTCTTTTGCAGGGACAACACCTGTACACATTCAAACTCTTCTAGTAAAAACTTTTTGTTTTTCTTAAAGTGTATATCACAAAACTCTTGGGGGATAATATGCAAATTTTACAAAATTGGATCACAAAATGTTGTACAGTGAAAGATGATTCATCACAGGACTTCAGGTTCTATCCAAATGCGATTAAAAAAAAAATAAAATTCGCAAAGCTTCAATCGTCCTTACCTTAATAGTTGAGTCTCGCAGTCCTTTGATGGACACTTGTGCCGTGGAAGTGAAACGCATTCTTTCATTCTAGCCAATTTATGAATCAATTTGCTGTGCAACATATACGGTGTAAACATTATATAGAGTACTTATTTTGGCTGAATTGCTTGAGCTTTCACCCTACCCCAAGTCTTCTGCAACTACCTCAAAATCAAGATAAATAATGCTGTAGCCCTTTCATGGTCTGTAAGTTTGCAATTAGAATGTAACTAAGGCCAGGTTTAGTAATACATGTAGGGGTGTAGCAGCTTGAGTTATGATTCAAGTGTGCAAATCCAGTCTCTCTGCAGCTCAGATGTTGTTTTGCAATGGGATCAGATCAAATTTGAGCCAGCTGTTTCAGTAAAGATGAGTCCTTAGTCTCTACATGTTCTTTTCCAAAGCATGTTACCAACTCAGAAATTCATGCTTAAACTTGAGCAGCCTGCTCATTTCTCCTCTTTTACTCAATGGAACGGTTTTTTTCAAAAGCAGGCCAAAGTCTTAGAAAGATACGAATATTACCAGTACAGAAGTAATATATTCTTCCTTGAATTTTCCAGTGTATCCCTTCAGTTAATTTTGACAGCATGCCTATGAAAATATATGCTCTATTTCTTCTGGAACATCCTGTTCTAAACTAGGTGAAGCCTGGAAGAAGTAAGCGTTCAACAAAGCTGTTGCTGGTATAGTGGAAAAGGAAAAATCTCTCCAAGCAGGAGGATTTTATTTTGTTCCTAAAAATACACTTCAAATTACTAATAATTCAAAAACTCTTAATCTTAGCCAAAACTGCTTTTTTCTCCCTCATATAAGACTATTTTAGAATGCCTTTTGGGGACTGTTTCTGTTCCTTCCCCTATTGCACATAGGGGTGTTTGCCCTCATATTCTAGCTGGATGCAAATAGATTTTTATCTAGGACTGTATGTTCATTGTCTTGAATTTTAATGTAAGCTCTGAGTAACTTTATCAAAAATGATTTAATGAAACGTTTCTGTATTGCTTTAAGTTATATTTGTAACTATTTGAATTATTGTTCTGCATTTTTCAACCTCTTCTCTCCTGTTTATCTCTGTTTTCTCCTATTCTGTTGCAAAGTCTTTTCATTGTACACAGAGATTTCTTTATGACATTATAACCAGCCATCCAGAAGATAGCCTGTTTTTTCCCATGACAGTAGCTGTGGACAGGGAAGAGACCAGAGAACATTCACTCGCGTCTCTCAGATTGCAACCAGAAGCTATACCCAGGAGTACTCATACTTATACATAGCAGTTCATTCTTGACAAGATGTACTTGTTCCCAAATCCTAGATCTGGCAGTAGGCCCCTACAGGTTTTATTTCTCTGTGAGGTTTGGTTATAGTTCTGCATTAGCTGTGTACCTTTCTGAGAGTATCATGAAGCATCCTTCCACCCATGTTGAATCTTCAGGCTCCTTACAGGTGCATTATTATGATTCACTCACCATTAAAGCAGATTCCAGGTCCCAGCCAACCTTTACTAGAGCCAACATTTACTGACTAGGTTTTCTTTTAAACGCCTTTAACAGTAACTCAGGACTCAACACCGTATTTATTCTTTCATCTTCAAATATAAAATATATGGAAGCGGTGAATAAAGAGGAATCCTTTGTGCATCGTTACCATCCTAGAAAATAACCTCCTTACCCGCGGTGCAGCTGAAACTATGATACTCTGTCTGAATTGGGATAAACAGCTTGCATCTTCTGACATACTCTTTCACTCAGCCTGTCAGCTTTTTCAATGATGTACAGCTCTTACAACTCATCTCTTCAAACTTCTTTTTGCAGGGCTGATCTTCAGTCCATGTTGTTTAATCTCTCTCTTCTCAGGTACAGTACAAAACCTCTGATGCCAGCTGAGAAATCCTTTCACAAGTATGAAATGGGCTCTTGTATTCAGAGAGATGATTCTTACCTACGTACTTCCTTTCTCACCAGGTTCTATAATAGTCTGTTTATACGTAGTGTTCTTTAATTACCCATCTGTTCATGCTGGCAGCAGAACAAAATTGAACAGGAAAACAAGCTGACATAATACAATGCAGACATCTTACCAGTTGATTTTTACATCTTGCAGAAATGTTCGTCCTTATGGTCCTAGTTAGTGAGACTATGTATTGCCCTTCATTTGCATGCGATGCAGTCATGGCCCATAAGTTGCGCAACTTGGATGTCTAAGACTAGATCCACAGATCTAGATACTAGATCTATATACTGTATTATTATTGAACAAATGTCCTTTATTTTTCCATTTATGCACTTGGCTGTTGTTTTGGGGAAGATATTCCTCTTGATCTATCAGTGCTCACTTTTCTCTGTCCTAGGCAGCCTATGCTGATTTACACCAGCTCGCCATGCAAATCTGGACCCTGTCAAGAAGACCTTCCAAAGCATACAACTGCAAAAAAATACCTATCAGTTTTGTTAGCATCTGGGTATCATGCAAAGGCACATATGTAAGCATCAAAGCGGCTTTTCTCAGAACCCTATCAGTCACTTGAGCCTTCCACATCACACCACTGTATTTTTATAACTTTGCAATCTAAGTCTTCGTCTTTATCCAAGATGTAGCAAAATTCTGTGCCTTCCCTGTTTCCATTCTCTCCACCTCTGTGAGGAAAAGCTGAAACTGAAACTAAATGTATAAGATGGCTCCTGGCCAAATTCAATTACAGTAACAATGTGCTCAAAGCAAGCGTTTAAAACTTTGCACCTACATCTCACCCTGCACTGGCTACTGATTCTGCAGGGCTACATCTGAACTCCTATAGCACAGCTGTTTTATTCTCTGATGCAGATTTGTTCCCCCATTGAGCACCATTTACCCATGACTTTTCATTTAAACCTATAATGCTCCTATCTTGTCTCCAGCAGAGCCCTGATTTCAGTTTGGAACTGGGGCTTTGCTTTTAGAATCACAGAATTATTAAGGTTGGAAAAGAGCTCTAGGATCATCAAGGCCAACTGTCAGCCCAACACCCCCAGGCCTCCTAAGCCATTCCCTGAAGTGCCACGTCTACAAGTTTTTTTTGAACACCTCCAGGGATGGTGACTCCCCCACCTCTCTGGGCAGCCTGTTCCAATGCCTGACCACTCTTTCAGTGATGACATTTTTCCTAATATCCAATCTAACCTCCCCTGAGGCAGCTTGAGGCCATTTCCTCTCATCCTATCACTGGTTACTTGGGAGAAAAGACCAGCCCCCACCTCACTACCACCTCCTTGCAGGTAGTTGCAGAGAGCGATAAGGTCTCCCCTCAGCCTCCTCTTCTCCAGGCTAAACACCCCCAGCTCCCTCAGCCGCTCCCCATCAGACTCACTTTCCAGACCCTTCCCCAGTTCCGTTGCACATCCCTGGACACGCTCCAGCACCTCAATGTCCTTCTTGTCCTGAGGGGCCCAAAACTGAACACAGTACTCGAGGTGCGGCCTCACCAGTGCCGAGCACAGGGGCATGATCACTGCCCTGCTCCTGCTGGCCACACCGTTCTTGATACAAGCTGGGATGCTGTTGGCCTTCTTGGCCACCTGGGCACGCTCTGCTGGCTCACGCTCAGCCATGTGCTGACCAGCACCCCCAGGTCCTTCTCTGCTGGGCAGCTTTCCAGTTGCTCTTCCCCAAGCCTGTAGCGTTGCATGGGGCTGTTGTGAATCAAGTGCAGGACCCAGCACTTGGCCTTGTTAAACCTCATACAACTGGCCTTGGCCCATCGATCCAGCCTGTCCAGGTCCCTCTGCAGAGCCTTCCTACCCTCAGGCAGATCAACACTCCTGCCCAATTTGCTGTTGTCTGCAAACTTACTGAGAGTGCACTCGATCCCCTCATCCAGATAATTGATAAAGATATTGAACAAGACTGAGCCCTCAGGGACCCTGCTCGTGACTGGCCACCAGCTGGATTTAGCTCCGTTCACCACAACTCTCTGGGCTCGGCCATCCAGCCAGTTTTCTACCCAGCAAAGAATAACCCCATCTAAGCCATGAGCCACCAGCTTCTCCCGGAGGATGCTGTGGGAGACAGTGTCAAAGGCTTTGCTAAAGTCCAGGCAGACAACACCCACAGCCTTTCCCTCACCCACTAGGAAGGTCACCTGGTCATAGGAGGAGATCAGGTTGGTCAGGCAGGACCTGCCTTTCATGGACCCATGCTGGCTGGGCCTGATCCCCTGCTTGTCCTGCATGTGCCTGGTGTGCGCACTCAAGATGAACCGCTCCATAATCTTCCCCTGTGCTGAGGTCAGACTGACAGGCCTGTAGTTCCCCGGATCCTCCTTCCAGCTGTTCTTGTAGATGGGCATCACATCGGCAAGCCTCAGTCGTCTGGGTCCTCCCCTGTTAACCAGGACTGCTGGTAAATGATGGAGAGTGGCTTGGTGAGCTCCTCTGCCAGCTCCCTCAGTACTCTCGGGTGGGTCCCATCCGGTCCCATAGACTTGTGAGTGTCCAGGCGGCTCAGCAGGTCATAAACTGCTTCCTCCTGGATTATGAGGGGTTTATTCTGTTTCCATCCCTGCCTTTCAGCTCGAGGGGCTGAATACCCTGGTGACAACTGGTCTGACTATTAAAGACTGAGGCAAAGGAAAGCATTAAGTACCTTAGTTGCCTTTTTAAAAACATGCTTCAGTTATACTGTTCTGGGCTGACTTTCCTGGTTTTTTAGTTAGTATATTAATGAATGTGACTCTTCCAAGGCATGTGACTTCATACCTCTGAATGGACTCATCAAGAATGGATTAAATCAATAATTGTCATTAGTCTTAATGCAAAGTTGAAGCTGAGAGTACATTAGCAAAAAGCTTTCATTCTTGCACAAAGTTTTAATTATCCATCCTGTTGGTCTTTCCAGTTCAGTGCCTCACAAAGGACCTGAAGCTTTCCTTCATGGACCAGCATTTCCATTAATTTGAATTTTTTTTTGTGGCATAAGAATTCAGACAAAAACCTTAAGGGTTACAATAAAAATCTAAGAGGAAAATGGAAAAAGGGAAGAAATGCTCAGTTTGGGGATGTGTGTGTATATATATAATATAATCAAGTGGTACAGTAGACTTATAGTATTAAATACTGTTTCAGGATTATAATGGATTCTTAAGCCTTACTTCACTGTTGCTGCTACTGGGCTTTACCAATGTTATAAAAATAAGCTGTTTGTAGGGCAAGAAGTCAAAAGAGGAAGCACACCTGAGAAAATGCTTTGGCTGTGGATTTTTACCTTTGTTCAAAGTTGCTTTCTGCTATGTTTTTGTTTGGATCTTTGCCGGGGCATTGATATTATTACAAAAGCATGCTTCTATGGCAACAGTACTTTTCTTTCTACTTGGCTTTGAAGTAATACTTGCAGAAAATAGGCGCTTACAAAAAAACCCATATATATATGAAAAACACCCCAAACAACCCCAGACCATACATGTTTTCTCATAGATCACTGCAAATACTAGAACTAAATATTTTTTTTCTTCTAGTACTGCTAGCTGTAAGATAGTCCAAGTTTGGGTTCTAAAGGAGGAACAGTTATCCTTTTTTGAAGAAGTAAAGAACCAAACCAAAGCCCACAAAAAAACCCTAAAAAGTAAAGTGGATTGACAGTTCTTCAGAACAGCAAGTATTACTGAGACCCACTTTCAAGTGTTGTAGTTGTTACTGGTATTTCAAGGTGATTGTCGGCAGTGTTTTCCCTTCGGCACTTCTGTATGACTTTAAGTACTTCATCCTTGCATGGTTTATGAAAACAAAGTATAAATAGCAAGCTAACACAGCTCTCACAGAACAACACTATTTCTGCGATATTCATCACAAGCTCATTCTTTTGAGTTCCAATGCTCTTCTGTAATTTGAACGTTGTCCTGAAGAGAATCATAACATTATAAAATAGACGGCATATAAATGTTGTTATGCTTATAATGTATGCAGCAGGGTAAGTACGGATGTGCTGTTGTAAGGCCGTTGCTTCAGCAGGTGCTTCTTTAGCGAAGAGAATGGTAAAACAGAGTATCTGAAGGTATGACGGGATTCCAAATCCAAAGGTGAATTTAATGATCTCATATTCAGGCCATGCAAATAATGGATCTAACTGGCAGTCTGTTTCCAAGGAATAGTTGTCTGTGCCAACCAGTACTGCCTCAGTCAGTGACAAACAGAAGGTATATATAAGTACAAATCCAACACACAATATGGGTCTTTGGGTTGCATTGCGAAGAGTAGTCCCTGTTGGAAATCTCTTAAGTAATAGTATGAGAAGTGTCAAAATCAAAACATACTGAGAATTGAAATAACTGAAGTTGAAAAAAAATGACAGTACATTACATGTGAGGCGGGTTACTTTTAAATAGTCAGGTCTAGTAATGACAGTAAATGATAAAAAAATCATTGTAATATTGCTGATGGTGAAGTGTAGAAGGAGTAAGTCTAAGTTTTCTATGGCTTTGTGCTGCAAATAATTCTTTATGAAAATGATCAAAATGCATATGCCAGCTATTAATCCTGTTGGTACAAAAAAGGCAATGTAACAGTGCATAAGTCTTGATATGATGTTTTGTGACGCTATGAAGGCTTCGATTTCTTCTGCGGGGATGAAAGTCAAGTTCTTGCTCGGGTAGCTGATCCATGTCATGCTGTGAGGTGTCATCCTTCCTTCCTTCTGTACTGCCCTTATTTCCTGTTCAGCGGAGTTTGAAACTGAAATGGAAAAGGAAGGTGAAACAGGTTTTAAAGTACAGTTTGTAACATCTCTAATTTGTGTGTTAAATATTAAGTCCAGTCAGGAGTATGAACCATTTGTTCAGAATAAATGTAGTGATTTTTTTCTGTGATTATTATGTTCTTATGTTAATTTCAAGCTAACCTGCGTATTATCTTTTGCCAGAGAAATCTGGCTTTTTATTTTTTTTACCTGGTTCCTGCTCCCACCACTGTCCCCTCCCTTTTCCTCACTTGATGCCGACAGGACTTTACTGCAGCTCAGCTTTGTAGACAACAGCCAGGATTCTGCGCAGTCATGTCTCCTGTAGAATAAACGGGCGAGTTGGCCGTTCGGTGGGTGAGGAAGGAGTTGGCTCTGTGATTAGGTGGAGCCGCTTTTCCTCACCATCTTGCCACAGAACGATAAGGCAGTACACAGGGCAATTCCAGTGTGGGGGTTGCGGCTACAGCCACAAAATAGCTTCACTGTACTGTCGCAAGGGTGGGAATTTTGTATCATTTGAACCCAGCTGACAGTCTCAAGGCTCACACCCCATGCTGAGGAAAATGCAGAGATAATCACAATATGAGGCAAGAGTTGCATTCCTTCCTTTGTTTTGGTTTTGCTTCCTTTCTGTTATGAAAAAAGCCTTTCATAACTGCAGTCTGTACTGAGGAGCCCATATAAAATTAATGTGAATGTTTAAGAACTGTTATGAACAAACTGCTTTCATACTAAAACATCTTTATACATTAATAATGCTGTCATTTTTAGATGTAGCTCTTGCATAAATCTGCAAAAAATAATGCTTTTCTACATGCTTGACTTTGAGAAAATTATTACCGGTGCATTAAAAGTCTATTGATAAAGTTTTAGCAAGGAACATTTTTTACAGCTGAATTATAGATTCCTCAAAATAGGAAATTTTAAGGCTGTTAGATGTAATGACTCTATGCTATGTTGATATAATAATTCTGCTACCCTACAAACATTCGGAGGATCCTTTTTGAAGCCAAAAAGCTTTGTAGGAGAACATGGTATGTACTCAAGGAAAATTGAGTGTAACAGATATGGGTATATAAATATTACAGACCATCTTAAAGGATCATTAACTCGATTTCTAAAAGAAAACTTCTGTGCACCTTGTACTGATTGATGCAGAGGATAGCATACTTTTTTTTCAGTTACAAAGGATAAATACTTTCAAACGTAAAAATGAAGTCACTATTCTAATAAATTTTGAATGTCTGATTAAGCGTGGTCCTTAGTACCAGAAAAAGTTAAACATACAGGCATTTTTACAGCGTAGAATGTTGGTTTTTTTTGAAAAAAACCCTTCTTTATTCACAAGGCTTTCCATTTTGTATTAGAGTTTGGTGTTTTTACTTTGTTCCATTGTACGCAAAGGTGGTCTGTACAAGGAATGTACGTGGTGCATCAGGCAAAGACCAGACAGTGGAGTTCTTATAGAAGTTTCTGTACAGTTGTATTAGTAATAAGAGCGATGTACTTAGTTGTACATAACGCATTTTCCATAAAGGGGTTCTAGTGAGGTTAACTCTTAAAGTGAAAGGAACTTTAAATTGGTAAAAGTTCATAAAGAGAGATTAATGTTTTTAAGCAGTGTTCATTATAGATAAGTCAGTGTCTTAATACTGTTTGACAGTTCATTTATGGTTGTTACCTCTGACACTACTTCACATTTCTGATATTTCTAATCTCTCCTCAAAATTGGAATTCTAATACTGGTTTTAATTAGAAAGTGGACTTATCAAAGTGGCTTTGATTAAGTGTATATATAATCTTATATAATTATAATTTCATTTATATAAAACCATGGAGTTATGTTTTGATTCAGCAGTGTTCTTTGTCCCCTTTTAAAGACGGAGTTTATTCCTTTCAATGAAAGGATATTTTTGGAGAGGCTTTACTACAGGAAGGACTGATGCATCCAGGGAAGTTTTTGTTACAGGTGCACTCACACACAGGAGGGGAGAATTTGGCTGGTTGGACTCTGGCTGTGTTCTAAGTACTGAACTGGAGTACGCCATGCAGGAAAGCACTGATGGGCAAAACTGGTGGAAGTCTTGGAAGGAAGTGAAGAGTCAATATAATGTTGAAGCTTAAAAATAGATTGTTAAATATGAACAATCGTAAGAAAAATTAAGTGAAAAATCTTTTCAGAGATGATAGGTCTTGGGAGGAAATACTGTTGTCATCTTAATTGAGGAAATATATCCTAAATGCTTGCAGTAGAGCTTTTGTTTCTGTTCAGCTCATTTTTAATATGAACCACTAAGAAGGACTCAGGTTTGTATTAAGTACTCAAACTGAAAAGTGAGAATAGTTAAAAGGAAAAAAACCCAAACCACACACGCAAAACCTCACAACTGTAGTCAACTGGTTGGCCTCTTTTATTTCTTCATACTAGTGATTTCCCCCTTCTAGATTTTCATTTCGAAGTATCTCTTTTGAAATAAAGCTGAGCAGTCTGATTTCTAAATTGTGTTCTAGGCTTAATACTGAAGAACTTGGGGGGAAAAATGTAGATGTCTCATTAATCAGGTAGCTGCAATACTCTCTACTTCCCTCTTGCTCTATGACTGAAAGTGATCTACTGTGCAGAAAGAGGATGTGGAACCATCTGAGCATCTGCAGAAAGCTTGTCATTATCATTCCACACAGTAGTTTCAGGAGGTTAAGAAGTATTTATGTTTTGAGAAGCTCTTTCACCAGTCTCTAGTGAGACTATCTTCTAGTCCCATCAGGTCTTTTGCAGGATCGAAGATTTTAATTTAGTTCCGGCACTGTGAAGGTTTCCATTATCTTCTCAACAGCTTTCACACCCTGAGCCAACTAACCACATTCACTGTGCTTGCAAAGAATCTCAGAATAGCTTAGCAACATTCAACTTTTATGGTAGCATAATTGCAAAGGAAACAAAAGAGACAGTTTCACAGGAAATCATAAAGCCTTACATCAAATTACAGGAAAACCAAGGTGCCAAAACCTGGTTAAATTTGCTCAGAGTATAGCTTTGGTACTGATACTGGGTTCATCTTTGACCATAGCAAGGTATTTTTTGTTTAGCTACTCTGGGCATTTAAGACAAAGTAAGGAATATTAGACTTAATGAAGTATATTCCAGCGGTTGCAACCTACTGTGTAAGAAAGTGCATGTATCATCTTGGTTTTTCTTTCTGTATCCACCAGTTTGCATGTTGCGATATTTTAATGATGGACCAGCACAGTGTTATGGAGAGGCTATTGATGTGTTTAGGCCTCATTTGTTACAGATGTCAAGATGAATGCCTGAAATAGTTTCAGCTGGGTTGTAACTCTCTTTTATTGACAGACCATTATTTAACATTACTGTTTAATGATAACAATGATGTTGTAACAACTCTCCACCTCGACATTGCTATTCTAACAAAAGTGTGTGTCTCTCAACTTACCTCATCCGGGGAGGGATATAAACGAAATAAAAGTAATCTCTTCAACCTAGAATTAAAATACTCAATTGAGGGGAAATAACAGTGCAACTGTATGTCTATAATTATAATCAGTGTAAATATTTAAATTCTGACTTAAGGAAAAATTTCTGGGTGCGCTGTTTTAAAGGGAACTTCCAGAAAATGACACAAACCACACAAACCAAATCTGACCAAAACAACGAACTGCAGCTTTGCTATGGTTAGTCAGTATGAGCATGATGCTTGCTTGAATTCAGTAATTCAGTTTAATCACAGAAGAAAAAATACCTGCTAGCAGATTGTAGCTTATTCTGAAATATTTTTGGTTTGGTGAATAAGATTAAAGTTAACACTGTAGACATTAATTTTTCCCCCCTTAAATTATTTCTATAAGTTATCGTTCTGCTTTAAAAAAGAAAAACCACCAACATAATAATAATGTCACACTGTTTTCTTATTTCGTTCTGGTTTCTTACTAAGTATTTGAAAGAGAGCAAATGGCAGTTTTGATTTCGGATTGTGGTAGGAAAGGTTGTGTGCAGATGTCAGCAATCGAATATGCCTAATACTTCATACAAGCTAATAAGAGTACGTTCTTCTCTCTAACATGGTCACCCTAGATACATATTTCTGATTTATGAACTTATACTACAATCTAATTTTTTTCAATATTTTGTCTCTTCATAACTATTTCAGTGAAATTTGAGGATATATAGCACATTACAAGATGTATTGCTCATCACCTCATGAAGTCGCTGCATTATGTTTTTTCTAGCTGAGATTATAAATTGGACCCTGTCAGAAACGTCTGACTCCTCTGAAGTCTCTGCACCTGGTTGATTGAATGTAGTCACAGATGGCATAACCTCTCTATATATTTGTTTACATCAGAATGGATAGTTTTAGAAAGTCTTATGACTGTAAGGTGCTCATCGATCATGTAAAGCAATTCTTAGAAATTGTAAGCCTTTGGAGTTTCAGAACATTGCCAAAGCATTGTTTGTTCCTTGCACTAAAGTAAATATATGCTTAGAATAATAATGGGATGAAGGAGCTCACAACTGTTGCTGTGATAAGATGAACACATTGGCAATTTTTTATAGACTTTTGGTAACACTCATTTAATTTAAAGTAAAAAGATAAGTTCCTTGGGAGCAGCAGAGCACTAGAGGGTGGTTTATTTCTCACATCTTTTATATCAGAATCTCCACGCTGCCAACCACAGCATGGTTTTCAAAGTGCTTTGCATTACCATCATAAAAAAAATAAGGAATTTATTATGTAATTTTTCTCTGCTATGAGAAAAACTGGTACTCCCTCAGTTCTTGTCTGGTTCTTGGATTTACTGCAAGGACATTTTTTTCAAAATGCATGTCATGTTTATGCTTTGCTTGGTGGGGGGCCCAAGTCCTTTACTCTTTCTGTGGGTTCTGTCAGCTTAGAGTGCAAACACCTCAAGACCTGAATGATTTTTTTTTTTCTCACAACATACGATGACATAAACTGACTTTGTTATTTCTATTTACTCACTGGTAACTGAGAGTAATACATAGTGCGTCAAAGCTCACATATGTTGAAGCTATGGCAGAACCCAGGCCTATTACCATTTCTCCTAATATTAATTAATTAGTGAAATCTGCAATATGCTACTTGCGTTATCTTTCCCTGTGTTGTCATGCTCCAATATTTTGTCCCTCCTTTACCTCTACCCCCCCTCACTTTACTTTAATTGACCACCATTCACATGTTGCGAATCTTTCCTTAACTTCATGTGGCCTCACTTTTTTTCTCTTGTTTTCCTCTTTCTGGCTCTGATCCCCCACTATCATCCACTCTGCCTTTTGTGTCAGCAGTTAAAGCAAATACGTTTGATTTTTACTTTCTGAAGCACAGTGAATACATTATCCTTCACTTCCAACAGATGGAGCTGAGCAAATGGGCATAGTGTTCAGAAGGCAGTTTAAAAATAGCAAGTTGTGAAAAGACTACTTTCAGTAGCAAGAGGACCTAGTCTCTAAGATTTCACTGCTTTTGGTCCCCTGTCACCACTTGAATGGTTAACTCCTGCAAACAGAGAGCCTGGTTTAAAGAAAACTTTTGTTTATTTAAAGTCTAGAAAGAAGAGCTCTTAAAATGGGGAGTTTTTCCCTGGTAGCCAGAGCTCTTCCTCTATAAAGGTTTGGCAGGGCAGTCTTCCTGCATTCTGTCACCAGCCTTTAGAAGAAAAATATTCTTTCATCCAGTCATAAAGCAGTGCACATAATATTCTTTGTGAAACTCGGCTCTTGGTGGCCATGTCCAGCATCGACCCTTGAAAACACTTCATGTAATTTGGGGGGTGAATTTGTCCTTTCTGTTCATACTATGCCTGCCAAGTTAAAAGGTGGGGCCAGCTTGCAGTATATGAGAGACTGAAATGTAAAATACTGTATTAATCTTTCTTGTAATGTCAGAATTCCTACACTTGGGCAAATATTTGAGGTTGTAAAGGTTTAAGTAATCCTACCCATAACCTCTGAAAAATTATCAGTTTCTGAGAAACTGAAAGCTTTTGTTTTTACTTTTCCGGAATACAAATGAATCGGCAGTAACTGAACATAATCTCCAAGCAGCATCGCTGACGTGTTTCCTGTCCTATACAATCCCTGTGGTGTGGTTAGGATTATCCAACAATGTCCATCCTTTAAAGGACTGCTCTTAGGCAATGGTTGGAGCCTTTTGTCCAGAGCACTGAACGGTATTTCATCATCTAGCTATCATCAGGAGTTAAGTACTTACCAGAAAACAGTCTTCACATTCATGCTATTTAATATTTTATAACTTTATAATAAATTTCAGCTTTCTGAGGATGTTTCCCAGATATAGTATTTTACTTCGTGTAGTTCAAATGCGCTTAAAGAAGGGAAAACTAAAAACTTTACATCATAACCTTAGCTTCACAATTTTAGCCTCTTGTGTTGAATAAAACATTGCATATTCAAAGTAATATAAAGCACTTACCTTTTGAAGAAAATGCTCCACAGATAGAGCCGGCTGAGACTTTCACTGTGAATAGTCAGATGAAATATAATTATTGTTTGGAGCATATAGCCCTTTTTATTTATGTAGAAAGCAGGGTGTATATATTACAATAACTTCTTTAGCTGCTGTACATCACGATGAAAAATCCAGACGCTCGCTGACTACAAAAACATACAGTTCTGTAAAGGAAACAAGAACTTGGTTTAAGTCATTCAAACCATAGGCGTTGCATGTTTAGCAAACCTATGGTTTCATCATGTGACTCTGAAGTTCAAATTATCCTCTGCAGTGAGATATTTTAGAACAGAAAAGTAGTGTTTGTCCCTGCCATTTCTAAGTATGCGAGGCCATCCAGTGGATTTTTTTTTTTCCTGTTCATGAAGTAATCCTATGCGTATTGGCCAGCGTTTGCAATTACATTTTTTTCTAGTGTGCTGTTTTAAGTGCTAGAGGTCTAGAAAAGGAGAAGCCTGTTGAAAAAATACCAAGCAAGGCCTCTTGCTTAACAAGTCAAAAACTCAAAACAAAGTAGTGCATGTCAAAAATATTAAGATTCCTTCTTAGAAATAGGGTGTATTTCTATTTTCCCATGGATATTAGCTCTCGGAACACTCCCAGTATTGTACACATGCAATAAATTATTTTTCCAGATACTCTGCAATGAGCACAAGGTGTTAAAAACCAGCATTTTGACCCTTTAGTCTGGCTCATCATCAGTATTCTTAGTGACTATGTTGAATAGTGTTCTTAAAACCTCAGATATAAATGAGCAAGATAGGGTTGGCTCGTGTTTTTTTTAGTGCATGCAGCCTTGCTGTCTGGAAACCATAGGTAGCATCATGTTTTCTCATACCAGCACATGGGGAAGAACATTTTTATTGTAACCTTTTAATAATCTGCAGTGGCTTTTGTAGGCTGAGACGATAATTTGTGGCTTGATCAGAACTTTCTGTTTTCATGGCATCTTATTTATTGCACTTTTAACAAGTGCTGTTGAAAAACGTGTGGAAAGAGCCAAAACACTTCGAAGAAATGAAATGAGAGAAATGTGTACAAGTCTAGATTTCAAAATTGGAGTTGTGGATTACCTGAAGAAAATATTCCAGCACTATGTCTACATTTCCACCTGAAGGTCAGCACTGCAGTAGCTCCAAATACTGTTTTGAAACTAGAGGTGTGCATGGAGGGTCTTGGGTTGCAGCAGTGGCCCAGAGACATTTCAGCTTTCAGGTTGAAGGTGCGTGTTCTTTGTGAAGTAGCTGTCCTCCAAAACAGCTCTTCAGTAGCTCAGTGGCTCTGTGAAATGTGGTGTCCAATGATCTTGTTGTTCAGAACACCCTAATTTCCATACTGACTTTGGTTTTGATCATCTTAGCATAGTAGTTTGTTGGACTGGGTAGATTGTTTCCCTTATATTTACAGTAGTTCCTCCAAACTGTTACTGAAAAACCTGGATAAAGCTGGCAGTGTAGTATAGGTGTTTTGTATGTAGCATTTGCTTTTGAGGGTACCCACATCGAGGTTTATTTTGTTGGTGTTAATTTCTCGTAGATAAGAATGGTAAAGAAAAAATACACATTGGAATTTTATGCCTGCCAGGCAATTCCCAACTCCCCCCCGCCCCCAACCTCCCCTGTTGATTTTCCATGAAAGACTGAAATTTGAAGCATCACCTTATTTTTTCTAGGACTTAGGGCTGTGCAGGCAGCACTCTAAACTGTGTAAGTGTAGTCAAATGATTGTTTTTGAAATTGCAGTAAAATTTCAGAAGGCATTTGGTCATCAACTGGTAGATACTAACTTGACTTTTTAGCTTCCAGAATGGATCACACGTGTGCATGAGGCAATGCTGAACAGCTATGGCATCGGTTTGCTGTACTTTCACTGAGGTGGTCTGAATAGGCACGTGATTGATAACCGTGACTCTGCTGGGGGTCAGGGAGTGAGTAAAATTATTTCTTGGCTGAGGGCCCCCAGCAAACTGCTGGATTTTGTACTTTTTTTTGAATTTGCATTGGGTGGATGTACACAAGGCTACCCGGCTGTGCCCTCTGTGATTATTAGGAAAATAAATGCAAATTAATGGCTGCACCAAAAGTTTAAGGAATAATCAAACCACTATATATAAAGGTTTAAATTACTCAGAGTTAATTAGCAGTTAGTGATCAAGGAGTAACTCAAGTGAAGATACACCCTAACACAGCAGTATTAAGACATTTCCTGTTTTTCAGTAACCGCTTTTCTGACAGTGCAAGGTGTAGCAAAGCAGAGCTGCAGGGGAACTTATCGTCTACTGAGAAAAAAATATAAATAAAACCAGAAAAGCAAAAAGAGAAAAGTTATTTCTTTTTCCTCCCATCTTTAAAAAGAAAAAAATAATCTAAGAGAAAGCTCACATCTTCAAAACTTTGTTCATATTTACAAACATTATTTCATACTTTAACTGAAACCTTTATTAAACCTCATTATTCAGTGGTATTTAAAGGGCAAGAACATTTATCATACTTTGAATCAGGAGCAAGTAGCACATTACAATTTCGGAATGTGTACATAGATTCAAAAAAATCACATCAGAAAGTATCCCCATTTTACAGGTGGAGAAACTTGGCTACTGAGGAGTTTATTCTTCCAAGTTGATGGAATAAATTGAATGCCAGAGAAGAAATAGAGGTTAGAAAATCAAGGTTTCCCAACTCTGTATTCTTTATTTTGTTTAGACCATGCTGATTCCCCTCTTGCTAGCTGCAATTCTGCCAATGGAAACGGACAAAACTCAGTCTGAGGTATCTTAACAGCTATATGGTGTGCTTTTGGCAGCAGCTCACTGTGCTGTTATTGTCACAGTTAATGCGTTACTAAAAGAAAAGCAAGCTAGTGCTGTTGCGTGACCAGCTGTGTCTTTCGTTAAATAATAAAACAGTTTATTTAACTTGCTTAAATGATCACAGGGTGCAAGTCATATGAGAACAGTGGCAAACAGACTAGTGTTTAGGTGTATAAATGTTTCAAAAAACTACAAAATGTTTTTTGGTGGTTAAGTGACTGTGTTTGGCATGATGCATAATTTTACTATTTTTATTAGTGATTTATGATTTCTTGGTTAGTATGTATTAGTATACATGCTCTCAAGGGAAGAGGTTGATTTATGATAATGATGTTCTGGATGGGGTTGGAAAGGTTGAAGTTGCAGAAGTTAAATAATTGTGAGATGCTGTGACAGTATTTAAGGATTCGCTGATAACGCATACAATTCCATTAGCCACCTACAATGTGTTGTGGTGGGCAAAACTCTTGTTTATTGTATAGCACATCTTGTTGTTATGGCAAAATATATCCAGTACTGAGTGACAGATGTTACTATAAATAAAGCAGATGTGAGCCACTTTTCTCTTGACCAAACCTGATAATTTTTCTCAGTTGACCCATATTACCGATGTGTGTAGCAAAGTGCAGATGCCTGACAGTAGGTTTAATTTGAAGTGAGGTCTCTCTCGCTCATATACGTGTTTGCCAGATGAGAGAAACTTCCGCATCTTCTCTAACAAACACCTTTCAATGCTTCTGGCTTGTGAGAGGCTGAAACCAGGGAGATTTCAGTCTTTTTATACTCTGCCTTAAATCAGATACATCCAGTAAAGTATTATGGAGATTGTGATTCTGTCTTGCTCACCTTCCTTCTGAATTGCTGTGATGAGTTGTTCAGCAAAGAGTCGCAACACTCAGTTGAGCAGCAGAGCTCTTGTTCGCTTGGTGCACCATCGAACACCACCGTCATCAAGGACAGAGGCCAAAGGCTGCAGTAAACTTGCAGTTAGTCTAAGGATTGGGCTGGATTGCTCTAGGGTAATCATCATTGTTAGGGAGCTAATCCTGCATGAGAAGCCTGAAGTCTGTTTATGGGCTATGCTGTTGTCTTCTGTTCTTGATTAACATATCTCTTCCTTCCTTTTTGATGTAATATTGTTAAGAAAACCGTTCCTGTGTACTATGATGGAATTGTTTTAGAATATTAAATGGCTGTTATTGCCTGTTCCTCGGTGTATTAGGATGAAAAGCAGTTGCTGTGTTACTGGAATTTTGAATTATGAAATAGTCTAAAATGCTTTTCAAATATATTTTTCATAAACTAACATGTATTTCCATCCTAATTTTTCCTCTAGTGTTGTTATGTAATGACAAAAAAAAACCCCAAAACACACTTGAGTGTGTGATATTAGCCACAGTTAGTCAAAGATTGTTTTGACTCTATTCGAGAGCTGAGCTTACATATTGGAAGCCTTTCTTGGTGGCATTTTAGCACCTTAAGGCTACTTGTATTAATGCAATTACTCAAGATTCCTGGAAAAATATAATTTTTGAGAAGAGCATCTATTCTAAGGCTTTTGTTATATTGATGCACAGTTGCCAGTCACTTTGTAAAATTGTTCTTGTGAAAGGCCTTATTTTTAATATTCTGTATGTTTAGTTCTTTTTTACTTGAGAGCAAGCAAATTTGTGTCCTTGATTAAAAGAACATGGAACATTAGGCCTTTGACATAAAAAATGGAAAGAAAAAAAAAAAGGCAGAGAAGTTGTACACAAAACCAAGAATTGTTAGCTTGAAAAAAGTTAAAGGAATTTTGTTTATGGATTAATTTTAGAATAAAAAACCTTGCATGTCTTCAGCGTATTATATTCCCTGCATGTTTGGTTTTGGGATTTTTTTTGAGTGTGGGTTTTTAAAATGGAATTCCGATGCTTGTACTGATTTATAAGGTACATGAAGCTATGTAAATTTGTAAAATTTGATAATCCTACTGCCTCTGCTTGAACAGGGTTAAAAAAGAACGAGTTGGAGATGTGTATACATAAGCACTTGTATTAATAATTACCTACGCCTCAGAGGCTGGTCATAAATCGACATTTCTTCCTTTTATTCTAGAACAGCCGTGCTCTGTGCTGTGTGATTGCTGCCTTCACGTCTCAGGATTGCTTGCCCATGATTCAGTATTAGTGATTTTATATTGGCTTATTTGGGCATTGTTTGTAATGTAAGTTGTTTTATAAACAGTATTTTGTTATTATTACTATACAGTAATGTTTCCATCAATCATTCCTCAGTATGGGTAGATGACCTATGTAACTCAGCTATGAGAGCTCAAAAATTGCCTGTACTTCCAAATAATATTCTACTTCTATTAAAAGGCGGAAAAAAGCTTTTTCTGATGGCATGTTTCAGAAGAGAGCTGGTCTCTGCGTAGCACACTGCAGGTGCTAGAATGATTATTTAACTGCACACAGGCTGACCTGAAAAATCTCAGAAACTTCTGTATTCATTATGAAATCTATTTCATTGTGAATTAGTGAAACCATAACTTAATTAGAAAGAATTACAATGCTCTGGAGCTGAATGGGAATGGCACTTCCTTTGATCATCTTGTCAACCACAATGACTGGTACCAGATGTTTCATAAAACAATACAAGAAACATATGCTTTTTAATAAATATTTCTTTCTTGTGAATAATCAGACCTAACAGCCTGGTTAAATATCCTTCTGTCACATTCAGAACCAAAATTAACCGTTGCAGAGATTTGTTTCCTCTTACCTGCCTCATTCCAACATCAGTTGTAGAAGTTATGGTTAATTTTGTTTCTTCTTACAACTACTTGCAGCAATCCCCTTACTGCTTGCAGGCAGGACCAGCTAGTACAAATCTGCGTTCAACCAGAAACTGGGAATCATTTTAATTTTTTTTAAAATAATGATTAACTTAAATCCTTTAATTAGTTTTACTGATCTTACTGCTTTTGGGAACTGCAAGAGTATTCTGCGAGTGACCACCAGGTGGAGTTTCTGAAACAGCTTTGATAACCTAATACCAGAATTAAGTTCAGAATGATCTTTTAAAGGTTTTGGAGGTGAGTTAAGAGACAGTTGTGGAAATTCTACCAGCTTCAAGATAAATTTTAGCTTAAATTTACAAATGTTGTTGTTAAAATTGGGCTTTTTGATTAATTTCGTAATTGATAACACATAGGCTAACATGCAAGTGATGGGCAGAAGAACTTCCTATTGTGAGATTTGTGAGAAAACCACTTCAATTTAGGAAGTTTATTTTGTATTTTCCAAGGTTAACTTTATTCAGAGTTGAGCACTTTCTCTGCATTTTTATAGCAGAATTATTTCAACTGTTGGGCAGTATACTTGCAGGTACAGTTTCTCCAAGATGTCACTAATAGTGTGTTTTTCTTTCTTTTCTTATTAGTCGTCTCTCCAGGTCTCTGAGTTGGGAGTATTTATGCTGCTGCTTATTTGTCTTTCCATATAATGCATCATCAAGCACTTTTAAACTAGCTAAAATGGCTTCTCT
The DNA here is from genome assembly GCF_949628215.1 of Phalacrocorax aristotelis. Taxonomy (NCBI): domain Eukaryota; kingdom Metazoa; phylum Chordata; class Aves; order Suliformes; family Phalacrocoracidae; genus Phalacrocorax; species Phalacrocorax aristotelis. Next base: position 6,799,417 of record NC_134285.1, read on the forward strand.
TTCTGGGTATAAATTTTGTTTGCTGTAAAGAATTTTTGGTTGGAAGGTTTGTTTTCTTTTTAATAAATACATTTGTCTATTTAATTCATAAATACTCTAAGAATCTGGTGTTTAAAAAATCTTACTGTCATGATTTGTAATACTACAAGAATTCTGTCTGCTGTAGACTGTGAATAATTTTGACCATTCTTGTGAACGTAATTAAAAGTGCCAGTTCTTTAGAAGGAAGGAATATAAGGAAATCACGTGGAATTCCAAGGTAAGGAAAGGACTTGGGAAAGGAAGAAAGTGGAATGACAAAGTAGATAATAAATCCGCTTCTGTCCTGATGGGAAAAGAATGTATTCAGCATATGTCAAAGCATTTTGATATATGTCAGGGAAATCTAAAGGAAATACAACAGACGAAACATTTCACACTTCAAATTTGTTGCCATGGCACTCTGCAGAGCTGGTTTTGTATGTTTAGATTGCTTTCACTTGGAAAAAGTATTGCATGAGATAGTTAAGAAATACACAAGGTTTCCCTTACTAAGAAACTGCCGAAATTAATCTTAGAGCGTATGTTTCAGACTCATCAGTGCGTTGAGCATTTTACAGCTGCAGAAGCTTAGGCAGAAGTCAGTAGTTCTCCAAGTCCTAGCTAACAGCAGAACTGAGAGCAGCACTTGGCCAGGTTCTGCTTTTGTTTTCTCTTACCAGTCCTGTGCTGCTCATGAGGAGGCCTGCAGCCTGAGCACTCTACTGCTCTCATTTTTAATGAGCAATGAGAAATGGGGTTTTAGCTATGTCCTTACCCATAGCACAAAAACAATTTCATTGAATTGTAGTTCCCCCGCACTCCCCACCCCCACCTGCCCCCCCCAAAAGTGTTATTTCCGTTTGAGTTTTCTGTTAGTCGTATTTTTTTGTAACCTTGGGACCTATTTTCCTATGATATGATAGTTAAACGTGTGTTTTCTGTGAGTGCTCCAGAATGTGGTTGTCTTCAGTAAATCTCTTTGTATGGACAAAAGAGGGCAGATTCTGGTGCCATGTTGGCCTGGTTTGTACTAGTGTAAACCTATTGACTTGGTTATACCTGATCAACTCTTTTTACTTGCATTTCTGTAGGGGTTCACCCTTCGCAAATTTGTTACCTGCTGCTTATTAACTAGCCTAGCCCTCTTCTCGTTTAAGATCTTCAAGTCTGTTGTATAAAAGGATGAAAAATCCAGATGAGAAACATAGGCTTTTTACATATAATTGTTATACCTTCAAGCTCTGAGGAATGAAGCGTAAGAAAATCAGTACTCTGTGTTTGTTTAGAGGTGCTGGGTCTCCAGTTAGAGTAACAGAAAATACTCTTCAAGTCATTGTATGGAAGTAAGGGCATTTTGTCAGATACTAGGCTTTGACCAAATGATATAATATTGCAATTTCCATTTTCACAGTTGCCATTTTCATTTATTTCTCACTGTGCCTTGGACTAAGATTTTTTCTTTAAGGAATTCAACAATAACTATTTTAAATAGAGTTTACTTTTCCTTGCTGATTTCCTATACTTTACAGAAAATTTAAAGGGCACAAATTAATAATTTTGAAAGTATTGCCAGGAGAATATTTTCATGTACGTGGGGTAGACTAACTGTTCCATGGTGAGTGATCTTTTGGTTCTATGCAGTTGTTACTGCAATAAATGTATTATGAGTTACGTCATATTCTTAAAGCTAAATTTTCTTCTGGATGCCAAAGGTAGGGGTTATTATATTATCTTGTTCTGGGAACCTGAGAATTTCTGCAGGGAGCTGATTTCCGAGATCTCATTTGTGGCAGCACAAAAGAGAGGAAGTGACAAGGACATGGCCGATGTATTCATTAATCAGCAGCCTTGTGTGTCTGTGGTGCAATGTTACTCTGTCCTGTGAGTTGCAGGATTCTTTATGCTGAAAAGGGTTGGAGAGTGTGTGCCTTTTTGCTTTCATTCCCAGCTAACTTCATGATGCTGAATAATGAGATTTTAATGATGTAAAAATTATGGCCTGGGAAACCCGGTAACTTAACATGTCTGATTTGACATCCGAGCCATGCAATTTGTTATGTTTTGATTCAGTGAAGCAACATGGGTTTAACCTCATCTACAACAGGTTTTTATCAAGAAGTATCCCCCACCCCCAAAATGACACAGCTTAGTGACCAGATACGCTTTAACACTTTTTATTGAGAACTTATTGTGAGTCAATAGTTCCTTTATGAGGCTTTGCAGAACAACCATTTCTATAGTATTTTGACATAATATTGAAGGCCACTCTCTTCATTTTAACAGAACCAGAAATTTTCTAGGGGTTGATCACTTTCTTTCATTAACTGAAATTATGTCTTCAGAGACCAACTCGATTCTCAGAGGAAAACTTTTGAAACTAGGACCTCTACTAGGTTAGTCAACAAGGACTTGTCTTGAGCTAGCTATGTTAATAATTTAAGCAGAAGCAGAGAACAATGTTTTTGTTAGTTCATTGATTTTACTTAATTGGTGGCTCAGCAAGAGGGCTATAAGCCATAGATCAGCTCACAAAATCAAATTTAATATTTAAGAAAATAACACTGTTAATAATGGCACTGAACTAGTGCGTACTTTCTCGTATACAGTATATACATACAGAAACATACAGTACACCTTACCGTTCAGAGGTTTACATTTAAATGATACACTTTAAGAAATAATTTAATAAATTCTTTGCAAATTCTTTTTACATCAGTAGGCTGATTTTTATCTTTTATATATACAGTATTTTACTCATTTATTTAAATGTGAAATAGATAAGCTCCTATTTACAGTCATCAGAAACCTTCAGCTAAGTGAAATGGAAAGGCCCCGTTCTTGAGAACTTTGTGTTAAAGGTTTGTCCATAAAAATTCTTCCATATTTATAATACCATGTATTTCCGTAAATATTTTACTGCACTTGCTTACCTACTGTTTTTTATATAAATATTGCAAAGTTCTTGCTTTTTAGGATACTGCTTTTTAAGAGATACCGTGCGAGGGTGCTGCAGTTAAGTTCAGAATTTCCTTAAAAGAACAGCAGTCAGGCAGCTCCATGGCACAGTTTCTTTGAGACAACTAATACAACAAATTAACTCTGAAAAATATTAAGCGGATATCAGTCTTGTTCATTAACTTACGGAAGTTGTTCATCTATATGATTGCCATCGCATTTAGTATATTATCAAGGATACATGCAAACATACTTAACTGCTGCCATAAAAAAGGTCAGGAAAAAACATTGGAATTTCAAGGGTAAATTATATAAAAAAACCCCTTGTCCTTTCTCCATCTGTTAAATAGCAGCTTCCATTTTACTACATAAATTCGTATGTAATGTCAAATCATTGAATAAGATTTGGATCATCGTAAAGGAGTCAGTCTAGTCAGGTAAATGTGAGTGGTGAATGGCACCAAGCGGGCAAGACCAAGCACGGACAGAAACAGAGGAACAAAATGAAAATTAAATAAAATAGCACATTCAGATAGAAAAGTGGAAAAGATGAGAGGAGAAGCTAAAGAGAGATGATAGAAGAGCCATGTTCTGAAACTGGGGATTTAACATGGAGAAAAAGGAACAGAAATAAATGCAACAGTCCTGTTAGAGACAGAAAGTAAGATGTCTTACGAGAGGGGGGAAATAGAGGTAAGGAAGCAACACAGAGGTTAAAATTGCACTTAATGTCACCAGTTCAGCTACACCATCCTGGCAGTGTCCCAGTTCTGGAAGTTTCTATTCACACCAGATAAGCCAGTTCCTCCCTGCTGGAATTTTTCCTGCATAATAGGATGGAATTTCTTTAACAGATTTTACATGAGAGATTTAATGTGGTGCATTAGGAAACCTGATTTTCCTCAGATGGGAGGAAGAGGAGCCTATTTGCTTGACAGTTTTAAGGAAAGACTTATTTCTTAAGCACTTTTGTGTGGAAGTGAGCTTGAATATTCAAGATGTGTAGAAATTAATAGCAAACCTCTCAAGTTAAGTGGGAAAAAACCAACCGACCAACCCAATGGCTTACCAAAGCAGCCAGTATCATGTCAGCATAGAGGCACTGTAAATTAGTGTGTGACTCAGACACAGTGATAAAGAAAGGCTTAATTCCTTAACATGGTTTTCATCAGTGGGCTAAAACTATGAAGTAAATTCATGTAGTTGCACTGGATAGTTTTCAGGTGGAGAAAACCCCACAGAAATAGGTGTTTTACTGTACAGGATGTAAGGGTTAAAAAAAATTTCAATAAAATATGAAAAATTATTTAAAAAGTAAAGATTAATGGAGAGTCTTCCACCAGGCTGTTGATAACTTAGAGATGCTTGTATATGAAGAAGATAAGCAATTACTGAATAATGTTGAAGGGAAAAGATCCAAAAAGGCTGTCCCTCACCTGCTTCTCACTTAGAACTTAAGCATGTCTCTATGCTGACAAATTAGGACCGATTATCAGATGAGATTGTGCTATAAGCAATGGAAAGGGTTCAGTTCTGGTTTTGCTCTGTGGTTTTTTTTTAATTCCAGAAGCTTGAAAAGCCACGGTTTTTTAATAAAGTCATGTGGAACTTGAGTTGTGTTATGGCAGATTAAGCAACGAAATGATTCTGCTGTGTGGCAGGGCGAGTGACAAAGATGTCTTGCTGCCCCAAAATCAGTAGGAGAATATCCGTTTAACTTCTGCCCTTCCTCAGTCATTAATAATGCAACAACAGCACAGCAACAGGTAATCCTTGGGTGAATTTTTTGTGGTTTGCTGTTGTGGGCAACTGTTAATTCATGTTTGTGTTTCTTACATATTTCATATACTCAGTAAAATTTGGCAATCTGGATTGGATTTCTTCATCCCCACCATGAAATATAGAAACTATACTTCTATTGTGTATTCAAGAATCACATTAGGAGGCAGTCCATTTCTGCAAGGTCAGCAAAAAGCTGATGCTGACTAGGACTCCAATATATTGCTCCCTTTTTAAAATCTTGTATGTATTGAGGGATCTTTTTATGGTTTCCAAACTTCCAGTGATGCCCTAGATTAAAGAGGATTCATTTGTTGCAAACATATCCCTTGAAAATACAAAATGTTAATCATAAACATATTTATTTTTTAGATAATTACTCTTGTTACATGAACATATGTGGACCATAACACTTAGCCAGAGTCTTTACTAGTTAAATTTTGATTTAACTTTGTAAACCACTGTGTCCTTCATCTTAATATGCGCCACAAACATCTCTCAGTTCCCCTAGAATTAGTTAATAAATATTTCTGAATTCTTGAAATGTTTTAGGATGCAAACAAAGCACTTGAAAAATAAAACATGTTTTTGTTAATTGTTATATCTAGAAAAAATCGATTTACCATAAACGTTAAAACTTAGGTTAGTTTGTGCGAGAAAATAGTTTCTGAAAATGGTAAATTAGGCTTCTTTGAGAGGGGATTCAGTGAAGGAGAGAGAAATTAAATAATTTAATTTATAATTAACATTTACTACTTGGGCATGTATAATTGGATAATATGATCTTTAGTAAAGATCAACTATATCGTCTTCATTGAAAAATGCTATTTACTTCATCACGGATAGCACGGTTACTTCTTTGTACAGAAAATAAGGTAATGCCTTTTTCTATACAAGATAAAAGGTGCTGTGTCTTCAGTCAAGGCTTCAATAAACTGGGTGGTGGTTTCTTCAGACAGGAATATGAGAACGCTGAAGACAGCGTTTAGGCTTTGTAACCAGTTCAGTGCACTGAAGTATTAGATGTCACAGGTATTACAGCACATAGGCCAGAGTCTCACGAGATTTCAGCAAACAATTAACTATTTGAAAATTAAGACTGTTTTCATTTAACTGTAATGGAGAGCTCCTTCTAGCCACTTGGTTGGGACTCTCATGTTAATGACTCCTGAGTGCCGACACAGCAATATCACGGTCCCAGTACTGGTATGCTAAGTACTGCAGGAACAGGGCACCAGAAGGCTTTTTCATACCTACGTCATAACTTGCTGTACTACTGTGCGTTCATGAGAACACCCTTGATTCCCACAGTGTATCTTTTTAAGCAAACGTCGAAATTTGTTGGGAAAGTTTTTGTTAATGTATCTGTAGAGCAGAGGCATTACAAAGCTGCTTGAGAAAGCCAAGAATTTTGATAAAATCTTGGTAAAATGTAATATTCGACTGTAATTTTCATCTGCAATTCTTCCTTGTGCATTAGTAAATGTGCTTACCAAGAGAATAACATAATAGGGTGTCCATAATGTGAACTGTGTACAGACTGTGGCAATCAAAAGCCTGTGAACCGACGGATCTAATCGTCCAGTGTCTTGATCTAGTGGTGTAGCCTCTTTGCGTAGTCGCAGGATTAATACAAGTGCATACAGTACAGCGATAGCTGGTACGACATACCCGATAAAGACCATAATGGCATCTGCTGCTTCTTTGTTCTGCATCTTGGAACATTCAGTTATTTTAGTGGATACGTGATTGCAGACGTAGAACAGGAGAGATGAAAAACTTGTAAGCATGGCACCACCCCATATGAATCCACAAACATGTTTGGTGTTGTACACACTTGACATGTAAGTTCTAGGCAGAGCACGTTCAATGTAGTAGTCCAAACTGAGTAATGTAGTAGAGTACATGGTAACTAAAGACGAGACGTTGAATAAAATAAGTAAGGTAATATAAACTTCATTGTTAGAATTCCAGACGGCCCATTTTGTATTGGCAAGACCTAGAAGGTACATTGGTGCCAGAGCATTGATGATGAGACCAGCAATGGCAATGTTGACAAAGTAAACATCTGGCATAGTCATGGTAGCTTTGTTATAGAGATTGACTAGGACCAGCAAGCCATTGTAACAAAGGCCAATTGGGAAACATATAATGAGGTAGAGTAGGGAAAAGACGGAAAGCACAAGGTGGAATTCATGGCAGAGATGCCGGTCCTCACTGTTCTCGGTACTGTTGTTTAAGGTTTCACAGCTCCACATAGTGATTTTAGCTTTGTATCTTCTCGGCTGGTTACCAGCTTTTCTGTAGAGAGAAATAGTGAAAGTATTGATGAACTGTTATATTCTAAGTGAAATACAATGTAGTACAAAGAAAATGTTTTAAAGATAGAGATTATATGCTTCACGTAACCGATCAACTGATCAATTTAAGGTTCGTTTCTGAAATGCCTTTTGATCTTCTGAGTCTAGAAGAAAGTAATCTGTGAATAAAAATTTTATTAGACTAGTAAACGTTATGAAGTTTTAATTTAAGTTAAATTAGTGGCAAATTAGTTGATGCAGGACACACCAGAAGTAAATAATAAATTGTGCATCTTCAAGATAACTACCGATGTAATATACATGAAGATTAGTACAATGTTCTTTAAAATTATTAAACAGTACATTTTAAATAGCTAATAATATATAAGGGTAGTGCTGAAGGATTGAAGGGTATAAGCTGAAGCACACATCTTAGCAATAAGATAAATAGAGTTCTCTAAGGTGTTAAATAAGCTTTCTCTTGAAAAGCTAGTTTCTTGGGAGGCACATCCAAGGCAGTATGGTAGATGTATACTGGATCACTGATAAAATTGACAGAGACTAGAGGAAACTGGGAAATGAGGTGAGGGGTTTTTTTTAATAGGTCAGTTCATATTCAGACTTCCAACCTATAACCATTTAGTTCTGAACAATGGACCTCTGTAGTCTAGGGGACCTAATATCAGGGCAGCCTGACTTTCCAAAAAGGCAAGAATTTGCTATCATTGCCTCTCAAATAGCTTGAATTCTTTAAAAAGTATGCTAGTATCAGTTGTTGTTGTCCAGCTATCTTTGCTTTATCGTCAGTAAAGAGATAACATTTCAACTGAAATCAGTGAACTTCAAAGCAATCATGAAAAGTCTGTTTCCAAAATGCAGAAATAAGTAATCTCTAAAGTACAGCTGAAAACATTCACAGCCTTAAAATCATGGTTATTATTCCTGCCAGCCCAGTTCTGGGACGGTGTAGAATTTGTGCAGCAGGTGACTTCCCACGTCATGTGTACTCTGATACTGTCAGATACCCAGCATTGTTTTGTGTTCTTCCCATTTAGCACGTATAGGAAAGTATAAGTACACATCCCTGCATTCTTTCCAGAGAGAGAACAAGTTTTAATCAAATCCACAATAAACATTGTGCAATTAAAATGAATGTTACTAGACAACATGCTATACCATATGGCTAAATTATACAGTATGGGTTCTGTAAGCATACAGATAACGTGGTTGCATCTGTAGTGCTAATCCTTTGACACTTCAGCCATAGCACAGAATTTGTTCCAGAATCATGTCAACTTCCATTTTTTTAGTTCCCATTGCAGTTGTTTTGTGTGCATTTTTTTCTGAACACCATAGCCCGTGCCAGATATCTGGCTAAAAATGCAGTCATTTTAGCTGGGCAAACAAATTTTTATTCCGCTGCCATGTGTTACATCTCCTCGGGTAAGTGGCTTCTGTGGCAGTAGCACAAGATGCAGTTCTGCTGTTTTCAAAGCTTTCTTTCACCTTTGTGGAAAAACTTACTTTTTTGTTTGTTTTTCTCAAAGCAGTTCTTTAGCTGTAGTATTGCACATGAGTAGAAAGTATGATATCTTTATGTTGTCTTTCAATCCTCATACTATTCTTGAGCACTGAAAACAACCCAGTTTATTTTCAGGAAGCGTCTGTTGCTTTAAGTTTTTAAGAAAGTTGGGGTTATTTTTTTAAAGAAAAGCTGTTTTGCACAGTTGAAGGCAACCAAAATTACATCTCATTGAACTGTTATGACTTGATTCAACCAAAGCAGCAGACTGGACTAGATATTGCAAATATATGCATTACAGTGAGTGCAAGGGTGACTAAGCACAGGCACAGATACAATCATGTAATTCCATTAGGTAGGTTTATTCTTAAGCATGTAGCTTTGATTACTCCAGACTGAATTACATCAGCCACAGAATACTTGCCTGTAAATTGTCTCAGATGATCAACAGTCTTTGCTACCATGCTTTACCTTTCATAGAGCGGGGGATGGCTGGTTTCACAAATGTTTTTAATGATTACCCCTTTTTTCTTTACATCCTCAAAATGCAGTTAAATAAGGCAATTCTATTTTAAAGATAGAATGGTAGGCAATTCATTGTGTTAAATAGTAATCTTATGAAATTACAAAACTTACCTCCAAAATGAATAAAAATAAAATAAAAATTTCTGGAGAAATTTGAATTACTTCTAAAATTACCAGACGAGGTATTTTTGCCACTAATGTAGAAATCACCCATTTTTAATTGTCGCTTACCTGTGAAGGCACTGAACCTGTTTGCTGTGCTGTCCCGGCCCAGCTCAGCATTTCTTACCCTGCCATCTCTTTTGTCGTTTTAAAGCAAGTTTTGTCTTCACAGACCCTGGCTGGGTACACCCTTGCGATGCTTCGGATGCAGCAGTTTGACTCGATCAATCTAAACTAACCCCTTCTCCAGCCAGAAGTAGTTTTGCAGCCCCAGGTTGATTGCGTTGCATAAGTGAACGCTGCAGTCCTCTTGTTTACTGTGGGCTGACTCAGCCTTCCCTAATGCTTCCTCTGGTCTTGTCTGCTTTTATACTTTTATCACATTGAAAATTAAAATCAGAACTTAAAACGTAGAAGGAAAGCGCATCCTGGCAGCTGCTGCACTCTCTCCAGCCTTCCTTTCCCACGGCCCTAATCTCAGCAGCGTTGCTGTTAAAGCCTCTTACCTTTAATTCACGTTTTACATTCCTCCGCGCTGCCGGATCCGCACGCGTTTGATAAGCAGCATTTCTGAGGAAGGAAGCCGGCTGCAAAGCCCTGTCTTGTTTCTCTTTGAAAACATGGTGATCGCCTCTTGCCAGCGCCTGGGCAGCGTGCTACTCTGCGCGCCCGCCGTGCTGCACTTGTTTTTCCTCTATAAGTTACCCACAAGTTTCTGCTTGGCTTGGCAGGCGGCAGGCCCCTCCCTTTCCCTGTTTACAGCCAGTTTCAAGAAGTGAGAGGCTGTGCTTGGAGGGGAGCGAGCCGTTGGATCCAGCTCGGTTTAGTCTCTGGGTTTCAGATTTACCACTTAAAATATACGGGCTGCTGGAGCATGCAGGTTTGTTATGGTATTGTCATCTGCGCTGGGGTTCTCCGGAGACATCGGAGAGGCTGTTCCATTCCCTGCAAGTGCAATCAACAGCTCTCATTCAGGAGTGTGGGTTTTATTTTTAACCTGGGTTGAGAATATGTGGCTTTGAGGTTTCATTTTTATAGGCCATGCATCCTCAAACAATCAGTTTTTTTAAATTACTGTATTATGAAGCACGCAGGTGTTTGTGCTGCTTGCAAAGGTGAGCTAGCTTGTAATACAAGCTAGGAAGAAAAGTTTCTGAGCATTTACTTTGAATGTGAAGATTTTTTTTTTTGGTGTTGTGAAAAGGCATTAAGTGAGCCTCATTTTGTGATGGTGTTATGGATTCCATTCTGGTTCCTTGTTTGAAAAGTTGAAAAGACAATTGTTCTCAGTATTTGCATGTCATTTGTAATTAATGGATGTGAGTGGGTATATTCTCTACACCTTTAAAACTGATCATTTTTTGAAAGAGTTTTTGAACTGTAGGTTGATAACTTATCCCATACTGAATTTGGTACTGTGGTGCATCTGTTGTTCATGTGGAAACCCCTTAGACTTATGCACTAAAGTTACTACCTTCAAAGTATGTTTTTAACTGGTATCATCAACCAACACCAAGAGCTGCCTTATTTTTTCAAAATAATTAGTCTTATATTTAGAGATTCTGAGGCTTTATTCCATAGGAAATAAACACCAATGCAAAATCCCTGAATTAAAAATTAAGCTGGTGTTTATGGAATGAATACCAGAGAAACACGGAAAATGGTTACTCAGGGTGGGCTGAGTTACTCCATCTGACTGCAGCTTGATTTTTTTAGGCAAGGTCTGTGCTTCTTGGTTTGTATTTAACAATTCATTGTGAGTATTGTAAAACCACTGCAACTCCCAAATGGCACAAAACTCCTCAGTTCCTATTTGATACATAGTCCACAGATAGAATTGCGTATGTGCTAAAGATAACTCTGTTACAAACTAGCATCGAGTCTTTGCTGCCTCAAAACTTTAGAAGGACTTCAATCATAGTAAATTCACTGGGGAAACTGCAAAATAGGAAAGGTATTAGTGTAGAAGTACTTTTAGAGTTCTGGTACTTGGCCAAAAGTCAATTTCTTTACATGACATAGAAATTGAACCTGGTTTTATTTAGATAAAAACTAGCACGAGGTACTTAAGAAAAACTTCTTACAACACCGCACAAAAAGTTAAGAGCACTTGGTGGCAAAGATTATTTTAGAAAAGATGCATAAATGATATTCAATTAATGAGAAAAACAGCGAACTGCTGCTTAGGTGTATTACAGAGTCCGTAGCTGCAGTCAGGGTTTTTTCAGGCATTTTCATTCATCATGCAGCACTAAGTTGCAGAGCAGGTTGGGTAACAGTTTCAAGCATGACCATTCTACACTCTGATTGTTTTGTTTGACTAAAAAACCCCAAACCTTTATCCAGCTGTAGCACTATCTCATGCTCTGCAGATTTTTTTTTGTTTAGACAATAAATGATTTGTTTACTTGCTCTGTTATTGTCTATATGTGAAATAGCTCTTCTCTAGGTTGTCTAACCTCTGAATATGTGTTTTCACAAGCTGTAATATCATTAGAAACCTTACATAGCTAATCAAGCTGTTGCCAAGAAAGTAAGTCTCTAAACAGGCCTAACACTCCTACCTTCATCAGGTCTTCTAGAGTTCTCACAGGATCTCTTAATTTCTATAGAGACTAAAACCCGAGTGTCCTGCATAGAGGAACGCTGAGCGCTGTGCAGAGCTTTGCTGGATGGCACAAGTTTCTTTCAGATCAAGACTAAGAAAACAGAAAAGATTGGCCTGAAGTGTTAAATATATGCATAAACCATGACTTAGTAGATTGTCAGCTATTCATCAGTTTGTAAGGTGCTTTTTGAAAGTGACAGGCTAATTATTATTTATGGATTAATTCTTAAAAATGTAACTAATGGATGATCGGTATTTCTGGAAAATAGCATACCTGCAGTTAGTTGTACCTTAAGGGGAGCACTCTGAGCTCTCAAGTGCGAGAGAGTGAAGTGTTGCACTGCCATTACCTCGCAGTCTGGGTAACGTGACTTTTTTTTAGGCTCACCAGCTTATACACATGCCATAGGGACTAACAGAAGACTTGCTGGCTGGACATACAGAAAAGTAAAACTATACTGCCCAAGTTAGGTGTGAGGGGAAAAAATGCAGCAGTGCAGGCAAGTAGGTTTCAGAATATACTTTCCTTATGCAGTTGCTGAGTTGCTGCTGTTTATAATATAATGATACAGCTCAGATAAAATGCTTTTAGCATTAGTGGAGAAGAAAATCCTGCTTGATACTGGGTGCTGGGCTGAAAAACAGGCCCCTTCCAACCCTATCATTTCTGTCTTTGTGGTGCAATCATTGACCAGTTTGGCAGGTGGTATGTTTATAATTGATATCGGTTCCATTTTATAATGTAGTTAATTCAGCGCAATATGATGTGAAAGAACCCATGACTGAACAAAAAGAATAATTGATATAAAGTAGCATTGACTATAACCCTGTCTTGGATGTTTAAAATAAAGCACAAATTAAAAAAAGCAATAAAAAAGGTCAGTTGGAAAAGGGGTGGTTTTTTTCTTTCCACAGAAGCACTTTCTGTCTGTCGCGCTGTGAGAGGGAGCATGGAACAAGGAGTTTGCCACCCCTGGCAAGTGAACTCATGGGAAGAGCAGGTGCCCAGCCTCCTGGTCCCGCTGATTTCACCCTCGCCATTAGGCACAGTTTTTGGCTTTCTAAACCCATTCCCTTTGCAGTATGAACTTGCTTTAGTAGCAGCATAACAATAATTAAAAACTTTGAAAAATGACCTTTGACTCATACCATCCGACTGTTGCCTACCCCTGCTTAATTCTGCACAATGCTGTGAGTCTATTTCCAGCTTTATAACTTCTTGCCTCGCCTTCGTCCAGTGTTATTCCTTAAGTGTTCATTCTGTCCAGACATAAATGCTTACATGCATTTCCCTGTTTTTTTAAAAAGTACATTTCCTTGTTTTTCACATCTGCCTGGCCCTTATTTTCCGCTTTATCTCTCCCTGATGACTCCATTACAGTTAAGGCTGCACCTCCCATCATCGTTTGCTCGTATGACACACATGATGTCATATCAGACTTATCACAGGTTTTCTGACTACGATACTCTTTCACTTCTTACTTCTCTTACTTTCCCATGGGACATCTCAGGCTGTTCTTAGGCATGGTGAGTCAACAACAAAAATTGAATTCTCAAGAACTATAAGGGTGTATTCCTGTCATGTGTGGAATGAATACAGAGGTACTCATGCTTCTGAAATCGATCTTCGCATTTTGCTCTGGTCATCCTTTGAGGTTGCTCACTCTCTGTTTTTCCAGAAATTCTGAATATATATAGTCTTCAGAGCACTCAAAAACTTAACTCCTTCTTGTGGGCCCTCTCTCACTTGCTAGGTGACCTTTTCATTGTTCCACAGATGTTGGCAGCTGTTGTCACTTGTTTATTCTTTCATTCTGTAAGCACCATCTTTGTGGCAAATCATCTGCACAGCAGCTACCTGCTCATTCAGATCCCACTTGTGCCATCATAATCTGCTTACTGCCCCGGCCTCTTGGCAGCCTTCTGAACAGATGCAACGTTCTTCTGTTTTAACCTTTCGTTTACATTAATGTTGTTGTTGTTATTATTATTACATAATTCCATATAATATAAAAGTGTTAACAATGGCAGCTGCACACTTTGTTTCTGTTCAGATTTTTCATATCTTTGGGAGTCCGAGTTCATGTAAGGCCATGTCAGAAGTAAGTCTCTGCAAATTGCTGTCACAGATCAGTAAGCATCAACAAATGAGTTCAGATGCTCCTTTGGTTTGGAAGAAAGAGAGGAAAACTTGATTTTAAGTTATGGCAACTGCTTTTCAAGATGTGCACCTTTGGTATATTAGGTTAGAACTGAAGAACTTTCTTCTGTGTTCAGAGTTCATAGAAGATAGCTCAAAACAACACGTGTATCCATCAGAAACGGATAACTGTATTTTCTCTCTTTTCACTTTTTCCCCCCTTAGTTTTTAAGCAGCTTACAGCTTATGAGAACAGATAATATACTCCAGTAAAAAAAAAAGACAAAAAGATCAACTACTCTGGAAACAACAATAAAAACTGCCAAAGGGTGTTTTTAAGAGCCTGTTATATGTGTTAGAGAGTGGCAGGATGGTAGTGGTCTGGAAGGCTGTAATAACCAAGTACTGCAGGGCAGAAGTGACAAAGAAAATTCCTTCAAAATGGGGAGACTGAGTTCTGTGGAGAGGAGATAGCCCAGCATTAAGGCCCCTAAAGATTTGTGTGGAAGGAGTCCCATGTTCAGACACATGCTATCTGCCAGGCACATCTGCCACTCCCAGATAAATCCTTTTTTTAATGCTGTTTATTTCTTTGTAATAGGGCCTCTGCAGGAGTTAGGTTGCCAATGGCTGTGTCCTCCTCACAGCTGCTCAGAAACAGCTGCTCTGGGGGCTCTGCATGGGTTAACTCTATAAACTCAATCATGTTTTGTTAAATTCTCTGTGTCCCAGTGTCTGATGAGTGTGACTGGTCGTCTGCTCCACCTCTTCCTGACTTAGCTTTATCACTGAATTCCAAAAGATCCTCTATATGGAAAACCTGACATCTTTTCTTTTTTTGTTCACCATGAGTGAACAGTGCAGCTTTTAATACATCATAGATGTGTTGTGGCTTAAGATTTCATTACTGCAAGAAGTGAAATGAATTCTATTTTTGTGCAGTTCTAAAGATAGGGTATTCCATCGGGCAGAATGAATTTACGCAGCGGTTACCTGTATTAGTCTACAAGCATTAGCTGCCTGCGTTTCTGAAATGAGACACAATGTTGAGATGCTCAAATATCTACTAGGCAATAATTTTCTTAAAAAAATGAGCTATATGCCAAACAAAACCCCTGTAATTTTACTAGTATTCATATTCACTTCCAGTAAGTTATGGTGTATTAAATAACAAGAATAATTAGAATGAATGTAGTATTAGAAAAAAGGCTTCATAAGGTGCTTTGAGTTCCGGATTTTATAAAATTGACTAATTGGAATAGAACTGACAGCTTTTAAGCATCAGCAGAGTAGATGGCACCTTTCAGACTGTTGAATACAAACAGCCAGTTAGTGCTACTACAGTTACTGGTCCATGTTTTCAGAGCACTTGGAAGCTGATTTTGATGCAGCTATCCTACTTTAAATCTAAGTGGCAACAAACTTAAATAAAATTCAGTGTCAAGATGATTGAAAGTTGCTATATATATTTAGGTTTTTAACTGGTTCAGTGAAAAAAGATCTTTTAAAAAATTTAATCTCTGGCAGAATTTTCACTGTGTTTGTAACTGGTGAGCCACAGAAACCAAAAGACTTAATTAACACATAAAATTTCAGTTTCTTGGAGAGCGCACAAGCCCATTAACTGTAGCAAATATTTTCATTCAATGTAAAACTGAACGTAAGTTGTAGTTTCTTTTCATAGGAACTACTTCAACTCAATGGATCCTTCAAGGATAACATGCACCTTCAGAAAGCATTCTTACTATCATGATGTTGATGTTCAGAGTAGCTGGGACTGAGTAGATTTACATGATAGATGCACTTCGTCCCACTGTTTTTAATAAGATTATTTAGTTCATTTTTCTGACTTAAGGCATTGAATATAGTAGGTGGGTGATTTCATTAAAGGATCTTGCTTACATGATAATCACCAATATTTAACTATAGGGTTGTTTTCCCCACAGTACCTACAGACACTTAAACTGTTGAACAACAAGTCAGTTAAGACTGGTTTTGGGGTAAAAATGTTTATGAAACTTATAAATTCCTCCTTTTTATGTAAAGATCACCAGATCATGGAGACAAATTTAAAATCATTTGCTGAGGCCTTTTTCATATTTGAGAAAATATAAAATTACAAGACTTCGTTTCACTGATTACTTTGTTTGGATCGTTGGTGCAAACAGATCACTTGCACCTCTTATGAGAGAGGAAGTGGCTAGATCTCTGCATTTCCAGCATTTTCGCGTTGCCCGGGTTCCAGGTAAGGAATGTGTATGAACTGAACTTTGTGCTTCTGGTCCATGTAAATCAGCATCACTCCAGTAAAGAAGACAGATTCTTACCAATCAGAATTAATGCAAATTATCCGTATTCTAGATATTGCAGACTGAATTTATCCGGGGACAGAGCATCAAAGCACACTGACTCTGCTGGAATTACTCTGTAAATGAGTTGGCCCAGTGAGTTGGCAAGGTGGAAACAGCAGCTCTTATCTTAACCGATTGTTGTTAGCTTCACCCATGCCTGGGACTTGTGACAGGGAACACTGCTGAAATTTGGCAGTATGAAAACATTCCCCAGAGATATTTTGCTGCCAGTTGCAAAGACTGACAGGAGGCACAGATGGTAGTTTTCCTGGAAACTATAATATAATGCCATTTCCTGTTAGAAACATTGGTGAAAGCTGACCTAGTGACTCATCAACAAGACTTCGCGTTGACTGTGTAGGAAACTCTTGTGAAACAGACTTAGACTGCAGAGACCAGGCTTTCAGTAAATGCAAAAATATTGACATAGTTCTTTCTCAGATAATATTTATAATAATGAATATAAAACTGATTTGAGTTTAGAGTTTGAAGGGGAAAATTGGCCCTCAGCAGAGTTGTACTGAGGCTAAAGTAACTTCAAATATTGTTACATCCATTGAAGATAAACAGATATCTTTCCGATAATTGCCAGCAAGCCTGAGACATCTTGTTCTTGACACTCGTGGCTTTTAATTTCTATTGCTTGGTGAAGGAAATCCCATTTTCTAGCTGCCTCTTGAAGAAACTTGTGTATTTACTGATTACATGTTACTACATTTACAATGACTGAATAAAACTTTTTAATTTTACCTTCTATGAGGGCTAGTATAATATTAATGCTGATCTGAAGGTCGCTATTATTAGACTGTAAGATTTGGAGTAGGAATTTTTATTTACCAGAGGCTTGAAATTAAATAAGAGGCATCTTACCGACAGGAATGGGTTCTGATTTGTCCATCTACTGCTGCTACTCCCCACTCCACTTTATCAGGGATGTTTTTTTACCACTATTTACCAAAATTTTCTACCAAGAGTCTTGATTTCTTATAAGGCTCCCCGTTGCACCGATTATATATGGAACAGCCCTGCTATCAAACTTGAAAAAGCCAGTAATAACATTTAGCACTTTTTGTTACAGGATGCTGCAAAGGGTTTGACAGTTTTAAGTGTTTGATGATTTGATTTGAGTCCTTGGCTATACTTCACAGGTGTGTGGGTGGGGATGCTTCCTTAGATATTCTTAATGGATGTCAATTTTTCCAGCCCAGTATGAGGCTGGGTAAATGTTTCCAAGGGCAAAGAAACCAAAACTATTTTTGGGGAAAGAAATGCCTAAAGGAGCCTGGAAGCTTTGTAAACCAGGACTCTCTAAACCTAAAGTCTCCCATTCAAAACCATCTGTGAAGTTACACCTTGAGTGTACTACCTGTAGCCACCTGTTACCTGCATTCTGTCCAATCCACAGTATTTTGAGAAGCCATGGTTAGGATTTGTACAAATTCTTGGGACTATAGCCAAATAAATGACGTTGAAATAAATACTAGTGCTTGCTAATTGCAGTGTATCAATTCACACACCATACAGCATTTTCTGTGGGTTTTTTTTTTGGTGGGTATTTTTTTTCCCTCTAATTTGAACAGGTTTTTTTTAAAAGATTTCTTAGTGTCCTCGATAGGTACACATGTTTTTAAAAGTCTTGCACACCGCAGGAAGAAAGCACAACTTCTGTAGCAGATTTTGTTACTGCAGGAGCTGTATAGAGGCTTGATATATAAAATAAACTTATAATCTGCTTCCTCCTGTGCTAATGGGTGGAAGCCTGAGGAGTAATTAGTTTGTCACAGAGCCAGTTTCTTAGTAATGATTGATAAATGGTTGTTTGTACATAGCCCACACAGACACAGGGTGCATACCAACAGTAAACCACAGATTGCAGGGAGGTCACTGGAGCCTCCTAGCCTATCTTCACTTAAACGAGCATTACATTTAGCTGCTGCGGAAAATATCCAGACTATTCTGATAAACTCTTATCTGATGTTCGGGTCCTGTATGCAGAATTCAGATGAATCATTCTGATGTGCAGATCACATAGATGTTCACATGAATCACTTTGTCCAGACATTTCATTAGGTTTTTTTCACCATTTCAGAATCAGTCCAACTTCTGTTGAAATCATGGGGTACTGTTTTGACTAAAATGATGGGGCCAATCAAATATGTGAAGGATGTGATGCTGGCATGAGAAATAGGGTGCTGCCTTTTTATGCTGGTTTAGCATTTATATAAAAAGGACATAAAGTTCAGCTGACAGAGCCCTAAAGGAAAGTAGGTCTTCTGCTAAGTACAGTAGAAAACAGATTTGCAATTATCATGGTGATTAGCATAGTTATAAATGCTTATGGAGGCTGAAAAGGACAGCAGTCGTTCTGCTTATTCAAAGCTTCTGCTGCAAGCAGTTAGGAAATTTTTGGTGCTTTGAAGTTTGCCTTTGGCTTACCTTCTTTTACAATATAAATGAAAATGCAGCTTAATTGTGATTAATTAGTTAATTAGTTACTGCTGTGTCTTTTAGCTGCTTCGCAGTAATATTTTAAAGTATGGTTTGCTGTGTGTTTTATTATTATGCTACGAATAGAAGATTCATAAGTATCTCACTTTCATTGATAATTTTGCTTTATTAAAGACTAATTAGATTAACTTTTGATCAGTTCCTCTGCTATACTGTTATACTTCTAGATCTAATATACAGAAAAACTGAGATCTCATCTATTCGGAGCAATTAATAAAACACTTAAAAGCACATGCTCAGTACATAAAGAAATAGTAAATAAGAAATCCAGCCTGATGTGCAAAAGCATGAAAATATGCCTAAGAAAAAGCCTAATGTAACTTTCTTTTGGACAGCCAGATAACAAATTTAAACAATGACCTTTTTCCTGAAAAACTGCTATCTAAACACTGAACATTGGTTTGTAGAGATGGCACTATTCATTTTCACTGATCCACGTTTTATATGCATTAATGTAAACTGTTTCTAGGCTCTTAAAAACCAAAAGCAATCTAAAAGGTGAACTTCTTAAAATTCTCACCTGGTCGGCACGGCCTTGTTGTTTCTTGATGGCTGGCAGTAACATTTTGCCCATCAAGTTAGACCCTTTTCAAAGTGAGCTCAGTAGAAACTCCAATCTCTCATTTCTCTAGTAGGAGTAAACAATGGGAGAGCTTAGAACAAGACCGCTGACGCCGCTGCACTGCCCTCGGTGGTGGCACCAAACTCTGTGTATACATGTGATTTCCCCTGCACATACATACACATAATCCTTTAAGCTTCAGCTGCACGCTCTTATTGGCACAGAGGGCTGTTGCAAAAACAGGGGGCCTGATCCTGCCATAAGGACAGTTCTGCGTACTGTGTTCATAATTGTGAAAGGGATTTTTAGGGGTCTTTTTTTGGAACGGACATACTGAAAGGACATTCCTGTGGTTCGAGAACAGTTCAGCCTTTGGTGTAGTTACGTAACAGGAGACAAATAGCGGCTGCATCAAACTGGGAGAGCGTTTTCAGTGCAAGAAAATAATTTTTGCCATAGGAGTAGCTATTCTGCTGTGCATGTTACAGAGTAATAAACCTGGAGCAAAATAAGCCAAACTAGCAAAAATATTATGTTAGTAAAATTTTATTTTCTTTAGAGCTACTCATCACAGCTGTGTTTCTGGAGAGTCATATCCCTTCCCGCCTTTGAAAAACAATGCTATTTAGCAAAAACCTGTAACATCCACTTGCCCTCTGGAGAGTTCAGACAGTAACCAACATCAGACCTGAAAAAGAGCCAATGTGTGCTTTAAAAAATATTTACTGTAAACCTCAGAATTATTTTAAGCATTCAGAAATAACATTTTAATTAAAAGAAAAAAAGTAAGGAAAATGCTACTGCTGTATCATCTTACTTTAATGAGATGCTAGGTAAATGTAAATTCTTTCAATTTGAATAAAAAGCATGTAATACCATGGTTCTGGCTACTTAGCTTGAATACAAACAGTCCTTAAATAATTTACCTTTTTAAACTGCAATAAAGAATTAATTTATGTGTTTTCCTTCCTCCTCAAAGCAATAAAGTGTAATATATGCTTTTACTTATCAACCAAAAATGAGCTGACCCCTAAAATGAATGCAGAATTTGTCATTCATGTTAGGCATGTATATAGCATCTGTATTTTCTTTAGTGTATTTAACATACCTGTATTTTTTTTACTTTATACCATTAGTTGCTTATTTTTATTCTTACAGTATCTTATAAGCTAAAACTTCACAACGGGACTCTAAGACAAACTCTAAGGTTAACACCTGGGAACTTGAGAACTTTTTTGATTGTTAATATTTACGACCTAACTGTTTGCCTAGTTCAGGTTTTTTTTTTTTTGTTCCTTTTGGCTAAGCTTTTATTGTTTATATAAAAGTAAAAAAACCCCAAGTCTCTATTTACAATCTTTATAACATAGCGGCTCGGTTTGTAGGTCCCACGTTAATATTTTCCATTAAAGGCTCTATTGTTGGAGAATGGTCAAATTGTAAAATAAACAAGCACTTCTTTAATCTCAGAAGTAATATTTCTATGAGAAGGCAATGTGGGGCAGCCCGGGATTATGCTTTTTTCTTTTTTTTTATGGTTTGTAATATTTTATGCTTATCACTCGTTTGGTTAAGCCACTATGCATGGTTTGTATTTTGAAATACAGAGCAAAACCCCCAAACCTTGTTGATTTACGTTTGATAACATAGCAGTGACAGCTGGGCATAGAGTTTAAGGTAAAGTGTGCTTTCCTTCTGAAATTCAGACCTCATAAACTCTAGCGCATAGGCTTTTTGCAGGAGAGAAATGCAGAGATTGGGAGATGGAATAATACTCTTTTGGTCTCTAGGGAGAGCAGAGGGTAATAACGTGGCTCCTTCAAGTCTGTTGCTCTCTTGGTTTTACAGAGGCGACTGCTTGCTGTCATAGGCCCTGCCAGTCATCACTTACTTCAGTTTGCACTGTCCACAACCTGCTAGTTTTGACATGATCCTGGTCAGGTTTGTCTAACACACTTCCCTGAGGCTTGTTTGAGTGTGCAGATACTTAATCCCCTACATGGTTATGCTCTGTAACTATCACTTGTCAGTGATCGTCTGGAGTAACCTGGGGTAGTTGTGGGGCAGAGGAGACTGTCATGCTTTGACCAAAAAGGTCCAAATTTTAACAATATCCTCACTTGTAGAACTTGCCCAAGTATTTCTTGGGGCAGACCCATGGGGCTTTGTGCTGAGACTCTGTCCTGGCCAGACAGCTGCAAGGGGGCTGCGTGAAACAGTGAACGAAGGTGTTTGAGGTTTACTTTAGCGACTTATTTAACTCTGCCTCATTGCAAAGTAAGCAAGTGCCAGCCTCAGTAAAGGTGGAGCCTTTTCTGTGATCTGCCAGAAAAATTAGCCCATACTTAAAACACCTTTAAACACAAGCCAGATGTTTTTTCTGTGCATGTGGTAGAAGTCCAGCTGGATGGGAGTCCAGCCTGAGAGTGAAACACATACATAACCTATCATACTTTACCACCACTGAGCAGCAGGGATCACAGAAGCCTTGGGTGTCTCCTCACATGTTTAATTTTCAGATGCAGTATACTGTTGCTATTGGCTTGATTAACATGCTGAATTAAATATGGCAGTTCCCTGTCCATCCTCCCCCAAATACAGTTCTCATTGTCGATGGTTCTATGAAGTTAACGCACAGTCCTAAAGTTCCTAATTACAAGTAACTTTTTTTCATATGAAATTTGTAATTGAGCAGTGCACGTTTTCATTTACAGAATAATTCATAGTGGTTCAGATGACGAAGTCACCACATTTTTGAGGTGCTGATGTTTCTGACATGCTGCCATATCTGATATGAATTGATAGACAATTCTGGTAATACTTTTTACTTAAAGGAGCTAAATAAGACGAAACCTAGGAAGTTCTGTTCAGTTTTGTTTGGCAATACAATGACTTTCAGAAGTTCATCTTTTAGGAGTGCTCTATGGAGTAACTTAGACTTAGGTACTGAGTTAGTGATTCAGATGGATTAAACAAATCACAAGGTTAAAGTGAAAGTAGTTATTTAGGACTGTGGTTGCCAGAATATTATTTTTATGAGCTGAAGTGGTTTCGTTGAAGCATCACTATGGCATTAGTGAATTAGTGGGTGTACATTTGGACCCATGTGTAAATTGTCTGTAGAGAATAGTTATTCATATAAAAGGATTATCAGAAATATTCCTCAATATACATTTATCTTAAGCTGAAATGATGGTACCTTCAGAGGAACGCAAACTGTTGGTGCTACATGGCAAAGGGACTGTGGTGTGGGCAAAGATCTCCTTGTTCAGTGCACAGAATTTGGCCAGTCCCCACTGACATTTCTTCTTATTTTTCAGTACTGTTGTTTTAAGTGTAGAAGTAAGATGTAATATTAATGGGATCCATTCAGGACTGTTTGTGTTTTATCTTAGTGTGAGTATTCACCAAGGTCATATTTGGTTATAACATGCCTGAAAATGCATTAATTACTTAAAAAATGAAATTGCATGTGCAGATCAGCTGAAGTAAGCAAGGCTTAATTGTAAATTTTAGAGTAGTTGCTTTAGAACTGCCTTTTATACAAGCACACCTTTTGGTCCTCTTCATTTTTTTTAATCTGATACAATATTTCAGGTTGTAAGCACTTTGATGGAAAACCTTAAAAAGGCGACCACAATTGTACCAGTGCTGCAACCCTATTAATCATACGTTCATTCTTCAGAACCAGCGTCTCTGGTTTGAGAAATTCAACCAGCTTTCCCTAAGGGCCATCTGCAAACAAGCTCTGCTGAAACTTGCTGCGGTGGCTGGATGCGCCGCTGCCCTGACGGGACGGCACAGCCTCCCTCCTGCCAAGGGTTACTGGCCTCGTGGCAGCCTCAGCAGAGGGACACATGTCCCTGCACTCTCGCAGTCTGACTTCCAAAATGGACCACAAAAGTCCACCCTTTTAAGGGGCATTGCAGTGAACTCAAGCTGCTGAGTCAGGTGCATAAACGTAATTTTCCTTGCCCTGGCTCCATCACTACAGGAGTGGGAACCTCCAGTGGGTCAGTGGCAAACAGGCTGGGAGAGGAGCGATAGCATCTGGATCCATCACAGCTCCTTCCTCTGCTGGCATGATTCAGGATCCTCATGTGGTTTTCATGAATATCCCTCACACCTGCTAACCCAGCTAATTCAGAGAAGCTTTCCAAAAGTATTCAGAGCTTCTGATTCACTTCAGCAGCATGCCTTTTATTTATTTATTTTGAAAAGACCATGATTCTGTTTCAAAAATGTGGTTCTCTGCTAAAAACGTAGGACAAAAACTGAGCGTTGCATACAAATAGGAGTGATAATAATGGGCAAGGCAGGAGTATTTGTGTCTTTTCTAGTGAGTAGGCTTTATAACTTGGGCTCCTTTATATTTGACATCTAATTTGAATGGCCAAACGACGAAATTCACTGTTAGGTCATTGCTTGTGTAGATGTATTAAGAGACGTATTCTGGTGCATCTATGTGCATCTTTTGTCTCTGCATACTTTGGATAATTTTATTAGTTATTGTTTGAAAATGTCATTTGGCATTAAATCAGTTTATTTAGCTATTGTGGGCTAATCCAAACATACAGAATACACTGCTCCTGACCTTCTCCTGTCAGGCTTTCAGCAGCTCTTCCCTTTGCAGACCTCAGGTGGTGGGGACAGTGGAAGGGCTTTAACCCTCTGGGTGTATTTTGTGAAGACTACAGGACAGGGTGCAGGCACTACAGCTCACCTTGCAGCACAGGAGAGGAGATGTATAAGAAGGGAAGAAGTCTAGGCCTTACTGTCTTCCTTAAGAAAATGCTTGGGTACAGCCTCCCCACCCTTCAACCCTGTAAAAAAGATGTAAAGCAGGCAGACTGCATGCTCTAGACGTGGCTAGCTGGCAGGATTTCATAGCCAGCTGACCATGAAGCGCTCCTAGCTTCTAAATCTGCTTGACTGAGCATTGTTTCTTGAAGCCTTCCAGATTTTGGTGAAAATTATTGCACACAAATCTTTTTAAAAGAGGTTGTATGGTTGAAGAACTATTTCTTTTAAAGGATACGGAGAATGGAAATGGACTTAAAACATCATTTCCTCTAGCTGTCCATTTTACTGTTGCCACTTTTGATCTATGTTCATTTGAAAATACAATTTATTAATAAATCTCTACCCCGACAGGTATTCTGATAGCGTGAATCTGTTGTATTTGTTGTTAATAGCAAATTTTAAAGGGAAGAAAAAAACAGAGGAAGAATGCAACAAAAATCTTGACTGCAATGAGTAAAAATTAGACTGTTTGTACTATGAGAAAATGAGATAATTATGGCTATATCCTGTGCTCAAAGAATGAAAATATACAACATACATGCTATGTGGAAATGGGAGAGCCATGACACTAGGACAGATTCACTGAAATATTTTCTCCAAAATAGTACTTAATAACGTGGGGGTATATTTTCAGTTGAGGACTAAAACTGACCTGGAGAGTGTTCCTGGAGTTTGGCAGCAGGAAAGAGGATGGTTTACAAACATTCCAGACCAGGAAAATATTTGGAAACCAGTAATGCAGGCTTTGGCCACTACTTGTAAGCAGCAGTAGGTGCGTGTTTTGTTGCACTACAGCCACCTGGTAGGTAAGTGCTCCATTTGTGCGTTAACAAAAACTTCCCAGCCAGTCTACTTTGCAGTTGTTCCATATCAAATTTAATTTTAGGCTTACTCTTCTTTTAAATCTGCAGAGTAGGTAGAGCCATTGTGGAGTCTGACTCTTTGTTTCTAGATTTTAGAACTATTTTTTGCCTTTAAGTGGTAGCGAAATCGTTATCTGGAATTGTTTGTGTTACATGAACCATATCAGAACAGTCTATAAAGTTCAGCATTTTCTCCAGAGTGTCTGAGATCCTACTACAAAGAGTACTCGCATCTTAAGAGTCTGACACCAAGTAGAAATAAAAGGCTGAAATAACAACACCACTAGCTTTCTTTAATTAATTGTATGTTTCTGTACTTAAGCTTTAATAGTGGAAAGTATTGCTTTGAAGACTACCTACAGAACTGGTGGATGAGCAGCCACTTAGGGTGGCACTTCAAAGAGAAATACCCAAAAGACCAACAGAAGGGAAGCTGCTTTTGGATTCTCTCGGTTCCTCCTGGCAGCCCAGAGCTTGCAAAGGAAAACAACCTAGAAATGGTTGTCCTAGTTTGTACGACTTACATAACCAGCTCCCAGCATATAAAACAGGAGGTGGAGCAGCCATACAAAGATCCACCTGTGCCTACCATAGCTGCTGGGAGAATCTTACCTGACTTTAGCAGTTTTTCCCTTCCTAGATAAGGGAGATCCCTCACACTGTCTCCAGACAAGAAACTGGTAACATTCAGGAGCCAGCTGTAGCCCTTGGTTGCACTGGTGCCTATTTGAGATTCAAGCCTTTGCGGTTACTCCAGATTTATATCTTATTGCTGAAGCAAGTCGAACAGATCTTGATTTCTACCACTTTTTTTTTTCTGTTTCTCTATGTGCAATATTGCTGTAGTTGATACTAAAGAAGTAGAAAAAAGTATCTGGAAATGGAAACCTGAATTTTACAAGAGTGCTCAGTCTTTTTCCTTTAGGATCAATTGAAGCTCCAAGAATTGTGCTTTCATGCTAATCGTCCTGTCCTATTCTTAAACTTCACCTTTGCAGCCATGCTGTAGCTCCCATTAACCAGCATCCCAGACACAGGCTAGTACTTTGTTGCTGTAGGTGACAGCTCCAGCTGGTCAGCATCCTTCGTCTTGGCAATTGTGCTCTTTGCCTCCCTGTTGGTGTCAGCCATCCTCCCAGCTACCCGCCACAGCACATCCTCTGCGCTGACCTAGTCAGCTTGCAGCTTGCTGTCTCTGTCTCCTTTGTTATTTTCTTCCCACAGCTCTGCTAATTCTGGAATTACATGCATGCTCTATCATTGTCTTCAGGTGTCAGCTGTAACACTACTGCAGAGGTGTTGAAGTTTAGTGCCATCATTTAAGGGACAATTAGGAGACCAGGCTGAGGGTAGCTGTTACTGATGATATAATAGGTAAAAAGGATTGAGAAAATTTATGCATTTGGCAGTTCTAACCAGTTTTTACACTTTATGTGAAATTAGACCCTGAAAGGAGGGACTTTTTAATAAGTATGAAATTCTAAAATGTCACCTGTGCCCAACTTCTACAGACTTTATTATCATTACCTCTGTAAGAATTAAAAGACAGTTCATGTCGTCCAGAGCAGCAAATATTGTCAGACAATGTGTAATGGAAATTTATAAGAGCCAATATTTAACATCTTGAAATGAGAAGCATCCAGGATATTTTTTTTTAATCACTTCTCTTGAATTCAGTATACATTACAGAAAAATATGAAGGTAAATATTAAGGTATTTTCATCAGATGGTTTTAAATTAATCTTTGGATTTCCTTTAAAAAAAGAAAATAAAGAACGTTTGATTAATGGAGGGACAGGGTACTCTTCAAATTGCTGTCACTCTAAAGTGTGACACTGAGAGAAAAATTACATAGAAATAATTCCATTTCCATGTTTAAAGCTCTGGTTATTTGAGTCCAGAATGCTTTTAAAACATCTGTTCTAGGCCTTCATAATGCAAATTAACTTTTGGTAGTTAGATTAATTTATAGAGGCAGAACAAAACCCCACTGAAATTAGTAGATCTGGTGTGGCCTGGGGTTCTGTCTCATAGGGCTGTTTGCAGTACTTTTTTTACTTTTGAAGTGGTTTAGAATGCTTTTTCCAACTACATATATGATGTTCTGTATATGACAGATGAGTGGTACCAAACCTGAAACCATCCGACAAAGTAGTTTTCCTTTGCTTTGTTTAGGAAGATCTTTTTGACTGTACTTTTATTTAAAGTGCACTGCTGGGTAATCATGGAACATATATCTGTTTAAGCCAAATTCAAAGAGTATCATGAACTGACACCTGCTTAAGTCTTTAATTAAAAGCAGCTTAATCTCTAACAATCTCTACATACATAAGCAGAAGGTATCTGTGTTTAATGTGTACTTTGAACTGCCATTCATTTAGAAATCAAAGATTTGTAAATGAAACACAGTATGCTAGACATGATGATGTTTGACTGGAATCTCTTCTTGGTGGCGTAGCCTAATTTTCCGGATGCTGTCAGCCCCTGGGAACAAATTCTTGTTAAAAGTTATGTATAAAGTGAAAATATAAAAAGGCTATCTTAAAAAAAGTGTGTGTATCAACTAGATATAAAACATATTTAAAATAGGCAAATATATACAGCGGGGCATGTAGTGGTGAATTGCTCTTCCTTGGAAGGGTCAGCAGAGGGAATGCTGTTTATATTTCCAGACATATATATCCTATAGAAAGAGATGGATTTTTTGTATTTTTCCCAACTGTGTGAATTTTGCTGGGATAATGTGTCTTAAAATTAAAGGCTGATCTTAGTTTAGTTAATGTTCAGTTAATGCTTATGAATGTTGGTTCATATTCTCTTTCTCAAAACTCTCAGCTTTTCTACTCCTAAAGACATCCCCAGTGTTCTTGAAAGAAATGTATAGACAATCTTGTATTTTCTTTTCCTTTTTATTTTTTCTTTTTTTTTGGCAGCTGGGGATGGTAAATGGCAGTAAGTGATAATAAGCATCGGTTTTAACTATGGAAGAGAAAAAGAAAAAAGAAGAGCAGCCTCTAAAGGTTTTGCAGACCCATAGCTGCAGTTACCCACTGGCGGCATCTGTAATG
This sequence comes from Phalacrocorax aristotelis, assembly GCF_949628215.1. Lineage (NCBI taxonomy): Eukaryota > Metazoa > Chordata > Aves > Suliformes > Phalacrocoracidae > Phalacrocorax > Phalacrocorax aristotelis. Next base: position 6,827,584 of record NC_134285.1, read on the forward strand.
ATTTCCAGCATAATACTATGTCTGATCTCACCTCTGCTATCCTCACAATCAAGTTTAACGTGGTGTTTGAGAACCTCAGGCTCTCTCCCAAATAAAAAACATTTAGTAATGATTCTTTTTACAAAATGAACATGGTCTCCTCTGCCAGGAAGGGAGACTGAAACTTTATAAGGGAAAGATGAACAAAGCCCTTCATTTGTGAGAGGGAGGAAGCTGGTAGGGAGAGAATGAAGGTTTATAATAATACAGAAATGAGTATGAAGGGGATGTAGATCTCAGCAGGAAGGAGATTGGGGCAAGCTGGAGGCATAAAGCTCAGTGGTGATAAATAGAGAGGAGTAACTTGTGAAGGAGACATGGATAATGAAAGGAGGCCCTGGCCTGGCTGTGGAATGGAAGGTGGCACATGTACCAAGCCAGTGGGGTGGAACAGGGGGATGTGAGGAAATCCCCAGTACGTGTAGTGAGCTTGGCTTGCATGAGCTTGGAAGCGTGTAACCCTTTCAACATGCTCACCTTGTCTATCTTGAATCATTGCAGTGTCTGTGTTATGTGCATGTTGAGTTAAATTACTAGCAAGGACCTGTGGTAATGCATCCAGAAAGGAGATGAACATTCCTTGAAAACACTTCAGAGCTGATGTTTGAGAGTACAATGTTAAAGGCGTTTGCTTTTGACCTCCTGCAGAGCTCACCAAACTAGTTTTGGGTAAGACAAGACAGCACAAAGAACTTTGGCTTGATTTAAATGTGAGTAGTCATGCTTTTAGGATGGAGACTTAAAATGCTGAAATGTTAGGTGGTTGGTTTGGTTTTTTGTTTGGTGGTTGGTTTTTTTAAGAAACTTTCTGTCACCCTCATTCTATGGTTTGTTTATATTGCTAGTTTTAAAGTATTTGGGATATTGTTTGGGTCACTGTTACCTGCCGTTTATAAATACGTTTGTACTTGCTGGGGCCAATTTACACTGTGATACAAAGAACTCAGTGTGATAATCAAAGGATCATGGTACTTCACCTTTGGAAAGATCAGACCTAGTGTCTCTACAAGCTGCATTCACGGAAAGGCAGCTGAGGTTATTGGGGGGGGGCGGGGAAGTATTTTAACTGAGACACAGATATTTTACTACGAAGTTGATTGATGGCTGTTGTCATTGCATGTCCAAAACTCATTAAGGTAGATCTTTGTTTGCCCTCTTTTCTCCTGTCTGAACTTTGATTCAAAAGCTATACCCCCCAGTGGAAGATTTCACTTCAGATTTCAATTAGGAAATTGGGAGTATGAGATTAAATATTATCCACAGCTGTTTTTCTATGATTATTTAAAAACCTACTGCACCACAGTATTAGCAAACTAATATGTCTATGATTATAATAGGTGGCGGGAATAAATGAAAAGATAGTCTGAATAAATTCTGAATGCATTCTGTTTAATATATTTAAAATCTTAACTATTTTTTACTGGACTGAATCAATCATAGAATAATTCAGGTTGGAACGGACCTAGGAGGTTGTGTGTCCAAATTCCTGCCCAAAGCAGGGTCAGCTATGAGATCAGACCAGATCCTGAAAACCTCTGAGAATGGAGACTGTGCATCCTCTGGGCAACCTGTTACAACGCTCGATTGTCCTAATGGTAAAAAGAAAAAAAATATTCCCTTATATGTTGGAATCCATGTGTTTTTCAACTTAGGCCCATTGTCTTTTTTCATCTCACCACGCAGCGTTGTAAAGAGCCTCAATCAGTCTTCTTAATAAGCATCCTGTAGGTGCCACGTGGTGTTTGTTAGGTCCACCCAAAACCTTCTCTTCTCCAACGTGAGCAGGCCCAGTTCCCTCAGCCTGTCATCACAGGGCAAGTGTTCCTGCCCCCTGGCTGTCTTGGTGCCCTCCCCCATTCAGCTTGCTCCAGTTTATTGAAAACTTTCTTGTGTGATGGGGGTGGTGGTGGGGTGGGACAGACCCAAAACTATGCAGAGAAGTATTAGGTTGGTCTCTATGCAAGAAAATACTTTTTTTATAATTCTGTTACGTGGAGGCTTAGGGAGGTTTTCATATGTTTTGTATCTGGCCAATGGGATCAGACTTTTTTAGTAGAGTGTCTTGCAGGTGTATACCTTATGGAAGTCTTTTCTAGGCCAACTTGAGGTTTTGGGATAATGGACTTTTTATCTTTTTGACAATGGCACCTGAAAGGATGGCTGTTCATGGAGTTGCATGCATGTAATGGGTTTATGATCAGCCTTCAGTGAAGAATATAAATTAGAAGCTTGTCTTGCCATAGCTGATATCTTACTCAACATATCCTTTCTGTCTTTACACATAGACTCTAAGATTAGTGTGGTCAAGTATATTGAAAGTAATAGAAAACAGACACAGAAAAAATTGTTGCATGTTTAAAAAAAATCATAAAATGAAGGAGGAAGAGGAAGTGCATCATTTATTATAACACCATGTAGACTAATGAAAAACATACTGCGGACTGGAAATTTGTTAAAAGCTGAACTCAAAAAGTTTCCATTCCCAAAAATGCCTCGGGGCCTCTGGCTGTAAGCTTGTGGCTAAAGAGGCCCTTTGGTAAACTGACATAAAAAATAACTACTCCATAAACATTCAGCTCCTGTTTCACAATAGTTGGAAATAAGTTTTTAAAAAGTGTTACCTATTGATACTGACTGTACTTTATCAAAGGGAGTCAGTGCATTTATGGCTAGAATATTAAATTGGGAATTAAACACTGGGGAGATGGGCACTGGGCACAAAAATGTTACGTTCATTGGACATAGGAGAAAACAAAAAAGATTAAGTGACTTGCTGAGAGCAATAGAGCAGCACTTGGTACTGGCAGAGCTGCTGTTAACATTAAATAATTCCTGGCTTCTAGTCCTTTGCTTGTTAACTACACCTGGGTGAACAACTCACCTACTCCCCACCACTCTGAGCAGGTGCCAGCCTTTGCACTTGAGCACGTTCTTCAGGCTGCACACAATTACACCCACAGAGTGCTGATGGTATTTGCACCGTCAGTGCTCAGATGATGGTACTGGCCACTTGGAGAAGACTGAGTTTTGTGTCTCCCTTTAATCTGTTTGGCTCTCTTACAGGTGCATCTTCCCTGCAGACTTAGCCCAAGCTGATTGACTGGGTGTTGGCTTTGCCTTTCTCTTCCTCCCTGATCAGCCCATGTCAATGTATAAAAATCATTAATGTGGGCTGTGGGCTTTCAGGCACCTTTAACTGTCATGATGGGCCAGTGGTGCAGGTGGTGGGGACCATCATAGCTTTGATTCCTTCTTCGGATGGACTGGCAAGCAGTTTGCACAAATAATGCTGGTTAAACCTTCTGAGTGTTGATATTCCTCCAGTCTGTTTCTGCAGTTCCTCTGCATGACAGAGGTTCCCCTGCCTGGCAAGGAGCGCTGGAGTGCCTCAAGATCATGGGACACTTCCATGAAGTCCAGATTTCACAGACCTGTAAAGATGTAGTAAATTGGATATATGTTTGTAGGAGACTGCTTAGGTGGCTGGTTTGTAATCTCTGAGGAGGAGGACGATCTGGGAGTAAATATTGCTTGCCTTAGTTAACTCTTCAGTGAGGGCTTAGTAAATTCTTACAGTGCCTTTCCACAGAAGTGAACAGTAGGTCGAGAAGTCCCAATTTTGGTAATTATTTTCACTGTTGTATATTGGTGAAATAAACATATACAAAAATAGTCACAGTGTATTGCTATAGCTGTACTTACGTGAGGTGCAGCCCAGGAGAATGTCAGTCTGAGATTGAGCCACTGGGAGGAAAAAGAAAAGAAAGAACAGGTTAAGCAATTGTTCGTCAGTGGTTGAAAGAAATTAAAAGAAAATGTAATCAATTCTGATAAATACAGATGACTTTTTTTTGTCTTATGTCTCACTGTACCATGCTCTGTGTAGCATTTACACTATCCAATGTTTTCATCCAATGTTTAGAAAATCTAGAACATAATTGTTAATGATGTTTGGTGTTGTGTTGCTGCATGTACTGACTTGACTGTAGCTGAAAAATGTGATAGAATTACAGTATCACACTGGTGTTGATGGTTTTATTTACATTTTTGAGGTGAACCGAGGATCTTGAATAAAAATTATAGATTGGTCTAAAAATAGAGACATACCTTCCTTCTCCTCACTGAAGATGTCATGCTTGGTGGGTTAAAACTGACACGTAACAGTTCCGATACGAAATATTTGTCATGTAATATGATACTATGATAAATGTCAGTTTGGTTTGTTATTGTAGAAAGTAGTGGTTTTGGCATACTGTGTTACGCTAATTTGCCTTGGATACTAAGTGTGTATTTTCCCCTTTGCGCATTGTGGGGAAAAAAATATGGAGAACAAGTATATTTTATTAAATAATAAAAAGAAAAGTATAATATATCTGACAGCTCAAAATTTGTAACCATTATTTCAATATGCAGATGTAACTTACCTAAAGGAGAAGAAAAATGAAGTAAACCACTAATTTCCCTATGTCTTACAGTAAATGTATATGTATACCCACATATATATGTAGGCATTAAAGACGTTTAAGGGTTTTAGCTTAGATAAATGATTGAACAGTAGTATTAGGAGAACAAGATAACTTTTAAGGATAGATGGGTTTTCCCCTAAAAAGAAAGATTAACTAGTTCAAGGGTACTTACCTATGACTGAATTTTGAGGTAAGCAGGATGCTTTATTTGGGAAAAAATTGTTTTAAGATAGCAGCCTGTGCCATTTCATTCTTTTATATTAAAGTTTTATTGAGATGTGCATTAATGGTCTGTTAAAGATCTGATCTCTTTCTGATGCACATTTTTCCTTCCCCTTTTCTCTACTATTAGCACTGGTTCTGCTCTTTACTACCAGATGTTACAGTCAGAGCTACCCAGCATCTCCCCTGCTCCACTTGGCCTCTCTTTGTCCTCTGTTTCACATATTGTGGCTGACATTTCAGGACCGAAGGAAAATAAACGGTGCAACCAGTATTTTGCTTGCAATTTTAGTCTCACAATTTGATGAAGAATAGTAAATAGAAGCATGAACTGCTATTATTATGTGGTCTTGATCTTAAGAGAAAGGGATTTCTGTGTATCTGACATGGCTAAATTGTATTTGTGGTGTGTCACACAGGTGGAAATCACCTAACACCAACGGTAGTGGTCTTAAACTATGCTGTAGTGGCTGGCTGCTTGGCCACAGACTGGCTAGCATCTCTTCTCAAGCACAAAAATAAATGTGTCACTAATTCATGTGAAGAAAAAGCCAATCTTCTGTTTATACTGTCATACAAATTTAAGTTGTGTTGAAGGCCCTAGTAAGTCAGCTGCTCCACACATTAGAGCAGAAAATGTATGTGGAGAGCTCTTTTCCTCTGTTTGTTAGATGGGAAGGAGGTTTTAAGTAGGTAGCGGTGGATGTGAAAAGGCCTGGCTCTCATTGCTGAAGTCCCACGTGTGGAAGAGCTGCAATATCTTCTGGAGCTCTGGGAGCTCCGCCCATGGAGGGACAGGCGATAGGAGATAACTTCTCCTGACTAATGCAGTCCTTCAGTGCCTTAGCTGTGGCCAGTGGCCTCATATCCATGGATGTAGGGATATGACTGGAATTTGACATGTGAATTGTTGTGAATTCAGCTGGCTAAGCTGCACAAACTTAGTTGTATGCATGGCAAGGTGCAATACTGAGATGTGCATTCCAAGGGCTGCTGTCGTGTGCTCATGGAGCAATTACGGGTGGGTTGGAAAAACGACCTGTCCACAGTGGTCACCCAGCAGTCACCAAAGAAAAGCTTTGCTGCTGCTAACCTACTCCAGATTCATGAGACTAACGTGTATCTCATTGACTTCCTCCTTAGTGACTCAGTAGCTCTTCTGGATTGATTTGATTTTCTTGCTTTCTGATCCTTGTTGAAGTACAGTTTCTTTTATGTAGTAAACAATGTTTCAAGAAAGATTAAATCACAACATGAATCATAACTGAAATGCTGAGCTGTACACACTGCTCTTCACGTCTGTAAGCCTGTGGAAATGAATAACAAGTTTTGTAGTGACAGGCTTAAAGTGGGTTTGCAGTTTTGCTGGGGGCTGAACCCACTGGCTTTTGTCTTTTAATGTAAGCAACTTCAGTGGAATAAAAAGCTGGTTAATCACTTTGAAGTGAAGTTGTGGCATGGACAGAATGAGCATAGTATTTCTAGATAGCTGAAAGAATGGAGTACTTTTTCAAATGTCATATGTAATGTATAATTTTATTCGTGAGGCCTGTTTTATATTCTAACAAATATAAATCATGTATCGTATTCATCCTATATAATTCTGAATCACAACATAAAATTTTGCAGCACTATAATTAAGAAAAATGAAAGAGATAAGGAGTAGCAGCTGTACAGCTAATGCAGGAGTTAATTTCGATGCGTGTTTTAGACCATTAAGTACAATAAAGCAAAAAGCGTTGTGTTGCCAGCACAAACCAAAGGAAGGCAGTTAACTACCACTCCCTTCCCCTGACCAGCATCGCTGGGGATACCGTAGAGCCCAGGCTTCACTAAAATTGATTCATTAGTTCAGGCAGTAGCATGTACTAGGAATGTGGAAGAAGATATAAATCATTGTTGCAGATTGTCTTTTAGCAAGGAAAATATTTTTTATTCTGCATGGGAATATAAATTTTTCTCTATGAAAATGTTTTTATCCTTTCAGGTTGGAATACATTTTATAAACTTATTTAACAGTTTGAGAGCCAGGAGTTCAGGGCTTTTTTTTCTGCCTGTCAGGACTCTCCGGAGGCTGAGATCTGCAGGCCATCCAATACATCATTGTTCGCATTGTACTTTTTTTTTTAACAAGTCTGAAATGTTTTCCTTGTGTGGTTTCGCAACCCCATATTCTTTTTCCAAACAGCGTGAGTCCTATCGCTAGATCAAATTTAGAATTCACTGCTTCCAACAATTGTCTGATGCATCCACATGTTTACACAGCATGACATTGGCATCCAGATAGCGTTGTCAAAGACTCCAGTCAGTACTACTGTTTCATGCTTCCTCCCTACTTAAAAAAAAACAACACAAAGCTACAGGCGCAGTTATTCTGGTGTTTAGGGAAGCCGTGAATGGCCCCTCTACTTCAGCCACCAGTATTGTCTCACAACATTCTGAAAACAAACTTTTTTAATCTGGTATAAATGAAAACGTCAACTCTCAGGTGTTTTATCATTCCTTGTTGTATCAATAAATAGATCTTAAAATGCTACTGGATGGGAGACTGGGAAATAACACTTCCAGACCCAATCCTTTTTCTGTCCTGAGTTCCCCAGACTGAATGAAAACTTTTATCTGCCTATGGCCCTACTACCAGCATGAGTACTGCTGTCTTGCTAAAGGTCCCAGCTACTTCTCCCTGCCACTGTATCTGTCTTTGTGTTGATATAAGCATTTGCGTAGCCTTATGGTGAATCAACTCACCCATCTGATGCGTCTGAAAACCAACCTACCAAGTGGCAGGCTCAATCGCCTGGCATTTGCATAGCATGGGAAGACCTTTTGTAATTAACTTGCCCATGTATTTTGCAAAGTGTGTAATTCCTGTTCTCTGTGATTGGATGTAAATAAATCAGTAGCAATTACTTGGCAGCAACCTTCCACAGTCGTTTGCTCTGAAGAAACTTAGTCCCTTGTAACATTAAGTGAAGGAAGGGGGGTTTGGCTAGGACACCAAAACCGTTCTTTTTTTAAATGCCCTCATGGGATCTTTCACTTCCACACAAGCAACTGCTTGAACTGGCCAAGTGGTCTTGATTTAATGCTGCTTTATGAACACTACTTGTCCCAGCTGCAGGATGTCATAACCTCTATTTCCTTAGCTTAGATTTGAAATCTGGAGCCATATGATTCAGATAAACCACAACTGCCCTCACTTTAACTTGATGTATTTGTTTTGAAAATACCATTGTTCGCTCCAAGTTTTAGCTCCTAAGTAAATTAAGCTGATTTGCACTGGTAAATTGGGAGTACTTACCAATTTGATTTAAAAAGAAATAAAAAATCCTGCAAAGAAAGCTGACGTAATTTTTAACTCACGAGTGCCAATGACAATACTTAAAAAAAAAGATTTTTTTAAAATAAAAAATTATAGATTGTCCATAAGATAAGTGTAGCTCTTATGCAAAAATAATTTCTTAAAAAAATAATTGCATGTTGTACAGTATTTCAGTGAAGGACAGGAAGCTCCCAAAAAAGCTGTTGCTGTGGACAGGTTTCAGAACAGAGGATGAGGAGCAGAACTGGGTTGGCTTTGCATTCAAAATTTGACTTTATGTGGGCTCCTGTCCTTGTGCAGCTTAGAAGCAACCTTTTGGATTCGAAGCAAAGCCAACTTGATTTGTAAAAGTGTTTATCTTGTTCTCTGGCCATGTTCAAATCACAAGAAAATATTAGGGCTGACAAGCCTAACTTGATATGCTTCTCAATTAATATTTTTATGCTAGATTACAGTACACATAGATATGAACAAATATGAGATTTGTAGGGACTCAGGCGGTATGTGTAAGTGGCAGATACTTGCTGCCTTTGCTACTGTGGTGTAACCACGTATGTCTACGCTCCACAAATACAGTCACTGCAAATACTAGTGTCGGAGTTTAGTGCCTTTGCATGTAACTTGTTGAGTTACAGAAATCTCAATTTCTCTGGCAAGAAAACTTTACTATGGCACTCAACTTTTCAGTTCTAGGCTCATATGTACAATGTGTGTCAGGTCCTCTCAACTACCTGTCCTTTTTGGCATTCTGGCTCCCGTTGAAATTTATGTGCTTGTTTGTTGGTTTTTAATTATTTTTTAAGAGTAATTTAATCCTGAGTAAGTGGGCAGAATAAACGCTGTGCCACGTCCTCTCAGAAGATATTTGATGGTTTGCTTAAAAAATGTAAAATTAAAATAACCCATGAAAAAAGTCTTTGCCACGCCTGAAGCCTGTTTAAAAAAAAAACCAACTACAAACACACCCCCCCCCCCCCCCTTTTATTCTAACAATTGAGACATAGCACAAAAAATAGAAAACCCAAGAGGGTCTGCATGTTTACCCCATCACTGAAGGTCAGTCTAAATGGCCAGTATGTCCTATCCTATGAGGTTCTTGTCATTACTCATTACATAAAGATGTATTTACAAGCTCTAATTTGTAGAAATCTCTTGCAATTAATCTTATAAACTTAATAATCTAATTACATTATTTACCTTCATTTTCTATAATTTCCAGTTTGTAGTGGTATTATGTAAATTTTCTTTTTATTCATAAATGCTCGGAGAGACTAAACGAAGTTTGAGGGCTGGGATACTTCCCCAAATACATTTTAGAGCTGTTGGTCAATCGATGAACTGATGCTGCAGTCTGAAATATAAGTAGGCCCAGCCCCAGCAGCACCTGCTGGTACAGCGCGTACAGGATGATAAGTTTGGCAAATCAGGATTTTTGTTCAGATAACCTGCAGGCGGAGCAGTCTTAGGGTGTCTGCAGAGTTGCTTCTTGTTGTCAGGCATATCTTACAGAGTGGAAAAGTACTGAGGAACTTGCACTCAAATGCTGCAAGTGGCCTTACAATTAAGATGCAATTTTACTTGACGGATTTATGCAAGTCTACCTGCTGCCATACTACACGGACTGAGTGAAGTTTTTCTTCCTCTTTCTACTTCCCCTCTGGGAAATACCTCTCCAAGGGTAATGCGGTGTACTGGTTCTGAGTTTGGTGTAAGCCAATGCAACTATTACAGATTTAAAAGCTGGTTTTGGTGTCTGAAGGCAATGCTATGGCACTGGGGCATGAGCTGAGTTCCTTAGCAGTGGTTACATGACACACACACAGAGCTTACATTTCTCATGTCTCTTTAAGTCAGACCTGCAAAGCGTATAACTGGGAGAGTGCTTTCTCTAACCTTCTGGCAGCTGAGAGGCAGTGGGTGCTGCTGGGCTAAATGGCACCATTGCTGGCCCTGGCCAAGCAGCTCCCCAGAAGGGCCCGTGTGTGCCTCCTGGCTCACTAGCTGATTTGAACACAGGCATTTTCTTGCCAAGCAGCTGCTCATCTGAACATGACTACCTCCTGCAAGCTGTAGCTGGGATGTCTGCCTTGCCTCCCTTTCTGGTATAAGCCTGATGGTATGTGATTACTTCTCAGCTAACCTGCTGCTGGGACAGACAGCAACAAGAGAGAGCTGTCTTTGTGTCTTTTATTAGTAATCGGCATTCCTGAAGGTAAGGATTGTAGAAGGGAGGGTGAAGAAAGGATGAGGAGTGCTGTAGTGCTTGTGAATGGAGAAGCTGGAGGTGGGTTGAACGTGTTATGATAGAAAAGAAGGATGGGATTTTGCAACGAGAAGGAAATGGTGTGGTTGATATTGCCACATCAGAGTTCTCAGGGGCCCACCCATTTGTTTTGACATAAATACCTACTCTGAGCTGTGTGGAGGCATGAAGACTAGACCTTCAGACATGTGGTCTTCAGGTTTTGTTATTACTCTTTGAAGCTTGAGCTTGATGTTTTAATATTTTGTTTGGAGACTTAAGCATTTAGTTTTATAATTCTGCCCTGATTTACCTTGATTCCCCTGATTTACCTTGCAGAGCAAACTTTCGTTCCTTTTTCCAGACTTCCTTTTCCTTTTCTTTGCTGCTGTTTTAATTTTGAGATATGATATACAAGTCAGAGGTAAGAGTCTCTCTGGGAGCGAAAGAAAAAACCAGCTAAGGATTTGAGTGAGCTAACTATTTTCTCTGTTTATAAGCAATAGCTAATTTTTAGTATTCTGCAAGTCCTCAAACACAGGTCCTGCCAAAGGCACTGACTTTAACAGCAGCAGCACTTTGGAGAACATGCTCGGGTTTTCTGGCAGTGCTTACAGGCCACTTAGAAAAAACAGGCATATTGGTTGTAGCGAGTGCCTCACAGTTTGGAAAGCACTGCTTAAGACAAATTTGCAAAGAATTTCTTTTTGTGATTATAGTTATCCATTTTCGTTTCATCTACAGTAGGCCCAGTTTCCACAGTGTTTGATATCTAGGATCTGAACATCAAATCTGTAATTAATACAGCTACATTTAGAGACTAAGACGTTTGCAGTGTTTATAGCAATAATTCACTGTGTTGCGCAGTGTGGAACTCAGCATGTTTTAAACATTCTCCGCTTGTGCATGTACAGATTTTTATAGTTGAATTAAGAATTTATAACATGCTGGGTCTCATATTCCATGTCTGTTTCTAAAGCTATATGCAGAACTTGGACTAGGTCATAAATTTCTGTAGACGAAATGAAGGCTGATTAGAATTTTAATATTAAGGAAGGAAATGGCCTTGGGTAGCACACTCTGGAGCAGAACAGGCCTTCTGTTAATACACAAGAGTATTACTGTTTTCTTGAACTTTGCCTTCCAATCCAATTACTACTTGTGCCTAGAAATCATAACTCTGATGCCTCCCATTTGATAATGTTGAATGTCATCCTTGTCCAAGTTTATATCATTCCCAGTAGTAAACATGATCTTGATTGTAAAACTGCTAGATAATACTAAAATTGAATTATCGGCAGTAGTACATGGTATTTGTTGATAAACAAAGCAGAGTCATGATGGTATATCAAATTGGCCCAGTTCTGTCCCTTTTTAAATTAAATGAAATCAAGAGGTTTTCTTGTGACATGCTTTTCTTGTGATAACATATTGTATATTGTACTCTTAGTGATATGAATGAAGACAAAACATTCAGTGTAAATTTTTTTTTTTTTGGTCAAGTAAAATAACAGGAATCTATATTGTCAGCTTTCATATTAAGCACTTCTGCGATAGCATCACACTCGCAGTACATAAAGAGTTTTTATGAGGTGTAGTTCCAGCCAGCTCCTTTATCAGCGTAAGCCATCGTAGCTCAGTATGTGTCCTCCTGCGTCCTCCTCCCCTGCCCTCATGGGGTAACTGGATTGGACTAGATGCTGCATAATTCTCTGGATTTGTATTACTGAGCCTTCACTGCACACATCTTTGTTGCACATTTACAGCAGAATGTTATTACTGGAGTGTGGAATCACATTCTGGTATTATTACATGAAAATTGATTCTGATTCCTCAGTGTTTCAGAGCATATTATTAGCGTAGTTCCACTAATCATTTTCTTACAAGGGGAATGACAGTTGTAGCCTTCTTTAGATGCTGCATGTGTATTCGTAGGATCCTGATGCCCAAATATGGTGGCTAAACTTGGCTGCTTCTCCTGCTGGTTTCTGTGGTTTTGTTTCATTGTCCAGAAAAAGTAACAACATTCTCAACTCCGTAGCATCCATCACCAGCATTCATGTGATGTCCGCTTTTGGCAGGAGAAGAAAGATGTATATTTGTTTATTTGGTCCTTTAAATGTTATAGCAGCCTTCATAGATTATTATCTATCTTTAGGAAGTTTTGTTTATAGTTCTCACACCATTAAAATGTCACATTAGTGGCACAGTCTGAAACGCATTTATCCCACTCAAAAGACCCAACAGTTTATGCATAGTCTGTTATGCATGTAGCATTACTTTAGATTTCTTCCCTTTTTTTCTTTGATCACTTGTGTAGTGTGTTTGAAATGTATGCCTGATGTTGGTTCCTTTTTGTGTTCCATTGGGTGCATTTGGTTTTGCAGCTAAAAGGATTGAATACTAAATGTCCTTTTCACATGTGTATATAATAGCATTTTAGTTTTCTTCTTTGAGACAGAGCAAGGGAATTCCTAGGATTTAAGGCCTGATAAAGTAATAAAAAATATAGCAAAACCAGAAAGACTAAAATAGAAATATATTTTTATAAGGTTTGGGATTTTATACTGTCAATCAGAGCAGAAGGAATAAACCATTTCAGAGATAATACTGAAAATGAAAAAAATGCAAATAATTACAGTGTCATCCACATTTTAAGAACAGTACAGATAAATTCTGACTTTCTTAGCATATTTTTTTCCCCTATATTAACCCACCAGTGTCTTGGTAACCAGGAATGTACGGGTTTATGGTGACTTGGTATAACAAATCCAGTGCTGAGAAAAAGAGTTGTATTCAAAGATTTTTGTCATCCCCTTCTTTATTAAAGTAGAAAAATGCTAATGTTTCCTTTCCTTTCTAATCTTCCAGACTGGAACAGTATTTAATAAGCTGGCTCCCAGGGTACAAGTGCCCTTCAGAGATCCTCTTTGTAGAGCATATTAATTTTTTTTGTTTCATTTGTTGCTGTTTTTAGGCACAGCACAGCAAGTTTACTTTAGTTTTGGTATCTGCATTAGACATAGCATCTCAATAACGTTCCTGTTAAAGAGTTCTGTAGTGATTCAGTGCTGAATGTGCAATGATTCTACAGCTCTGGAGAGACTAATTTCTTTCTCGTCCCGTATGTTATCTTTAATCAGGAAGCAAGAACGAAACCATTTGAACTGAGATGCCTTCAGTTATAATATGAGCAAATATAGAACTTCAGACCTTACTAGACAGTTTTATAAACTGCAAGGGAGGATCCAATTGTGGTTTTGCCTACAAACACTTTTTATCTGTTGAGTTACAGTTTTTAATTACTCACAACTGTGAGTGATTTTGTCAGCCATGTGAGCTGTATGAGCATTCAAAACTGAATTATCATTACAAGTTTTCCATGCATTTTTACTTCTTTCCCCTCCTCAATTCACTTCACTGAAAAGCCGAGAAGAAAGGAGCACTGGTCTTGAGCAACTGGAGGGATCGCTCTTCCTTTGGTAGACAAAAATGGAAAGCCTAAGCCAGTGGTCCAGCTGACATATCATACCAAAGGCTTCCCAAATGATCCAGGCATCATACAAAATGCTAGCGTGAAACCAGCCAGGGTGGAGCTACCCAGCACTACCAAAAGTGAACAGTACTGCTCTTAGCAAAAGACACCAAGAGGCCCTGTGCTACATCATGTACCAGGAACAGTGTTCCTGGTCCTAACTGTGGAGAACTTCCCACCCTCAGTGGTACCTGCCCTGCTGGACATGGACATTGAACAACCACCCAACTGCAGAACCAGCTGAGCATGTGTGTGTAGACCAGAGTGCCCCCACGAGCATTGAAAGACTATTTGCAGCTTTGTCGAAGTTGTCTCCATGTAAGAGTTTACAGAAGAACTGGTGGGAGTCCAGCTCACACCTTCAGCCATCATTTCTTCCTGAAGGATCATGCTACCTCCAATGCTTGTTCTGGCAAAGCCATCTTAGTCTCATTGTAATAGTTTCTAATTACTCATTTCTGCAAGATCCCTGCCTGAGAGTCACCACAAGCCAAATGTTCTGTGAACAATTATCCCAAGTTGTTGTTAATTACTGTGGAGCCACTACAGCTCTTTAAAATGTATTGCCTGTACTGATACCATAAATCTACTTTCCACTTATTAGGAAGCCCTTTGTATTCTGGATTCTGTGTTAATGAAGGTACTGAAGTGCTGCTGTGGCTTATTCCTCAAGATGCTGGCTGTCATGTACAGATGACAGGTGAGGTGGAGACACAGCTACAAAAGACCCTGCTAACCAAGCAAGTTAGGTATTTGATGGTCTAAGCGTTTTTTTATTCTGATTATCAGTCTGGAGGAAGAGCCACTAATACGCTACAAAACTTTCTATCTTTGTAGTGGATTTTGCGGCTTCCTATTTGCAACATTTGTTGCATGTAAATTTTTGCACTTTGGCCAAAACAAGACTGTTTTTATTACTTTACTTCCAAATGTGTTGAAAGCGTATGTTGCTGTATTATTTATTGAACAGCACTTAAATAACTTTATATACTGAACGTATGCTAAAGCAGAATTCACAATGGCATCTCCCTCAGTGTAACTTTTGAAGTACAGTTGGTGTCCTACTGTAACTGCGTAGCTTTGTAAGGAAGACCAAACATTTAAAAGTTCTTGGACAGAATTATGAAAATTATCAATATTTTTAATTGTTGCAGTACCAGGAACATTAAGGCTAATTTGATTGAAATCCAAATACAAACCTTAATCTAAAAAGCTAAAAAGAAAGTAATGAAAGTTTTAAAGCTTTTACGATGGCTGAAGGATTTCAGAAGCCTTTAGAGGTCTGTGTGCTTTTTATATGGGTTATGTTTCTGACACCTCTCAATGTGGGTTTTAAAGCAGTTTTTTTATTTAAAAGGAAAGATAAACAAACAGTTTGGCAGCAGATCTACTCTTTGAATAGATAAAAATGCTTCTAATTGCTTATTAGAAAGTTATTTTCTTCTTTTATTTCTTGTAAATTTATAGGTTGAACAGCTTAGGTTAATTATTCATTTGCAAGTAACAACTTTTCAGTCTTTTGATCGTACTTCCAGTTTTAAACTGAAGATAAACCTTGAGATAATTATGCTTTTTGCTTCTCTAGACTTCGTCTTTTTCAGCCTGTCATAAATTTTGCATAGATTTTAATATGAAAGTTTCTACTGACAAATGTTTATTCTTTTTCCCTAGGCTGTAAAGTGACATGTTCCACTGCTGTAAGGATAGGTGTTCTCTGGTTCAAAATTTAGCCAGCAGTAATGTGTACCTGCACTTCAGTAAAGCTTCTGGAATACCTGAGTGGCATGTTATTAATTGCATCTGTATTTTTTTAAGGAAACTTTATAGATTTGCACTTAAAATATTTACTTGAGTACTGTATTGTTCAAAAGAATATTTAGGTAAATATTATGGATAAAAACATTCTAGTAGAACAGTAATGTAGTAACTGGTGTATAATTCCTTTTCTACTTTTGGCCAAATCCCTTCCCTACGAGGAGGCCCCCAAGAAGGTGGAGCCAGGCTCCTCGCTGAGGTGCACAGCAGGAGAATGTGAGAAACGGTCATCACGTGAAACAGGGTGTTTGTTATAGCTGAGTATGAGGAAAACATTTTTCACTGTAATCAAGCACACTGCCCAGGGAGGATGGGGGACCTCTCTGCTCTGGGAGGCTTCCCACACCCAGCTGGAGGAAGTCCCAAGTCACCTCACCTGCAGCCAGCACTGGCAGACCAGGAGTGGGGAGCAGATCCTGATTTCTGTGTGCCCCTTGCTTGCTCAAATTCCCCACACATAGACTCACCTTCATATAGCAATTGCTATCAAAGCTGTCTCTAATGAAATCTTGCTGTGCTGTAGAAGTTGATCTCAAGACTTTGTCTGAGACCAAATTTAATTTGCGATACTTTGGATACTGAACTTCTTTGCCCTGACATGAGGGGAAAGAGATCAGCTGCACGGGTGGAGACAACCTGAAATACGTCTAAGAATATCATCGATGTGCTTGAAGGGGATTGCAAGGAGAATAGAGGTGTAGCGTTTCTTTTAAGCAGACGAACAAATTTTACTTGCAGGCATAACCGGAAGATATCATGATTCCTCCAGACATCAGTTTTGCAGTAGAAATCACCATGAAAAGCAGCTTGTACTTAATAATACCTGATTCAATGGTAAAACATGACATAAACTGGCTGTTCTTATTTAAGTGGTAGATGAAAAGTCTTTTGCCATATCAGTTCTTACAGCATACCTGTTCTCTCTTCTTAAAGCACTCCTGATTCCTAAAGCATTTCCCATTAGGCACCAATGTCCTTACAGCGATAATCTGTTAGGAAGGGTCTAATTCAAGACCAGGTAAAAAAATCTTGAAGTCTTGTGAGCTCAGTCTAAATTTTTTTTTTTTTGTGGTCCCTGAGGGGGAAAAGTCCTTTTAGATAAATTTGTTCTCTTTCTAAATAGATAACTAGCCAAATGCCTTTCAAATATTTGTTCAACTGATCAAATATTGGTTTAGGTTTAGACAACAAATTAACCTAGTGTTTGAAGAATTAGACATTTTGTACCTGGTCACTTTTCTGTGTCATTACTTCTGTACCAATGACCTCAAGTACTTTGGTCAAAATAAAAGACCCTTCTGATGAAAATTAGTCAAACATTTCTGCAACTTGGATAATTCTTCCTGTTGCGTGCACTTGTGTTAAATTAGCGCAGTTGTATGTTTAAATTCTAGTACTATCACTAGTGAAAGCCCAGTCAAATTGCAGTGCTCTTTAATGCTGGTAATGTGGATTATTTTTTTTTCCTGAAGGAACTGAAAATATAAAGAATAGATACAATTACAGTGTTTTGTTAGTCTGTTGGTATTGGGTGAAATCAGTTTCATATGCCTATATGTAATATTTAAATGAGAAAACAAAGTCGTAAGATGGAGTAATTTTACAGTAAAGTTGATTAAAATTACTCAGCTAACTTGTTTGCTTTTTTTAAAATTTTTATGAAGTTCTGTATAAAACAAGAAAACTATGGAAGTTCTTACTCATTTTCTTTTACCCTTCTGCTTATGAGAAAGGTGCACCAGTGTGTCTAATTTATTACTTTTACTGTAGATACACTAATTAGCTGGGTTACTTTTATATAAGCTACATATTTTTGGCAAAAAAACCCACTTGGTAGTTGAACATCAGTTCAATTTTGTGATGAACACATTTCTAAGTGAGTGGGTTCAAAAGGGAGAGCAGTCTTCTGTCCTGAGACTAAATACAACCAGTCCCAGGTGGAAATTCTCCCTTTATTTGGAGGGATGTTTGATTGAGACAGGTGCCTGGTTGCCTTCTATCCCAATGGCTGTGCCTCAAGATCCTGGTAGGTATTTAAGCTGGGTTAGATACCATTCCCCTTCCTATTCTTGAAGTAGAAGCCATGAACTCCTTTTTATCAGTGTAAGTGTAAAATTTTCTACTAAGTAGCTAACAGTGTGAGCGTACTCAGAAACAGAGGCATATAGAACGCACCTTTTGCATGCTTCCTGTGACTCAGAGTTATAAGTAGATGACATTAAAGTTTTTGCAATAACATTTGAAATTCTCTCGTGATGCTCATGATTCCTCTGCTGTCTAGAGCTGGTTGTACAGCACATCACAGTGTGTGTCCGCTGTGAGTTACAGACTGCAGCGATTATTGTATGTTGTGTTTACATAATTATGACCCTTTCTAAAAGGTTGCTAGAGTTTAACCTTTAACAGGGTACTGCCGCTTGCTTTGAGTCGTTGCTGAACTGAACAATGCCTTCAGGCGTGATGCAATTGCAAGAGGAAATGCAAATGGTAGGACAGAGGATGGCAACGCGTATTGTTCTCCTCTCTTTAACTTCCTTGACCACATCTTGTCATATATTTGTCTTTGTATGGTATGTGAAGATAATTTGTTTTCTTTATTAGATTAAATACCTTAATAAAGTTCTGGGTACTGGTTATTATTAGATGGTGGCATTTGTTTATTTAATTAGCTTATTAATAAAAGCAAAATTTTATTTTGAACTCTGTTATCTTCAGTTAAACTACTGGAGCAGTTTAATAATTGACTGCTGCCATTACCCAACCCAGAATTAGAAGGCCAAAAAGAAAAAAAAAGAATTTTTACAACAGAAGGAAAAAATTGTTTCTGATGTGCTCGTTGACCACGGATCGGTAGGTGGTCAGTGAAGGGGATTTTCTCGCTCATTCTAAAATGCAGGAAGCTAACCAGCATCTTCTCACTGCAGTTATAACTTCAAAAGGCTAGAAAACCTGACAGCTGCAATTGGAGTCTGTCTCTTTCCCGGGCTGTTTGTTTCCTGGCTGTGCTTCAGAGTTTTTGATGGGCAGGAAGTCAGTGTATATGCTGAATAGCTAAACACTGTGATTCAAGGAATAACAGCTGTAGCAGCCAGAGAGCATCATCTAAAGGGAGAAAATAAATGAACATATAGCTCACCTAAGAGGACTAAGGTGAGAGAAGGACTTCCCCTTTATACTAATGCTTTCAGTATTGTGAAAATGTGAATTCTGCATGCTATAAAAATCTATAAATTGCTGTATTGAATATTGAAGTTTTTTGAATTTCTATGTTTGTGTTTGCAAGAAAAACAGCTTTTTCAAAGTGTTGTTCTTACGAAGGTATTAGGTCCATGTTGTTATTGTCTTATTGCAAATGCTCACTCTCTATGTAGAAGGAAAATTTTCTTGGATTCCTGATGGACTGATTCTTCCCTGACACATTTTGAATAATAAAAATGTGATGTATACAATATTGCCAGTCTTGGGTTAAATCACAAATTGGAAATTGTGCATTTAAAAATACTACCTCGTTGTTTGCTCTCTGATTTGCTTAATTTTCAGAAATAGTATCTGCTTTCTGGGTGATGTTCTCAGATTCTGTACTCAATGTTAATCATCCATATCTGAGCAACGAACAGGGTGAGCTGCCTGTTCTCCGTTTGGAGGTGGTTCTGTTTACCTGCTCTGTCCTGTGCTTTGTTTGGGGAGGTGTCATCTTTACTCTTGACCATCTCTCTAAACACAGATGAACACCTATTCCAGTCATATTACTTACGTGCTCAAGGTTTTTATGTCCTCCACTTTTCTCACATGTTTACTTTTGCCTTTGTTCCCCATTTTTCCATTGCACTCTCCCTTTGTGGCATTTCATATCCATCAACCTTTTTTTGCTCCTTGTGTTACCCCATCAGGGTCCCCATTCCTACCCCACAGTGTCTTCCCGTGTGCTTACAGATACTCTTGCTCTTTGTACTTTCAGTTCTCCTTCTGTTCTCTCGTGCATATAAACATTAGTTCTTCTGACTCCCTTCAGTTTCTTGTTCCTTTTTACTATAACGTTTCCCACTCCCTACTGCCTCCTTTGTCTAGCTTTTCGCAGCCTCTGACTGAGGTCATTGGAAATGTTGTCACCAGTCTTGATGACTGACATACCCTCGTGCTTCGTGGGAACAGCCTGAGTTCAGGCCCTCAGAAGCAAAAATTGTTTTCTGCCTTTGTTAGGCCTCTACTGTTTGGAAATTAGAGGGAGATAATTAAAGCCCCAAACAGTGCAATGCATGGCGCTCCTGAAAAGCAGCAAATACCAAAAGATCTGTGATAATTTGAGAGTTGGCAAGCTGAAGTTCATCATCCCTATACTTAAAAGGTAGGACACACATAGCAACATTCCATATTTTACACTGATATTTATTACATTATGTATTTTACACTTATATTTATTTTAAGGCATGTGTCTTCAGCTGCAAAAATGGGATCCCACAAGCTGCACAGGCACTTGCTTCCACCTTTCTATCACCTCCTCTGTTTGCTGCCAGAAATATTCACAGTGAATTGAATTAAGGAACTGATTTGGTTTTAAAGCAACCTTTGGGGGAGCGTAGAGAGGTAATTTTAACCCAGATGAGTTTACAAAACTGTACAAACACTTGTGTCGACCCAAGGAAGAGGTGGGAGAAAATGGAGAGTGTGTCTTTTGGCAGCAGTACTAACTTATGCAGGTTTAAATTGTTCCTGAAACTATTACCTGAGATTCTTTTATTCACAAGTAAAGCTTTCTTTAGAGCCTAAACAGAAGTATTTGGTTGTGTAATCTTTCACTGTAAGCAAATATACTACATCTGATTTGTAAGCATTTGTTTGTACTGCTGCCATCACTGAGTGACTATATTTCTTCCAGTAAGTTAATATTTCTCTTTTATATAATGTGGATATTCTAGTGTAAGGTGGGAAAGGAAGAAATCAGAGCTCTGTGTAATGATGTTAAGCTTTTAGGCGTATAGGCAGTTTAAACGGACTCACAGCTGCTTAACATATGCCCTCTGCCTGAACTCGTTTTATCACTTGGTATCTGACTTCTCTCAATATATAAAAAGTTGATGTGATTGATAGTTGGTTATACAATATTTGTCAGGGTGAACTGAATCATTATGTGCATAGATTCAAGAATATGGAAAAATAAAGCTGAAAGAACAACAACAAATCCTGACATTTTTTCCATTCATTAAGCTTACTTAAAGCAACTCTTTTTGTTTGCTGGAGTTAGTGGTTGCTGGTTTTTCTAAGCAGCAATTGCTGAGTGATTTAGGGTACATCTCTGCTCTTTTGTTTGGATTTCATTTGCGAAACCATTTACAATTATAAAACTGTCAACTTAAGAATATTCTATATTTTTTTGCCAGCGAGGGCCTCATGTGTGCTGCGTTTATATTTTTCTCTCCATTCTGTGTGCCGTTTGAATTCTTCAGTATATATCACTGTTCTCCTTTGCGCTGGTCATTAGAACAAGTCCCATGGCCTTCTTTAAAGCCGCAAGAATCTTCAGAGTAATTATGAAGTTGCATCTCAGATTAGTCATTAGATAAACAAATGTGTAAGGTCTGCTAGCCATGATATCTTGCCCATGGCTGAGCCTAGCGTAGCCGTGTAGTAATAATTGAAGGCTCTGCTGATACTTAAAACACATGACATTTAGAAGGCCAGGCTGCATCTAGGATTGAATCATACATGTAAACATTAGAAAGCATAGACCAGAACTGTTAGTTATGTTAATTACAGTAGTTAAAACACAGTCTGGTACCTTTCTGAACTCTCAGATTCCCTAAAATAACTACCAGCTGGGAGCTGGAAAATCCTATGCAAACTGTATTCGCTGCTACTTAGAGTTCTGCTCACTATGTTCCTCCTCTGCAGAATTCCTCTGGCGGCTAAGCTCAGCTTTGCATTGCGCGGAAGTTGTAGGGCCCAGGTCTATTGTCATTCTGAACGAGGGTCATCTCTCATGCCCTTCCTGCTGGTTCTGTGTGCAGAAAACTTTGGAATATTATCCATGTGGTTTCATGTATTTATTTCAGATTTACTTTTCCTATTGTTCATAAGGTATGGTGGATTTAAGATATCAAGTACTTAATCAAATTATATAAATGTTGATGTGACAAATCTAGAACGAGGGAGGAGCTGTATCACCTTTGGGGACTGAACTGCATTGTGGCTAGCTCTTTAAGGTACTTTGGTGTTCGGTTTGGTTGGTTTTTTATTTGTTTCGGGTTTGGGTTTTTTGTTTGTTTTTTTTTTTTTTCTTTGTTTTTTTAATCTCCGAGCAGCATTTCCATCTTGTTGAAGAATTCTCTCTGTTGTGTATGTTTTACCAAGCACAACAGGACTTCAGGCTTTGTTGCTGTATTTCCTGAGCCGAGGGCTCCCTGCAAGGGACGGGGAGTGCAAAAGGCCCTGGGTGGGATGCAGGAAGCAGTGGTTGTCAGCTCTGTTTGCCGCGTTGGGCCAAGCTAATTGCAGCTAAGTAGGGCAGACAAAAAGGTGCAAAAGAGCTGGCATGCAAAAATGTATACAAAACAAAATAGTTATCCAGTTGGATGCTGTAGGAGCTATTACCTTTTTTGATTTTATAGATGTAAAAATTAATGCATACTATATGAAAGGAAAAAATGTAGTTCTGTGATATATTGTTGTGCTGAACATGTGCCTGAAAGTTAGGAATTTTTAAGCGCAGAAATTCCACAATTGGTTTAAATTTGTGTTGCTTTGGGCAAGTAGCAAAGTTTGGCTTAAAACTGCCAACATAAACCATACTTCCTGTCATGAAAGCTGTCAAGAGTGATTGATGAATCAGATTATTATCTTTCATTTCCAGTTGTATCCCACGTCTAATCATAGCAAGATCTGGGTGTAGAGGTACCAAAAAAAAAATATGTTGTAAACATTTTCAAAGCCAGGAAAAGTATGAATCATGCTCCTCTTTGTAACTTGAAAGTTAGAATTTATCATGAATTTGCACCTCTTGTTGTTACTGGATGCCTGGTTGGTCATGTACAGTGGGAGATAAGTCAGTGCTTCAAAACTGGTTTGGAATTTTTGGAGTCAATTAATAGACGTTTTTAAGGATCAATGACAATTTTTATGAAAGCATTAGATAAAGGCAGAGCTCATTCAGAGAATCTGGAAGAATCCTGTGCAGGAAGTATAATATTTTTGTCTTTGCTATCTTGAAAGAAAACTAGGTGTTGACTTTCCTGGCTTCTCTCACTTTTCCAGTGTTCCCTGTTCACCTTGACTTCACATTTCAGTAACGGTGCTGCCTGCATCACTGGCAGGAGGTCATCTCTCCATTTCTACCATATGGCCCTTCCAGTATGATCTTAGCTCCCAGTATTCCATGGGAAAGTACTCATTTCTAAAGAAAGTTTATTAAAAAGAACAGGGAAAAATGAGAAAATCTCATTGTCAAACTTCAATTTTTTTTTTTTCTTTTGGAGATTGCACTTTTATTTCAAGTGTTTTAGGAAACATCTTGACTTCTAGTTTAATCTTCAGAGAAGTATGATATCTACTTTCTCATTTCACATTTGTAATACTGGAACGTCTCATGTTAAGGTAGGATCTTTATTTTAATTTTGATTTTAGTTTGATTTTTTTGTCTTAAAGTATGTTGTATTGTTTGCAAGTAAAAAGGAATACGAAGCTTTTCTGTTGCCATTCAGAAAAAGAATTCTGACATCTTGGCTTTTCTCTGGACTAGTTAAATTTAAAAAAAACTTCTTGAAGATCAGAATTTCCCTTGAGATGGACCTTCCATTTGCTATTAATCTCCTCTTCTTTTACTCTCCTTTTCTTCTGCCAAGCATGAACAACTTCACTCGCAAAGCTTTGCAACCTATTCCCACTCTAGCCATTATCCCATGTCTGCTATGGAAATGTTGACTCTTCTTTCACTCACAATTCAAATGTTTACCTTTGACAGTCTGCATTTTTAGTGCTTTTTGCTGTGCTGCCCTGGGTGCTATGAAGAAGTTGCTTGCTGTTCCTACCTTAAAATTTCCCTTTCCTTTGATCCCTGTACATGATAACAGAACAGGTATGTGATAAACTGAATCCTCCTGCTAGTAGGTTGGTCCGTGCTTTCTGGTATGTCCTGTATGATTCCGTCTGTAATTATCCACTCTATTTTATACTTAACTTTAAAATGATGTGGGCAACCGCCATTTTCTGTTGTGTTTCTACTTGGTGTATCAAAGATGTAAAATGTAGCTTCTGCATGTAAAGCTTGACTTCGAAACTAATGTGAGTTGTCAATTCAATCCACATGAATTACAGTATTTATCTTATAAATATGTATAAGCTACTTATTACTGAAATGTAGATTAACACAGTTTTGTTTTAGGATAACTTGCTAGGTGCCTTAATTCCAAAATAAGCAAACACAACACCTTGTTTTGTGCTGCTTTTCCAATGATATTCTTCAGTGTGGTCTGTTGAAATACAAACAGGCTTTATGGAGTATTTTTACTAAACAGTTGACAGGTTCTAATTTAGGGTCCTAAATCATAATTGTTTTTCAATTTTCTGCTCTGCCTCACAAAAGCATAATGAGGGCACACCTGATGCTATAAAAACCAGATGTCATTTCAGTGTTCCAGGACTGTGTGATAAATTTGGAGAGCTTAAGAGTTAGTATCATAGACATAGTTATCAGGGAGCTCACAAGAACAGAAAGCATGTAAAGCGTTGCTAAATAAATAGGATTTATAGGAATGGGTGGCACTTTCATTTCAGAGACTTTCAAAATGCAGAAAATATGGGTGGAATTGTCGTAACTTTCAGGAGACCATTTCAAACTGACAAACAATATATTCAATTTCTTTCTTCCTACCAGTCATGTTTAATGAGACAGTACTACTTGCACTTGATCATTGTGGTTGGAAGAGCAGCAAGCAGACCTGGGGGAAAGCTAGACTGTGTAATTCATGCCAACTCTTAGAAACATTATTCCTTTACCTTTCTCCTTCCGACAAAACTTCTGAAAACAGGGTGTTCGGTGGGAGCTGAACTCTGCATGAGATACAAGTGGAGCTTTATAGTACTTGTTTCTTGAAACAGGTGTAGATGCTGCATATAGGTGTTCAAAGGTCTATTCGTGGAAATTATGTATATTTACAAGAATAATCATTTCACTGGAGGTAATTGTGACAGTCTGTCACCCATCTCTGGTTATCATGGGACATAAAGTCAAATGCAAAAGTCTGTCATGTCCATCACATCCATTCCTTATTTGTATTAAGCCGTCTCTCTTTTAATAACCAAACTTAGGGTCCAATTCTCTCTCCCAAACTATTTACCCTACTGTAAAGCAAATCAGGTGGCAAGACGTGAGTAGAGGTTGTTGACACCTTTATGCCCAGTGGTTACAGTATGAATGTGCAGGACAGTTGAGGGGCTGCTTGTGTTGTGGGTGTTGCTGTGAGCGTCTATTTTAGGGTTGTTGAATCATGAAATGAGCACATTCTGCCAAAGAAATGAGTCCTGCCCACTCTGTTTCCTTGAGTGTCTCCTTTTGGGCCTTGTTCATCACAAATTGAAAACTTGTGTGTGCAGTTGAATGTTTAAATAGATGTATGAAATACATTCTTGAATATTTAACTATTCTTTTAAAAAGGCCTTAGGCCTTAGCAGGGCAAAGTACAGTGATACTAGTTTTGTTAAATAAGAAATTAATGAATAGGAATTTGTTGAAGTATTTTTTTTTTCCTTTAATTGAATGGAAGCACACAGAGAGTCTGAAAGTAGAGGATATGTACTACATTAACTCCTTTTCGCTACACATCCTATTGAACTCTGAAGCTGAAGCTAATGACAACTTGTTGGTAAAGAGGTATGAGGGTTTTTTTAGGGCTTTTGATAACTTTTTTTTGTTTTTAACAAAAAAAAAATTATTCTTAAGTAAAACATAAGGTTTCCTGTTTGAATAGTAAGAAAACTGCCTTTCCTAGGGATTGAAAATCCTTTATTATATTTTATATTATATTTATAATAATTAGTCTCCTGCTTCACTAGTCTTTCCCATAGATGGGGGAAAATGTGCCATCTCCAACTGTATGTTTAACTATGTTCCATTTTTGAGTCAGAATGGGTACCTTACAGAGAAGCTGTCAGTTTGAGACTGAGCAAACTAGTACTCAGCTGAATGAATTCGGTACTGTGAACATGAACCACTGATATAAAAAGAAAGGAGATACCTTGAAGCTTTACAGTGTTCAAGAAGTGTTAAGTCATCTTCATTTGCAAGGGATGGCAATACTCCTCTTCCACCAGTGCAGACACAAATATTATGTTTCACCCCAGATGGGCTATCCAGGTCTGTAGCAGACCCCTGGTATTTGCCCTTTGATTGTTGAATTTCAGCATTTTTGGAATAGCCATTCAACTTGTTTTGTAGAATCCTAGATCTTTCCATTCATGAAGATTTAGCTAGATGAGATTAAAACAAAATGTTTGTCCTTCCACTTCTGAAAGCGTTTAATCTACTTGGCTAACTGTTACAAAACCTTATGTACTGTTTTTAAAAAGCTCTTTTACCAACGTACATTGCTGTAAGGATGATTGACATGGACTATTAGGAACTCTTGACTATGGTGAAGACATGATTTGTTGTTGAGGACAAAGTACTCCTGATGATATGAGACTTTCAAGACTAGTAGAACTGTGAGAAATAGGTTCCCATTGGTTCTGTATTGTTGTATGCAATTCAGCAAAGCAACATGGGATTCCTCCAGATCTCCAGACTCTAAAGGAGGAGTCTGAAGGACTGGGTCACTGTTCAGGAAATCTGCCTTAATAGCATTGCATGACTGAAAAACTTTGACAAGTCTTGCCTTGTGGTATGACTGCTAGAATATCTGTATTTGGTCAAACTGTCTTCTGAGCAAGAAAACACATGATAGTTCTTTTCTATGTTGTGTATTTGAGAAAGAGCACATTCCATTAACAGTAAATGCTGTGGAAACTCATACCACTTAGCTTCTGAAAAATGCATCACTATGAACAAAAATACCCTGCACTCTGCCTTAAAGGTAATATTTACATTTTCTGCTGACAGACTATCATCTGAGTATATCATCTGAGCTTGAGAACGTCGGTACAAGTGATATGCATTGTCTAAGTCTCACCTAAGCTTTCCTTGTTTGAAATTTTAAGTAAAGACTTCATTGAGTTCCTCTTCGTAAGGATAAATTTAGCTCCAAGAGCAGTGCAAGACAGGCTTGTTGATTGGTGTGGGAGTGATTGCTGTGATTCCCGAACTAGGAAGGTGCTGTCATTTCTGCAAAGGATCTGTCAGCGGGGAGGCAAAACATGGAACAGTTTTTGAAAACTGTGGAAAGTGAGGTGAGTCTTGGGTCTGTGGATATGCCCAAAACCTCATATGGGGCCATCTTCTGTTATGAATCACAACTTTGCCTTTTTTAGTTGTAAATTAGTATTCTTTAATTACATCTGCAGGTATAATTTTGTGACTGTTCTGTATGAAGAATTCAAAACTAGACGGATAAGATCGGCGTAGAAACTTCTTACTATTTAAATTTAGCCTCAGTTATTTTCATAGCTTGATCAGAACAGTTAAAGGTTTAAAAATTCAAAAATAACAGTCCCTTACTTTTGATCATGGGGATGTTCTCCAGGTCAGTCTTTAAGTGTGTGGGTTGTTTCCATTTCCATGTGATGAGAAGATAAAATCACCCTTGAAAAGGCTGCATTTTCCAAAGAAAGAGCAACATTTGCACCTGCAGAAATACATATGCTCTTGCTATACTGAATTCTTGTGTTCCGTCAGGTGGTACTGAAATGGAGGAGATGCTAGGAAGTCTCTTCTCTCTACCATCAGAGTCATTCAGACTGTGTTTGTACCCTACAGGTTTGGGATAATGAGGTGCCTAAGCAGCCTCTTGGGGGTCCTGAGTGGAAGTGGAGGCATGCAGGTCGCCCTCCGGCTCTCCCTGGCAGTGAGCGTGTGTGTTGCTGTCATCATCTAATGATGGCCAGCACAGAGGGGGAAAGCATGGTTGCTCTTGCTCCATAGGTACCTATTTATTGTCTGTCCCTGTGAATTCCTGCCATTGCTGGGAAAGAGATGTAGCTATCATCATTTTTGCTTGCCTTGCAAAAGGCAGGCTTTGATTTCACCCTTCATGTCTCACTGAAGTCTAGATAAATCATCTGAAGTTGTCCAAAAACTTCAGAAGGATGTTGTGATCTGCAGCCGTGATCTGTGTCTTTCCCATTTTTGTAGGGGGTATCTGTGTAAAAACTGCATGCATTAGGGTAATGGCAGAATATACATGTGCTGGGTAAACTTGTGTCGGTTATTCCTAAACAACATGCCAGAAATCCCCCTTGGCTGAATTAACAAGTAATTGCAAAGGGTTTTTTTGACAAAACAATCAGACTAGCCCCCGTGCATGCAGGTTGCTGTAATTGGTGATACAGATCAGCACGTGGAACTCGGTGCAAATATGTACTCTATGTGGCTGCTATGGTGATTAAAATACATAAATAAAATAGATAAATATGGACCATATTAGAAATTCATTACTGGCACTCTATCAGATCACAGTCAGCTCCAGCGTGCGGTGTCAGTCCTCACTCCGAGCAGGCCCTCCTGGTCCGGGAGCGTGAGCCCCTCCTGAAGGGGCTGGAGTTACGCAATGGCCCTGTCCTACCTTGTCAACCAGCAAATTCAACGCAAAAACGGTAAACAAAGGGCTTTTGTGCATGTTTTATGGTTCAGTGAGGATTAGTGGCCCAACACCATTTTCAGACAGGACAAGCTTAGTGTTAACTTGCCTGAGGTTAACGAGGGAGGACGTGGGGCTCTGCAGAGCCTGAAGCGGAAAGGTTTCGGACGCGGTGCAGAGGAATCGTTAAAAGCGGGTTCTGCTTACCTGGGTCGGCGCGTTGGTCATGTGTTCCCTAATGTTTCGGCTGCTTTAGGATGCAGATTGTGCTGATCTCAGGCACTTGCTTGCAGTCCTTCCTGCAGTTTCAGAGGTCCCCTCTGCTCTGGGGGACATCCTAGCCTGTACGTGGGCTCTGGCTGAATCAGATTGCTGCTTTTCTTTCTCCTCTCACCTCTTAGCATTCTCTGACTGTAAAATCCATCCCTTTCCTGAAATGCAGAACGATGCACTTGTCCGATGAAGTTTTTCCAGGCGGGATTCAAATTCCAAACAAGCCTTTCATTTCCTTCGCACTGGGGGGAGAGCGAAGGCAGGGAGGCGAAGGAAAGCCCTTGCTTCCTTTAAATCCCCACCAGCGTCTTCCCTGTGCTGGAAGCAGAGCAGCTTGTCATGGTGATCTTCAGAGTTTAACTTTAGGGGGGAGGGAGAAAGTGGAAAGCAAACTGAATGCTGTAGTGGAGGTTTCTCTCTTCCCCCACTGGGCCCCTTGCCGACTGTTTTTATTGATTTCAATCACTGGAGGCTAGCTGGCTCTCAGAAGAAACACTGTGTAATGTGTTCTTTCCTGGCTTTCATTAAAGAAACTCAATGCAGTGCGGTCACGCTGCCGAGCTCGCCTGGCAACCTGCCTACACCCTGTGGTACCTCTTTCATTGGAGGAGATTGAGCTCGTGGTTTGGGGTTGTTTTATTTATTTATTTTTTTTAAAATTCTCCAGCAAGGATTTCAAAACAGCCTGTGCTCTGCTTCTACCTCCTCTTGCAGCCCAAAGCCTTTTTAAACTTCGGAAGAAATTGTCAGCACCCCTAAAGGGGACGACTTTGGTGGTGATGAAAACGCCAAGTGCTGCGACAGTCTCATGCTCCTTCTATTAAAATTCCTCTGTGCGTTTTTGGGGAGGGGTTAAAAGGGCTATGTGTAAGCCACAGGGATGTGGATACAAATGATTTCCGAGGGTTTTCCTATTTTTTTTTTTTTAATTCCATCTTCTCCTGATTGGTTAACATGGTTTAATTAAGGGTAAGAAAGTAAGCGAAATCCTTTGACAAATATGTGAAAATTCCTGGCAGTGCTGTAGTTGCAAATGAAGCAAAACTGCATTCCCCAAGCCTGCAGTCGCAGTGTTGTTTTAAATATTTCTGTTGTATTTAGGACTGTGATACTGGTGGAGAAAAATGAGAAATAAAATATGGTACTAATTTATGCCTAAGAGCTTAATCTGCTACAGTATGTATTTTATAGGAGCAAACAATCTATAAAGTGGTATTCAACAACCTAGGTTCTGTAAATCGTATTGTTCTGTGTGCCTATAAATGCTTTCATTTAATTTAGTAAATTGTTCAATTTCTCTTATTCAGCAGTTCCTAAAGATAACACTTTATGTGCTATTCAGCATCGAATGTAGATCTATCAAACATGTAAAGATCACGTAGCTATAAATTAAGCCTGGTTTCCAGCTGATAAAGGTGCATCTATTCTAAATTATAGCTGCAAATTTAGGGTGCTACCTGATCACTTGTGCTTGTAAGATACTATAGCTGTGTACATAAGGACACTTTAAAAAAAAAATAATTTACATGACCACTAAAAGAATCCTTTCCTGGATCAGAAAGATGAAAAGCTTGTTCTTATTTAAATCTGGCTTCCTGCAGAACTTGTTTGAGGCTTTGCAACCCAGGCAGTATCTACAGAAACCTTTCCACATCAACTTAATGTAAGTTATTCCCAATGTTTTTGTCATGAGGAGTTGAGATTCTAAAAATGCCTACCTTTTATGAAAACTTGTAATTTTTTCTTTGAGCGATGTTACAAAAAATCTTCTTTTAGTGCTAGAGACATGATGTAAGGAGGCACACTTCTACAAATGTTACTTTCATTCAAAATTTTCTTCCTGCATGGTACGGAAATTTCTTATGCCCTCTCTCGTCATCCTTCTTCTTTTCATAAGGTGCCAAATGATAGAAAATAGTTATTTAAATTCAATATGGCCATGAACTATTTTATGTAAATTCTGTAGCTGTAGTTGTAGCGCGGTTCTTTGGCAAGCCTCAGATAGTAAATAATTTGTCGATCTTCCTTTTATGAACCTTGCACCTAAGGATTTGCCAGTGTTTCTTCTCTGTAGATTTTGAACTGTGTTTATAGATTCCGCTTTTTGTTTTTAAGCTGGCAGATGGCCAGTTATTTATCTGGGTTCATATATATTGTGTAAGAAACAGAACATTTTGTATGCTGATACCATGCACGGAGCATTTTTGGGGCAAAAGTCTACTTGTAAGCAGGAGCCGTTACGTGACAGGTCGGTGGCTCCTCGTCAGTTCTTGGTCAGTGAACAAAGTCCCTTTTGACATTTCTCTATATTAAAAGTTATGAAGTAACATGAGCTTAATGAACAAACAAGGCGATACAATGCTCCTACTATGAAGCATTTCCCCATCTTTCTCTTTGGAGTTGAAAAATTTGATGCCCTCTTTATACGTTTGTCACTGTTAGTCAAGTTATAATTTATTCCTCTGAATTTCTGATGTTGCTTGCTTTGCTGTTGTACAGACTTGTGTTGCTGTGCTGGTAGAAAAGGATACAAGTCCATTGGTTTTTGGAGGAGCTGGATTCACTGGGACTAATAAGTAGTAAATTTGGTGCTGTGGCTTGGACTGTGGTTACTTGCATAGGTTTGGCAGCAAAGCTGAACCCCTGAACGGGGAGAAAGCTCAGACCTGCACAGGCAAATCCCAAAGGCAAATTTGTAATAAATGAGTATTTCGTTCATTGTGGCAATTCTTCAGAGTTTCTGACTCTGTCAACCTTGTTCTATGCTGGCAACAGACAGCTGGGGATGCAAATGTGGGAGTCTTTGAAACAGTGACAAGTGAGGAGGAGGAACAGAAGTCTTTAGATGATGTCTTCAATTCTACTGAAGTATGAGGCACGCAGGGACTTCTGGGTAACCATAAATCTGGAAACAAATTAAAAAATGTACTTACCGCTCTACTGAAACACAGTACAATTAGTGGGTTTTTATGAGTGTAAGTGTTAAAGATTTGGGAGTCTGTCTTTTACTCAGAATATGGCATCCAGTGGCAATATCCCTTTTAGCACCTTTTCAGGCCTTTGGGAAAGTTTCCAGGTGGAAGACTCCCACCTCCTTAATCACGAGAAAACACTGGCTGTCCTCTGAATGTCATTCATTCAAGTGTACTGACCTAGCCTGACCTTGTTTAGATTGAGATCTAATGAGCCCACGATCCAAGGTGGTGTGGTAGCTCTCAGCAGGCTTTGCAAATAAGCAAGTGTTGTGTTTTTCTATATGCATATGGTTTAAATTTATCACATCAATAAACAAGTGTCTCACACTCAAATATGGACTTTACAATGTTGTAGTTAAGGCTAAATTGTAGCTCTACAAATTGTGATGTCACTTTATAAATATAGAAGGAGACAACATGGAATATTTATGACCTCTAAACAATGAAGTCCTGTTGGTTAGGGTTTTTAAAATTTAAATAATGACATAATACTAAAAACCTGAATGGCTCACAAACTTGGGACACATCTTTCAGAAAAACAGTCGGGCTAATGGTGCATGGAAAGTGAAATAAAAAATTAAGGCTGTTGATATAATGAAGGAGAGGTGCATCAATAGAGTAGCGTAGGAGAGATCATCCAAGTTAAAATAAATACAGCTAGGCTTTACATTCCAGTGAAAGGTATGGTTTTATTTTCTTTTGAGTCCCAGGTTTTGGGGGAGGTTGCTTTTGCTTCTGTTGTGTTTTGGGTTTTTTTATGGTTTGGTTTTTTTTTGGTTGGGTTTTTTTGGGGTGTGTGGGGTTTGTTTTTTTTTTAATTGCAATAAAACTACCCTCAGCTTCAGTGGAGAATATACCAACAAATGTAGGTATTTTATGAAGCAAAAAAAACTTGAGGCTTTCAAATTAAAAACTGGTCAGGGACAGATTGTGGTAGGTACTACTAGGTTACTCAAGTTGACGTGGATGGATAGAAGCATAGGTGCAACTAGAAAAGTTGTTTGAGCTGTAAAGTTGTGAGTGCTTTCTCAGTATGTGTGCTGGGAGTCCCAGACAGAAGCCTGATGAATCCGATTTTCCTTGGATGATGCTCTGGGCTAGCAGAAGGTACCGCCAGCTGTAAATCCTGACTCTTTCATGCCCAGGATGGCACCAGTCCCACAGGGAGAACAATGCTCTTGCTTCAGCCAGCCCACGGCTCATCGATGGTGATGCTGGAAACAAATGTTGTTAGGGGTTGGTATTTACGTTGGGACCTACAGGGAGGGAGTAACTTGTTTTGTTTTTAATGGAGTGGTGGGGGAGAGGGATAAAAAGCTTTCTCGTAATGCAAGGAATGTGGGGGGAAGGGAGGGTACAGAGATACACGTTTACTGTAAGTATGAAGAAGCAGAGGCCTCTTTATCAGACGGGCTCTAATGATGTGCCACAGTAACTTTATTTGAAAGCTTCATGGCTCACGGAAAAGTAAACAAATTCATTACATTATTTTTAAAAGAAGATTAACTGTAGTGTGTCGTCTGTTGGACAGCTGCTGTAGTACTCTTTTACAAACACTTTATAAATGACCACCCTCAGTGTTTTCCTGGGCTTTGTGTGGCTGGATTGTTATTTTATTAAGTACCAGGGTGGCTTTTCCAATGAAAACGTTTTTTCCTGTATAACAATTATGTACCTGCCTTCACCCTAAATATTATTTTATTCTCAGCATGAGTTATAAAATGTCTTTTATAAGAATACAATATATGCTGCATTTTTGCATGTGTTTGCACATGAATGCTGGCTTTTCCATAAAAATAGCTAAAAAGTATTTTAAACAAAAAAAGCAAATCCTCTTTACTGTCCCACTTATTCTACCTTCTGCTTTGTTGCCCTTTTTTGAGCTTTGAAAGCAGAAAGTTGAAAAGATGACCCAGAGTAAACTTAGATGATACAACAATTTGTGCTGAACCAAAGTTTACATTAGACACAAAGCAGGTGTCTTTGGCAAATAAGATTGCGTTCAGGTATTGTCTTGTTTATCCACCCTTTGCTTGAATGTCACCAAGAAGAATGTTATTTAGTGCCATGTCTGGATTTTCGTTTGAAAGCATTCAACAAACACTAATTGATATAACACTAAGGATTTGTCAGTTTATAAAGTGTTTTAATCAGTCTCTCCATAAACCAATTTATCTTCTTGTGCATTCAGGTTTCAGTTATGGGTTCCTCAAACAGGTGAGGAGGGAGCAGACAGAGGAGGAAGAGCGGTCTTTTCACAGTCAGTTTGGCCTCCAGGGGTTTGCAGTGCTCTTGCAGAGCACCCCAAGTAGAGTGCTATACTAAAGCTGCTGGAGTTGAACCCAGTCTGCTCTGTGAATGTAATTCTTGTTCTTCGCCATGTTTGTGGTGGTTACATTCCTTTATTTTGGGCTGCGAGATGCTAATAGAGGCGTGGGTGAACCTCCAGACTGCCTTACTTCCTTCTGTATACTCCACCTTCATTGGCTTGTAGCAGGAGAGTCTGAGGGACATGCAGATTTGGAAGCAGTATCAGAAAGTATTTATTTTGAGGGGAAGAATTATGCATTTAAATAACTCAACAAACACTTGCATGCAATATCCCGTTTTGCTGTCCTTGTCATAGAGGAGTCTGCTTCAAAGTCCACTTGTGTACAGAGAAGGTAGACATTTCCTGGGCTACCTTACATCTGTGCCATTTCCACTGCTGCCGGCAGGTGGGTTTTTTCCTACCCAGAGACCCCATCATAGAACTATTGCCTGGCCTCGCAGGAATCTGTTACTTGCTCAGGTTGTCTT
Organism: Phalacrocorax aristotelis; assembly: GCF_949628215.1. NCBI lineage: Eukaryota > Metazoa > Chordata > Aves > Suliformes > Phalacrocoracidae > Phalacrocorax > Phalacrocorax aristotelis. The sequence goes on from NC_134285.1 coordinate 6,861,991, forward strand.
AACAAACCTGGTACAGCCGTTGCTGAGGAAGTGGATTAATTAATGGAGACATTGGCAACATCTCTATCTCATTTCACACTACTGCAAACACTGTTTCCACAGTGTTGCCTGCAGCCCAGTCTCTTCTTGTTAAATGTAATGAGCAGGACTTTAAATGGTCTTTACAGAAAGTGCTGAATATGGTTAGATAAAAAGATGGGAGCCTGACAGCCTATTCCAATCTAAGCCCGTAATTTGGAATTGTGTCAGTTTGCAATTTTGAGGTTTTGCTACTGGATTTCTGTTCTTAACTTGGAAGAGTAGGTGATATTTAAATGTTCTTTTTGTGTAGCCTGCATTTTATCACAGTGCCTGACCCATGGAGGTGGCAGTTCCTTAAACCATGATGAAGGTTATCAAAGTTTTATTTGGGACTGTGTGAGGTCTATAACCATCATATAAGCTAAGAATTAGCACCACCCCTTCAATCTTGGACTTGGAAATATCTAAAAGCAAGCCCTATACAGTGTAAGAGTTGTTTGCAGAATTCCATACTTTTTACGTTGCTCAGTTGTTACTGGGAGGTTGTGCAGAAGAGGTGGCTTAATAGTGTCCAAATCCCTCCTGCTTCCTGAGGTACATAGGGGTTTGGATACCCAGAAGCTACTTTGTCTACAGTTTTGTTAAGGTCTACGTACGATGATCATCAGAGTAGTTAGGGTCTGTAATGTGTAAATCTGTCTCTTACAGAAATCTTGAGGACGACATAGAGTAAACAGCCACCTTTTATTAGACCAGCTGTGATCTTTTTTATGCTTCTAGTCCATACTTAACAATTCAGGGGGACTATCTACTGGAAAGATACGAATGAAGCTGTCACAGACTTCTAAGAGTCCCTGGAGTCAGGGACTCGCTATATCTTGCTATGGAACAGCTTTTTATTCCTACACTGCATGATCTCACGCTAGATTTTCCTTGATAAACTCAGCCCATCTATTTAATGCTCTTCATCTGTACATGAAATAAATATTTTCATTTGGGGTATACTTAGACATTTACAGTAAATTGGTTTTCAATATGAATAATTAACTGTTCTGTCTGCAAACTTAAGGGAACTTCAGCCTTTGTGGGATATATATGTATATGTGTATGCAAGATTATGCATATGTTTACCCAAGATTGCTAAAGGATCTCCAAGAGGTCTTGGATGAAGATGGTAGTTGTCACGTCTTCTCCTTTGGCATAATGGAGATGAAGCCCCTGTGTGACAGAGAGAAGTTTTCTCAGTCCAGGGAAGTGTGAGGGTACACAACAAACAGAGTCTAAGGATCCTGAGAAAACCCTATACCCTCTCTCCTCTACGAAACAGCTGCTGCTGTTCACATTCCCCCCTTAGGTTTGAGTAAGAAAGAACAAAAAGCACAACAAATCTTAGATATGATATTTAATACATAGCTAGAAGATGCCCAGGTTACTGTACTGCCGAGAAGAGTATAATCATCTATAGAAGGCAATTTTGCAGATTTCTGCAAGTGCAGTATTTACTGTTCTGTGCATTGAGCGGAGTAGAGAGGTGATGGAAGTGTAGTGAACAGTAAAATCATGAAGCTTGAAGCTTCTTGTTTTAAATGTTACCTGTGCCCTTCAATTGCATCTATGCATATTTTGTTCCTGTGGAAATATAAACACTTTATTTAAATGTTGATTATTTCAGGCAATGAAAGAAGAGGAAGAACTTACAGCAGAGGAAAGAAGGAAACTGGAAAGAAAATTAAAAAAAGAGCGCAAGAAGAAAGAAAAACAGCTGATGAGGGAAGCTGGAATCTCTACTAAAAAGGTGGAGCCCAAAAAGCAGTCGGGATCTGAGCTGGCTCTGGCCTATTTAACCAGGTAAGAATACTAAAACCAGGTGCAGGTGCTCCCTACGGAAGTAAGCTGTAAACCATGCCAGAAATCCAGAACAAGTAATAACACATTAAAGGAAATTGCTGCAGTTAAGTACTAAGTTAATGTTTCATCTCAGTTGACACCCTCACATACAATTGATCACACCATTGCATTTATGTGACAGGAACAACTGAAGGATGTTAAGTATGGTGCAAACATTTTATGGAAAGACAGCTCCTGTCCTGAAGATCTTATTGTTGATATATAAATATTATGGGGTTAGCTGCACTTACAAAGATGAAAGGCACATCACAGAAAAGATTGCATGGAGGAAATTAGTTTTGTTTCTTAAGTGTGCTGTTTTAAGTAGAGGCCTTTCAGGTATTTATATAAGCGAATTGCATGAAGTGGTTAAGCATGAATTTAACTGCCTGCATGATATTTGGATATTTGTAAATTAAGATGGTATTATGCCACTGTTTTAAAGTTAATAGTGTACAATGTCTTTTTTTTTTGCATACCAAAGTATATAGCAAATGTAGTGGCTGATTTCAGATAGGAAGCAGTTACTTCATCTAGTTAGCGCACTTTTTTAGAATACTTAAAATTCCAACATAAAGCAAAGTCTATGGTTGAAATAATGAACTGCAGCACAGCATTCATAGTACTCTACAGACAGTAAGAGGTCATGTATAAACAGGACGATAGTGTTTATTTTTTTCCAAACTACAAAATATACCCTTTCTGTAAGACCTCCAGGAGACTGGCCTGTTACAAATAGTGGGTTACCACATGGAATAACTCCAGGGTTGCATCTCTGGCCATGCTCAAAACTGAAGCATCCAGACTGTCTGAACTGTTACTTACCACTCTCAGCGGGGAGGGAGGAAATTAATTGCATTCCAGGCAGAGGGACTTTTGCATTTTTGTTACATAACCCTCAGCACACAGCGATACCAAAATGACAATAATATTTTTGATCTGGAAAACAGCTGGAGTAGTTCACCACTGTTTTGAACTGCAAACGGATTGACAGTTAGCTTTGAACCATCTGCTCAGACTGTACTCTGGTATGTGTGCTAGTAAGTGGTGGATCTAGAGATAATGGCTTTCAGGTTTGGAAAGCAAAGGAACAAGCTGTGGGTTTTTGTTTGATATTCCACTGTTATCTGTATGGATTTTTGCCTTGTTAGGTGGGAGAATATGAAACTGTATTTGAACTAATATTTGAACCAGTTTGACTCTAGAGTTTCACTTAACTCGTACCAAATTACCTTCAAATAATAAACCTGCTACGTCATTTGGTCTTGTCATGTACAGAGTCCAAGGGCTGTAGGTACAGCAATAGGTTTTGTGGGATTATTTCAGCAAGACAATTTGAATTGTCTAGATTTAACAGGGATAGTCATAAGATGCTGAACTGCCAAGCAAACATAACCATAGACAGCATTCAAGACCCAAATGTCCCAGGACCCTCTAGCACTGTTGTAAATTACAGAAAAACAGCTTAATCCCTTTACACCTCAGATGTTTTTTCAACCCAGCAAGATTGGAAAAAGAAACAACTGGATTTAAAGTGATCAGAGTAGTAATATATTAGCTGGGGAAGGGATACTAAAATCCAAGCTCTCAAAGTCCATTGTAAAACCCCCAGCAACTTCAAGGATTTCAGTCTGTGTGTTTTTGTGGGGCTACAGGCGTGAATAATATGTGGGAGGATAACTTAATCTTATAGATGCAAGAGATTAATATAATTGGAAGTAAACAAAAGGGTGCTGTGGATTTATGTTTTGCTCCACCTGCAATAAAAAGCCTTACATGACAGAAGCGTTGCTAACTGAAGTGACATCTTAATTCCCTGATGACATGTGAACCTCCTGTAGGACAGGTGGAGCTTGAAGTACCATATGATAACTAAAACTGTAATTTTTATTTACTAAGAGATGATTCACAGCATGAGAGCACAACCATATCAAGCTTTAGCCTATGACAGGAAAATACTGAATTTGTTTTAGTGAAATTTTGTTTGATACCTTTAAAAGAAAAATGTTAGAAAGCATTCAGGGAAAGACTTTTGTTACCCATCTAGACTTTTGACATGCAAGGGAAAATTCAACTTATTTTATAGGTCATGCATATTTTAAGAGGTAGTAGTTCCGTCAGATTGCAGAATCATCTTTTCCAGCGTGTGGGATTCTTTACCAGGAGAATAAATTTCCGTTTCAATCAGTAAAGTCAAGAAGAAGTAGCAAAACTTTACTTGAAGGAAATAAACCATGGTTAACAGTTACTGTTTTGTGGCAGGTCCTGTGCTTAGAAAGCCCTGCTTCTGCAATAGCTTTGTGTGTTCTATTTAAAAAACAAAATGGAAGTAGCAGGCAGCCCACAGGCAGCACTCTTCTCTTCGCTGAGGCACAAGGTGACTTTCCCAGAGATGTGCCTCATCCTTTTAGTCAAGATGAGTTAATGAAGACAGCATTGATGAGAGGGAGTAAGTCATGCAGCGTGTGGGGGGCAGGACTGCTAATTGCATACTGCCCTTCCTGATGGCTTTGAGACCAGCGCTGCAGCAACGGAGCTAGATTCAGGGTGATGCTTCGCACAAAGAGCAATGTTAGACCAGGGCACGTGGCTGTCCGTGACAGCACTGCCGCTGTGTGTCCCCGCTGCCAGGGGCTGCTGAGGGTCCTCATAAACCTCTCTAACTGCTGGGTACAGTATGCTACAAGCTGACCAGTTCTTCCAGTTTTCCAGGTTTGTTATTAGAGTCTAAAAACAAATAGTCCGTGATGCTTTGCCAGCCTCCAGAGAGGTCAAATTATCATTTTATTGGAGGACCATGCTGGCAATTGAGAGAGACTTTTTCCCCCGTGCATATGGGATGGCCACTTGCAGCACACTAGCACACTGCAGTCCCTAGCTAGACCTGAGGGTGCTGAAGGGTTTCCCCTGTGAGCTGGGTGACATTGATAGCCCAGGCTTTTCAGCTGCTTTCTCATTTGAATGAGACCAGGATGGGTATCCACCAGGCTTTGCACTCCTGATGGAGGAGAAGCAGCCAAAAAGCTCCTGGATTTTTCCTCTCTCACTTTGGTTGGCCTATGGGAAAAGGAAAGGGGGAGAAAAAAGGTCTTTGCTTCACCATTTTTATCTCACCTTTTTCCTCGATGAGATAAGCTCAGGCGCTTTCCCAGCGTCTTCTGTCTAACGCGGCGATCACAGCATGCTTGTGGAAAGGGAAGAAAGTCACCACTGTCAGCTTCTCCACCTTGCTGGGGGAGCAGAGAGGTAGATGTGAAGATATACAGAGGATTAAAAATAGGGAGCTTAAGTGAAAAAGGGAAGCAGAAAGGTTATAAAACTATGAGAAGGAAAAAAGAAAAGTAGAATAATGAAAAAACCCAGCATGGTACTGAACAGAAGAGAAAAAAACTGGTAAAATCACTGCTGAGGAATAGGGAAGAGCATGAGTAAGGAAGGTACTAGTGGTTGAATGCACTGCACAAATATCATACTTTTAATGATGGCAGGCCTTTTTTCTTTATGATGGTAACTGATGATACAGGTTTAAAGCCAAGACTGGAATGTCTCATTACTTTGATTCTTGGAAAATATAAAATAAAAATTCATCATTTTCTGAGCATTAATCACGTTCAAGTGAAAAAATGTTGCAATTCATGAGAATGATAATTAGACTTAATTATAACCTAACTGACCTTCTGTGTTGTTAAAATGTTGGCAGAACTTGTTTGTCTTGGCAAGCCACTCTCTCCTAGAAATGTTTCTATTCTTTTTTTTGGCTAAGAAAGTTCATTGCTGTATGGATCTGCCCATATGGTTTTCTTCATCGCCCATCAAAGGAACAGACAGAGATCTGAAAAGATGTCACTAAAAGTATGTGGAATTACAAGATTGATATCATCTGAAGTAGAAGCAATAGATAATATCGTTATCTGGATATTGCTGTGAATTACCTAACTCTCTACTGGGTCTGCATGGCAAGGTTTTGGTAGTGAGGGGGTTACAGGGATGGCTTCTGTGAGAAGCTGCTAGAAGCTTCCCCCATGTCTGACAGAGCCAGTGCCAGCTGGCTCCAAGATGGACCCGCTGCTGGCCAAGGCTGAGCCCATCAGCAATGGTGGTGGCACCTCTGGGGTAACATACATAAGAAGGGGAAAAAACCTGCACAGCAGCAATTGCAGTCAGGGAGGTAAGTAAGAATATGGGAGAGGAACAACCCTGCAGACCCCAAGGTCAGGGAAGGAGGAGGGGAGGCAGAGCAGAGCAGGTGCCGGAGCAGAGATTCCCCTGCAGCCCCTGCTGAAGACCATGGTGAGGCAGGCTGGGCCCCTGCAGCCCGTGGAGGTTAATGGTGGAGCAGCTATCCACCTGCAGCCCATGGAGGGCTCCATGCCAGAGCCGGTGGGTGCCAAAGGAGGCGGTGACCCTGTGGGAAGCCCATTCTGGAGCCAGCTCCTGGCAGGACCTGTGGACAGAGAGAGCCCTTGCTGGAGCAGATTTGCTGGCAGGACTTGTGACCCCGTGGGGGACCCACGCTGGAGCAGCCTGTTCCTGAAGGGCTGCACCCCATGGAAGGGACCCACGCTGGAGCAGTTCATGGAGACCTGCAGTCTGTGGGAGGGACTCACGTTGAAGTTTGTGGAGGACTGTCTCCTGTGGGAGGGACCCCACGCTGGAGCAGAAGAGTGTGAGGAGTCCTTCCCCAGAGGAGGAAGGAGCAGCAGAGACAATGTGTGATGGACTGACCGCCACCCCCGTTCCCTGTTCCCTTGTGGTGCTAGGGCAGAGGAGGTAGAGAAACTGGGAATAAAGTTAAGCGTGGAAAGAAGGGAGGGATGGGGGGAAGGTGTTTTAAGATTTAGTTTTTATTTTTCATTATCCTACTCTGATTTGATTAGTAATTACTTTTCCCCAAGCCGGGTCTGTTTTGCCCATGACGGTAATTGGTGAGTGATCTCTCTCTGCCCTTATCTCAACCCATGAGCCTTCTGTTACATTTTCTCTCCCCTGTCCAGCTGGAGAGGGGAGGTGGGTACCCGGCATCCAGCCAGGGTCAGCCCACCACAGCCTTGCAATAGTATTATCATGCATTAAAATATCAAAATTAAGCTGCTGGAGTACATTTCTCTCCAATTATTTATGTTATGCTAGTAATATATGTCACTACGATGTTTCCCAAGGCATTGTATTTTCAGTTTCCTTTATAGATCTTACTTTTCTCGTCCCTAACTTAAATTTAGGTGAGATTCAGAGAATGTCAGAGACTTCTTTAGGGGGGAAAAATGCTTATAATAATACAAAGCAAGGACACATTACAGAAACACAAAAATGAGACACAGAATTTCTCATCAAGTGGGGAAATAGTCTGACTCTGCAGAACACAAGGTGGTTTTTGCTGAGCGCAGTGGCAATACAGCTGAAAGCAGTGTACAACCCAGGGCGATTGTTTATCTGCTGTTTGCAGAATGGAAACGTTCCAGTCCTCGGTCAAACTTCATTACAAACAGTGCCAAGCATGGGAGATTTTAAAGCTGAAACATTGCTCTTCCTTTCAAAGAACATAGAAATCTGAGGAACTTTGCTGTATGTGTCTATTTATTTATTTGTTTGTTTTTTATATATGTATGTATAATATATTATCAAGCTGATATTTATTCCTGCTGGAGCAGAGGCCATCTGGAGAAGGGAATTAATAGGTAGCTTAATGTTCATTCAGTGTTAGCAGCTAGGAAGTTTCTGATTTTTGAAGGAACCAGTGGAAGCTCGTCCTGGTCTGTAAAGAAGGCAGCAGTATTTGAGGTTTGTGACCGAACAGCTGAGATGAAGGTGGCCCTTCAGAAAATAACAGAACCATTCATCCTACCGCATTTGGGACCGGGTGACTATACTGAGACAGCTTCTGCACAAATACAACCACACTTACTAGTGTTGAAAAATAGTTTCTACGTTTATATTGGGTGGGCTTGTGTCAGATTTAGTTTGCTTTGTTGATCCATAACATTTTGAAGCTGATTTTCCTCTCACAGTTTAAGTACTTTTTTTAGCTGTGGTCAGTGATGACTTTTGGTGTTTGATTCTGAACTTAAGTCATTCTCATTGCTCCTGGCCTTAATCTTTATTAATTTCAAACTTGGCACTGGTGTTGATGTTTCACCATCAGTGGCTTAAGCTTTTCGATATTAAGAGCAACTGATGCACTAGAAATCTAAACATAAACAGATTTTTTTTCTCCCTCCAGAGACTGACGGTTTGGGTTCGATAGCAACTAACATTAGCATTTAATGTCATTTCTCCTTCTTCCACCCTCCAGGAAGGAGACTGATTTTCCTTCCTGCCAGGGAGGTACAGCCTATGTAAAAGCTCATCCGTTATCTTGAATTTCATAAACTATTGGAGAACTGCTCAAGTGATGAATCTCAATTAACCAGTAGCAAAAACTGTGTGTGAACTTAGGAGGAGCTATTGTAATTAGACACAGCAATGTTGCTGAATTCCCTTCAACAACTGGGGCTTTAAGGTGTCTTTGAAAAAGCGGGTTTTCCTCAACGATTAGGGGAATAGTGATGCAGGCTAATTTTCCTTTAATAATCATAGGGCTATTTTTTAAAGGTTCTAGGGCAAGCATTAACTATGGATGTAATTAATCTATTCATACATGCTTTTAGTCATTTTGTCACATTCATTAGTTCCAAAAGAAGCCTCATGAATCCGGAGAGTCAGATACAGGATAAATTTGCATTTGATGTTGTTATGTGGCTTTGTTTTATGTGAACTTGGGCAGGTACTTGCTACTATCTGTTTCCAAAGGCTTGCACTTTTTCTAATACTCTAGAGATCAGTGAATTTGTTTTAGCACTTCTCCAACATTCTATATTGCTTGACTTTTAATTTCTACCAGGGCCAGACCTGCCTCTAAGTGGGATTCCTCTTCTTGACCTAAATCAGCATGTCTGTAAAACTGTTTTTCCATTGATCCTAATAGTTGGACAGATCTTCCTCATTTGAAAGGAAGCCACTGTCTCTGTTCATGGCAGAAAAAAATGAGTCTCATCTTAAAGAGTGAGTTACCTTATCATTATCCTGCACTCCCTTGTGTAACTTCAGTACCCCATGGCATCTGATGAAGCCACCTCAGTTTGTTTGCAGTTCCCTAGCAGCCCCGGTGTTACTCAGAAACTCTACAAAGCTCTCTGCTGCAATGCCCACACCGTTCCTATTTTTAGGGTGCTGGTATGCTGGTAGTTAGTCTTATGGGGGTAGGTGGAGAGGGCATATTCACTGTACAGATCTGGTGCTGCTTATGGCTATTCTGCAAATGTACTCAAGCATATTCTGCAGAAGGCAAAGCTTGCTGTTAGGGGATATGAAACAGAAAAATTATTTTGCTATGTTGGACCTGTTATTGAGCAGGGCTTTCTAAATCATTGTATTGCCCCACACTTTGTAAATAGCTGCTTCTCTTCCTGGTGTTTACATCCTTCCCATGGCTGTATCGGTTTTCTCAATCTCGCTGCCCCTTCGGTGAAGTGGTACATCCGTAATCCTTCATCCGTTGCTAGTCCTTCCAGACACTGATATGCTCTGTTGCTCTTCTTTGAACTTCTGTGTCCGTGATTGTTCTGGAAATGTGAGACCTGGAACCAAATATGCTGTTTTACTGGAGCAGCCTTCCAGCTTCACGCAGAAGGGACTGAGAGTCTGCGATTCCTTCCTGCTCCCTGTCACTCTGGCTTTGGTTTATGGGCAGCAATGTTGGATTCATCTTTGAGCGATAGCACATTGAGATTTCACATTTAATTTGCTGCATGCTGAAAACCTTTTCTTTTTTTCTCCCCCAAACTATGATTCAGTTTTGTGTTAATGACAATGTTGGCACAAACATGCCAACTATAGCTGTAATAAATTTTTCGCTGACTATAAAAGGGACGGTGCTTCTCACCCTACTTCAGTCTGGCTGCAGCGAGTCAGATACCCTACTGCTTCAGAGTTGGTTTATGATATACATTTCCAGATGTTAGTGTTCTCATTATCATCTGATTATTCAAACTATGCATTTCAGATTCTATGAATGTCACGTTACACTCTCAGTAATAGCACCATACAGCTTTTCCCTGTTTAATCAAGATGTCTGATGGCAGCCTGACTTGATGATTTTCAGTCCCTGTGATACACTCGTTGACTTCTGGATTCACTTTTCTGTATCTTGGTGGCAAGTTATATGCAGAACTGTGTTGGAGCCATGCCAATGTTTTTCTAACCCCTGCATGACATCCACAGGATGTCATATTGTGCAAGAATTGCTTTCAAACCGTTATTAACTTCTTGGTGGGTTAGCTGCTTTTTATGGTTCCAATTCAACAATTTGCTGCTTTGCAAGAAGCACGTTAACATCTCACTGTTAATTTTCTGTTCCTTATGTATATCGTGTCTCTTTTTCCATATACAAATATTACAGCTATTCAGAGATCCAGGCTTTGCCTGAAGTAAGCTCACCAAAAAAGGAAGGCAACAATTTTGGTCTGCAGCTCTTCCACACGAGTCCAACGTTGCAATGCAGGTGGTTAAAGAGATGCTGGCACTGAACGGAGGAAGGTGCCTGCATGGCACAGTGCTGTGCAGAAATACTGACTCGGGTCTGGAAGCTGAATAACCGGGTTAAAACCCAGATGAGCCTGAATTAAGAAGTCATGGCTCTTGGCAAATGAGCTCAGACACTGTGTGGAGTTGATTTATAAGTTAGTTATATTGCTTCCAGTGCCAGAGCAGGCACTGAGGCTTCTTTAGCTGATACTGAAGATAAACTTGGTGTCAGTTAAAGCTAATGCTGACAAATAATAGTATTATTTACTACAGAATTCTAAAGCCAGCAACCAAAAGTAAGAATAAAAAACAACTTTAAGTAGCTTGGCTCCAATCTCAGCTATTTTTACCAATAATTTTGGGGAAGAAAATGAACCATGGGATTATATTCTGGGTATCTGTAATACTGTCCTGGAAATGTTCCAGGATGTTTGCTGGAAATGACTGAAACTATTAAAAAGTCTTCTCCGTACTAGTGTATCAAGTTTTGAAGAACCTAAGTACTTAGAAATATTTTTTAATGTATTTTGACATTTCTAGCTTGCTGGGTAAACAACTCTGGTTTCTAGAGAGAAAACAGGTGATTGCTTTGAAGATTCTGAAGTGCAAGGTTTTAAGACTTTTAAGCTTAGTTATATGTGGAAATTCTCAGATGTTGCAGATATTTCTGAGGTATTTTCAACTCATTTAGAAGTAGGAAGTTTCAGAAACATGAATGATTGCATAATTTTCCAGCCAAATTAGTAAATGCTTCTGATGCAATTCATTCAACTGAGCTTTGGAAATGCAGCGGGACCAACACTACTTTCCCTGAACCAAACCTCTTATGGTTTAGCTATTAACATTATTCTGGGTGAACCCCTTTCTATAGGGAGTGGTTTTGGAGTAGCTTTCTTACCCCTTTGCTTAGTACTAATGTACAGCTTAAAAGGTGAAAGCAAGGGAAGCTTGTGTCCATGCTAAATTTGTCTCGGTCAGAGTCAGTAGCTGTCCTATCTTTCTAAATCTGCTCATTGTCCTATTTAGTTTATGACAGAGGAAAGAGATTTCTTCTTGTAATTTCCATAACCATAAATGGTTGCTAAATTTAACAAAAAGGGAGAAATAGATTAGGAAACTCTAATCCTGCTTTATGGCTCCAAATCAAATAATTTGTCTTTCTAAATCTTTGAATTAGTTTTATGGAAGGTCACAAGCACACATCTCAAAGCATATTTCAGTAAAAGCTGCAGAGTGATTTACTTTGAAACATTCTCTCTCTTTGCGCTTCTACCATTTTTTCAGTGTGAAACTAAGCTGTCAAAATATTTACTTGGGCATTTGGTTCAAACATTCTCATAGGGAAATACTGTATTTAATAGCATCATTAACATGAATTCACAAATCCTTTCATCTGACATCTATCATTTGCAGGATCAGCTGAAAAATATGTCATCTTTAAAGGGATTTTTATTTTTGTTTTTTAAAAAATATTTTATCTATCTTCTCCCTGTCATAATAATGGTAATTTGCTCTTCCATAATACCTTTCCTGATAGCATATCATGACTGTATTTTGACAAAATAAATGAAAAATATTTTGACACTAATTTATTCACTCTTGTTATGACAGCTTTTGAGAAATTTTTATATTACCCCATTTTGCAGATGGATAAATTAAACAGTTATGAAGTTTGTGACTCACCAAAGTCCTTGCACTATCCCAAGGCCTCCTTTCGAGCAAGTGACATGAGGGAAACTAGACATAACTTTCTTCTCATCTGAACACAGGCTTTGTTTTCTTTGGCCCTATGTAAATGTCTGGTCCCAACAGATCTGTAGGATTTTGCATGGATTTTTTTTTTTTTCTTCTTTCCTGTAGCGGTGTCTCAAGACAGGCCATGAAAGGCCACTAGCATCTATACTAATCTCTAGGTGGGCATGCAATGTATGGATTAATATTCCAGATCCTCCTAGCTACTTTGCGAGAGGTTTCTGTCTTCCATGGTTGGGCTCTCCTTGCAGTTGTGGTCCTTTGCACTATTGCTGCAAATGACCAGAGCAGCTTTATTCCACTTTATTGCCGCTGAACAAAAATTCGCAGGTAGCCGGCTGGAGATTACAGACAGCATTTTTATTCTCAGTCACATACGCAAGATTTTTCTGCTGCATATGATTTTGTATCCCATGAGATTGGTGGCTCTTAAGATAAATCATAGAATCACAGAACCATTAAGGTTGGAAAAGACCTCCTGGATCACCAGGTCCAACCATCAATCCAACACCCCCAGGCCTCCTAAATCGTGCCCTGAAGTGCCACGTCTACATGTCTTTTAAGTATCTCCAGGGATGGTGACTCCCCCACTTCCCTGGGCAGCCTGTTCCAATGCCTGACCAGCCTTTCAGTGAGGACATTTTCCCTAATATCCAATCTAACCTCCCCTGAGGCAGCTCGTGGCCATTTCCTCTTGTCCTATTGCTGGTTACTAGGGAGAAGAGACCAACCCCCACCTCACCACAACCTCCTTTCAGGTACTTGTAGAGAGCGATAAGGTCTCCCCTCAGCCTCCTCTTCTCCAGGCTAAACCCCCCCAGCTCCCTCAGCCGCTCCCCATCAGACTTGTTCTCCAGACCCTTCACCAACTTTGCTGCCCTCAACATTCTCTGTGCCTGAAGAGGCTTCCCACACATCCTTGGTTTTCTTTTAACTTTTTCAAAGTTTAGTTAAACTTTTTCAAATTTTAGTTTGCTTGTGCTTATTTTTTTAATATATTTTAGCAGTAGGATTTTTAAGATTCCTCATAAATTTTCACATATATGTTGTCATAGCTATAAATTTTATTAACAGTTATTAGCCATTGTGCTGTAAAGAGCTTCCCCAAATGGGGAAAACTAGATTACACGTGTTAAGTCCATAAATATTGGGGTAAAAGTAGTTAAGGTTTCTTTGCCTGATTCTCTTTCCTGTAAAAAGTCTTTGTTTCCAAATCTAGTTAAGAAAATTTAATGCATCCTTTCTTAATGACTCTTATTTCCAGTAAAATTAAATTTAGTATTGTCGTGGTTTAGCGGCAGCTCAGCCCCACACAGCCGCTCGCTCACTCCCCCACCGGTAGATGGGGGAGAGAATCAGAAGGGTAACGCTCGTGGGTTGCGATAAGAACAGTTTAATAATGAAAATTAAAAGAAACAACAGTAGAAATGCAATGTAAAGGAGAACAACGAGAGGCGCAAAGCCCCGGGGGAGGGGGGAAGGGAGGGGAGAGGGGGAACGAACCGCCGGAACAAACCGCACGCGCCGCAGCCGCTCGCCGCCCGCCGACCCGACGCCGCGCCGCCTGCGCGCTGCCACTGCCCCCCCTCAATATACTGGTCATGGTGTCACATGGTATGGAATGAACCTGCCATTGGCCAGTCGGGGTCAGCCGCCCCCACCATGGCCCTGCCCCTCCCAGCCCCCCCTGCCACGCCACGCGGCAGAGCGCGGGAAGCTGGAAAGGTAGCTGACCCCCACAGTGAGGAGAATTAACCCCTTCTCAGCCAAAACCAGCACATTCTCCACCCCTTATTCCATACCACTTACACCATGCCCAGGTCCCATATGATGCAATACAACCGTACCAACCACCACCCCTCCCCTTCCCATCCTTTAACATAATACACAGACATCATTCCCTTAGTTCATGGATCTTCCCTGTAAAATGTCCATTAAAATGTCCATTGAGTTCACGCAGTCCATGACTCTGGGCTCCATCTGTTGTATCAGTCTTTCCGGGTGGGAGAGATGGTGTGTGGCGTTGGGTTGCTGCATACCGAGTCAGTCATCGTTCCATCACTGCTGCACGGCTTGTTTCATAGTTGATCTTCCATGGGTTGGGAGGCTCGTACTCTGATATCATTGATACAACACAGAGGTGACACACAATATTATATAGCAGTTCACATTGTGCCATTCAGTTCATTGACTGTTTTCACCCAAAATCAAATCCCCTTGAGGCACACATCGGATTTCTCCATCCTCCCGCATCACCCACCAAGTGCACCCAGGTCCTCGAGCAAAAGCAATCCCATGAATGGGTTTGCCTTTGCCAGAGGCAGGAAGAACCCAGACTGTTTTGCCCAGCATACTTTTTGTGTGCACTACAGGGACTCTATCCCCTTCCACAGTATGTAGGATTTCTGACTGGGCAGGGCCAGCTCGGTTGGCAGATCCCCTCGTGTTGACTAACCACGTGGCTTTTGCTAAATGTGTATCCCAGTGCTTGAATGTCCCACCCCCCATTGCTCTCAGTGTGGTTTTTAACAGTCCATTGTACCTTTCAATTTTCCCAGAGGCTGGTGCGTGATAGGGGATGTGATACACCCACTCAATGCCGTGCTCTTTGGCCCAGGTGTCTATGAGGCTATTTCGGAAATGAGTCCCATTGTCTGACTCAATCCTCTCTGGGGTGCCATGTCGCCACAGGACTTGTTTCTCAAGACCCAGGATAGTGTTCCGGGCAGTGGCGTGGGGGACAGGATATGTTTCCAGCCAGCCAGTCGTTGTTTCTACCATTGTAAGCACATGGCGCTTGCCTTGGCGGGTCTGTGGGAGTGTGATATAGTCAATTTGCCAGGCCTCCCCATATTTATATTTCAGCCATCGTCCCCCATACCACAGAGGCTTTACCCGCTTCGCTTGCTTGATTGCAGCGCATGTGTCACATTCGTGGATAACCTGTGCAATAATATCCATGGTCAAGTCCACCCCTCGATCACGAGCCCACCTGTATGTTGCATCTCTCCCTTGATGGCCTGAGGTGTCATGGGCCCACCGAGCTAGAAATAGTTCACCCTTATGCTGCCAGTCCAGATCCACCTCAGCCACTTCAATCTTGGCAGCCCGATCTACCTGCTGGTTGTTTCGATGTTCTTCAGTGGCCCGACTCTTGGGGACGTGAGCATCCACATGCCGTACCTTTACAACCAGTTTCTCTACCCGGGCAGCAATATCTTGCCACAATGTGGCAGCCCAGATGGGTTTGCCTCTGCGCTGCCAGTTGCTTTGCTTCCATTGCTGCAGCCAGCCCCACAAGGCATTTGCCACCATCCAGGAGTCAGTATAGAGATAGAGCACTGGCCACTTTTCCCGTTCAGCGATGTCTAAGGCCAGCTGGATGGCCTTTACCTCTGCAAACTGGCTCGATTCACCTTCTCCTTCAGCAGTTTCTGCTACTTGTCGTGTAGGACTCCATACAGCAGCCTTCCATCTCCGGTGCTTTCCCACAAGGCGACAGGACCCATCAGTGAACAGGGCATATTGCTTCTCATCTTCTGGCAGTTTGTTATACAGTGGGGCTTCTTCAGCACGTGTCACCTCCTCCTCTGGTGATAATCCAAAATCTTTGCCTTCTGGCCAGTCCATAATCACTTCCAAGATTCCTGGGCGACTGGGGTTTCCTACTCGAGCCCGCTGGGTGATCAGTGCAACCCATTTACTCCACGTAGCATCAGTTGCATGGTGTGTAGAGGGGATGTTTCCTTTGAACATCCAGCCCAGCACTGGCAGTCGGGGTGCCAGGAGCAACTGTGCTTCAGTACCAACCACTTCTGAAGCAGCTCGAACCCCTTCATATGCTGCCAATATCTCTTTTTCAGTTGGAGTATAGCGGGCTTCAGACCCTCTGTATCCCCGACTCCAAAACCCTAGGGGTCGACCCCGGGTCTCCCCAGGTGCTTTCTGCCAGAGACTCCAGGTAGGGCCATTCTCCCCGGCTGCAGTGTAGAGCACATTTTTTACATCTTGTCCTGCCCGGACTGGCCCAAGAGCTACTGCATGGACTATTTCTCGTTTAATCTGTTCAAAGGCTTGTCGTTGCTCAGGGCCCCATTTGAAATCATTCTTTTTCCGGGTCACTTGATAGAGAGGGCTCACGATCAGACTGTAATTTGGAATATGCATTCTCCAAAAACCCACAACGCCCAAGAAAGCTTGTGTTTCCTTTTTGCTAGTTGGTGGAGACATGGCTGCTATTTTGTTGATCACATCCATTGGAATCTGACGACGACCGTCTTGCCATTTAATTCCTAAGAACTGGATTTCTCGTGCAGGTCCCTTCACCTTACTTTGTTTTATGGCAAAACCAGCTTTCAGAAGGATTTGGACTATTTTCTCACCTTTCTCAAAAACTTCTTCTGCTGTGCTGCCCCACACAATGATGTCATCAATGTATTGAAGGTGTTCTGGAGCTTCTCCCTGTTCCAGTACAGTCTGAATCAGTCCATGGCAAATGGTAGGACTGTGTTTCCACCCCTGGGGCAGTCGATTCCAGGTGTACTGGACGCCCCTCCAAGTGAAAGCAAACTGTGGCCTGCACTCTGCTGCCAGAGGGATTGAGAAGAATGCATTAGCAATATCAATTGTGGCATACCACTTGGCCGCCTTTGACTCCAGTTCGTATTGAAGTTCTAGCATGTCTGGCACAGCAGCACTCAACGGTGGAGTGACTTCATTCAGGCCACGATAGTCTACTGTTAGTCTCCACTCTCCATTAGACTTCCGGACTGGCCATATGGGACTGTTAAAGGGTGAGTGGGTCTTACTGATGACTCCTTGGCTCCTCAGTTGGTGAATGAGTTTATGGATGGGGATCAGAGAGTCTCTGTTGGTGCGATATTGCCGCCGGTGCACTGTTGTGGTGGCGATTGGCACCTGTTGTTCTTTGACCTTCAGCAACCCCACCACAGAAGGGTCCTTTGAGAGACCGGGCAAGGTAGACAGCTGTTCAGTTTCCTCCGTCTCCAAGGCAGCTACACCAAAAGCCCACTTGTAACCTTTTGGGTCCTTGAAATACCCTCTCCTGAGGTAGTCTATACCAAGGATGCACGGAGCCTCTGGGCCAGTCACAATGGGGTGCTTCTGCCACTCATTGCCAGTTAGGCTCACTTCGGCCTCCAATACAGTTAGCTCTTGAGATCCCCCTGTCACTCCAGCAATGCTGATGGGTTCTGCCCCTATATAGTTTGATGGCATTAAGGTGCACTGTGCGCCGGTGTCCACTAAAGCCTTATACTCCTGTGGGTCGGACGTGCCAGGCCATCGGATCCACACAGTCCAGTAAGCCCGGTTATCCCTTTCCTCCACCCGGCTGGAGGCAGGGCCCCTCTAGTCCTGATCATGGCAGTCACAACTCACTTCCTGTAAATGTGAATCAGGAGTCCCTCTATTACACTTAGAAATAAAATCTGCGCTTCTACTCCTCTGTCTGGGGACTTGCTCGCTGGAAACTGGAGCAGCAGCTTTCCTGGAAGAGCCTCCCTGAGTGACTGTTCTTCCTTGCAGTTCATGTACTCGTGCCTGTAGGGTCGAAGTAGGCTTGCCATCCCACCTCATCATGTCCTCTCCGTGGTCACGCAGGTAGAACCATAGGGTGGCCCGTGGTGTGTATCCCCTTCTTTGAGCCAAAGGACGCTTATTCCTAACAGCTGAGACACTGCTCTGTCGAGGTGGGGAGTAGGACAGATCTTCTTTGAGTTGCTGGACCTCTTGGGATAGTTTCTCCACAGCAGAGACAAGCGAGGAAGAGATATTTGTGTCATAATCCCGGAGTCTATCTATCACCTCTGCCACCGTTGGTGTCTCGTCATCTTTCCAGGACATCACTGCCAATGAGTTTGCATGCGAAGATGGTGCGCTCCGTACAAACTTCCGCCACATGGGTCGTGTGCACTCGGCTTCATCTGGATCTTTGGATGACCGTTGATCATCCAGGTCACCATAAATCACCTCAAACACAGCTAATTCCCTGAGATACTGGATGCCTTTCTCCATAGTTGTCCATTTTCCTGGGCGATATGTAACATCTTCTTTAAAGGGATACCTTTCCTTCACTCCCGACAGGAGTCGCCTCCAGAGGCTGAGGGCTTGTGGTTTTTTTCCAATTGCTTTGTCAACGCCCCCTTCCCCAGAAAGGGATCCCAATTGTTTGGCTTCTTTTCCCTCTAGTTCCAGGCTACTGGCCCCATTATCCCAGCATCGGAGCAGCCAGGTGGCAATGTGCTCACCTGAACGACGGCTATAATCTTTTCGCATATCTCGCAACTCGCTTAAGGACAGGGATCGGGTGGTCTCTATTTCATTTATTACTTCTCCCTCCTCTCCCCGCGATGGCCCTGGTTCTTCATCATCCCGTTCTAAACGAGTTGATGTCCGCTTCCAATATTTCGTCTTATGTATGGGGGCAACTGATACTGGTACGGGTTTATTTTCTGAGCTAGCTCCGGTACTTGTTGTGGGGGTTTGAGTGGCTGCAGTGCCTGTTGTCAGGGCTGGATTGTCTACAGTGCCAGTCACTTTGCATTTCAATCCAGAGACATTCTCTTCCCCCTGGGGGCACTGAATACTGTTGAGCAGGGCTCGGTATGCATGGGCCAGACCCCAGCACGTTGCAGTTATCTGTGTCTCTCTGGAGTTCCCAGCGTAACAACATACTTTCTCCAAATATTCTACTAGTTTTTTAGGATTCTGCACTTGCTCGGGGGTGAAACTCCAAAACACTGGGGGTGCCCACTGCCCTAGGTATTTGCCCATGCTATCCCACATGCCCTGCCACTCGTAACTATCAAGCCTCGGGGCAGATTTCTGGGTGATATTCTTAAGTTGCTTAGTCAAAACCAAAACAACATGCCCAAAAACTAACAATGACTGCACCTTAACCACCCAAGGATGTTCAAGATACAAAAACGTTGTTGTAACAAAGGCACAGACATCATAGAACAAAGTTGCAAAGGTATTATTCTGTATTTCCTCCATATAAAATCTCTCAGAGGAGGAGGTATAATTGCTAATTGCCTCAACAAGGTGGTATCCGAAGTACAGTAACGGTTTCAGCAAAAACCCCAAATACCAGATAAAGCTGAAAACGAGTGTTTGTATAACAAATCTCGTAGGCAAAACATTACTAATCACAGCAGAACACAGCAGACTCAAACAACCAACACCGATTTTTAACACCAACTGCAAAAAGGACAACATGGTGCTGGGACCAGCAGCTGTTGTTATCTCCAACCCTCGAGCCCCACGTTGGGCGCCAAAACGACTGTCGTGGTTTAGCGGCAGCTCAGCCCCACACAGCCGCTCGCTCACTCCCCCACCGGTAGATGGGGGAGAGAATCAGAAGGGTAACGCTCGTGGGTTGCGATAAGAACAGTTTAATAATGAAAATTAAAAGAAACAACAGTAGAAATGCAATGTAAAGGAGAACAACGAGAGGCGCAAAGCCCCGGGGGAGGGGGGAAGGGAGGGGAGAGGGGGAACGAACCGCCGGAACAAACCGCACGCGCCGCAGCCGCTCGCCGCCCGCCGACCCGGCGCCGCGCCGCCTCCGCGCTGCCACTGCCCCCCCTCAATATACTGGTCATGGTGTCACATGGTATGGAATGAACCTGCCATTGGCCAGTCGGGGTCAGCCGCCCCCACCATGGCCCTGCCCCTCCCAGCCCCCCCTGCCACGCCACGCGGCAGAGCGCGGGAAGCTGGAAAGGTAGCTGACCCCCACAGTGAGGAGAATTAACCCCTTCTCAGCCAAAACCAGCACAAGTATAAATGAATTTTTATTAACAGTTTATTAAATGTAGTCATTAGATATTTATCATTGAGATCCATCTTTCATCTGTCCATAGTATTATACAAAAAAGACTGCATCTAATAGAATAATTAAGCAGCTTTAATATATTAATTTCATCTGAAATGACTTTTAGAAACCTTGTAAGATATATTAGGGAGGTTCAGATGTAGAACCTGTAATAGCAGGCCAGCCTGCTTCAGGACCGTATCCTGACGGTAACTAGACACCTTCATTGCCCACTGAAGTTGTGGGTGCTCAACACTTCAAACACTTGGATCTTTCCCGTTTGACTTGAGGAAAATTTGGGCATTATTCAGGTCAAATAAAACCAGAATAATTAAAATTACCGATTTCCCATATAAGTATTACAACAAACTACCTCTGGATATTTTTAAACTAAAAGCAGATTGCAGGGATTATTTACTTTATTTGAGTGAAATACCATTTGCAGTGAGTGTTTGCTCGAGGAGTATGAAGCATAGCTCTGAGGTCTGCTCTCCCCTGGCTCTCCAAACCCCTTGCCTATCACCTGGTTATGTGCCCAGGCGTGCCGTCCATAACCCGTCTTCTGGATTCAGGGAGAGGCATTTTCTGCTCTCCCATCTTCTTCCATTCAGACTATGTTCTTGATATGGCAGAAATGCAAAAGGAAGGTTGTATGTTTTCTCTGTGTCATAAAATTTAGATTGAGGAGAATTAACACTGCTGCTCACTTCCTCAAACACATTTAAACTATTCATCCGATGCCCAAATACTCAAAATTGTGGAGAGTAGTTTCATAGCTCTAGGCAATCGTTTAGTCAGCCAAAGCCAAAATTAAAATTTAAAATGCAGTTGGCAATGATTATTAATCAATTAGCTCCAGGGAGCCGTCAGGGCTTCCTAGCCAGAGTTAGAATAACAAGCAATATTTTTAAAATAATAAAACTGGATCCTTAATAAAACTTGTCTCCTGCTTCACACATTTATTAATATGATGGTGCCCAAAAAGGTATCAGTAATTACTTCTATATGAATAAAACTGAATTGGAATGAGAGCCATCTGCAGGAAGCAGTAATTGGCAGATCAGCTTCTCTAAGCATAGATTACTTAAAATCTTAGTAGTGCAATGCATATCTCAGGATATTAGAAGAGGAGAATCTGATACTGTCCTGAATACCGTAGTGCTGTGGCAGATTTTATTATGCACTGAGAGATACCTGAACATACCAGCTAAATCAAGAAAATGTGAGTGGGCTGTCAACTGCTGTACACTTTTAGGTTGATCTTGGTATTTTCTTTGGCTTGTCGCTTTTTAGAACTTCTAACTGCAAAAAGAAGAGTAAATAATTCTGCAAAGTTACAGCTTTGGAGATTCAGATGTCCAGGGGTCTGCAACACTCTCTCTCCTTCTGCCTCTGCCATCCTTCATAATGAATGCAGTGTGGGATGTCCAAATTGGGATATGAAAAATGACAAAGATGATTGATGGGTCATTTTTAAAAAAGCTTCTATATGTGTCTTTGCCATTGCTCCAGAATAACCCCAAATGTGGGATCCTCTCAGATGCACTGTAAAAGCCATCTGTGTGATGGATTATGTGAAGAGGGCTGCATGGGGCTTCCTGTAACAAAGATGAGCTATGTCTAATTAGCCAGCAATAAAAATACTCGGGTTTCATTTAAAAAAAAAAAAAAAAAAAAGCCTGCCAATGTAATTTCTGCAACAGTGCATTTAGGGCTGGCATCCAAATTATCTGCTCTTTAATACTGTCCTAAGAGAAATCAGTTAAGTAAAGGGGCTAGGTAAGAATTTGACAATCCAGGATGTCTTCTATATGCCAACAGAATATTGTTACCAGAACAGGCCAACAGTACAGAAAAGGTGAAGGTCCAGTCCTACAGCATAGGCTCAAAGTTCAGCTTCCCTTTTGTAAGAGAACAACCCCCCCTTGGAAAGAAGGGGTATTGTATATGTTTAATTAGCCTGAATCTTTGAGGGAGGGATTTCTCCTTACCTGGAGGCTTCAGCCAGAGCCCCCGGACATCACAACGGATGGTGTTGATTTGGGACCAGCTATTTGTCACTGTGAGTATCTCTGTCTGTCAAGCGAGGAGAGGACACAGGAGCTACTTCTTCACAGATGCTGCTGGCACCCAGCCTGCCTGGCCATCCTCCAGATTGCAGAGGGTGGGTTTCACCCCTTGCACCCCTCAAGCATACTGGTCTCCATGATCTAAGCAGCTCCTCTTCCTCGAGGATGTGAGGAAGCCCAGTTGGAAAGTCTGCAGGAATAGGATTTGAATCTTGTGGAGAAGAAAGGCCAGTCAGCTCCCTGCAACTGGGGCTAGATGTCCTGGATGCTGAGAGTCAGAAAGGAAGAATGTGCATGGTGCTGACTCTTAGTGCAGGTAGGCATTTGGCACGCGGGCATCTCGTTAGCATGATGAGAGAGCATTGCTTTTTCATATTTTAGTTGAATGTTACTGTGGAGCTTGGGACTGCAGATGAGCACTTCTGGTTTTGTTGCCTATGGAAGTCCATTAGGTCTTTGCAAAGGTGGAAACGGCACAGAAACGCCCAACCTGAAGTTAAATTAAAGACATCTGATTACAAAAAAGCAACGCATTTTTCCGCAGTGTTGCTGATCAGAGGCCTAGCTGGATTAGACACCTTATAGGGTGCCAGCCTCACTTCGTAGCTTCAGGGCTTCTTGAAATAGCCTGTGCATAATAACTAAATAACACAAACTTTCAACTCCATATACTAAGCAATAAATTGGCACTTTGGCATCCTGGCTGCTTCAAAGCAAAATCAGTCAGCCAACATCTTCAGTAGTCTTCATCCCTTCTCAAAAACTTTCACAGATAAATTTCCCCATGAAGTTGGTTTCTCTTCCAGCTTTTTCCTACAGCATCACTATATGGAAAACATGACACTTTCATACATTTCTGGTGTTTTCTTATTAAAAGCCCAAAATATTTGTTTATCATTGCTAGCTTTGAGATGGACCTTGAAAATTGTATAGACTTCTTTATTACATTAGTAAATATTTGACTTCTCATAGCAGCTTTTTGTAGCTTGTCTAGCTCTTCTTGCATTAACACTGTAATATTCTAAGTAGAGCTAGTAGAGGTATGAGCCAGTGCTGCTGAAATTGTAGAATTTTTTTGCATTGACACCCAGATCAAGATTAGGGTGTATTAACGCTCCAGTAACTGTATGCCCATGACTAAGTGCTACGGTTGTAGTTTTGTGGCACTGAACAATAGAATTGAACCTTCTAGATCTAGCTTGAAAGGACTTGCATTGATTGTCCTGGTGAGCAGTAAAATCCAGAGATTATTTGCTTTAGCTGAGAACCACCCCAGACCTAGTCTTCTCCCAGCAGCATAGAATTATAGTGTCAGAAGCAGTGATTTCAGCCTGATTTCAATCCACATGCCCTTCACATCCCTCCTTTGAAATGCAACCATTAGTTTAAGAGATTTTTTTTTCATTTGTTCTTAATTGTTTAATCTCACCTATTATTCTTTTCTTCTTTGAGAAGCTAGGAGGGAGAATCTTTAAAAGTTATAAAAGCTAATTTAAAATTAAAAAAAAAAGCAGTGAAAATGAGCTACTCTTTGTAACTAAGCTTGAATCCATGCCTTGGCAGGAGTGTTCTGTACCACAGTTGGACTTCATTTGGTGTAGTGGTAAGACAGAAGATAAGTGACCATATTTGTTTTTCCTGGGCCCGGTAGCATATCCTTCATCTGATCATCAGAAAGCATTTATATAAATGGATTGTTGCCAACTTTTGAAAACTATTTTACTTGCAGCTGGTTTCGTACATGATTTTCAAACAGGCTATGGGGCCCTCTTTATCTCCTCGTACCCCCCAGGATGTTCTTCATGGGAGGGAGGCATAACAGTTGTTTTCATTTTTTCCTTTCCTTATTTCTGGTCTGGGCATCAGTGTGACCAGAATTAAGTGCAAGAAAAGATGGACATCTGGAGAGGAGATGGGACTTCAGCACAGCATTGGGATAGGACTTAGTTTTATATTCCTTGCAGGAGCAGAACAGATTGGCTGTGAAGGGCTCAAATTCTGCTCTTTATTCTTCTTCTGTGATAATTCAACTCCTGCTTTGTCTTCTTTTATGAATGTATGTAAAATAAAAAACATGTTTAGCTTAGTAATATTAGCTGTCATCTTTCAAGTCTACTGCTGACCTTTTTGTTATTACTGAAAACAGCAGAAAGTTCTCAACATGTTATTACTGCTATATATATTTTCAGATCAAAATGCAATATTGCTGCAGGCAGGCTAGTACAGATACCAGCAACTAAATAATTGTACTAGAAAAAGAATTAAAAAAGAAAAAAAAAAGGAAAAGGTTTTTTTTCCCAGTGGAATGCTGGTGGCATTTGCAGGTAGGTTGGTGTTTATGAAAAGCTGACAAGTTGAATCACAGTAAGATACCCTGCATGTATTGTACTAGATAGAAGAGATATGAGCTCTGCTGATGACCTGCTGTATGATTTGGAGGCATTGTTACAATTTTCTGGGTCAACTTCCCTTTCCACTTATCATCCGTCTCATCTGTTTATACTCGAAGCTCTTCAAGGGCATGTCTCATGTTGCTTTTGAAGGGTGCCTGTAGTGGGGGAGGAAGGGGATTTCTAGCTTGGCTGAAGCTTCAGGATGCAAACATAATATAAAACGTTACAAATAATGGCAAGTGATAAAAGTGTGTATAATAAAAGATATGTGGTGATAAACATTTTATGTAGATTTAATCAAAGTTTTGCTTTAAGGCAAAAAGGCCCTTTCCTTTTGCGTTATAAATACTTTCTAAGAAAATTCTGTGACCTGTGTACAGATACAGTCAGATACAATCTGCCCTTATATTGGACATCAGGACAAATACGGGACACTAAAAAGCATGGGTTTTTTTCTTCCTGTATGTGTGATTCCTAAATTTAAAAAAGAAAAAAAAGCTTCCTGCCCATGCCTTTTCACAAGTCTTCAGTCATTATGCTGCAACTAAACCAGATGGAAGAATATATTAAAAATTGTTTTAAAACCACAGATTGAGAAATGGTGCCAGGATTTTCAACCGAAAATGTGGCACTGTTTCTAAAATATGTTGACAATTTTAGAAAGTTTTCTTCTGGGAAAAGAGCTCCATTAGTGTCTCTTCTTCTTTTCCAGGAAAATAAGGAAAACCTTTATCTCACTCATAATTAAATTATCTTCCAAACTGGATTTGAGAATATCAGTATAAATATATTAATTTTCTCCAGGAATCGGAGTTGGGAGATAAACAGGGTCATCCATAATGTGAGAAAACAGTTAAAAATAAAGGCTATGACTCCGTCTTACGTCTATACCTTAAGCTCTGCTACAGAGTAGTGTGTCTAAGATTTTAACTACAGCCATTCTGGTCAAGTCTTTGAAAATCTATTTAGAATTTAAATTTTTGATATTTTTTTCCAAATGAGGAAAATCAGCATCACGTGCACTTGAAATGAGTTTTCCTCTTAAGCACTGAAGTGCACTGCAAGGCGGCTTTCTGGGCATGCAGGGGTTGACAAAGACATTCAAAAACTATCTTTATAAAAGTGAATTAATTTTAAATGTCCATAGAGAAATAGCAGAAATCATGAATACTCAGAATAAAAAAACCCTACTTTTACATTTCCCTTTAAATAATTGTTTGTGTTATGCCTGGACAAAAAATTATTCCTATTTCACTATGTGCACTATAAGGCATATATAAAACTTCCATCCACATCCATGTATTTTTTTTATAATATAGCTATATAAAACCTCCATCCATAAAATGTCTCTTCTCCCACAAGAATGAGCTTATGCCAAATTTCTGCTCCCTCTATGCTGCTTCCAGTGGTTCCAGGGAGCCTCTTTGAGGTGCTGGGTTCCCATGCTCACCTGTTGGCCATATGTAGTGTTACAGTCACCACTGAACTGAATCGATAACAGTATCCACAGTTTCCAAATCCAGGCCTTATAAGAGCAGTGATCTTGCCTTAAACGTAAGTGCATGGTGTTTTAGAGTCACTGCTATTGTTATGTATTTCATTGTGAAACATTACAGCAAATCACTTGAGTGCCAAGTGTTTCAGCAAGACTTTAAATATCTTTAAGGGAATTTTTTAGAGTATGGTTGTTCTTTATTGAGGAAGCGCCTGTTATCCACATTTTATGGATAGGGCAGTGAGTGCCGAGATGACACCTTTTGCACTGTTTGCAGAGCGCTTGGGGAGTAAAGTGCTTACCTTGACTCCTGCAAGCCTTAATCATGTTCCGTAACATCTGTTCAGCCTCCCGTGTGGGGCATGCAGAAGAACATAGTTAATCCTTAAAGACAGGTTTCAGGGTGAGGAATAACTGAGTGTATCAAAACAGAAAAGTACCCAGGTAAATGGAGTGAGAAGAATGTGACGATTTCTGTGTACTGTTGGCAGTACACTGCTTTCAACGTTTTCAACAGCTTTTTTCAATGTAGCCTTGAATGTGGTGTAATCAGCCAGATCTCTTCATCTGTCCCTCCTTTGAGATTCAGTGAAGCTTGAGAGAATAAGACATAAAGGTCCTCATGGGTAAATCACAAGAGAGCAAGAGGGGGCTCCATGTTGACCTGGTCCTTAGGGCTGGAGAAACCTTTCAAATTAATTCCCAGATGCTAAGCCTGGGCTGTATGCTGGAGAAATCTAAATTTGGTGACAGTCTGCTTTGCCATGGATAGATATCCAAACTGGAATGTGTTTCAGGGGTGGGCTGGACAGTCAATGGCCCCAAATTATGTGCAGATGCCCTTGCATTTCACACGTCGCTGTGTTCTCATGCCTTTGGGAAGGTTATTAGCAGTCACATGTCTTTATTTCTTCCTGGTTTCTTAAGACTTGTCTCCTACCCAATAATTTTTTCAGTTGAATGAGTAAAATAGTTGGTTCTCAGCATAGTGCTTTTCTACACATAGGAGATTATTTAGTAATTGTGACAGCTTTGTAGTGTTTTGTCCTGGCCAGTAGTCTAAGCGTATGCATTGTGTTGTCTTCCTGAATCCAATTTGTAACAATGATGTTTTTCTCTTACTGTGTTTCTAGAAGCAATTTGACTACTTTCCCTTCCCCTTCTCTTTCTGCTTGGACATCCCAGAGCGTGCTCTGCCCTGCATGCTGCCCCTTGTCTTCTGTTTGCGTACTTATGCTGCCCATACTCAGAAAATGTCCTGTTTTCTGTCACAGTGTTTAGAAGGGACGTGGTTAAGTATTCTAAAGGCAAATGACATCTGTGATGAGCAGCTGGGAAGGTACAACTCGGCCATGTTTTGGGAATATATTTGTGTGAGATTACTTTAATACAGAGACTAAAAGTCATTTATGAGATAGACCAGTGAGAATCTTGGGCAGCTTTTCTACATGAGACTCTCATGCAAAAAACCAAAAGCCCAAAAACTCCCTAAGCCGCTTGATTTATTTGATTAATTTCCTGTGTATCTTCAATTTCAAAGGCATTTAGGAAGATCATTTGCACAAACATAAAGGGTCTCTTTAACTAAAGTCAACCAATGTGTTTTTTCAATGAGCTACAGCTCATAAGAAAGATTCAGCCATTAACTGTGTAAAGAAGGCAATCAGTGTTTGTACAATATATTGAAAATTAGCCCTAGGCGTACTGGAAAAATACATGTTTTATACATGTATATTTTTCATCTAACTCCATATTTTATATTAGACCTGGACATAGATACTCCTAAAGGCTACAAAATGAATTCAAACTGTGAATGAGTTTTTGATTGTCTATAAAGAGGTTTTTTTAAACTATAATGTCATTGGTCTTACTCTGTATATTTAATCACTTAAAGGAAAAGCCTTTTCTACTGCTGTAGTATGTCAAGGAAGCTTATCTGCATATAAACAGCAAAATGAGACCTCTCTTGTGTTACAGGGCTTTAACTTTTGTAGTTTAGAAGTTGAGCATTTCTAAAACTGTACTAATTATGTCATTCTGATAAAAGGAGTTACCCCTCTCACTTTGTCATGGAGTGATACTTCCCATAAGTTTTAAAGCTGACACTGGAGTAGGAAAAAAGCCATCATAGGAGTCAGTGGAAAAGTTTTATTTTAATAACTGTGTGTGTGGGGGGGTGTCCAATTACAGGGAGCAACTGCCACGTTATCTGCCTTAAAGACTGCACATCCACTACTGTGAGTGTTTTGCCCACAGTTTGGTAGGAATTAAGGTCAAGTGAAGGGCCATTTTCCTGAAAGGGCAGAAGCAGGAATTGATGCACCCATGGATAGAGCACAGGTTAAAAACTTGGCAGGATTTTCTGAAAATATGAGTACACCCGTAGTCTATTAAGGAAAATACTACTTTTTTTTACTGTACTCATTTAACATTTGATTCTAGTAGGACCGAGTGCAAACCAAAAGAAAGAGTGTGTGAGTCTCTGGTGCTATAATGGGCACAAATGTACTTTCTGTGGTTGATTATGTTAAAGTATTTGTTATTTATATGAATTATTATGGTGTATGTAGAGTGAAACCTTTAATGAAAACTAGCTGAAACTTCTGTTTGTTTCTACAAGAGAAATCACTAGACTGAAAGTCAGTGTGGGATCTTAGGTGCAGGAGTATAATGGCTTGTCTTAATGTGTAGAAGAGAGCATGTGGTTTTGGTAATAGGCTAATAAGACCAATTAACCGTATAGTGCACTCATTTGTTGGTCTCAGTTGTTTATAAACTAGGCAATAAAGATATTTTAACATCCTATAGCTTTATAGGAGATTAGTGAAATCAGCCTGTATTTTTCAAGTTAATGCCTAACAGTACTCAGGTGATAGTGTGAGTGACAGAAACATAAAATTAGCAGAGAATAAAATATTCAGAGTACTATGTGGTGTGTCTAACTAATGAATATAATTGCAAATGTATAGATGCATAGTATAGTTTAAAGAAATAAAAACGTGTTAAAAGTTTTCATTAGAAGAGGGACTGTTTTCACAGGACGCAGTCACAGATTGTCAATCAGCTTGTTCTTGTCACCCTGCAAAGATTATAATGTAAACTGTTTCCAGTCTTATTTAATGTGAAAGAGAATTTTAAACTTACCTCCTTCTTCATGCTGTGCAAATGCATGGCATTTCCTATAACATCTTCCATGTAATTGTTCAGGAGGATGAACTTCATAAAAGAATGGGTTTTTGCTAACAGCAAGCACAGAGAGATTGGGTACCAATGAGCAAGTAGCTTGCCCCGCAAGCTACACCCACAAGAAGAGCCTTTTCCACGCCATGCTCTGTTGGCTCCTTGCATTGCAGGTGGTATAGTTCTGACAGTTGTCACTGTGTTGAGCATCTTGCTGTGAAGGCAAGTGACACCAAGGGTTGAATGATCTTTATATTGCAAATACTTTGGTTTCTAGGTTGGTGCTGATGGGAGAAGGATGGTTTCACTATAATAATATTTTTTAATTTGATTCTATAACTTTTGGCAGTCAGCTTTTGGGCTCCTGCTCTTATACAGTATTTGTTCTGCAAACTTTTGCCTATTTATTGACAGTGTCCCAAAAGAGACCTCTAAATCAGTTCATTTGTGGATTTAATTTTGAGCGTGTAAAATATGATATATTGTGGTTGTTAGTGTTTTGCCTGTCCTTCCTGGTTTACAGTTATTTGTCTGAGTTTTACCTTATGTGTTGGTTACAGACATTTTTACTGAACTTACCTAGTGATAACCCTAATGAGTTGTTGATGCTTTTTCTTTCTGAATTTGAAAGTCAAGAGAGTAATTTTTTTTTCTTTTGGGTTGTCTGGAGAAGCTTCCATGAAGCCCTTCTGTACAAATCTGTGGTCTTGTTTTTTTTTGTATCATTGAATTGACTGAACAATGTATTTGCTGGTGCAGCATTCAGCAAATATGAAGGCTCTTTTGCTTTATTAGACTTGACAGTGTTTAAACAATACTAATTCTCAGACCCAGCTGGCTTTTCAATTGATTTCTGTGCTCTCTGTTGCTGTGTAAAACAAGCCGGAACATTAAAGACATCTTGCATGCTACCCTCTGGAGACTTGTTTTTCTTTAGAGAAAAATCAAATAAGTGTAAATGTTTTTTGTTTTGCTCCTGATATATTTTCTTCTGGATCTTTAAATGATATTTCAGTGTACTAACACATTTTGTACATGTTAACATGCTAATTTTCAAGCCCATACTTTTAAAAAGCAGTCTTCATTTTATAGTGAGATTTGCTAGTTTGCTCATTTGTTTATAGAGGAAAATGTCCCTTCATCTAAAACAGAACATACCAGCTTTAAAATCATGTTCAAGGTGTACATATATGTGCTGGTTTAACCCAGCTAACGTTTTGCATATTTAAAATATGCTTGCTGAACAGTCAGAGAACATTTGCAGTTGTTAATGATTTGTTTTGCCTGCTCACTTTTAACAATATTGAAGCATCCTGAAGTTTGGGGCTAAATTTTGGAATCAGAATTCCTGGGGAGAGTGAGACATAAAAAGCAGTTTTCTATCCTGTAAACACCAATATTTAAGTCACACCTTTAGACATATCCAAGCCTTAAAATATACGCTCCTGAAAAATGAATTTTCTCAGCTCTAGAATGGTCGTCTGCAATGGGCTTCAGCCATTGTTGAGGTGACCGCTGTAGCATGAGTTTCTCCTTCCAGTCCTTTAGAGACTGCTTAATTTCATATGAATTTCAGCTAATTGTGAAATACCAGCTTTCTAAAACCCAGACTTGATTCCTCACTCACTCTACCTCCCCAAATGCTCAGGTAGCCCTGCAGCTGGGGTAAGGATTTGGGGTGCTCAGTTGTCGTGGGTCAAATGAGGGCAGTGACCTCTCAGAGGACTGGTCAAAGCTGAGGAGTGGGACTTATAACTTCAAGGAATCAGTGCTTTCTGATGAAAAGTCATAACATTTTTGGCCATAATGTCTTCCTATAATCTTTTCACTTTTTTGCATGGAAGTCAGGTAGCCGTCCCTTGTGTTCTTTTTTGCTGCATGTACGAAATGCATGCTAGTATCTGTTTCATACAACGTCATGAAACTCCCATGTCGTGCATACAAAGTCACTTGGAGTCATTGTAGGAAAAATTTTGTGAATAAGGAATGTTTTGATCACATGGTATTTCATTTAAGCATTTTTTTCTTTAATTTTTAAATTTACTGCAGCTGGTCTGAAAACCCAGAAGAATGGAAGTTTCAAAAGACAAGACAAACCTGGCTTCTCTTGCACATGTATGATAAAGAAAAGGTTTGTATTAACACTGCTTTTTCTCAGAATAAACTTGATATAAAGTTTTATACATTAGTTACAGCTATTCTGTAATAACCAAAAGTTGCTATACTAGCTATTCACTTTTCTAATAATCTTTAATAATTTATAAAACAATTAATTTGTTTACAACTGAAATGCTGAATCATTTTAAATGCTTGTAACTACTCTTTTTATTTTGTTGGTGATCATTCGCCCGTGTATGGTAGATTTTTATACTTGATATATGTCAAGTATAAATAGAGCAGATTCATGTTTTATATAAATCTGGAGCTTACTGAGCATTCGAGTCATATCCTTAATTTGAATTTCTGAGTGTGGAACCCAGTACTGTAAACCACAATTCTCATATTGCTTCAGATATCTCTGGCTCCATATAAGATGTACAGCCATATTGCCAAGATGTTAAAATAGCTTTCTCATTAAAATATAAGTGAAACCTGATGTTGCTTGTAAAAAGCATAAAGTATAACCAGAAGCTAGGCTTGCATCATTACTGAAATCCATTCATTTAATGACTTAAAAAACAACATAGATTCAGTTTCCAATAAGCATCTGACCGTTGTGGTATTGAGTGGGGTTTCAGGTCATTCGTTTTGTTCTGTAACAGAACAAACATCAAGCCGTTTGCACAGTGCCTTACTTATTGATTCATTTAGTTGACATTCAGTTAGCTGACTTTCTGTGTGCACTTAAACATTTAAGCATACCAGTCTTCCTGACCCAAATTACTCAGCAGCTCTTAAGCCAATCACCTGACATAGGGTGTTGCCGTTCTGATTACAAATACTTTTAGATTACCAGGTAATTAAAGGCAAAGTTTCGTGAAAGCAAAAATGTTCGCACAGTGTAATATTTTAAAAAGATTAGTTGCAGAGTACAAATTTGATTGTAGGTATCTAGGTTGTTTGCCCTGTCTTCTATTTTTAAGTTTCTCCTCTAAAATTCTTTATCAGCCTTTCAAAATGAATATGTGCTCTTTAAAGCTACCTAGAAATTGTTTTACAGGCAGAACGGTGTTTTTCCTTTTTTACCTGTTTACTTTGGGCTTTGTGTTGAAATATACTGGGAAATACTGTAAGTAGCATTTGTTTTATGTATCAAAACACAGTTCAACTCCTTATTTCTCAACACTGAAATGAAATTTCCTTTCTTTTTTTTAATTTGATGAAAGTGCTATGATTTGTTTAAATCCACATATTTTGTAGTTTAATAATCGGATATGCATTGACTATGAGCTTTAGATAATGATTAACATCTGCATCCAGATCCAGTGAAGTTAGTAGAACTGTTGAAGTGCTTATAATTAAGCATATGATGAAGCCTCTTTCTTCATCAGGACTGTAGGGAGGGCAGAGCATCTTCTTCTGAATATTTTTTACTACCCAAATTCAACTTCCTGTCCATTACAGAATAAAATCTGTTGGTTATCCAAGCATGACTAAAATACAAAAGGAGACATGAGTTTCCTTTCTAAGCCATGTCTTTGATCTCATGGTGTCAGTTGGATGCCTACTGGAAAGCCATGCAAAGGAGTGAATTGAGTTTCCTGTACGGATAGACCTCATTCTGCAAGAAATAAGCTGAGGTTTTAAAATCTTTTTCAACATGATTTTTTTTTAAGTCCCTTTAAAAGCTGTCTGGTGGTTGGCTGACAGCTTCTAACCCAAGCCTGTATACCTACGGTGTATATGCTTCTTCAGGATCCATTATAAAATAAACACTAGATCATTTGTTGATCTTTGTCATCTGGCACAGCGTTTTTAGAAAGGAACTATATCAGCTGTCTTCAGCTTCTGGACTGCAAGGCCCTGGAGGGCTTCCTGAAGCTTTTGCAGAAGGTAACTAAGAAAAGCAAGCTTGGCGGCAGTGAGCTGAAGTTCACTCTGCAGATATCTGTATTTGCCTTGTAAATTTGTGGGCATCTGCAAGTCTAAAAAGCCTGGAAACTCTTGAGTTACATAGTACAATTTGAAAGTGATAACTGTTCTTTTCCTGCTACTATTTTGTAGTGTTTCGCCCCTTTTCCTGATGACAGTAATTATTTCACTTTGGTGTATTTCCATATTAGACAGCTCCAGTGCATATTAGCTAGTTAGGACAGAGGCAAGGTTGGTGTGTGAGAGAGAAAAAGAAGCAAGAAAAAGGTCAAAACAGTTTTAGAAAAGAATAATAATAAAACCCCTTAAGCATCACTTCCACTTGCGAGAGCCGTGGTAGGGGATCTTGATACCCAATTTCAAGTCTGACCAAAAGCTGATTTTAGGGAAGGATTGTGTTGCTTCTTGTAAAACCTCGCCAAGAGTCTCTGAAATTTCAGCTCTTGTACTACTGTATTTTAAGAATTAAAATTTGGATTTCATTAACTTTTTGCTGGCACCTTCTGTGTTCTGTTGTCCAGTCATTGCTATGGCTCTGTTGTGTGTGTAAGTTAGGAAGAAAAAATATGATATTACCTTGCTGAAATAAACCTTATAGCTGAGTTAAAGAAAAAAGTCAGACTTTTTGCACACTCAAGCATTTATCCTTAGGGCCAAATGCTAAATATTTTCTAGGCTTCAGGCAGCCACATGTCTGTCTGCACACTGAGTATTTCTAAGTTTAGAGTAGGCTTTTAATTGCCCCTTCAAGCACTTGCTTAAATAATATAACAACTGTAATTCTACAGAGTGAGGTATGACTATACTGTGAGGTCTGAGACAAATTATGTAGATAATTTGGCTAAGGTTTGAAACATAGAAATGCTGCTGAGCTTTAAAAACGCAGTACTGAGTATCTGCATTGAAGGGGCACTGTTAAGCTCAAATTGTTTGTGGCTGAATGTTTTTGTCTGTTATTAGTACCAGTTTACTGTGAATAAAAAGGTTTCAAAAATAAAGACATTTATTATTATGCTTAAATGTGTTTGATTTGTATAACAACACTTCATCTATCATCCATCTCAGTGTTAGTCACTGTAAAATTAATATTCTTTTGTATCTATATAGTTTCTTTAACACAGGAGTGTTTGCGTGAAGAATTAGAAGGTTTTCCATAGTGTATAAGTTATGAGGCTGAATGCAGACTTTAGTTTTGATTTATGACTTTGTAATATCCCTGATTGATGAAGGCAGTCTTGGAATATTCTTTCTTCCTCTTCTTTTGGAGTGATAGAAGTTCTAGTGATCAAAGTTATGCTGCCAAGTGTCGATGGAGAAGTAAGTTGTAAATTAAATATCTGTTGAAGCTCTGTCTTCTTGGAAATGTTGATACTTCGCAGAATTGAAACAGCCCTTGAATAATTAGTCTCCGATCCTTTAAATACTTACGTATGTGTTTAACTTCACTCATGTCGAGTATGCCTTTTAAAGTTATATGTGTATAGTTAGACATGGAGAAAAATACTTGCAGGATTAGGTCATTTTGACATCTTCTGATTCACAGCAAAAATATTCTCTTATTGGCTGAAACCTGTTCTACAGATACATAACATAAGATGTGCTTCAGTGTAGTTCTGTTCACCTAATATGTTTGAAAATACATTGGTTTGAAATACAAAGTAAATAATTCAGAAGTCTTTGCTAGGTTATTTCCAAGATTATTTAACGTAATAATCATTTAAATTGTGTATTGTACCAGATAAGCTGAAATTTAACCTGTGACTAGTTAATTAGAAAGGGAGTGAAGTGGGGGTAATGCAGCTGTAGATGACTAAACTGCTTTTAATGTTAGACATGTTAGTAGAGCCTATCAGTTTTAGTCAGCATGATTTAAAAATTATTTCCATATGTCTGAATTCAATTTGGTTTTCAGATTAAATTCTGTTCCTTTGTATAAGCATTCTGTCAAAGTGCTTGATGGTGGGTGGTATCTCATCTTAGCAAACAAATAATTTTGGGTAGGGATGAGGGTAATTCAAGCAAAATTCTTTCCTCAGACGTGCACGTGCAATTCTCACTGAATTTACTAAGGTTTGCGTACATGTTTCCAAAAGTAGGATTTGGCTAGTGGTTCTTTTTTCTTCCAACAACCCTCACAGCCTTGAGCTCTCTGTCAGGGAGGGTTTGCATTTGCTGATCATCATTTCCACATCTGCTTAGAATTTCCTCTCAGATGCTCTGCCCATCTGAGCACATGACAGTCCTCTCACCACGGTCCATCCCTCCTGGCAGCTCGAACCTTGGCTCAGAGGTGGGCACTGGCAGACACAAAAGCCCATGCATTTCTCCTAATTATCCTTCAGGTGATGATTTGACACAATTGTGGATGAATATTGAGAGAGAAGAAAATAAAGCAGGGTTTTTTCTTCCTTGTTTTTTTTCTTTAAAGGTTCCAGACAAGTATTTCACCATTCTACTGGATTATCTGCAGGGGCTTCAAGGCGGTGCGCGAGACATAACTGTGCAGAAAGCTGAAGCTTTTATGAAGGAATTTGATGGTTCCAATGCAGAAGACCCAAACCTGCTGGAGAAGTGTGAGCGTATACGACAAGTTCTGCAACTGCTGTCCTGAGGGTCTTTTTGTGTTTTAATGGTTGTCTGGTGGAGAGGAGAATAGGATGTGTTATGCAGAGGCTATAAATTAGTTACAAGACATAATTTCTAATAAGAATCCTAATACGAAATTTTCAGATTTTGTACTGTTCATTGTTTCCAATTGCAAATATTTATCATGTTTTGAGGTGATGAAATAAAAATATCATATTTGTTCCACAGACGTGTTGTTTTGATTAAAAGAAACCTTACTGCATATCTTTAGAAAAATAAACCTCTCTTTCTTCTTAGTTTTTCTCCACCTCCCCATGCAATTACTGTTAAATAAGAGGAGCTTTGCAGTTCTTAATAAGAGCAGAAAAGGAACCAACAAAAAGCCTGAAGGGTCTTTTACTTTGGCAGCTTTTAAAATGAGCATACAGTACAGTGCTTGCTCAGCCAGCTGTAATCTATCACTTTCAGCTTTAGAAGTATGTCATTTGGATTTGGGAAAGATCATTTTCAGTCTGTTGAACATGGGTTGTATCACACAGTTGCTTATTAGTACTTCACACGGTGATCTGGAGATACCATCCGCTTTGCTAGTTTTCCTTTTATATTTTAAAGATTTTAAATGCTTTAGGGCAATTGTTTAGATATTCCAATAATGCACAGATGGGAACAGATCAAATCCTTTGACCATATATAGTGAAATCATCTGATTGTACCTAAACTTACCCTGCGATGAGAAGTGCTGTGCTGCAACATTTTGTATCTAGCCTGCCAATATTCCATTTCATCTTTCTCTCGTAATTGGCGTCCAAAAGAGTTAATTTGTGTTCATTCGCTTTGACGTGGGACATTTGTCTCCTATGAACGTGCTGAAAATGAGTCTTTCAAGTGAAAACCAAGGGCATTAATTACTCAGAAGTTAGATGATTGGCTTATTTAATAACACTTGTGTTCAGACAGCGTTCTTGACCCGATTCTTTAACGTTTCTGCAAACATTGTTCATACTTTTATTAATAACAACTATATTAAATGTGTAGTGTTTTAGAAGAGTGGCTGTCTTTGGGAATTACGGCTTTAATTTGGATGTGTGAAGGAGGGGAGGATCTATGGATATGCAGGCCTCATTTTTCAATAAGAAGCATTTGAGTGGGTTTGACAGCCTTCACAGCCATGGATTACTACAAATCTTTAAAAGTATGAAATATATTACTAGTAACAAATAACTTGTGCTTTCTGACTTCCTGAAGATGATGTCTTCAACCAAAAAAAGACTAGAGACCAGTATGCCGTTCTCTAATATAGTAACTGCGATGGAGTTTAACACAACAGTGAGCAGAATGCAACAGAAGCCACTCTGCTGAGCTGCCAAGGGTTTGTCAGCAGCTCAGGTGCTAGTCCAGTACCATGGGGCCACAGTTGGATGGGGGCTGCAGTATCAAAGCCTTTCTGAGGCCCAAAGCTGTATAAAATGGAGCTTCCAGTGCAAAAATTAGTGAAAACGGTCTGTAATAAAAAGAAGTGATACTGACATAAATAAACTCGTAAAAGATCTTTGGATCTTATATTTTATGTGTGAGAATATGCAGCTCAGAAAAACTGCTGTTACTCCAAGCAGAAGCTGATACTTTTTTCTTTCCATCAGGGAAAATAAGAATTTCTCAGGGATGAAGTTTTTGGTGTCTTTTTATGACTTTATGGTTGCGTTTTAGGTGTCAGAGAAGACACTGTGTTCTCCCTTAGATATTTGAAAATGGCCACGTTTGATTTCTCCATCACACAAAAATGTAGGTCCTCACTGTGCACTAAATATACCCTGTAGCTTAAAAGCACAAGCATGTTGCAACCGTGTTTTGGAAGAGTCATGTAAAAAGGATTGTAAAGGTAAGATCCGGGCAAAAAGATGTGAACCTTTGGTGATTTTGACAGGTTTGGCAAGATTTGCCTTTCTTGGACCTTGGTTCTGGCCATATGCAAATGTTGACAAATCTGTGAGAAGGGAGGCTGTGTAGATCAAGATGTCATATTTCTTTTTATATCAATTAATATTAAAAGCACATAAGGCCTGCCAATCCAGAGCCCATGTGAACAGTAACATTTGGAAAAGAAGAGCTAGAGCCTCTCACCGGTACATTAACGGCCCTCTGAGAGTGAGGTCCTGCTCTGCACTCCTCTTCCTCAGCTGCAGTTCCAGCATTCCCTTCGGGGAAGGACGTTGTCTTTGGCCTCCAGTTCTTGCAGTTATGGAAAATTAAGAAGCTAAAAACTAAGGTAATTGTTGCTGTGGTTGTATTTGGTAGAGAAGTGTTGTATGATGTTTTCTGACTCGTCTCTTGGTGTATGGTACTGTTCAACGGTCAGCGGTGTCTGGAAATTGAGTAAAAGGCTTGTAAAACTTTTGCTTTGTATTGTTACTGTATATGTCTTGGGTTTCAAAGGGTAGCATGAAATATTTTAAGTGTTGTCTTGTACTTGATGTTGTAGTGCAAATAGGAAAGGACACTTAAATGCATTTTGCTTTTTTACTTTGCCCCTTTTCTTAAAAAATCTTCAGCCGCTTGGCAAACAAGTCATCCTCAAAACACCCATGAAATGCAAAACCAAACACATTTTGGGGAGATAGGTACTGCTAGGCCCATTTTAAAGGCAAGTTTGTGAGGATCCAGCCAGATTACCCAAAACAGCGTGCAAATGCAGTAACACCTGCGGCAGTGAAATTCCATCTTTTCCATATGCTAGCCACCGGGCCAGCTTCTGCTTCCTCCTCAGCTTGACGTTTTAATTTAGGGAGTTACATTGCACAATGACTAAGTATAGAAAGATTTCCTCTGTCACGTATTTTGAATGATTTATTTTAAATTATTAAGTGTATAATCAGTTATTGAATTCCTATAGGTGGTCAGAGCTGTACAGGAGATAGAATGTGGCACTTCACTGACTTTGTTTTGTCATTTGGTCACATAGAAGTGTCAAAGCTCAACATAGCTAGTAGTTTATGCAGTCATATGGACACAGATAGGACAAAATCGTCTCTCTGCCACTGTTTAAATCAGTCTGCTGTGCTAATAAAAATTGCATCGAAGGCTAGAAGTAACAGTGTGTACAGACTGACAAATTGCATCTTCATCTGCCTACTCTAATTGTCTTCTAGTTTAGTTAATCTGTATTGTGTAGCCCTGGCTAGAAGAATTTGTATCCTAAGAGAATGCTGAAGTCAGGACTTCTAGGCAAAATAAAGGAACATTAATTACTTAGAATTGCTTAAAGCTGGAACTGTGCCTCTAATGGAAGTACTAATTACTCAAAATCTGACAATGTAAAAAGTTCCCTTTAATTTGGCTGATCCTTGATATGCATTGTATATCTTCTTGGTTCTCCGCTGTCTGCCCACAATTTTAATTTGTTATCATCATTGTAAAATTACTGGGTAAATGAATTCTCTGTTCTTATTTGGAAGGGGTGTATTGTAGTTGTTGAATGTGTA
Source organism: Phalacrocorax aristotelis (assembly GCF_949628215.1). Lineage (NCBI taxonomy): Eukaryota > Metazoa > Chordata > Aves > Suliformes > Phalacrocoracidae > Phalacrocorax > Phalacrocorax aristotelis. Next base: position 6,901,281 of record NC_134285.1, read on the forward strand.
GTTTATTTCCTCTCACTGGAGAATAGCTCTGCTGTGTTTTTGTTTGATTTTAAAACAAGGTGATTCTTGACTTATTTCCCATTGTTTCAGATAGCTTAGAAATGCACTTCTTTGGTTTGAGCTTGGGTTTTTGGTTTGTTTTTTTTTAAAACTTTTGCCATTGAGTAAGGCAAGTAACAAACATTAAAATCTACTCACATTTCTGCAAATCAGCATCAGAAAAAACAATCATAAAAGAGATTTAAGTTGCAAAGTCAAGCACTCAGAAAATTAGAAAACGTAAGAATGGAAATTGTCTAATTTTAATTTTACTCCTTCACGCATATATCGTATGATGCAACCTCTAACTATGTCATCAGTTCTTTATTTTCCATTGTGTATAAATGAGAAGTCATTTATTCAGTGTTTTCCTTGCGGTTCTGCTACTCTTCTCATTTTCAAAATTTAGGTCTACAAAGTAGTACTAAAGCTTGAGAAATAACTTTGCTGTGTGGATTTGATCCTGCAGAGAAGTAGTAAGTAGGAACTTTCCTATTCATTTAGTATAAGAACTAGTCATAGATGTTTCATCACAAATGTTCCCTTGAAAACATGTTTTAATGTTCTGATTAATTTACAGTCAAAATACTGAATTGATGTTACTTAATTTAAATCCAGTTTTGTTGACATAAAACTTTCCAGTGGCTTATTCTGGTTTAGTCTTTGGTTTCCTTTTATGTCCTCCTTTCTGTACAGCTGAATGAGCTGCTTATTTCTGTCCCTGCAAATAGGAATATTAGTTGTTTACAGTTATTCCAGTCATACAAGGACAGTACTAAATGTCCTTGCCTTTGCAGGACAAGCCCATTTTAGCAGTGATTTATAATTACATTCTATTTTAAATTCTTCATAAGAACATGCATAGTCAACAACTTAATATGGTAAAAAATAATTATTTTTTTTTAAAAAGTGGCTTTTTTCCTACAAGAAGCAGGGAATACCAAACTAAATAAAACTAATGAGTAAGTGGGGGGGAAGGGCAAAGCAAAACAGTGGTTTATCTTTCTTTGTCAAAACAAAGCTGAATAAGAAGCTTGTGCTACTAAGAAAGTTTGGCTGGTGTTACAGACACAGAGGGAGAGCCCTTCTGTTAAAAACAGAAGAACAGTCATACAGTTGCTCTTATTGATTCCCCCCCCCCATGCAGAAAATTTTTGGCATTCCCCAACAAAACCCACAAACACACCTACGTCAAAAAGTTAAATAGATTTCAAAATCAAATACTTAAAGGTCAAGAAATGCCACATATATACAAATGGCCAGAAGAATTCAAATTCTACCTCTCTGCGCCTCCAGCCTGAAGGCTGAATGAAGGGGGATTGTGTTGGAAGCAGACAGGCAAAAAAACCCCAAATTATGTGAGCTCATAGTTAAAGGTTACCCGTTACCCTTCTATTCATAGGAAGGTGGAATTCTATTTTCTATTAGCTTTAGTTATTCAGATGTTTTAAAAAGGTATGCTGCTGATTGAAATATCATGTAGCCTTTTGCTGTGACAACTTAAATCTATTCTCCTTGTGGTCCTACATGTATTTTATAAAATGGTAAGCCCTGGGACACAGGATCTGTCACTCTCATTTGCTTATAAGTAGGTAGACCTAGCTACGGCACTGTGAAAATCATCATTTGCTGCTGAGCTCCTTTGGACCCAAAGAAGGATGTTGACACTGTGTTTCCCTGGACTGGTCTAGAGGTACAACAGGCTTTGGCAGCATCCTTTGTATCAGCCAGGCTTTCTTAAGCTCCATGAAATTGCCTGAATCTGGTCTAGTGATGCTGCTTATGGAATTTGCCAAGTGAGCAGCAGCGTTCATCTGTGGAGCACTTTGAGATGTGAGTCTGCAGGATCTCAGCTGCTCAGGATGCTCAGCACACAGCTTAATGCCTTCCTTGACCTTGCTGCCTGTTTTCAGTCTTGGGCTGCTGAGAGCTGCAATCACTTTGTCTGCTTTCTGTGGGCTTAATTTGGCTAAACAAGCTGTTTTAAAGGTATTTTGGCATATTGAAAGCTTAAGCTACAGCCATAGTTTCTCTGGTAGCATAGATGTGTGCAAATAGACTTTATGGACTTCACAAAGATAGTACCTGTTATTAGAAGCAGAAGCTCTTGCAGGATCCTGGAAAAGACTGACCAGCACCCCGATTTACCTTGTTAAATAAGACCGATATTTCCGTGAGCTGTCACAAGTATATGCTAGCAGATAGACGTGGCGACAGACAGCCAAGAAACCATGTATGGGCATCAAACATGTCAGAGGGCAAGGATGACAGTTGGGAATGTAACCTCCTGAAGTTGCCTGGTTAAGGCAAAATGCCACCTGGCGTGAATCCTGGCTGCCGTAAGGTTAAAAATAACAAATAGTATCCCTATTACATAAGGAAATCTTTTGTCCTTGTTTAATGGAGCACTTTGATATGCTGGAAAGAATGACTGTGGAGCTTCTCTGAACTCTTCTGGTTACCACTTGGGACCAAAACAGCTGAAAATACCAGGGTGGATTGTAAGCAGGGCCCTGCGTATGAACTGCTGGCTTTAAACAGGTGAAACCTGGGTGAAATTATAGTGCCTAAGTGTGCTCATTGGCACTGTCAGACCAGTTCACTGCACTGGTGACATCTCAGCCCCGGGAAGGACTTCTAGTCCCTTTTTGTGATGATCGTGTTACTGTAACACAAATGCTCTGTATTTGTGCATTCAAAGCAGCCTGCAAACCCTTTGGATGGCTGCAGTCCGTTGGCCACAATCTGCTGCTTATTGCAATAAGGTGGATAATGGTGAAGTTGCTGAAGTTACTGTGGGTGGAACTGAAACTCACCCCAGAATTACAAACGGCTTTCACCCCACCTTGCCTGCCTGCAGGTTTCTTCCAGTCCCATGAAGGAAACACCTGCTTTGGTTTCAGTTAAAGAATTAATCAGAAATTATAGTAACGCTCAAGTTTTCCTTTGAGTCCTACGAATTTCCCTCTGATCATGCTCGACGTGCGATGCTGTCTGTGTTTCAGTGGCAGCTCTGAGGACTGCAGAAGGCAACACTTACTTTGTTTGACTGCACAGCTCTGCCTGTATCCATCATCTCTTTGTAGGCTATGATGCCTTTCAGGTCAGTACAGCTGTTTCTTGGTAACCCTTACCAAAATTTTTGGAAGCTTCCAGTGCCTGTTGTAAGTAGGAGCTTTCATTAGCATGCAGTCCTCACATGTCCCCTCTAGGCCCTCAGCTTACCCATACCACCTCTGTGCACCCAACGATCTGCTTCCACTATCCCTCTTTCTGGTGCTTGTCACTTCAGCTAGGATAGCAGAAGGCATTGGGGATTTAAAGGTCTTAATATATCATAGTCTGTAAGAACTGAATTATCCTTAAAATTCACCCAAAATTCCTTCCCAAGATGGCTCTGGATTTCAGTCTCCATCAGCTCTTCCCTGGGCAGATGTCCCACCAAGCAAATTCACACCTTACATCTGGATGTGTAGGGTGCTCTTGCTTGGTAGAGATGATGCCAGTCTGAGCCTCACCCCAGGCTGTGTGTGACTCGTAGGAACTGGAGGAACTGGCAGAGATTATTTAAGCACTTTTAAAATGGCCTTAGATGACTAAAAAGAAACTTTCAAACAAAAGGTCATCAGTGCTCTGATAACACTTGTGAGCCTTTGTTTGCTAGTAAAATATGTGTCGGTGCTTTCCGGCGTTCAGTCCATGCATTTACCTCCCCTTGCTCCTTGGTTTGGGTTTCAATACAGCATCACCTTCAGGAGGATTGTTCCCTAGGCTGTCCCTTCACATAAATGAAAACTTACCAGCCACATTAGAGTTGCTAATGAGGCCAGTCCACCGCCTGTACAGCCAGCTACAGCGATCTGAAGGGTAAACAGGGTGAAGATACAGTCACGGTGAAATGCTGCTCTTGGAAATGATGATCTCCTCGTACAGTTTGTATAGGGCACACACCTCATTCAGAACTTGGTCTATTGTCAGGTATTTGTATTGTCAAAAAGAAGAAAACCCTTTAGATAATTTTAATTTCCAGTGTTTTTAGTATGCTGTTTTATCTTGGAGATGGAAAATCTGCAGTGAGCAGACGGTTGCATTATGAATATTGCACCAGCATCCTTCTTTCCTTCCTGAACAGATTATAACTCACTTTAACTGATACGTGGAAAAGTTCAGCTGAGTGAATTAGCGAAGAAGATGAGGAAGCAAACAGCTCATCAAAGTTAAAAAATGCAGAAGTTAACTTTTCTTTCAATATAGGCCAGGTATAATTATCTGGATTCTGAGTTTGTGATATTTAAATAATTCAAAATCTAGATCAAAATTTGAATCATTCAAAAATGATCACCTGTGCAGCAATACAGCATGAAATAGCTCTCTGCACTTTATTATATCATATTACTTTTCTTTTGAATAGCCAAGACTGCCAACTGTAGAACACAGTAAGTGGAAGGAAAACTACAGTGAACTTGACAATTATTTCCAGAGGTTGTTGGTTCAGTCCTAGAAAATATTCATTTGCTCTCTTAAAAAAACCCAGGGGTTTCCCTTTTGTTTTCTAAATCCTTTTTTTTATTATTTCAGCTGTCTTAGGACAAAGGGAGGAAAAAAAAAAGTGACCACAGAGAGATCAAGAGTACATCTTTGACGTTGTTTAATGAGAAAATACTGACTTTTGTTGAATTACTCTGTTAATGCAGAGCAGACAGAGTGTCTGAGTTCATTTTTGTTTGGGCTTTTTCGGGAGGCCCAGTAGAAGATGAAAGCATGGCAGGTGACTTGGTTTATGCTGTTCCCTACAGGAGTGTTACAGATGGTTGCGACTCCAAGAGAAGAACGCAGGGAATGTGACAAATGCCATCCTTCTGCAAACAGCACGTCCTGCACGCTTTTCTGCTCTGCTTGTGCCGATGTTCCCCTTCCTTGTTAAAAGAGCGGCATTTCAGCCAGCAGAATGTATCAGTCAACCTTTATTTGCATCGCTGCTCTGGCCATGGGTCTTGTATACCTCATAAAATTGCTTTAATGGTCAAATTAAACTTTTGACCTGCTATACAGCTGCAAGCCACTGGTGTTCTGAATTGTCTGCAGGAACGCTTCAGAGGATGCTCTGTGGACTCCAGCGTCGGTCCTGGCAAAGGGCAGCCGAACGCAGGTAATGGAGAACACAAGCTTCAGACATTTTAAACAGGAAGCTAATTTCACTGTAACATTGAACTGTGTAAATGCTCTTTGAAAATGGCAACTACATGCCTGCCTTGGTATCAGCTGCCATATAAGTTGCCGATACTTTTTTTAATTTTGAGAGCTGAAAGGTATTTCCAGTTCAGCCAGTTACAGGAAGATAATTATCGCTCCCACAAAACTTTTTGCTGCAGAGATTTGAAAACTATGAAATACTGTGTCCTGTTACAGCAGCCCCTCGGATTAAAATGTGCTGTAGCATTTCAGAGTCATTTTTTAATATTTGGAAATGATTAAATAATTGTCTCAGAGGAGGGAAGACAGATGTCTCCATTGGCTTATCTAGAAAATCCTGCCATTTCTTTCAGACATGACCTTTACCTAGGTCATCTTATCTTTCTTGCAACTCAACTAGATCATTATAATGGGCACTGGCTTGACATCCCTTGAAATGGGTTCAAAATCCGGCCCAAGCTGTTTTGTGGATGGAAGAAAGTAAAATGCTTATAGTCCTGCTCTGATTGTCAGGATGCTACGGCTATAATTCAAGTCATTAAGCTGAGTATATAAAGCTGTTCATAATCCAAGTCTTAAGAATCTGAAAGGTCACTTGTGGTCCAATAATCCTGAATAGTAAATGTGACGAGCTAGCAGTGACTGTCTTGATCCTAAAGCACCTCTTAAAATAAATGCTGGTCTCTGCCCCAAAAGCATATGCACGTTATTTCAGCATGATCCAAGAGGCTGTGCAAGGAATAAGCAGCTTGACTGTTGCACAATGTCATGCAACACTGATTATTTGGAAATTATTTCAATAACTGGACCAAAGGAATAGGCAGGAGAGTGCTCAAGTTTTTAAAGACACACCCTCCGGTGGCTGCAGTGGTCCAGTGGAGAGATGTCTGCTGCAGACTGCTCATCACCAAGATCCCCCAAATCCTCCCCAGAATCTGCCAGTGCAGCTGGTCATGTAAATAAAATGAGCAAAGGTGGCTTAGAGGATAGGAACAGCAGGGCTTTGCTCATCCCCTGGTCCTGACAGCAGTGTCAGAGATCATTCATACAAGAGGGCGTTCACACGAGTGATGGGGACAGCGGGTGTGAGGAGAGGGTAACATCTGGCCAGAGGTGCAGCCATTGGCATTAAGCAGGCAGGGGCCTGAGAAGATCTGGCTGATCCTAGGTAACCATAGCCCAGCTGTGACCAGCTTGCAGGGGTCTGAAAGGCGGCGGCTTTGCAGAGCAGCCCAGAAAGGGGCTTTGGTACCTGGCGATGCAGGATGGCGGCATGGAAGGAGCCCGGGGGTAGTTTTGTGGCAGGAAAGGACAAGTGGCAATGTGGCTGACCTGGAGGATGCACTCGTGGACTGATGGGATAATTTACAGGGTTGATTCCATGTCAGACTGAGCACGTGCTTTGCTATATCAGAATTAGGGAGCTCAGTCTACCCACCTCCTTGACATCTCCTCCGGAAGATGCCAGAGGGGTAAAGAAATAGAGGACTGGGAACACTTAACCATTTATGGGACCACTTGTGGCATCACCTGTTGGTATCTGACACTTCTTTTCATCCTTGTTTTTGTGCCGAGGGCAGTTAGATGACAGCTGGGAAGAGGGCTGGATGACTTTGTTTTTCCTCTTTAATATCTCTTTGCCTTTGTTCAGTATTTGGAGTGATTTCATCTTTGTATTGTATTTATTCAGTGGTGCTCTGGATATGGTTATTTTTGTGCCCTGAAGGGCCTACTTTTCCCTTCCATATTAATATATAACTTCTATTAACATCGAGGCATGGTGCCTGCATAAAGAAGCACTGAATGGCTAAACTGTACTTAAATACCTATGACCCCTTGGCTTTTCTATATGGAATGATTATTAATACTTTGTCCTTGCCATGTTTCATCAGAGGATGCTGCCACACAAGGCATAGCTGGGGAGGTCTGATCATCCCTTTATTACAGAAGGGAAAAACAGAGGGAAAGAGATTAAAAGATTTGCCAGCAACACAGAGCAATCAGTGGCTGTGCTGAAAATAGAAACCAGGCTCCTGGTTTCCATTCCCCAAAGCTGGCCTCTAGACAACACGACTATATTAAAAATGTAAATGCAAATATAGAAAATATTTCCCTTTTCAAACCTTCCCTGCTAACATTTTGTGCCCTTTTGACTCTGTGATTCACAGAATAAGCTGGTAGCACTTGGATCAGAGATTCAGCAACCAGATGGGCTGTTCTCGGTGAATATAGCAAAGGAAACTGGACTGAACCACCAAAACCTCAGAGTGACCAAAAAGCTCATGGCAGAAAGTGGGAGGAGGCTTGTGTCTATTTTGAGACAGAAAAGTATTCAGTAGCTGTAGGCTACTGTTCAAAATACTTTGATTACTGTATTTAAGGAAGCCAAAAGTGATACTGTCGTGACAGTCAGTCCCTCAGCTTTTGTATTCTAGCAAATATTCTCTCTTATAATGTACCGCAGATATGAAGCTGGCAGCTTAAGGGCATGCAGGCATTTTAACTGTTTGGTATTAAGTTTGCAGGTGATGGGTAAATCAAACACAACTGAGGTCTGAAATACATAACCAGAAGGGAGTAGTGAACTGAGTCTCACTGAGGTACCGCACAGCTGCAGGGCCTCTTGCTCTTCAAGCCAGAGACGCTGGCAATACCATTAATGGTCTCATTCCTTTGGGTTTGTCCCAGCTTTATTTCTGTTCCCATATTGTTCCTCTATGCTGTAAACAGGCGTGATGATCAAAAAAATAAAAATAGCCTGTGGATGCAACCCAACCAAACAGCCAGAGTAAACTTCATGGGAGAAACTGAATTTAGAAATGCAGCCCCAAGTCATGCCAGAGAGAGTCCATGTTAAAGGCTTTTTAAAGAAGCTATTAGAAAGCAGTTTCCTTTTAAAGACACTTTCCTGTGCTCATTACAGGGCCATAATGCTGCAAAATAGGGCTAAATTCTGACAGTGTTGCTCTGGAGCATGTCTTTGTATGAGCTGGGTGAGGCTGCACTTGTTCAGAAACCCCCTGTGGAGCTGGTGGCGGCAGTGCACGATTCACCATTGCGTCCAGCAAGATTGTGAACACGGCACAGAGGGATCGTGGACACATCATCATCGGGACATCTGAAAGCAAAAGTGAGTGTTATTGGAGCCTGTGTAGGGGATCGAGCCTCCCTGCAGCACATCCCAAATTCCTGCTGTTGTTAACGGCAAGCTGTAATATAAACGAATGGTAAAACTCAGCTGATGTCAGAGGGACAGGAGTTGGCCTTGGTGAAGTTGATGCATCTCAGAATCACACAGAATCACAAACTGGTGGGGGTTGGCAGGGCCCTCTGGAGGTCACCTCGTCCAACCCCACTGCTGGAGCAGGCACACCCAGAGCGGGGGGCACAGGACCGCGTCCAGGCAAGGTGTGAATGTCTCCAGGGAAGGGACCCCACACCCTCCCTGGGCAGCCTGTGCCCCTGCTCTGGCACCCGCACAGGGAAGGGGTTTGTCCTCATGTTCAGGTGGAACTTCCTGTGTTCCAACTTGTTCCCATTGCCCCTTGTCCTGTCACTGGGCACCACTGAAAAGAGCCCAGTCCCATCATCCTGACACCCTCCCTTTAGATATTTTTAGGTATTGATGAGATCCCCTCTCAGTCTTCTCTTCTCCAGGCTGAACAAACCCAGGTCTCTCAGCCTTTCCTCATAAGGGAGATGCTCCAGTCCCCTGATCATCTTGGTAGCTCTCTGCTGGGCTTGCTTAAGCAGTTCCACGTCCTTCTTAAACTGGGGGGCCCAAAACTGGATGCAGTACTCCAGATGTGGCCTCACTAGGGCAGGGTAGAGGGGGAGGATAACCTCCCTCCATCTGCTGGCCACACTCCTTTTAATGCAGCCCAGAATACCATTGACCTTCTTGGCCACAAGGGCACGTTGCTGGCTCGGGGTGACCTTGCTGCCCACCAGCACTCCCAGGTCCTTCTCAACAGAGCTGCTTTCCAGCAGGTCACCCCCAACATGTACCGGTGCCTGGGGTTGTTCCTCCCCAGGTGCAGCACCTTGCACTTGAGGTTTCCCTCAGCCCAGCTCTCCCTACATCTTACAGCTTCCCTAAGATCTCTCACCCCAGTGCTCAGCTCCTTCCAAATCCCCTTCCGTTCAGCAGAAGGCCAAAGTAAATGAGATGAGATGAGGTGAAATTTAAACCATGGTGGCAAGCCTGAGGACACCCCCTGGTCTCTGGAGCTCCTTGATATGATGGGTTCTGGGACCAAGTGGTGCTTCCTGCAGGTCACTCACCTGCCCAAGAGTGGGAACATGGTGGGGATGTGGGATTGGCACCTCATGGTTCACAGTTCTGGGATAACAGCCCAGCTAGCCTGCACAGATGAGCTCGGCTTTGGTTGCAGAGTTAGTCAGGGGTTGAGATAAAGACCCAGGAATTTCTTCTTGCAATATTTTTTGAAATTACAGTGGGCTCTTCTTTATAAAAAGAAGAGTACTTAAGAATACTTCACAGTTATTTAGAAGAGTTTATTTCAAAAACCAGATTTACGTTATCATAACTATGAGGTTGCAGTGCATAAGGTACTGACTGTTTCTGGCTTCCCGTCCCATCGTCTCCAGTTTCACTAAGGCTTTGGAGCTCTAAGACTATTTTAATGGCTAAGAGAAGCCTGTTCAGAAAATATCTTTTGTGTCATCTTCACACTCATAGCTGATATGATAGCAAGAAAAAAGCAGTTTTCCTTAGCAAAACTGTTGCCTTTTCCCTTTTTTGCTGGCTTAGGAGAGCAAAAGTTTCACTGCTGAAGAATGAACGTGACCCACTTTTCAATGCTCAACTAGCAGTTCTGAAATACATCCACATTTTGTGAGGTTAACAACATTGTAGCCACCAGTGTTGGATTTTTTACTGGTTCAAGACCATATGTCTCTGACCTAATTAAGCTTTTACTGGCTAACAGTTTATGGAGCAAACCTGTACAGATTTATTGCCTGGTTCCTGAAGAATCGCTAGCAAGAGGGAAATGAAGCTGGCTAGTGCTGTAATCCTTTGTAAAATGGGCAAGCGCCTCATTCACTTACTCCAGGTTGACAACTGTCCATGTTGTATCATGGTCAGATAATACTGCTACATTTTAACTTAAAAGTACTGATTGGATTAAATATTAATCTGTAACCTCAAAAGGAGTGCAGTGTCCCTTTGGCTGGTGATGCAGTGCAGTGATAGGTTAACATTTCAAACCCCCACAATTTGCAATTAATAAATAAAATAAAATAAAATAGAATAGAATAAAATAAAATAGAATAGAATAAAATAAAATAAAATAAAATAAAAATAACAAAAATTCTGGGGAGGTCTGGGTTCATTTAAAACAGCTCTCGACCAAATGGAGGTGGGCTCATTTCTCAGTATTGCCACTTCTGAAACTACAGGTTGAAAACCACAGGCTGGATTTTACAACTGTAAGTCATATTTCAAGTGCCATGGGTGAGAAAATATCCTGATCGTGATAGATTGAGTTACTTCATTATCTGCTGGGGGCACGTTTACTGTGTCGCCCTTTTTGCTACGCCTGTTAGCGATGACTGCGATTCTGCTTTTGTTTCTGTCACTGTCTCATGTGGCCTTTGAACTAATTCCGTCCCTTTTCCATTTGGGTTTTTGTTTTACGAAGCAGGGATAATGGCAATTCTTTTGCTGGAGTGCACTTCACATTCAAGTGAAGGGTAAAGTGCGGCTGCTGGAGAACAGCTAGCATCCCTGAAATGCGTGATGGAGCACAGGAACTGGGAGCGCAGCAGAAGTATGATGGGGCTTTTTAAAAGGCAATCTATACACGACTGAAGAAGCTTGTATTCCACTTAACACCATTTATGCACTTTCACCTTCCCCTGACAAATGCCTGGCCTGCAGCTCTGAACAGAAAACCCCAAACCTCTCCAAACCCAGTAAGGGCTGGTGCTCCCGAGCTCTGTTACAAGGCATAAGTACACGATAGGCAACTCTCCCTAGAAGACAAAGCTTGTGCATGGATTAGTGACTTAAAGGCACTTTCTGTTTTCAGGGTCAGTAGTGTTTTGGCTGTGCAAGGTGCAGAGGGGTTTGGGCGGTGGGGTTTGGGCCAGAGCTTGCTCGGGGCTGTCCCGGCTTCGCTGCGCCAGGCTGTCACGGTTGTCGGCACGTGTTAATTAGCTGAAGAGAAAGGTCTGAGGCAGCTCGTGCTGCTTCAAAGGGCCATTCAGGGTAACATTTAAAACACAGCTTGCAAGAAAAATAAATGGAGAAGGGCTTAGTTTTTTCCTGTGGCTGCCTGCAAGCTGTGGGTGCAGAGCAAAGAAAGTGCTGCCGAGGCCACCCACGCCGGAGGATGCCGGCTCCTTCCCAGCCAATCTGCCCTCTGCGTGGGTCCTGCAGCCTCCCGCTGATCCCACCAGCGTCCCAGGGCTCAGCCCCCTGGTATTCTTGTGCTCGCTTGAGCGGGGCTGCGTGGAGATGGGGAGGAAAAGCCCACTCGTGGGCAGGGCGGGCAGGAAAGAGAGGGAATGGTGTTTTCACAGTTGCAACCTGAAAGCCAACCTGGAGACCTGACTTTTTTATCTTGGCAAGGCTGGCTTTCGTTTGGGGTGTAGCAACGCGGGACTGTGGAGGCTTTGCCTGCCCATGATTTTGTGTTTGCTTTGGAAGAACTGCTGGTCTCAGGCTCTGTCAATGCCAGGAAGGCAGCGGTGGCATGAGGATGTGTCCTAGGCTGCTGTGGGGTGATGTGGGCAGCAGAGATGGATGTTCCCACAGTGCTGGGGGCAGCAGCGTGGTTTTGCCACCCAGGCACAGGCTCGGATGTGCAAAGCTTTCTGTGCAGGTAAATGCAGCGCAGGCAGGGCAGGGCTGCCCATGGGTACCATCAGGGAGCAGCAGGTCACGGTGGGAAGCAAAGTTTTTTTCAGAAAGAAGAGGGAGGGAGAGAAGCTGAAATCTTCATGCAAAAAGAGAGGAGTGAAAAGTATTTAATTTAAATGTGTTGCATTTGTGCATAATTAAGCACCAGCTAAAACCTGGGATTGAAGTTTCAAGAATCAGAGGCAGGCAGTTGGGATGAGAATGCCCGGGAAGGAGAATTTAAAAAGCATGGTAGATCCTCCTTTACAATGTGCTGCAACTGGATTTACCAGTGGTGCTGGGGAAGGAGGAGCCCAGTGTGATGATGATGAGCAAACCCTGAAGCCTCAGAAAAGAGTAAAAGGTCTGAGAGCAGAGTTTCTGTCAGGCTGGCCCCTGGAGAGACTAAATGTCTTGGCCCAGTGCTCATCAGGGGAAGCAGCTTCAGACTGGAGCTGCCATGTGTGCTAGGGGAGCATTCGCCTCTGCTGTGAGGTTATTTCATTGTAATCACCTTGAAAAATATTCTAGAATAAAGGGATTGGGCAACCTGCTTTGAGACTGAGGCCTTTCGCTAAAGCAGAAATTAATTCTTTCCTGTTTGTTGAACAAAGCCACCAGATGCCCAGAAGGGACGTTATTTCGTTAGTGCTGCCCACCTACGGGAGAGGCTGGGGACACAGTTGTGTGTGACAGGGGCTTTGCTGCAGGGTTGGAGAGCACATCCCAGCGTGGTCTGTGTGCAACTGCTGCGCGTGCTGGTGAACAACATGACGCTTCTTAAAACTGCCAGCTGATGCTCTGGGGGGCAGATTTATCCACCTGATAAATGTAGTCCTCAATACCACAGTGCAAGATTTTGAAGGCTCTCTCTCCTCCTGATTCACGCAGGAGCAGGGCTCGAGCGGCGTGCTGTTCCGAGGCCCCTTGCTATTCCAAGTTACAGTAGGATACATCCAGAAATGGTGATTATCACAGTCTGAATTTTAACCACACCTGCCCATTGCTGGCTCCAAGGGCAGGTGCTTTCTAGGTGCTCCAAGGGCGGTTTCTGCTTTCTAGTCCTCTCTGCCCAAGAGTTGCTGATTTGGAAGGGCTTGACTTCCAAATAATTATACACAGCCCAAGGAATGACTTCCTTTCCCAACTACAAATCCGTGGGTGGTTCAGACCCATGCCCTCTGTGTAAGGGCTTTTCTTTCTCTGTTTTCCTTTCCATAATTTCTCCTGTGACTTGTGCCATGACCCTGCCCTGACTGGGGAGGTTTGATTTTTTTCGGAGAGATCATTTACTCCTAGATAAAGATTAATTTTCATTTTAATTTTTAACTTAAATCTCTTAGGTGAAAATGTTTTTGCAGGCCATCTAAGATGCTGTTATCTTTGCCCAGCTTTGCCTCTTTCACGGGTTGCTTCACCCTGCAGGTAATGAATAACCTCTCCTCCTGCTGGGCAGGCTGGGTTTGTGTGGGGAGGTGGGCTGATTGCTTCCTTTCTCCCTTCTCTTCGGGAATCAAAGACATTTTTAGTGCCAGAGTGACATCTCTCTGCCTCTTGCTTTTGCTAATTCATACGGTGTGAGACGATGCTGTTCCTACACCGTGTCCCGCTTACCTCCTCTCTGCGGGGAGCCCAAACAGAGCTCCCAGAAATGACTATAGCGAAAGGGTAGGAGCTGAGTAAGCCCCAGGGAAGCAGGGCTCCAGGCACAACAGCTGCATTCACAGCCCGGCCCTGACACAGGCTCTGGGGCTGTCCTGGGGCACAGCCCTGCGCTGCACTCCTCAAAGCCACATAGACCAGTCATTGTCCAAGCAAGGATGCAAACGCATATATCCAGACTCCCGGTCTCCTGCTTTTACCACAAATGCTGTTGTTTGTAATGCAAGTGGGTTTGGGATGGATGGACGGTTCCTGGGCAGTGGACGGTTTGAGAGAGGACTGGATATAAGCTGAGATCATGTCCTTTCCAGTCCGTCTGTGGCCTGCCTGAGGTGGATGCGAGAGTCCAAGTTTGAATGTGTGCTGTGTCCAGTGTAAGTGTGAACCTTGCTGCACCTTGGAGCAGTCCCAAAGCATCCTCAAGGCTGATGCCATCTCATATCACAGTATGGAGCAGACAAAATCCTTGTGATCTAAAAGGGCTCAAAAAAAAGTTATCAAATGCTGTTTTCCTACCTACGGGACCATTGCATCATTTGTGAGATTGGGGTAATCTTACAAAAGTGATGTGTGTTTCCACTGATGTCTCTGACAGGTCTCACTCTGTTAGGCGCTGCCTGAAACCAGTAGGAACAGATCTTTTAGAAAGACTTCCACATTCATATTGTTTCAATAATCCAGTTCTCCAAGACATGTTTTTTATGTTCCTTTTGTTGTGTATAGAGTGGAAAGTGGTACCGGTTAGCACTGGATGGGGAGCAGGAAGAAATGTTCCTCGCTGAAACACTCGCTCAGGAAAGAGGGAGGCATGAGACTGAATTACAACTTCGGAGTTTGCAGTGGTGAATTAGTTTTTCACCACCCTCTGATGGGGAAAAAGCCAAGAGGAGGTCAGCAACTGCATTTTATTGAACTTTCTATAATGTAGCCCGCAGTAAGGAAGAGTAAGAACTGTAAAAGTGCCTTGTTAGGTGTTTTACACAAGGCTGGCAAATCACCCAAACCAGGCTATGGGGCTACCCGGCGTAAGGAGTAGCGGCTTTAGGTCTGCACACCGTATAGATCTTTAGGACAGCCCAGATTCAAAGTGTCAATAAATAGGAAGAGTGCAGAGATAAGCAACAGAGCTCCCAATCTGCAGAGGCAACAAGTGCGTCCGGATTTTTTTTCATGTGAAGATTGTCCAGTTTTGTTTTCCTTCGCTGGGAGAAAATGCTTCACTGTAAGGACACAAGAAGGTGGGAAAGGAGGGAAGATGCTGTCCACCCAGCTTCACACATGGCCTGGAGCAAGTCCTTTGCCTGCAGGACCTGCTTCTCCTTCACTGTACCGTGGGATGAGCAATGCTTGTCTATCCTGAAGGATTATTGTGGGATTGGCATTTTTAAGATAGAGAGCTGAAGGCAGAGGGTAAAGAGCTGCCTGTGTTCGGAGAAGAGGTTAGATGAAGAGGATGGATGAGAGGGATGAAGAGGAAATCTAAAGAGAAATTTCATGATTGATGCAGAATAATAAAGCAGATATGGGATTCCCAGGTGCTGGGAAATTATTGCGGGCAGAAGGATCTGAGCTCAGCTGTGGAAGAGAAGCAAACCTGCCCCGCCGCGCTCGGCGGGAAGCCGGCAAGCCTGTACCTTTATGAGTTGTGTTTGGACTTTGCCTTTTGCAGACATAAATTCCAGTTTTTGTGGAGAGCTGGGGGTGGAGGGGAAGATTGTGCAAAGTGCAGCAAAAACCCTGACATCATTTACTCTGAATAAATATAATGCAATAATGTGAGCATTCTAATAAAGGTGTCTCAGTGGCTTTCCAGAGAGGCAAGCTCCATCAAAATATGGCTGCCTTCACACCTCTTTTCATCTGTGGGGTGTGCGCATTGCTTTTATCAGCTGCGCTCTATGTTTTAAAACTTTTTAAGCAATCAGCTTTAAATATGCCTCCTGGTCCGTTTCCTCTTCCAATCATTGGCAACCTACATTTGCTGGACATCAGAAGGCAAGACAAGTCGCTAATGAAGGTAAGAACAAGTGTCCTTTGTTTCTGGGGTGTTGAATGTCAGCATGCACCTATTTAAAATTCTCCTCTGGTGGCAGTTCTGAGATGAGTTTTGGTGCCAAATGCTTTTTGAAAAATCTGTGATGTTTTAAAGTTTTCGGAGTGACCAAGGAAACTGTTAAATCCCAACACTGCGGAGGGTGATGTTAAAGATGAGCAGTGCTTATATGAGAACTACTCACACGTTGAAAAATATGCGTATCTGCATCAGAGCAGACCGATGGACCTAAATTTTGGCATCTTCCTTGCGTTGTGAAATACTTTAAAATATTTGAGTGTCCACGTAGCCAAATTAAAAGATTGATGCCAAAATAGCTTGCATTTCTTATTTGTGTTGCCAGTTTTTCATGAGAATGGAAATTAATATAGCACAGCCCAAAGAAGAGATGTAAGAGAAATAATCTGAAACAGTGAATGACTAGGACTTACGCAAGACAAGGTTTTCTGTAGGAGTCACAGTTGCCTTGTACCTGTGTTCCAGAAAAAAAGGGGAAAATTTCAATGTATTTGGTCTCTCAAAGCCAAAATGTGGCTCAGCAGGTCAGGACGTGGGGTGTGAATATCCTGCACCTTACACCAAGCCTTGTAACATCAGGTTGCCAGCAGCCCTCTAACCAGCTTAGCATTCCGTAGGGAAGAGGAGCTGGCTTTCCCCGTCTCGTTCCCATCACCGTGCCATGCAAGGGGCCTCCAAGGTGTCCTGGAGATGCATCTTCGTCTTACACCAGCCAGCTCACAGTGGGCTCAACACCCAGAGCCTGGGAGGTGGGAAATGATTTGGACTGTGGTTCCTGTTTCTGGCAAGACAAGGAATCCTTCTGCAGAGGAGGGTAGGGGAGAAGCGGTTTTTGGCGTGGTGCATGGACGTGCTGGGAAGAATGAGGAAAGCACAAACTGGAAAGGAGGTGACCTGAGGACCCAGGAGCAAGGTGATAGCACCTTAGTAAAGCACAGGCTCTGGGAAAGGTGTTGGGCACACTGGCCACCCCGATGCCCTCTTTCCCCCATTGAACTGTAGCGTCAAGAAGCCAACTGGAAGAAGGGTCTACTGCTGAAATCAGCCAGGAAAGGGGTCTGTGGTTGCAGCCTGGGGGACCCTCTCACTGTCCTCTGCCCTTTGCAGTCTGCTCTGCCCTGACTGCAAAGGGCAGAGGACAGCAACAGGGTCCTCTGGGCTGCAGCTACAGCTGGGGTGAGATTTTATATTGGGCTTGTGGAACTGCACGAATGATCTGAAAGCTGACTTGCCAGAAGACTTTTAAGGTATTAGCGAACAAATGACCTGGAGTAGAAAATCCTTCCTGAAGGGAGACTCCCTAAAGGATTTCCATGTGAAAGTTGCACAGTAGATGATGCAGCAACAAAAATGTTATTTTGAACAAATGATTGAAATCAGCGTCCTGTGAACTATTTTTTTGTGTAAATTCAACAAGCCTGGCTATATTGCTGAAGCACTGATTAGACTCTGCCTGGGCTACCTGTTTGCTTTGGAACAGCAGGAGGGGTCGCTAATCTTTGGAGCCTCCTCTGGTTTACGTTGCCAGAACTGGTCTCCTTTTATGGGACACCAGGCTTGATCTTGCGATAGCTTTATGCAGTTCTCACTCCATTGCTCTCAGTCAAGTCTTAATTCCTTGTAAGGCCTGGCAGGACCATGTTTGTAAGCCTCCAGAGAGCTCCTGCTACACACTATCTCAGATCTCATTATAAAGTCCTGCTGTGCGTTCGCTTGAAAAATATGGTGCAGCAAAAATAAAAAGTGGAGTGTGGTATTGTGGTAATTTTCTAAGGCAAGTCGAAAGAGCAATGGTTTCTTATGACTTCATATGTCTATCCTTGGTGAATCATATTATATACCTCTTTGCATTAACTGCAACAAAGCTTTTCTTTAACTTTTTGTTATAAATAAGGACACCTGCTCTTTCATATTCTTGTGGTGGACGGTAGCGTTACAGCCTGCCTGGTCAGCAGTTGCTCCATAGATGTCTGACAGATCTTGGTGATGCTTTTATGCTGCTGTTGGTGCCCAAAATGTCGTGTTACCTTCTGCCTCTTTTCACAGAATCACAGAATCACAGATTGGTAGAGGTCGGAAGGGACCTCTAGAGATCGTTTTGTCCAACTCCCCTGCTTGAGCAGGGACACCCACTGCACCAAACTGAGCCCAGCCAGCTCAGAAAAAAAGTGGTTTTATGGAAGTTGTTGGGTTAAACAGACCAGTGTTTGTTTGTTTTGATCCCGCTTTCATTTAAGCGTCTCAGGGCTTTATCTCTGGCATCCCTCCAGCCCCTCTGGCCACAGAAGGAGGAGGGAAGGCAACTATTCAGCCACCCCAGCAGGACATACCACTCCCACTGATGACCTCCGCACTCTGATTTTTCTCTCCTAGATTTCAGAGAAATACGGCCCCGTGTTCACTGTCCATTTAGGGTTTCAGAAGGTGGTGGTGCTGACTGGCTACGAGGCAGTAAAGGATGCCCTTCTGAACACGGCAGATGAGTTTGTGGACAGACCAGCTATACCAATATTCTACCACATCCAACATGGAAATGGTACTGCCAGGTTGAAAAGATAGGGACGTGCTTGCTGTGCTGTTTCTCAAATCTGTTGTTTCAATTCCAACAGCATTTAAGAGTCTTGAGCTGTGTCCTTATCATCGAAGGATACATTTTGTGGGGCTTGGGGGCAGTTGTGTGTTTTCTTAAGAAAAATACTTCTGGGGATCTTATTTGCCTTATCAGTTTTTTGCTTTTAGTGGCACTTGGGTCAGATTTCAAGGGGTTTCTTTTGTGCAGTGCAGAGGGAAGGAAATTATTTTTCACAGTGTGAAGGCTGAGGTCCTTATGCAATCTCTTTTCTACAGTTACTGGGAGTTCAGACAAAGCGTGGATCACACATGACTCATGATAAAGACTGCAAGAACTGGCAAGAGTGCAATAGCACGGGCTGTTTGTACCTCAGACAATTACTTCTGTAAACAGATTTTTGGCACGTTTTTGAATTGCATGTTAAAAAGTAATACATTGCCCAAGACTAGACATTGAAAAACAATGAAGGGAATAATCCAGGGCTGAAAGGGAAAGATTTGATGACCTAATATGTATATAATGCATACAGTGCGTGGGGTTTTTTTTCATCTTGTTTTTAAGAGTGAGGCCCAGTGTGAGGAAGGGTACACTACGCTACTTTCCCAACCACCATATGAAGACGTAGACTATGGTCAGCCCTGGAAGCCCTCCTGGGAAGGGAGGACTTCTGAATTGTACACAAACACCTCCGTGCCCTCTTAGCTGAGCACTTTTTTTGGCAGATGGGTTGGCCAGCTAGGGGTTATTCCCCAGCTGTAGGCAAAGGTGCCCCCCTGCCACCCCTCCTTGTCCCCCAGCACAGTATACAGTTCATCCTCTAAAACATAAGTTGTTTAGTGAAATCGTTTGTCCTGTTCATGACAGGGATAGAGTGGTGTCATCTGCTCCTAGCCTTGCTCTCTGAAACAGCTGGGTAATTTTTCTAAGGAAAAACAAGTCAGCCTGAGACAAATACCATGCATAGAGCTTTTTACTCTGTATGGCTGCAAAGAGACAAAGCTATAAATAAGCCAAACCAGAGCTTTGGTGTGAGCAGCACCCAACTGTTTAAAGTATTTCCTCCTGCTCTCCTGAACCTACCTGGGGTGCTGCTTTCCCAAGCCAGCACCCACAGAGCCATCCAGTCCTCTCCCAACCAGGCTCAACCAGGTTGCAAAATACCTGAGCTCCCCAGCTGTGCTTTTGGTGTTTCTGAGAAAATCCTGTACCGCCTTGGCAAACACAGCGTGCAATCCCTCCGTAGGTGTGTTCTTTTCTTCTCAAGAGCTCTGGAAGACAACGCGGCGGTTCACCGTAGCCACCATGCGGGATCTTGGCATGGGGAAGAGTCTTGGAGAAGAAAGAATGCTTGAGGAGCTTCACTTTCTCACTGAGTTGATCAAATCCTTCAACGGTGAGCTGGAGATGGCATCGAGTGTTTCATGCTACTTTACAAAGCCACTGTGAAGACCTCTGGGTTGCTCCAGAAATGACCAATACAGTTATGATTTTGTTCACTTCTAGGTGGACCTTTCCAATTACGATTTTTGAATATGGCCCCCACCAACATCACCTTTGCTATTCTTTTTGGGAGAAGGTTTGATTATGAAGACCCAACGTTTCTCACTCTGTTAAGACTCATAGATGAAGTTATGCACCTTCTGGGCTCTCCATTCTTGCATGTAAGTTACCCTCCTGAGATGCTCCAGTATCTCATTGGAGCTGGTAGGTCAAGCTGACTATTACTGGATGTTTTTGGAGAATCTTTAGGGTACTGAAACGTAAGAATCATAGAATGGTTTGGGTTGGAAGGGACCTTTAAAGTTCATCTAGTCCAACCCCCCTGCCACGGGCAGGGACGAGATTCTTTGCTTTGGGTTTTTCTTCCTTTATGAAATCCTCTTGCGAAGGAGGTCCAACATCACGTGGTGGCACTGGGTTGCGATGCTGATGTGACCTTGCCAGCAGAAGGGATGTGCCTGATTCTTCTACAGCCAGAAGGTGCAATAAGTGAGGCTTCCAATGTGGTGGGACTTGGGGCAGGCAGTGTCCAGGAGCATTAGTGGAAATCCACAGAAGCACTGTAGACTCTGCCCTTTATGTTATTATTTATAGTCACATTATTTTGCAAACTTTATGGTTTATGGCAAATTGTAGTCTCCCATGAGGAAACAGACCCTGATGTAGGACTGGGATCTGGGCAGCCATCTTCGGCATTTCACAGTAACTGCAGGAAAATGTTCCTGGAGTATGTCTCCAAAATGTCTGTAGCACTTTTGACAGAGAGTTCAGAGGGACTCTGCTTACCTGTTTTTTGATGGGGTTTTTTTTTTGCTTTTTTGTCAGTATTTTCCAGCAGTACCCACAATAAAACACAACATGCCAGCATCTCCTACTCCCTAGTATTTTTGGTCCAAAGAAGTGTCAGGTCATAGAATCACAGAATGTCCTGAGCCGGAAGGGACCCATGAGGATCATCGAGTCCAACTCCTGTCCCTGCACACACCACCACCAATATTCACACCATGTCTCTGAGGGCCTTGTCCAAGTGCTTCTTGAATATCACCAAGCTTGGCGCCGTGGTGCCTCCCTGGGGAGCCTGTTCCAGGGCTCCACCACCCTCTGGGGGAAGAGCCTTTCCCTAATGCCCAGCCTAACCCTCCCCAGCACATCTCCCTGCCGTTGCCTCGGGTCCTGTCGTGGGTCACCAGAGAGAAGAGATCAGCACCTGCCCCTCCTCCTCCCCTTGTGAGGAAGCTGCAGACCACGATGAGGGCTGCCCTCAGCCTCCTCTTCTCCAGGCTGAACAAACCAAGGGACTTCAGCTGCTCCTCTTAGGGTTTCTCCTCTAAACCCTTCACCAACTTCATGGTAGAAGAGACAGGAGGGAATCAGGTGCCTCTTGGAGGGCATGGCCCAAGTTAGTTTCTTTAAAAACACCCTGGTGATAAAATTATTAAAATAATGACATTATTTGTGCACATACAAAGGAAAATACCCAGGCTTGTTCCAGTTATTTTCTGCTGGACGCTGTGCGAACATCCCAAAAGTAACCTCTTGTCTTAGGAATAATTGCACGTGTATTTGGAGGTTACTAGGCTTTGGTCCCTTGCTACAGCTTAAGAAACTAGTGAAGTTAGAGGTAGCAGTACGAAGTACAGAGCTGCAGACATGACACACAATTCCCATTGTAGCATGAAATCATCACCTGCTCAAAGGAGCTGCATTGGTATAAAAAGAGTATCCCAACTAAGAGGCCCTCATCTGAGCCAAGGGCCCTTGTTAAATTTAATTCGCCACCACAAGGACTAGAGTATTCGTTACTTAAGGTAATACTAGAACAGCCATCCAAAAAGCTGTCAAAAAAAAGGATGTTGATGAATTTATTACCTGAATGAGACCTATTTACAATAGTTACAATTTACAATAGTTACAATTTACAATAGTACAATATCCCTTTTCTTTTAATCTCTGTGGCAGGTTTAGTTTTTGCAGGAAACAGCAAAAATGATAACCAGTTAGCAAGAGCAAGAGATTTGTGAATCTTACTCTGCAGCCAGTTTATTTATAACATTGAGAAATGGTGTAAGTAACCCCCTGCACATAAAATGCAACTGTTTATTGTGCTGTGAAATTTAACGATGCTGAGAACTGAGTGTAATTGATTTATAATTCATGCGAAAGTTAAAAATGATGATCTAACAACTTTAAAACATAAGTATTTTGGCTTGCTAAACATTCGGAGTTTTCTTTGCGTAATGCGTAATGCTTTGTCTTTTTGCTTTATTACCTCTTTAAAAATGTAATTTCATTGTTTTGTGAGTTTACTATCACTTTCCCTTAATTGTATTTTTTTTAATTTGTGTTTATAGGCTCCGTCTAGACTACTCTGATAGGCTCCATTCATTTCTGTAAAGAACTTTTAATAAGAGGAAGTATTTTTGTACATTAAAATTTTTTAGTTGCCAAAAAAGGGAGAGTCCAATCACGTGTCGTTTGGTTCCTCACATAAATGATTTCTCCATTATGATACCGGAGTTTTACAAGGTAATCAGTGAATTTAATTTTTTCTGTGGTTTTTTTTCCCCCCTTTATTTTCTTTTTAGTTATTTAATTTCTATCCATTCCTTGGATTCCTCCTCAAACCTCACAAGCTGATACTGAAAAAAGTAGAAGAGGTGTGTGTGATCTTAAGGAAGTGCATCAAGGAAAGCAAAGAAAGTATTAATGAAAACAACCTGACGAGCTACATTGATGCACTGGTATTCAAACAAGAGGTATTTCAACAACATGACGACGCCTAGTGTGGTATCTTATACAGAGATGCTCCGTGTTACTTGTCTAATGAACATGCTGTACTACGGTCTATATGAAAATATTTAAATTTTTGGTAAACATCCTCCTATTTTAATATGTTAAATACTGCTTACTGAAGGAAAAGCAAAAAAATAATTAACTAGACCATATCGCATGGATGTCTAAAACTTGTCCGCAGGTGCCAGCTACAGTCCCTTCCTTGCTGCAGAGAGAGAGAGAGAGGGAAGGGTAATGTCATTTTTCCAACACACTCCGGGCAGACGCATCCCTACCTACGGGCACGGGAAGAGGCAACAGATTCCTGGTTGCAGAGATGCAGAAGTTCCTGTTGTGCAACCACATCACCTGCTCCCATGTAGTGGATTTACCAACAGGAATGATAGTGTGGAAGTACAGCAAGGAAGGATTAGTCTTTATTTGTCCTTTTTCTCCAAGCGTTTGCATCCACGTACTTGAGATGGGTGGTGGGCAGGATGGGTACTTGGGCTCGACGCTTTGTGCAAGTGCCTCAGGTGTTGCACACAGGAACAGCATGAAGCAGGGCCAGCAGAGTTGATGTGCCAATGGTGTCCTCGGTTTTCCTGCGACTCCTAGAGTGCCTGGCACACTCCCGGACAAACCCCATCTCCCCAGCTTGGGAAGGCACTGTCCTGCACCTCTCAACAATTATCACCTTCTTAGGATGCCCAAGCAGGGGATGCAAGTCCTGAGTCAATTAAGTAACCACTGCCCAGAGCAGATAAATGTCATGTGATGTTGGAAAATTAGTGAATTTGTCCAGTTAGTTCATTTTCTGGGGGCAAAATCTCAAGTGTGAAAATATTTTTGCTGAAAACTGGAGGATTTCTGTAATGGTATGTCAATGCAGTGCACCTTGGCGCCTGTAGTTCACACACATCATACTGTAGTGTCGCTGAAGACTACATTGCCCATCCTAGTTCTCACTTTTCATGCTAACAGTAGCGGGTTTTTTTCCTTTTTATTTCCCTGAAGGAGCAAAATAAAAGCAATATGCTTTTTCACGATGCAAATGTTTTGGCCTCTGCGCTTGACCTGCTCATGGCTGGCACTGAGACCACATCCACGACATTGCAATGGGCCATCCTGCTGCTGATGAAGTACCCCGAGATTCAAAGTAAGACACCTTCATGGTTTTGCTTTTCTTATGAAGGGTACTGAAGTACTCTGCAGTGACTTCGTAAGTGCGGCTCACCTGTAGAAGCTTTTGTAGCCTCTCATGCATCCAAAATCTAAGCATCTAGGACCTCTCCACTTCTGTCCAAGCATTGTATGCTACCATTCAGGACCAAAGGATCTGAGGGGTTGTTCCCTCTCTGCTCCCAGGGGCTAGGCAACCTCCTGCCCTGGGGTAGTCCAACCAACAGTCAGCACGAGCTGGGATTTGGATGTGCTTTACCACTGAGGGAGACTCACTTCATGGCTTTCCTTTGCCCTGCAGAAAAGGTGCACACAGAGATTGAGCGAGTTCTTGGCCCTCGTTCCTTGCCTACCTTTGAGGACCGGAAAAACATGCCATTTACCAACGCGGTGATCCACGAGGTGCAGAGATTTGTCACCCTCCTGCCACATGTTCCACGGTGCACCGCTGTTGACACCCACTTTAAAGGCTACTTCATCCCTAAGGTACTTGCTGCTCTCCAGACAAAGAGGAGTGTGCAGCACACCAGTGACCCACAGGGCGAAATGTCACAAGGAGTGGGGGAGCTTGAAGCACAGGGCTTTTGGTGAGGAAGAGCCAGTTCCCTAATCCCCCATCTTCTCTGTGTCTGATGGCAGTGTGACTTCAGGGCTATGGACACAACTTCCCATTTCCCATAACTCAGTCTTAATAATCTGGAGTCCGTTCTTTATTCTCTTCACTCTCCATTGCCCTTCATGCCCTGTAGAGCAGCTCACCCTCTGGTCATTGCCTTGCTTGAGACAAGTAGAGTAGCTGGGCGGGAAAGAAGCCTGGTCCACATCCTTCTTCTGCTTCATAATTCAGGAATAAACAACAACAATTGTTTAATCACTTGTTAGTAATTCCAGTGAACTGGGCATCCCCACTAACTGAGGGTCATATGGTCATGTACAAGCCTAGAAATTCCTTCTTCAGAGGTAGAAGTTTGCTTGCAGACAGAGCCCAAGGGGAGGAATGGTTATGTGGCTGAATGGGCAAAGCCAGAAGCTTGCTACACATGCTAAAGCAGAGCGTGGTTGTGCTGCAGGGAACAACAGTGATTCCTCTGCTCACCTCCGTGCTGCTGGATAAAACGCAATGGGAGACGCCAGATGAGTTCAACCCTAGCCATTTCCTTGATGCAGATGGGAACTTCATAAAGAAGAAAGCATTCCTGCCCTTCTCCACAGGTAATGAAAGTGTTTGATCCTGCAAAGGGCACTGAGTTCCCACTGCCCCTCAGAAGGTCGTAGCCAAGGGGCAGGATCAAAGCGTCTGTTGGGAATGTCAGTGGTGGGGATGGTTTAGAAATAGCTGCCCAGGGTTTTGATGACTTGCACACAGCCCCTTGGCCTACACTGGGAGGCACACTGGGTCCTGGTGTTTATAGACACCACTGGGACCTACAGAAGACTTAAGGCCTTCAAGCAAGAGTTCAGCCTTCCCTCTGCCTTGCGAAGGCCAGTTTCTAGGGTGTCCCAGGTCAATTCCTTGCAGGCTCAGGGTGAAACAGCCCTGTTCAAATGCCTGTAGGAGACTAACAGTGATGGCTACTGAATATCATGCCACACTATTTTGCATTTCTGAGGCCTATACTGTCCCTCACACTAACAAGTAGTAGGGAAGAGGTGTCAGGTTGAGCCACCGCTTACCCAAACACTCCACCAACAGCCATGCTTTTGGCATTGCAGGGCGGAGAAACTGCATTGGAGAAAGTCTTGCCATGATGGAGCTCTTCATCTTCTTCACAGGCTTGATCCAGAAATTTACTTTTAAGCCTCCACCTGGGGTCACAGAATCTGAGCTGGACACGACTGCAGAGGCTGGATTCACCATGAGACCCCATTCACAGTGTGCCTGCGCTGTGCTACGCCAATAAGCCCAGGGCTCTGAACTGAGAAAAATCCACATAATTGTCTTGTGTGGAGCCTAGCAGATGCACAAAGGGGAAACCAGATCCCTGTCCAGTAGATACAAGTAGAGTTGTCTTACTCCAAACCTTGCCAGTGCTGGCTATATGCTTAAAATATCTGTTGAACAAATATTTTTTCTAAGAAGCAGAGGAAGACTGGTGGGTAAGGTTACCTAGAAAATCCCAGACAGATACATGACTGGAAATGACAGGACAAGTACTACTTTACACTTCAAATACACAACATAAGAAAGTTATTCTAGTTTTGAGCTTCTGGGAGAAGGTGATTCACAAGAGAGGATCATTTCTTCACTTGGAGAGCAATATTAGATGCAAATGTTGATCATCATCTAATCCCTGCTCTTTTCCCATTCCCTACTGCACACAGGATAAATTATTCCCAGATACCTGCTTTTTCTGTGTCTGATGGATGTTCCTCCAACATTTTGCAGACTTCTGGTTTTGAATCCCAGATGCTGAACCCTGGACATTTTAGGTACCCCTTGCTCTGCAGGATCTCAGCACAGTTCCTTGGGAGTCTTTGGCTCTTTCTGTGTACAGCTCTGCTATGCCTGCACTGATGTGGGGCTTAACAGCTCCCCCCAGCCAAGTGAAGACACTCACCCCGCTGCATTTTCACAAGGGTAGCTCAGATACATAAGCACAACTTTTCAGAGCTCCATGAACAAGCAAGCATGCAAACGTTGCAAAGATGTTTCTAAAAAGCTCTTTCCTTAAGCAGCACAGAAGCTGGGCAGATCTGGGCAAAGTGACAGAAAACCTGTCCATCTCCCCTTTCCTTCTCCCAGGTTTCTGTAAGATTTGTCAGGACCCTATCTTTTCCCAATATCCCCATATCTTCTCCTCCTCCTCTGAGATGACTAGAGGTGGAGCCTCATCACATCCCCTCACCAGTGAAGGCAACAGGACTCCTTTACAGCAGCTGGCGTCTTCCTTGGTCTGAAACGCTGAGTGAAGGAGCTGATAGCACTGCAATGGAAGGTGGGTTGAGCCATTGTCCCACAAAGTGTTTGAGCTGGTTAACTCCAGGGAGGGATCCTAGTCTGCTGTACGATGGGGAGAAGACTCCTCCTGTTCCCTGCAGACTACCTGATTTTCCAGGTTAATGGTAAATAAACGGTGCCTATGTCTTTGCTCCCAGCCTTGCTCACAGCTGAATGCAGTTGGACTAGGGGTGCATAAAGCCTCAAGGCTTAGCTCTGCCCTCCTTATCCAGCCCTAATTTGTGGTTGGTAGGGCTTTTTACCCCAGTAAGGACTGCAGGGCTGGGCTGTCTGTGACTCAGAGGGATCGTGGTGCCATCTCGTGGCAAGAAGAAAATAGAAATTCTGTTCTGCACGATGGTATTGCCCTGGTCAGTGCGCAGAAGGGCTGCAGATACAAGGCAGCCCTCCTTTTACAAATCTTTACAGATGCTGCAGTCCTTTACCTGATCATTGCCCCTCTGAGAGCAGGAGCACCTGGTCCCAGCATCACGCAGCGCTAGGGATGGCAGGCTGGGCTATGGGACGTGCTGCCCAGCCAGCTGCATGTGGCATGAGCCACAGACACAGTGTGAGTTGGATTTGTTCAGATCTTACCTTAAAAATCAAGCCACCTGTCCTGCCCCAAGATGTTTGCTTTCAATTCAGGTCACTCTGTTGCAAGGCATAAACATGTTTTGCAGCTAGAGGGAAGACCCTCAGGGCCACTGAGGAGTACGGGAAATGGTATTTCCACCCCTGAGAGCCAATGATTTCTGTGAGATTAATCTGTAGCTGAGTCATAATCAATGTTCTGCCACCGTTTGGCTGAACAAATAAATGGGAGGCAGGCACTTTCTTTTGCGGAGATATATTCAGCTGTCTAATTCAGTGTGCTGGGGAGTGATCACTTCCATCTGCTAACACAGGCACAAGTAGGATGCACTTTCCAAAGGAATCAGAAAAACCTGTTTCCTATGGATGTTTGCACCTGGTAGCTCATGACTCTTGTTGAGGCACAGGTATTGCGCAGTCTGCTGGATTTCTGTACGTGGGCAGCACTGCCGCAGGCTTTGCCGGGCAGTGCCAGTGCGGAAGGTGGTGTCCAAACAGAGCAGGCTCTTAAGGCTGCTATGCCATGTAGGAAGGGATCCAGCTCTCACCTTCAAAGCCAAGATGCCGAGAGTTCATGGCAAGGGGTCAGGTCTGAGGTTCCACTAGCGAATTCATGCAGTTTTGAACCCAGCCCAGTTTTGTCCCCCGGGAGCACTAGTTTGTTGCATATCTGTCTTTTGAGTTCATACTACTTTTGGTGGGGCTAGAGCAGGAACAGTCCTGGCCCCTCTGAAGCCAAGGGCACAAGTTTGTTGTTTTGGTTTTTTTTTTTTTAAATTTCAGCAAGGCCAAGACTTCCTTCATTGAGCTGATATGTGGCTTGCTCCTTAGTTGCTTTACCTGTCTCTCCCTGCCTTCTCTGAAGAAGACCCCATCCTGCTGCCACCACTCCTCAAGAGTGACGTTGGCAGCAGGTGATGCTTTGGGAGAACAAGAGGTGAGAGGGTCAGGGTCCAAGGCACTAAGCAGAAGGACAGCATCAGCATCAGTGAAGCTCTGGTGGGGACCTTTCATTCAGCCTCTGCAAGCAAGAGGCAAAGACAAAAAAACCTGAAAAACCAAGGCTAACCCCAGGACTGACTAGTAACCCATAGCTGAGCACAAAGGGAGAGCTTTTTGCCCTGGAGAAACCACTCTGCAGATATGGAGGGTCTCCTGTTCAGCTGTTTTTTAAGTAGGATCAGGGTATGTGAACCTGTGAGATAAAAGCAAAACTTAAAATATTTGCCGTCACTCTGTGCTCAGGATCAACCTTTTATGGCATTTGCATTTCTGTGTAATGCAAAGTTGGGTGGCAGGCATATGAAATATAATGAAGACATGGGATGAAAACTTTATTGGGTTCCCATGAAGGGGGAAACAAACACTATGATAAAGCATATGATAAGATAATGCATATGGAGAAGTGGCAATTCACAGACAGATAAGTGGATAAAAAAAATCTCCTGAGCTAAACATCAACTGGACTAAGATTGCAGAATATGATTGCAGACAGGAGTGCTACAGACAGGGACAACAGCCAGACAAAGCTGCAGAGGGAAGGAAAACAACGTAAACCAGGTCTCATCTAATCCCTGATCCTAATTCTGTGTGTGTGTGTGTGTGTGTGTGTGCAATACAAGCACTGTAAAATTAGTCACCATTTGCAAGGAAATTGCATGGCTGGTTCCAATGGCCAGACCATTCCAAATACCGGCTTGACTGCTGATGTTGGCTCGTAACATTACCCAGGAGGTCTGAAGAGAGGAACAGCGTTTGCTCCTATTTAACAATGTTAGGAAAGACAGAGATCCATAAACCTAGAAATGGGTCTAGTTTATTTTTCTGGATCATTAGCCTTTTATGACTGGTTGCTGGTACAAATCTCATGTGGCCTTATGATTTAAACTGCAAACAAAGAAATGTAGATCTTGTTTCTTTCAGACGGTGAAGCAGTGTTGAACTTGGTGGTAGCAGCACTTGCTTATCTAAACAGGTTTGCAGACTCTGGGGCATCTTTCAGGACACTGTTCCAAGGCAGAAATAACCTCATCCTCAAATCACATGAATCAATCTGGTTTTTTCACTCTCAGTGTTTAACTTGGCTGCCTAGGCTAGTAGGATTTTGCTAGAAGCTATGGGTAATCAGAGAGCTTGGAAAAGTTCACAATGTACCTATGGATGGTTCAAGTATGTGACGCACAGTGTATTTCTGTGGCTTCCAGCAAATGGCACTGCATCTTTCCAAAGGATTTTAGCCAGACTTCTGTGACATTATGAACGCCACTGCTTTTTCCTGGGATCCTGGGTGTCACAGCTACTACTCATGGGCTGCACCCCCATCACCAGACCACCTCCTTGGCCCCTCCATCAGCTCCATGCACAGTCTGTCTTAAGAAGTGTGTTGATGGTATCCACCCGAGAGTACTGAGGGAGCTGGCAGAGGAGCTCACCAAGCCACTCTCCATCATTTACCAGCAGTCCTGGTTAACAGGGGAGGACCCAGACGACTGAGGCTTGCCGATGTGATGCCCATCTACAAGAACAGCTGGAAGGAGGATCCGGGGAACTACAGGCCTGTCAGTCTGACCTCAGCACAGGGGAAGATTATGGAGCGGTTCATCTTGAGTGCACACACCAGGCACATGCAGGACAAGCAGGGGATCAGGCCCAGCCAGCATGGGTCCATGAAAGGCAGGTCCTGCCTGACCAACCTGATCTCCTCCTATGACCAGGTGACCTTCCTAGTGGGTGAGGGAAAGGCTGTGGGTGTTGTCTGCCTGGACTTTAGCAAAGCCTTTGACACTGTCTCCCACAGCATCCTCCGGGAGAAGCTGGTGGCTCATGGCTTAGATGGGGGTATTCTTTGCTGGGTAGAAAACTGGCTGGATGGCCAATCTGCCGGAGGGTAGGAAGGCTCTGCAGAGGGACCTGGACAGGCTGGATCGATGGGCTGAGGTCAACTGTATGAGGTTTAACAAGGCCAAGTGCTGGGCCTGCACTTGAGTCACAACAACCCCATGCAATGCTACAGGCTTGGGGAAGAGCAACTGGAAAGCTGCCCAGCAGAGAAGGACCTGGGGGTGCTGGTCAGCACATGGCTGAGCCTGAGCCAGCAGAGCGTGCCCAGGTGGCCAAGAAGGCCAACAGCATCCTGGCTTGTGTCAGCAATAGTGTGGCCAGCAGGAGCAGGGCAGGGATTGTGCCCCTGTGCTTGGCAGTGGTGAGGCCCCACCTCAAATATCGTGTTCAGTTTTGGGCCCCTCAGGACAAGAAGGACATTGAGGTGCTGGAGCGTGTCCAGGGAAGGGCAACGGAGCTGGGGAAGGGTCTGGAAGGAGAAGTCTGATGAGGAACAGCTGAGGGAGCTGGGAGTGTTTAGTTTGGAGAAGAGGAGGCTGAGGGGAGACCTTATCGCTCTCTACAAGTACCTGAAAGGAGGTTGTGGTGAGGTGGGGGTTGGTCTCTTCTCTCAAGTCACTAGCAATAGGATGAGAGGAAATGGCCTCAAGCTGCATCAGGGGAGGTTTAGATTTGATGTTAGGGAAAATGTCATCCCTGAAAGAGTGGGCAGGCATTTGCACAGGCTGCCCAGAGAGGTGGTTGAGTCTCCATCCCTGGAGGTGTTCAAAATACGGTTAGACATGGCACTTCAGGGAATGGTTTAGGAGGCCTGGGGTGCTGGGTTGATAGTTGACCTTGATGATCCTAGAGCTCTTTTCCAACCTTAATGACTGTATGATTCTATGATTTGTCAGAACATGATCATGGTTTCTAATTCATCCTATGCACCTCTTCACAGCACAGGAGCAAAGAGGTGGTCAGCAACCTATGGGGCAGATGTAGCAGTGGGGGGCAGTGGAGTGGGTATGGATGGAGACAGTGGGCAGGGGATATGAAAGAAGGTGATGTGGCAGGATGCAGGGTGGAGAGTCCTAGCATAGCAAAGTTTGATCTAAGCAGCTTCCTCAATTGTTGGGCTGCTCTTCAGCAAGGCTGTGCTTATTCACGCAGGACAGCACAGGTTGCCTGAGGCTGAGGCCTTAATGTGAAAGTGGTTTGGGGGACAGTAAGGTCCAAGTCAGACTCTGAAACTCCTGGCTGGGGTTGAAAAGTAAATGTCTGCAGCAACCCTACAAAGAAGACAAAGAGTTCCATCTTGGCAAGGCTTTCTCCAATGCAGTTCCTTCGCCCTGCGGATGAAAGCAATGTGTTTACTTGATGGAAAGATCAAACTAGAATATTTGCCATGGACATGTTGGCATCTGAGATGTTGCAATGGAAGCAGGAGTGAAACCTTGAAATGCACCAGAGCGTTTTGGAGCAGAGGAGCCCGTGTTGCTAAAGGTAGCTCTCCCGGTCACACTGGTACAGTGTGCCCGTCTGGTCCCTTTTATCCCACGGCTACCTGCAGCAGCAAGTCACAGCCATGTTACAGGGTTAATATGCATTTATGATGTACCCTCTCCTCTCCTTATCTCTTCCAACTCTCTCAACATCTTTAACCCTTTCTCTTTAAAGAGCAGCCTGACAGAAAAATGTCACCTCTTCCCAAAGCGGAATTGTTTGAAACTCACTCTTCCTGTGGAATTTATTCTAATATCCCACTTTTCCAAATGACTGTGTTTCTTCTTTCCTACCCCCAATTTGTGTAAGATTCCCCTCCTTTGCATGTTGGTCCCTGTGTGGCTGAAGCACTTGGTGGACAGCGAGAACTGGCTTCCTAACGTCAGAAGTCACTGCTGAGGGGCTGTGGTTGGAGCATGTTCTGGAATCCCTTCAAGCCATCCTTTCAGGGGAACAGCTGGAAAGTTTATGGGTGCGCCGGAGGATTTGTAGGATTCTGCAGGAAATTTCCATTCATAGTACTTATGGGCTTCTGCAGTGCTGAGATTTATTAAACTCCGACCAAGACTGCTCCAGCCAGCTGTGCCCTCTCATAATGCATGCTGCTGCAGCCGTGGGGACATGGGCTGGGAGCCGGCATTTCTGGAAATGAGCAAACTTTGGAAGCATTTATAGCTGTCGGGAAGGCAATGCGTGATATTTCTTCTTTTAGGATGGCTCAGGGGAGAGTTTCTCATATCTAACAACTGTTCCTACCATTAGCTCAGTTTAAGTCCCAAGGGGGTTGGGTTTATGAGCCTCCAGGGAAAGAATGTTAATCATATTTTGCAGGTGAAGTTAAAAAATATTAAGTTATTAAAACAAAAAAAGAAAAATTTGTGACTTGACCAAAATGACAGACGGAGATAGTGTCAGGATGCCAAGTGCTCTATCACCTTCTCTAACAACGGGGCTGTGCTTCTTCCTCTAAAAGAACAGGTCTTACTGGGAATTCTTGGGACCTCTTAAAAGTGCCACTGGAAGAATCCCCACCCAAGGTGATTTTTAGGAATAATTCAGGGCCTTGGATTTAAGATTTCACTGAGTAATACAGTTTGGTGTACTCGGTCCTACATTGGGTCTCTGCTGGCTATGATACCCAGCCAAGGTGCAAGGCTCTCTTCCTTGGCTCTGGTGGGCAGTGGGTGAGGCCTTGTCGAGACCATTGGCACATGGGACTTGCCTCAAGACAGGACTTGCAGGTCCCTGGGCTGTACCCTCACTTCCAGGAGAGGTCAAAAACCCTGTACACGTAGCTATGCTGGCATCCTCACCAGTCGTGTCTGGTTATCCACCTACTGACAGCTTTGAGGCATTTTTCCACCATCTTTTGGATGCATTATATCTCTTTGTCATCTCTCCTGTTGAACCTTTGGGAACCAACCCTTTCAGTGGTGGGAGAGGTGTGCTCTGAGAGCAGCCACTTGCCTGGATGCAGAATAATTGACTCCTTTCAGTTGCCTTGTTGCTTATTGACCAAGTTAAAGGCAGTAGTTAGCCATGAAGGCACCGTTAATGTATCTTGTAATAAAATGGTCCTGCCGTAGCTTCAGCTCTGTGCAGATCAGCCCTTTAGTTACCTATGGAGAAGGGCAGGAAAGCCTCTCTCTTTACAAAATTCCCTTCAGCATCAAGGAAGTGGTTGGGGTTGAACTGGTGTGGTGTTTCCCATTGCGTCTTATCCAGCAGCACTGAGGTGAGTGACGGGATTACAATTATACCCTGGAAGAAAAGTACATGAAGGCACAAAAGATAGCAAAAGTGCTCTTTTTGTTCATTTTGTGACACAGACTTCAGTGTCCCAAGAGATTTGCTCCACCCAGGGTAGGTAGAGACCCTGAGGGTTTTATCCCATCAGCCAGTAGAGAAAAGTCGGTGAGATCTTCCTAGCAGTGCCAAGGATTGAAGCCAAACCCCACATGGTGCTGTGAAAACCTCAAGCAGAGGGTCAGATTCCCTGGCACATACTTCACTGTGCAGATGGCATCAAGGAGGTAAACCAGGGTCACCTGTGCAGTGAGGAAGTCCTGAGCATGAGAGGGACTGAACTGAGTCCTACAATACCAATCTCTCTGCACTCATCATAGTCACTGGAGAGGAAGAGACTCTTCTGGGGGTGATTTTGGATGCTTATTTTGGGCTTCAGTCTTATAACTCCCTCTAAAGAAACCAGTCTTCAATGGCACTGGCAAAAATGAGGTGGTGTGTTCCTGGGCTGGAGCAGTTACCTACCTTGGGAAGGAAGTAGCCCCTGAAGTGGGTGTCAACAGCAGTGCAGCGGGGAACATGGGGCAGGAGGGTGATAAACCTCTGCACTTCGTGTAGCACCGCATTTGTAAATGGCATGTTCTTCCGATCCTCATATGTGGCCCAGCTTCCAGCTTTGACGGTTCTCCCAATCTCCTCCTGCACCTTTTCTGGAAGGAACAAACTCATTGGATTCCAGCAAGGAAGCCAGTTCCAGATTTGGTTTTGGGAAAACCCTATTTCTTCAGGGTATGGAGAGAGAGGATTCTTAAAACATCAGCCTGGGTTTACCTGCTCTATTTCTAGTTCAGGCATGTGGATGGGTTATTTCCCCAGCGTCACACTGATCTCCACTCAACCTCTCTCCCAGCAAGGCACAAGGACTATTTGGTTGTGACTTTGATCAGGATCTAATCACATCAGGAGTTCATAATAATAAACAGTTGGGATTCAGCTTTTAAGGCAAAAGAGCTCCTGTGGATCTGAGGCCAGGCCTCTCCCCTCCCCATATCTGCCACGGATGGAGCATAGGTGAAAGGAGCTCACTTTGAATCTCTGGGTATTTCATCATCAGCAGGATGGCCCACTGGAGCGTTGTGGCTATGGTCTCTGTTCCTGCCATGACCAAGTCAAGTATGGATGCTATTAAGTTGTCATCATGGAAGAGGCTGTCTTTCTTGTTTTTCTCCTTGAAAAACACAAGTGGTAAGAAAGTTTTAAAACCAGTCTTAGTATTTAGCAAGCTTGGGAAATACTGCATATCCTACAACACTGTTGACTACGATCTTGTGTTCATCACAAGATGAATTCTTGTGTTCATCCTTTGTCACTATGTTTCCTCCCACATCCAATAAAAGATGGAGATTCTCCTTAGCCCTCCTTTTGTTGCTAATGTATTTATAGAAACATTTTTAACGGTCTTTTACAGCAGTAGCCAAATTAAGTTCTAGCTGGGCTTTGGCCCTTCTAATTTTCTCCCTCCATTACGTCAAGACATCCTTGTAGTTCTCCTGAGAGGCCTGCCCCTTCTTCCAAAGGTCATAAACTCTCTATTTTTCCTGAGTTCCAGCCAAAGCTTTCTGGTCAGCCAGGCCAGTCTTCTTCCCTGCCGGCTTGTCTTTCAGCACATGGGGATGGCCTGTTCCTGTGCCTTTCAGAGTTCCTTCCTGAAGAATGTTTAACCTTCCTGGACTCCTTTGCCCTTCAGGACTGCCTCCCAAGGGACGCTGTCTACCAGGCTCCTAAGCAGACCGAAGTCTGCCCTCTGGAATTCCAAGGTAGCAGCTCTGCTGACACCCCTCCTTACTTCTCTGACAATTGAAAACTATCATTTCATGATTGCTATGCTCAAGTCGGCCTCCAACTGTCACATCACCCACAAGTCCTTCTCCATTTACAAAAAACAGGTCCAGTGGGGTGCCTTCCCTAGTTGGCTCCCTCACGAACTGTGTCAGGAAGGTCTCTCCCACACACTCCAGGAACCTCCTGGACTGTTTCCTCCCTGATGTATTGTTTTTCCAGCAGACATCTGGTAAGTTGAAGCCCCCCATGAGAACAAGGGCTAGCAATTGTGAGACTTCTCCCAGCTGCATATAGAATATTTCATCTGCCTCTTCATATTGGTTGGGTGGTCTATAACAGGCTCCCACCAGGATATTTGCCTTGTTGGCCTTCTCCCTGAGTCTTACCCATAAACACTCAACTCTATCATCACCATCATCAAGCTCTGGACAGTAAAAACACTCTCTAACATACAGGGCTACCCCACCACCTCTCCTTCCTTGCCTGGTCTCTCCCCTGTACAGAAGGCGATTCAGCTAATCCTGGCTTTGAGGGACTCCCCCTGCCCAAGGGCAGGTTTGAATCCCCAGCAATGTTCAAATGAACTTTCAGGCCATTTCTGCTGGCTTTTAGGACTTTACTGACCCTTCCTCTACATAGCTGGGTAGAATACTTCGTGCCTAAGGTTGGCCCAGATATGGTTGGAAAGAAGAAAAAGCTCATATTTATTTAGCATTGAATGAAATCAACTCATGTCAAAACTGCAGAGTCTCTACTAAAGTAAGAGGCAGGGCAGGGCTAGAACTTGTATGGATGATTTATCTTGCAGCAACAGTATCAATAATTAATTGATTTGTTGTCATAAAAAGAAAGGCAGAGTCAGCTTTCATGTGAATTCATGCATTTTCTACTAAGAACAAGGAGCTGATCTCACATTATTAGTGCTGTTTCAGGAGTGAACTGAGACAGTGTCTTTCAATCATTAATTTTGATAGAAAAATCCCTGCAGTAAATTACACCAAGTGTAAGAGGCTGGTGTCTGATTTCAATACCACTAGAATAACTGCAAGGATTTCAATAGGTTTACATGACATGACTAAAATCATGACTCAGCAGCTGTTTTAGCTAGAAAAATCCAAAAGAGACATTGCAAACAGTCAACAGAGATAAGCAGTCAAATACCTCTTGTTGCTTGAATATCAGTGCATCAATGTAGCTCCTCACACTGTTCTCATTGATATCCTCCCTGCTTGCCTTCATGTATTGCCTTAAAATGACGCGCACATCTTCTATTTTCCCAAGCATAATCTTGTGGGTTTTGAAAAGAAATCCAAGGAACGGGTAGAAATTGAAATACTAATGAGGAATTAAGAAAAGAGAAGCATTAAGTCTGCAAAAATATCAACATGCTGAAACAGCTTCTTCCTAAGGCGTGACACATCAGTCGAGTTTTGTCTGGCAGTAGTAGTATCTTAGCATCCCAGGGACTTTTTGGGCATTTTCATAAGGGAGAGCTTTGAAACCTTTCAGCCTGTATTTAGTACTACCTAATTTTAAGCATTTATGCTGTTCTGTGGGAACAGATCCTCTGCCAGTAAGAGCCTGGCCAGCTTCTCAACAGAGTTGGGGCTCCAGTGTGCCAGGCCACCAGTCAGTTTAGATCAGTAGAAGACTGGTTAGTTTTTTCCAACATCGGTTATGATGGATGGGGTATGATAATTTGAAGATAAGCAGAGTTTTCCTGGTACTCTCCAAGGAAGCATTTTTAATGCAGTCTGTGAAATCTCACTCACCTGGACATCAACACTGAATGTGCCTTTTTAGAAAATGCAGCAAAGACAAAGAAAGCCTAGATGGTGCAAGTATGTTGAAGAAACAAAAAAAAAAAAATCTGACAAGCTAAAATAACCACAGTTCAGTTCTCACGTTAACTCCACACAGGTGTGCAGGATGGTTCAAAAGGAGAGTAGCAAAGGTGACTCTGGCTGCACCCTTGTAGTGACCAAGGTGGAACGACAGAACTGTCACATTTTAGGTGTAAAGGCTGGTTCAGAATATCTGAAAACTGCTGCACCGAATTCTGTTGTTTGGGTGGCTCACAAATGTAATGTGCCAGTGTAAAAAAAGTGTTAATCTGTGGAACAGGTTACTTACGTTCAAGTATGGAGATCCCAGAAGAATCATAACTTCATCTATGAGTCTTAAGAGAGTGAGAAATGTTGGGTCCTTATAGTCAAACCTGTCCCCAAACAGCATGATGAAGGTGATGTTGATTGGAGCACAGTTGAAGGACGTCAGGCTGAAAGGTTCCCCTGCAACGGGAGGGGGATAGAAATATTAGTGAGATGTTGCAGCAGCAGTGACACATATGAGGCTGTACCGCACCGTGATGGTCTCCAGCTCACCTTTGAAGGATTTGATCATCTCGATAAGGAAGTGAAGCTCCTCGAAAATTCTCCCTTCTATCATTTTTTTCCCCATGCCGAGGTTGCGCATGCTGCATACGGTGAACCTCCGCGTTGTTCTCCACAGCTCCCCGATAGAGAAGAACAAACCTGGGCAGGCCGTGAGACATCACCGCTGGGCTCATGCACGGAGGAGCCCCGCCGCACGAAACAAAATAGGGGACTGGATGAAGAGGGATCTCCACAAGTGTTTCTGCTGCCCAGTTTCCCATGGATTTGGGGACTAAGGGTTTCCCATTTCTGTGTGCCCCATCCCTGTGTCCTCTCAGTTCCATTCTCCCAGTCTCACTGAGCCTGTAGTTTGGGAAAAACAAGCTTGCACCCAACCCAGTCTGCCCCAGCCCTCTCCTGAGTGCAAGATAAGCAGGTACGGCTTTCAGACCAGTACTGGTTGGCTGTAGAGCTGGGGAGAGATGTTGGTCTAAGTCACACAACCTTTCTGACCCTGTCTGGTTGCAGATCTAGGGCCTCAAGCAACAACCTGGTATCTTTGAAGCTTCTCCCTTTGTCCTATTCGAGTCATAAAGATATTTTATCTATGTGAGACAGGATAATTCAGCCTCTTCAACCCTGGCTAATGAACACTGTATTTTCAGCAGTGGCAAAAATACTATCACTTTGTAGAGGTCGCTGAGCTCATGCCCTGATGCTCACTAACGCCACCAAGCAGGGATGGGTATTTCATCCTGTCAGAGTGTTGGAAATAGCAGAAGGAAAAAATGTGTCAATAATCCAAAGACTATCTTAGATTGTGTCAGTTCAAAAACTGGATTCCAGCACTTCACACCTTCATCTTGGCTGCAAGGTTTTAAAATGTGTTTGCTTTTTCTAGAATAAACAATATTTTAGAGCTGCATTGTTTTATTTTGGAAAGCAAAACTTCTTTCTCTAAAAATATCAAAGCAAATTTCTAAACTTTTTTTTAAATTTTTTTTTTAAATTCAGGCACTTTCATCTGGATAATTCATTTTCTGCAAACAGCTTTGGAGTCAACAAATTGGCAGTTTCTGAAGAAAAAGTTTCATTGGAAAATCTGTGACCACTGTTACTTAGCAGCCCCTGTGAATTTACAGCTTTGGGTCACCTCTAAGTGAGCTCAGTCTTGGGCTGAGAAGGTAAGTGTGAAAGGACTTATAGTGCAATACTAAGTCTCCCACAGGGATATTTTACATGTAAATTAGCTCTGAAAAATGCTTTTGTCCCCATCAATTCCTTTTCCTTATGTAGCGATAAATTCATCTATTGATATTATGGCTGGGTAATTTAATTTCTAATTGTAATCCCAACTTCAGCCTGTGACCAGCATATAAAGCTGCCTTTTGGATGCTCAGAGCTAAAGCCTCAGCTGAAGCAGGGGGTGGAAATACAAGGCAAAAAGTCCTCCAAAATACTCAGTTGCCCTGGGAAAAAACATGAAGTTGTTTGTGGGGCAAATTTCCAGCCTCAGCCTATTGCTTCTGCCTGAACCTCTTTCACATGGTCCACCCAAGAGCTTTTGTGGGGAGGCAAGGCATGGAGGAATGATGATGTCCAAATTGTGGCACCTGGCAGTGGGA
Source organism: Phalacrocorax aristotelis (assembly GCF_949628215.1). Classification (NCBI taxonomy): domain Eukaryota; kingdom Metazoa; phylum Chordata; class Aves; order Suliformes; family Phalacrocoracidae; genus Phalacrocorax; species Phalacrocorax aristotelis. The sequence continues at coordinate 6,940,586 of NC_134285.1, forward strand.
GAAAGGGAAAAACCCTACCGCTCCAAACAGCCAAACCAGTTAGTCCAAAGTCCCCTGAAACCATGGGGAAGGTTTGTAAATATGTTGGTGGTGGAGAGCCACTCTCATTGATGTCTTACAGAAATTAACCCCAGAACTACCACGGTGCCTTTAAAAATCCCGCTCCTCACCCTCAAATGTTTAGGATATGATTGGCTTCAAATGCATTAGCAAAAATTATGGTAGTGAAAAGCCAGAAGGCTTTGCATGAAAGCAAGGAAAGCCAAATATTTTGTCAGCTTGGCTTCAGAAGGGTCCAAGGGGGATGTTTAAAAGCTGGGCTCTGGGGAAGCACAGTTAGGCTGGAACTAAGCGACGGTGCCGTCCCTCCCTCCCACCCCCGCTCATTTCTCTAGTACCGTTTCCATTCTGAATTTGGTCAAATATTGGGATGGATGGTCTGTCTACAAACTCCTCTGTGTAGTTCACAAGCGCCTCCCGCACAACTTCGTACCCGGTCAGGACCACAACTTTCTGGAACCCAAAGTGGAGGGTGAAGATGGGGCCGTATTTTTCCGCAAGCTGAAAAAGAGGCGAGCTGTGATGGTCAGGAAGAGAGGGAGCGTGCACGGGGCAAGCACCCCTCGCTTTCTAAAAGGACATATTACGTCCTGGTGCCCTGCTGGGAACGGCTGCGGAGCCGCTACCTGCAGAACAGTGCCTGTGAGCCAGAGCTCGTTGTGGTCAAACACGAGGCATTTTGTACAGATGCCTGGCTGGTATCCATATGGACTTTAGGGTTCTTGCCATGAAAGTACCCCCACCCCCAACAGTGCATTACTAATCTGGTTTTGCTGTTAAGGAGCAAGTAAGCTAAAAACAGGAACAAAACCAAAAACCACCTAGAATTAAAGACCGGACCTCAAATGGCAACACAAGATGGCAAACCAGAGAAAGATGAAAACAGAGAAGACATTTCAGTGCAAATAATGATGCTGTTGCACATGAAAGCTTTGGTACAATGCTCCTCTCGTACCAAAGCACTCCTGCATCCCTGCTACTAGGTCAGAGGAGCTGTTTTTCCCACACCAGGCTTTTAGTTTGCCCTGGATGACCACAAATTGCAAATTTGTGCCCCTCTGCTCAGACCTGCCTTCGGTACCTAGAGCTCAGCCAGGCACAGCAGGGAAACCCATGGCTGGAGTGGAAGGCTGCCCGAACCACTGGCTGTCCCCATGCTTGTTCATAAAATGATGCTCGTTTTGCACTGAAAGGCTCTGGAGATATCTTCACCAAGACACAGAGAGACTCTTTCACTGCCACATGCCTCAGGATAAATTCTCTGCAGGTCCCTGCCAAAGCTGTGCCTTCCTGGCAGCTTATAAAGCCTCAGGGGGCTGAAAATCCGCCAGGAGCACGCAGTCTTGCTGGCATGTCCTGCTTCTGTCTGCAGAGCTGCTGTGCTTTGCACTCCTCTTCTTGCCAAGGAAAGGGCTCTGCACAGAGCGAGGCAGGCTGACGGGGGAATCCACGCGCTATAAGGACTGTTGTGTGTGTGCCTGCCACTGTGTGCCTGTTTTACAGGAGTGGGACTGTCATGTCCCCCCAGCCTCTGCCCTTGTATCTCCTTGGCGCTGCTCTGGGGACGGTGGGAGGCTGACTACTGCTGCCTACCTCTGCCCTGCTGCTGCAGCTGCTTGTTGCTCCCTGGCAGCTTGAAAACAGCTCTCGGGGACAGCTGAGAAGAGTGGGCTGGGCTGGAGCAAGATGATGGGAAGCCACAGTCCAAACCTCCTGGCACAGTGTATGCAGGCAGCCGCAGCTGTGCCATGTCCACCGGCAGCTCTTGCACAGGAGAGGGGGGCAGCCCTCCGTGCCCCACAGACACCCCCATTAGGGTGCCCAGCCAAAACCCACTGGTGCCTGCTGCTCAATGCAATCACCATGTTTTGCTCTCTGTGGGTTGAGATGGAGGGATAACCCCTCTGGAGTAATCCTAAAGTAAAGGCAAACATAGGCAATACCAAATGTAGCCTAGCAGGTGATGAAAGCATGCGGAGGTAATTCCAAACCACCATTCAGAGACTGCAGCAATGTCTGCCCAGCCCCACTGGGTAAACTGACCCCAACCCTGACATTGCCCATAACAACACCAGGTGCCGGGAGCCTCACCCCATGGCAGTGCTAACCCACCGCTAGGCTGCTCCCAGGGAACCGCCAGCGTTTGCCGAGCACTGGCGTTACGGGAGCCGCGTCGATGCCTCGCTGTGAACTGCCGCTGTTTGTTCGCTCACTCTTTCCCTGACCCTGGCGCAGGTCGATCCCCGAGGGTGCTGTCTGCTCTGAGGGAACACTCAGCAGCTTGACATAAACACCCTGGGCTGTGCCAGCCTCGTCTTGCACTGAAGAACAATTTACCACCATAAGTGGGGTAAGTTGTCTTAATTGCAGGTTAATAGAATAGTTTACAGGCTATTCATTCTGATTCCTTAGCGCAACTTTTCCATCCCTCTCTTGCACTGCCATCTAGATTTTAATGCGTATCCAATTCATCAAGAGGGAAGTGGATTTTGCAATGGGGCATCTGGATTTGGCCCTCTCCAAAGCAGTTTTGGGGTCACTGCATCGTGGAATTCCCCCTGCCAGTTCTCCAGGGTGGAGGGCAGGGAAGCAATTTCATTCCATGTTAGTTATGTCCTCATGCTTTAAAAAATTTCTGGGTGTCCAAGCTGTCAAGTTAATATTTAAAATCCCACAAGCATTATATACTTCATGTACATTATCACAATTACATGAAGAAATCCCACATTACCCAGAGGTCTTTTTTTAATGGTTGATTGCTCATAAATTACATTGGATCAACTATAAGAAGCCCAGAAAAATATTATAAAGCAATTTTTACACCTTTATAATTTAGTTTGAATTTAAAAAAAAAAAAAATCCCCGAAGTTCTCACTGCTATATCCCAGGCAGCTTTAAAGTGCATGAGGGTCTGGATTTGGGGGTTTTTGTCCTACCTTCATTAGTGATTTATCTTGCCTTCTAAGATCCACCAAGTGCAGGTTACCAATGATCGGAAGAGGAGTTGGACCAGGAGGAAATTTAAAAGCTGAATTTTTATAGCCAGTTGAAAAATAGAGTACAGCTAATAATACTGCTGCACATAGCAGACAAATTAATGCAGGATCAGAAATAAATGAAATTAAAAAAGACATTTTTTAAGCAATAATCTGTTTCTGGGGGGGTTAGAAGCAATAAAAATGCAGTGGCACTGTTCAGTTTCTGCCAGCTGGCTTTCTGTTTGCTCTCTGCGATTGCTACAAGCACTCGATTCTTATTAAGGTTTGTAGAGTACCTAAATAAATACTGCATACTCCACCCTCTTTAAACACCTCAGAGAATGTGGTCTAAGCAGTTTGCAAAGCCTGTCCAGAAGTAAAGAGAGTTTCAAATTACAAACCCATGCATGTGTGTGCAAGAACACATACATGGGAAAAGGTGCTTGGCATTCCTCTATAACCTCCTCCTCCCTCTGAGACCTCAAGGTCCTTTATTAGCAGTACTATGACCCTCCAAACACTCCGCTGATACGGGGAAATAAAAAGGTTTCTCTGAATCCTATTAGTAACCTCCAGATTAAGATTTGGATAGGATTTGAGATCTCTGTGTTACCAGAGAGACAAGTAGTATCATTATGGGAGATTTTAGCTTTCTTGATGTCAAGTGGAGATCAAAGGTTGTTAATAATGGTAAAGCCCATGTATCCCTGGGGGTTGTGGCCCATAAACTTCTCCATAAAGTTGGCTCTGAACTGCCCAGAAGGGATGTGATTTCAGACTTTGTGTCTGAAGTAGAGGACATGTAACAGCTAGCTTGGATCAAGTGATCGTGAGTGGATTCATGAGTGGAATCAAAAGACAAAATTAGATTTGAAACCTCTGGGAGGATTCTTCATTTTGCAAGAGCAGCTTCTAAGAGATAGAGAGAAGTTAATGAAGTTAGTGGAGCCAGCTGACCTGTCAGGCTTCAGAAGGTGAAAAAAACAGAAGAATGGAATTATTTTAAGTCAAAGATATGAAACATCTGGAACTTGCATCCCTTATAAAGGTTTAAATCTTGTACAGAAGGGCTTGAGATCTACCTAGTTGAATAGTGGCTTTCAGGAGGATATTTGGAATAAAGAGCCAATGGAATAAGATTGTTCAGGGAAGAGAGAGTTGTCTGTACATGATCAGGAAGCACAAGGCTAGAGGTACATTTATCCAAAGGTTAGATCATATAAAGACTATTATTTGGCAAATATGGGTCCTCAGCCTTGCAAATGCAAAGAAGGTAGGGAAGGAAGTGGACCTAATGTGGAGGGCAGAGCCATGGTAGCACGGTCCCAAAGCTAACAGCTGCTTGGTAGCACACTGGAGCTGCCTGTGTGGTGTGGAGATGTTAGAGCGCAATAGCTGCCCAGAAGCAGAAGCAAGTGTGTTGCAACATTTCTGGGATTATTGTTTTTTATTAGTTTCCAAGAAATGGGCTGGAGGCAACGGTTTCCTCTAGAGCATGCCTAGGATGACTCAACCGTGCCTGCCCAAGTGAGCAAAGAGGCAGAGGGGCTGTAAAGACAGGCAAGAAGGATGAGGGCTGGCACAGGGAGCAGAATGTGGGCACTGCGATGAGAACTTGTGATGGCACGTGCTCTGCGCCCTGTGCAAAATGTTTGTTCCTGCAGGGTTTTGTTTGACCGGCAGCACCCTGCAGTGCAAAAGTTACATGTTGCTCTCCTTTTATTTCATGCTTGCCCTGGGAGCCGATGAAATCATAAAAAGGCCTTTCAGAAAGAGACTAAATTATCTCTGAAAAGCTGGAGGGAGTGTATGGGGGTTTTTAAAACCAGGGTCTGCGTGCAATGCATTAAAATGACAAAGGTAAGTCAAGCTCTTGCAATGACAAGAAATTCCTGTCTCAATAATGTGTCTGGTACATGTTTCACTCCAGAGCCGCGCTGCTACGTGCGCTCCTGCCTAAGCACACAGAGCCGAGCACAAAACACCTGCCAGGCACTGACACTGCTCCGGGTGCATTCCTGGGGCAGCCGGGCCCCTCAGGGTGCTCGCAGCCGGGTTGTCCTCAGTCCCTCCTGCCCACGTGCCAATCCTCTGCCACACCATGTGAAGCAGGTGGTGCTGGTGAGGTCGTGGAGCATGGGCATCATCCACTGACCCCCTAAGCACAGCCACTGCGCTGCCAGTCAGCCAGCCTGGGGCGAGCCAGCCAGTAAAGCACCAGCCCTGCACCCTTTGAATTAACCTAAATCCCCCCAAATCTCTGTGCCTTCCCTGCCAGTCCCATTTTTGACTAGTGGTGTATCCAGGGCTGCAGCCTCAGATAAATCCTGCTGGGTTTTACTGTGACGAGTTCCTCTGAAGCAAGGGCAGGAGCCACAGGAATCACTGTAAGAGGCCAGTCAGAGAGCCATCCAGAGCCACGTCCTGCCTCAGGCAGCAGCCAGACCCAGGGAGCTCCGAGGGCACTGTAAGATAATGTATTCCCCAGACAAGAAAATGGTTTTTTTCCTGGTTTTGTTTGTTTGGAGTCTGTTTTTATGTTGAAGTACATTGAATTGCATCCCTTATCCAGTGTTAAAAGGCTGTAACAGGCATAAAAATCTATTTCCTTCTGTTAGTCTAAATTCGCTGCCATTCACTTTAATTTTCCATTTTGCCTCTGTTATGAGAAAAGGTTGATAGAAGCAGATGACTCATCTCTCTGGGACATTGCATGGCCTTATTCTTCCTACTTCTCTTCTCCATCTGCACTTTAAGGTGAATAACCAAAGCTTCCAAGCCAGTATGCATGGGAAGGGTTTTCCTTCTCCATCATCATTTTTCTTTCCTCCTATTCCAACTTCTCCTAAAGTCAGTATATCCTTGATGTTCACAAGTCCATGGGGCCGGATGGGGTCCACCCAAGGATACTGAGGGATCTGGCATGGGAGCTCGCCAAGCCACTCTCCATCATTTATCAGCAGCCCTGGTCAACCAGGGAGGTCCCAGATGACTGGAAACTAGCGAACGTGATGCCCCTTTACAAGAAGGGTCAGAAGGAGGATACGGGTAACTGTGCCGGGAAAGGTCATGGAGCAGATCATCTTGAATGCCATTACACGGCACATGCAGGACACCCAGGGGATCAGGCTCAGCCAGCACGGTTTTATGAAAGGGAGGTTCTGCCTCACTAACCTGGTCTCCTTCTATGATAAGGTGACCTGCTTGGTGGATGACGGAAAGGCTGTGGATGTGGTCTACTTGGACTTTAGTAAGGCCTTTGACACTGTCTCCCACAGCATTCTCCTGGAGAAACTGGCTGCTCATGGCTTGGACAAGTGCACTCTGCACTGGGTTTAAAAACTGGCTGAATGGCCGAGCCCAGAGAATGGTGGTGGATGGAGTCAAATCCAGTTGGCGGCCGGTCACGAGTGGTGTTCCCCGGGGCTCAGTGTTGGGGCCGATCCTGTTCAATATCTTCACTGATGATCTGGATGAAGGGACTGAGTGCACCCTCAGTAAGTTTGCAGATGACACCAAGCTGGGTGGAAGTGTCGATCTGCTGGAGGGCAGGAAGGCCCTACAGAGGGACCTGGACGGGCTGGATCGTTGGGCCAGAGATTCAACAAGGCCAAGTGCTGGGCCTGCACTTGTGTCACAACAACCCCATGCAACGCTACAGGCTTGGGGAAGAGCAACTGGAAAGCTGCCCAGCAGAGAAGGACCTGGGGGTGCTGGTCAGCACATGGCTGAGCGTGAGCCAGCAGAGCATGCCCAGGTGGCCAAGAAGGCCAACAGCATCCTGGCTTGTGTCAGCAATAGTGTGGCCAGCAGGAGCAGGGCAGGGATCGTGCCCCTGTGCTCCGCACTGGTGAGGCCCCACCTCAACTACCGTGTTCAGTTTTGGGCCCCTCAGGACAAGAAGGACATTGAGGTGCTGGAGCGTGTCCAGGGAAGGGCAACGGAGCTGGGGAAGGGTCTGGAAGGAGAAGTCTGATGAGGAACAGCTGAGGGAGCTGGGAGTGTTTAGCCTGGAGAAGAGGAGGCTGAGGGGAGACCTTATCGCCCCCTACAACTACCTGAAAGGAGGTTGTGGTGAGGTGGGGGTTGGTCTCTTCTCCCTAGTAACCAGTGATAGGATGAGAAGAAATGGCCTCAAGCTGCACCAGGGGAAGTTTAGGTTGGATATTAGGAAAAAATCTTCACCAAAAGGGTTGTCAAACAGTGCAACAGGCTGCCCATGGAGGTGGTGGAGTCTCCATCCCTGGAGGTATTTAAAAGGTTAGACGTGGTGCTTGAGGACATGGTTTAGTGCTGGACTTGGCAGTGATAGGTTAGCGGTTGGACTCGATGATTCTAGAGCCCTTTTCCAACCTTAACAATTCTGTGATTCTATGATTCTATGATTCCTTTTGGAAATGTGGTGTCTGGAGCATAATACCATCTCAACTCCTTGTCTGTCTCCCTGAGAGCAATGCAAGAAAAAGCTTTGCATGATGTCTGAAGCACTTTGGGAATCTGGGAGGACTCCCTAATTCACCAAAGAGTGAGTTCTGAAAATTGTGCCTCTAAGTCCTGTGAGTTAGCAAAGATACAACCCTAAGTGTTGACTTGCTAACAAAGCTCCAAGGTCCCAGGTTTCTTATATCATTAAACTACATCAACACATGGACTGTGTGTATGATTTTGATAGGAGATACTTTTGAAGGGGACAATTATTTAAGTATTAAAAAGATCTTTTCAGCTGTGATTTTGTGGAGCTAGAAATCCAATCATTTCCTTCGAGCTGTTTGTGGCTACGAGTATTGCTCACTCTTCGCATTGTTAAACATGTCTGGCTGCATGTTGCCCAGGGACCCCTGTGCTCACCTCTCTAATGTGGGTGTATTAAAGGTGGTGCAGCCCAACTCTATAATTTTGACCCAAAATCACTTTCATCCTGCAACACCAGATAGATCAACTGCAACAGAGCAAAATATTTATTTATCAGGCTTGCAGTAGTTAGACTGCAAATAGAGCAACAGCAAACAAAATGTAAGCAAATGTAGCAGCAAAGGCTTTCGTGTTACATAGCTTGTTAAGCAGACTCCTTGAGATGTATGCAGAAGCTGGAGCTGGCCCCATGGTACAATGCATGTACAAGTGCTATACCAGTACAAGCACGAGGTACAGTACAACTATGAGAGTGCTGCCTTTAGTCACATGAACTATAAAGCTAGTGTGAAGAGTCAGTGCCTTGGCCATACAAAGACCACCCTACTTTGTCATCCCTTCATATTCTCTTCCTCCTTTCTTTCATTTGCAGCACAGATCAGCTTTAGAAAACAGCAATTTTATGTTATGCATTTACCATAACTGCCCCCTCAGTCTCTGTAACTTTCTGTTTCTCCCTTTTTTCTTTTCATCTGAACCTGTCTTTCCCGCCTCCAACCCAACATAAAAGCATCCTCACTGACTCACTCACTGCTCCCTAACTCACATGTGGTTTCCTGCCTGTTTCATGCCACATGAAGCAGCCTCCTCTCTGGTAGCTGCACCACCATTCAGATTTCACACATGTATCATGCTTCCCTCAATGGGTATAGCCTTGCAGGTATGGCTAGTTGTTCTTACTCCTAATGGCTGCTACATGAAACAAATCATTAATTGTAGTAATCAAACAGTTGCTCTAGGACAGCTGCAGTCTCTGGGGCGTCACCAGCTTTCTACAGAGACCCACATATAACAAGGTAATGGTCCAGGTGAGTGACTTGGTGACAAAGTCCAACCTGTTTCTCCTGCCAGACTCTATTGCCAGTTTTACATCTACTTTCACAGTGACTACGTTCAAAAGCCTTGACAGTGATGCAGGATCTCTGCTGGCAGAACGTGAGCATTATCAGCTCTGAATTTGTAACTTCAGTTCCTACCTAAGCAGCCAAAGCACTTCTGCAAGCACCAAAATTTTGCTTGCAGTTCTTACGGCGATAGCCCTGCTCCTGCTGTCTACCGAGGACGTGTAACTTCCAAGGGAGCCCGTGGCAGTGGTATTTGCTCAGCAGTGCAGCCTGATCTGTTACTTTGCCTGGAGACCTTGCTGCCTACCCCTGACATAAGGAATGTCTGGAGAGGAAGACAGCTTGAAATGCCAGGCGCTGTGTATCTGGTGTAGAGCTGAAGACAGACAGCAACAGTTTCTAAAGAGTTTAAGCCCCATTTTCAGTCAAATGGAAAATATTGTCCCTATTCCTCCCAACACACCTGATACACGAGACTGAAGTTTGAATTAGGAGCCTGTGGATGGTTCACCCTGCAGACAGCAGAGTGAGCAATTCAGACCTTATGCCAGTTGAATCATCCACTGAAAGATCCTCCCTCCCTCTATCTGTGGAGGGCAGAGAGGATCTAGAGAGCAACTATGGCTCCTAAGGTGCAAGCGGAGAAGAGGGCTGAGCCCCTCTCAGCTCTCTGATGGGAACATGGCAGTCCTGTTGCCTGGACCCAGGCTGCATCACCCTCACACTGCCTCAGGCTTGTGTCCAGCTTTAGCCACGCCGATTCAGAAACTCGTCATTTTCTGTGGCCAGTCATTTTCGGCCAGTTTGGGTATCTAAGCTGGCCCAGTAAGGGATTGAACAGGTGCCAGAGGCAGCATGAAGCCAGGAGAGGTGAGGGAGTGGTAGAAATGCCTTTCTTAGCAGAAGCAGAAAGCTGCTAGATTGGCCCCATCATAAACAGGCTTTTCAGTATAAAGTGTCTAGTGTGAGTTGGAATGAATCCACTTCCCAAACCACTTAGATGTTTTCTGATAACTGTCCTGTGCCTGGCTCTTGGCATCAGCCCATGTTACACCCTTGTGTCTAGGACTCTGTAATAAAGATAAGGCAGGTTGTATCGTACAATGGAAGCTCAGTCTGAGGCTCAGCTGAACAACTGTCCTGGGGAGATTTCTAGGTCCATTAGGTGTCTGTTGTCTCCAGTTGGGCCATCGCTAATCAGCTCTGCTATAGAGCTTGGACTGCAGGCTGAGAAACTCCCCGTGGAGGCTCTCAGGGGAGAGCCTCTGATGGGTTACATCTATAGAGAAGGCTTGAAACGATTTCATTCTTTCAAACAGCCCTGAAAACTGCATCTCTGATGTGCTGTTTCAGGAATGAATCACACTGTTTCTGAGAGCAGTACTCAGGGGTGTCTGAAGGGTTTGCATTGTGCAGACACTGCAAGAGCTTTTAGAAAGAATCACATGAACAAGAGAAAAATAGCAGTGCCTGGTGTCTTCCTTCCCCTAAAGCTCAGGTACAGACAGCTTTTTTCACATGTAACTAGACCTGCTTTCAAGCTTAAAATGTTCACTACTCTATGTCATCTGACCATTCATAGGGCACAGCACAAACCAGGTGAGGCATGGGGTTCAAGGTAAAGCCAACATCAGCAGTGAGATCTAGGTCTGACGTGTCCACTCCTGGAGGGGTTTGGAAAACGAATTTACGGAGCAACCCTGCAAAGAAGAGGAACAGCTCCATTTTGGCCAGTCCTTCTCCAACGCAAGCTCTTCGTCCTGAAAACAACCAGGAGAGAAGTAAACGATCAGCACTGTAACTGTTAGTGTTGATGTCAGAGACCATCTAAACTAGATGTACAGTCTGTTAGAGTAGGCTGCTGAGGTAGGAAATCTTTCCTTCCTTCTCTCTGTATATTAGAGGTGTAAACTAGACTTAGAGGTGCACACTAGACTTGGTCACAAACCACACAGAAGCCTGTAGGTATGTGAAATTATTCAGTGGCTGTAGGTAAATCAGTGTCTCCCAGATGTCCCAAAGAAGAGGTGGTTACCTACAGCAATGGCGGATGGGAGAAATGACCAGAAATCCCTTATCCTATGTTCCGTGTCCCTTACTTTCATACCTTTCTTGGAATCAGGGGGAACTGTGCCATCAGCCTAGCTCCAGGTGGTGCACACACACCCCTCTCACCTATGGAGAATGGAATAAATGCCTCTCTCCTAATGAAGTTCCCATCAGCATCCAGGAAGTGGGAAGGGTTGAACTGATCCGGGGTTTTCCAGTGTAACTTGTCATTCAGAGCGGAGGTCAGCAGCGGAATAATCTCTGTACCCTGAAAGGGATCAAAGAAACTCGCTGTAGCTGTTTGGAGCAGATCACTTTCCTAGTCGAGCTAGGCTGCTTTATTTTTTCTAATGTGAAGAGGCAAATAAGACTGAGCCATGGCAAACAGAACTAGGGGATTCTTCCCTGCCCCACCGTGGCTCTGCCTCTTATCAGTAGCTGCCGCTCTCTTTTTTTTGACCACAAAACATTCCTTTCTTACAGAACCAGATCTTTCAAGAAAGATGCTGAAGTAGAGGTTCCACATTTGGCATAAGAAATTCACACCAGTGTGATTTAATTATATTCTCTGGTTATTCTGGGTTCAAACCATAAACCACAGTCCAGTGCATGTTTATAACAGCTCTCCTGGATCCAAGAAAAAGGATCACATCATAGATTAAACCACGCATCACAGTGTCTTTAGATTTTGATATTTTTCTTCTTGTCTGCTTTACACTGTAAGGAATTTGTGCAGTGTAAGCAGCTATCCTCAAAGCTCACCTTAGGAATCACATAGCCTTGGAAATTCACATCAGTAGGAGTTGACCGTGATACACCCATTGGGACAATATTGGCAAACCTTTGTATTTCATGTATCACTGCATCTGTATAAGGCATTTTTTTCCGGTCCTCCAACTTAGGCAGCTCTCCTGGTTCAATGACATGGTTCATTTCTTCCTGAATCTTTCCTTGGAGGGAAGAAAGGATTAAGAAGCTGATAACCCTCTTATCTTGCAACCAAAATGGCCTCCAGTTTGGCCAGGATGAAGAAAAGGGAGAACTTTGAGGGGTATTTGGGAAGAGCAGAAGTGGGTAAGTCAGGGCATGGCATGGTTTTTTCAGGTGTTTTTTTTGAGCCAAGGGAGCTTGAAAGCAGTCACTACAGTATATCCTATGCCTTATTCTGATTACACACCTTTGTTATCCCATAGCCTTCAACAGAAACAAGATCAGAATCAGCTCCTGAGCAGACCTTTAGTGACGTAAGCCCATAGCCTGCAGGAGAATAACGATGGGGGAGCTTTACTGTAACTGTAGGCTGGCCCTTAGCCTCTCCCACTTGGCTGGGCTGGTTTATTGCAATCCAGCTGAATAAAATTCCTTTGTAAAATCAATGGTTGTTATCTCTCTGAGAGTACTCAGAATAATTACTCTAGACAACACTGAATGGGTCCCACTCCCTTCCACAACCAAAGCCTTAAGCATGCAACAGTATATTGTACAACACGACCTCTTAGCCTTACTCTGAATTTCTGGGTATTTCATCATCAGGAGAAGACCCCAGCGCACAGTTGTAGAAGTAGTCTCAGTCCCAGCAGCAAAGAGGTCCAGGGTTGAAAACAACAGGTTTCCGTTGTTGAACATAGTGTGGGGTTTCTTTGACTCCTTCAAAACACACAGGTAACAGCCATAAGCTCTACAGCAAGTGATACCAATATGTGACTGTGTTGCCACCATTTTTATCTGCATTTTATCTTTTTGTGACTTTATGTACTCTGGGAAATGAAATGTTTAGTATTTTAGCATTAGGGCCTATGCTGTATGGAATTTGTCTGGTCCCAAGCATATGTGCAATCCCCAGGTCTGGATATGAGGTTAGTTGGAATCTAGTTACTGCAACGAAGTTTATCACTGTACCATTCTTGCAGGGAGGTTTGGGATGATCTCCTCCTTACGTATGCTGAGTGGTAACTTATTTCACCTACATGGGACATCTTGACAACTAGATCCCTTTACCAGCAGTTTCAGTGGAGCTATGGAGCGAGTACAGCACAGCTCACTGTGAGTATGAGCTTTGATATACTCTGCTCACTGCAGTTCTGTTTCCACTCAATCCCAGTCCCTGACAGATGGTCAGTCCTAATAATAAGACAGAGCTAAGAGAACAGAAATACTTTGAGACTTAAAGTACCTGTTGTTGCTTCATCAGAAAAGCATCAACAAAGCCTGTTAAGTTATTTTCATTGAACTCTTCTTTGTGTTCCTGGAAGAGCTTCTGGAGAAATGAATTCAGTTCACTAACATTTTGTAGCACAGTCTTGGAAGCTCCAGAGAGAAATCCAAGGGATGGGTAGAAATTATATAACTGTGGAGCAAGAGGAGTCTTATTGTTAATTGGCTTTTGAACATATACTGGTATCTCAAATCACACTGCTGGTCCCTTGTCCCATGCCCTGATATTTCGGGCCATAATTCCCCCACATTTGCTTGTACAGTCCAAGCAGCTATGAATTGCTGCAGAAACAGAGTGTTCTGTCTGTTACACCTCTGCATGAGTCCTTGCCATGACTTTTGGGAGACTAATGAGCTTAATATTCTTTCAGGGCTTCTAGCTGTGTAGATGGTGGGACAAAGGGTCTCAGATGTGAAAGATGGGAATGTGAGCATTGTACTTACTCCAGGGAAAGCCCTTGGGTATATCACATCCTATGGCAGCAGAAGGGACTTGAACTGGCCATCTCCACAGACAGACAATATTGCCGTGTCAACATGTTGCTTTCCAAGCCAATTAGCTTAGGCACAGGACCGAGCTAACCCAACTACACTGTTCCTAGGAGCTGGACTGAGCGCAGCATTGCAGTATGCCATATGGACATATGTGCTGTCAGGAGAAATGAGGGGACTCACCCCCATCATCCCATGAGAAGTGTGCACATCTTCAAGGAGACCACTAGCTGCCCGCCAGACAATTAAACAAACACCCGCTGTTAGCTGGCGCCTCATCCTGGGAGACTGTCTGTACACAGTGTGTAGCTCTGACCTGTGCTTGGGTGGTGCTTTTTGGGCTTAGCTACTCTGGAGTTACAGCTGGCTGCAGACCTCAGTGCAGCTCAGAAAGACGACTCCACTGGCATTCAAAGCAGAAGCTTTATGTCAGGAAGGAATGGGTTTATATCAGCTGCTAGCTTGCTAAGATTGAGTTTCAGTAGCCAAAACAAAAGAAAATGAAGTTTGTCAAACCTGGCTCTAGGAGAGGCAGAACTAAGACAGTTACTGAAGGTGTAATACAAAGAGGCAGATGGCATTTCAGGGCCGGTCTCTGATATCAGAGACGTAGTGTGCTTCTGCTCTTCAAAGAGGGTAAAATGGTTCCTTTTGTAAAGACTTTGGGTTTTTTTCTTTTACTAATAAGCTTCACAGATTAAGCCCAGGGGTCTGGGAATCTACGTTGTGGATTCAGAACCGCAAATGTGTTCTGTACAGGCTGGCTGGCTGATAATGTTCATATTCTCACTTCAAGAAGCAAGATGTGGAAGGCCTGGAGGACAAACATGGGGAACCAGATATCCTCAAAAAAGCTAAAAGCCAAAATGTAAAACCAATCTCTTACCAGCACCATAGGGGAGCCCAACAGCTTAGTATTTTCATTCAACAGCTTCAACAAAGCTAGAAATACAGGATCATCATATTCAAACCTCTCTCCAAACAATATAGAGCAGATGACATTGGACACAGCATTGTTGAGTATCATCTTTGTATCAAATGGTTTCCCTGTATTTCAAGCAATGAAGACAAATGACGATGTGAGTATGCCTGTTTCAGTCTGGTTTCCTGTAGAAATGTAGTCCTGAGCTCCTGGAGAACAAACTCCTTTACCACCCAGAAATGCACAGCAGGGAACTCGGTTTCAATGTTTTTAAGGTCTCAGTTTAGTAACCTACTTCAGCATATGCTGAACTTTAACCATGAGATACCATTTGCTCAGAGTTAAACTTCCATTAATCTTTATCATTCTCATTCTACTAAACATGTTTTCTGTTTCTGGATGAAAGCCTTGACACTCACCATGATATGTTTCAAAGTATTTGATAAGAGAATTTACTTCCTCCAGGATTCGGATCTCTATGGTTCTCTTTCCCATTCCAAAATCTCGCAGTGTGGACAAGGTGAATCTTCTCATAGTTTTCCATAGCTCCCCATGGCTGAATGCTATGCCTAAAATAAAGGTATAACAGCCTTATGTTACCTGTGGTTAATAAATGTTTGTATGGCCTTCTTACACGCTGGTGCCAAAGCTGCTTGATACACTGTTATATGAACAAAAAGCAATCTGTAAAGAGGAGGATACTCTTTTGCTGTAAGAATATAATGAACATAGACAAATTACAAAAACTAACCAACCAAAAGGTCGCTTACCATTTCCTTGTGTCATTTTCCTAAATATGGGTATTTCTGCCCTCTCTCCAAATTCTTCAGCATGATTTAAAAGGGCATCCTTGATGGTTTTGTACCCAGCCAGTACCACAGCTTTCCTGGGTCCAAAATGCACAGTGAAGACATTGCCGTATACCTTGGAGAGCTGTCAAGTTGAATAAATATGTTCATTCAAAACCAGGTCTGGACCCAAACGCTAGCACTAGCCACCCTGGGTGGTTTCGAGCCTGAAAGGAGCCTCTCAGCCCTGCCTGAAGTCTCCAGGTGCTGCTGTAATGCAACTAATGAGCAACAGCTATCAATTGTCAGCATCTCTGCTTGCACCCTCTTTGCACAACAGGGTGTCTGCTATCGCTGCTCCTATCAGAGGAGAAGTCAGTAAAATGCCACTGCATTCCTGTGGTGTTCTGCAGTAACAGGCCAGCACAGCGATACCACCATTTGGAGGCTGGTTAGAAAATGCTGTAGCAGGCAGACCTGTTTATTTTAATGCTGTTGACCTGAGGCAAGCAGGCGTGCACACATCTTTGAGGCTGAAGCCACAAATACTATAAAAACAAAGCTCAACAATAACTCTTTCTTTCAGGACAGCACTTGTCTCTAATTATGGCAAGGTGGGTAGTGTTGCAGTCATTGCGAAATTATTTGCTGGCCACCAGAAACTTGAATCCAACTAGGAAGCATATTCTTGCAGCTAATGTCACAGGAGCTCTAGGCTTTTATAGCAAATTAAATATGAATCATCTGTTACACAGAAGGGTGGCTTTGACAACATAATCATTCACTCAGTATTTTAGACTTCGTTTAAACACACGGCAAGCCATCCGCTCCAAATATCTTCTTGCTTCCAATGTGCCTGGGTTACCATTTGCTATGCATTAGATAGATACTGAAAATTGAATTTCAGATTAGAAGCAGCTCCTGTTATTACACCAGACAAATTGAATTTGTTTTCATCAAATGGTGGTTTGACGGCTTGGGAGATAACATTAACACTGGTTCTTTCCTCCCCGGCAGCTCACAGAGTGTGTGGCAGAGCCAGGGGCAGGGAATCACAGCCACCTCCCAGCCTTCCTTTGGTCATTTATTTGCATTAGTACTTCTTGGCATCAACCCTGTTTTTAATCAGCAACACAAATATTGGATGTGGCAGGCCTGTAAGCCTAAAGAAAGCTGCTCGGCAGATTATAGGAAATCAGTCGGGTGCCTCCATGTGACATTTGTATGACAAAATCCCCCAGTACCGCCAAAAATAGTTACTCTGCCATACCGGCACCCTCAAACATACCTATGCTCAGATGGGAGCGCAGGACCAGAAGCCCATCAAAGCTGCTCTGCACAATCCTCTGCACCATAAATCAAGACAGATAAATGCTGTGTGACCGCCATAGGAATTCAGTACCTTGGTCGCCCAGGATGCCCTTCTTCTATGAGTAACTAGAGAATTTTGGTGTCAGGTGGGCCGAAGGAGCTCACTGGGGACTGGGTTCCCCTGTCATAGCGTTCAGTAAGCACACACATGGGGTGTGTGACAGGTCACTCATGGCACCTCAACCATCTCTACAGCAACCAGAAGAAATCTGAATTCACATTGAGTTGTCCCCACCTCCCTGTGGGAGCACAGCAGGCCACACCTGGCTTCAAAATATTTAAGTCTTTTTTTTTTTCTCTTTTAGAAATAAAAGTATCCGTGGAGCTACGTAAGAAAAAGTAATTTGATTACCTAGACGTATAAAAGCCATGCATCAAGTCTTAAATAACCCTGGCCAGTGTGTCTGTAGGGGAAGGGTTGCCAAGGCAGAGTTTGCATTGGAGGGATATAATTAGCTTTGGAAACAAATGTGCACAGGATCCATTTCCTCTGGTGTGGGGGTGACACCCTTCCTCCCTTCCTCCCTTCCTCCCTTCCTCCCTTCCTTCCTTCCTTCCTTCCTTCCTTCCTTCCTTCCTTCCTTCCTTCCTTCCTTCCTTCCTTCCTTCCTTCCTTCCTTCCTCCATCCCTTCCTCCGTCCCTCCCCACCTTCACTGGGAGAGGTCTGTCCGCAGTGAGACATCTCATGATAGCAAATAGTCCTCACCTGTCAGCAGACTGGCCCAGCTCAAGTCTTACCTGCAGCCTCTGAGGGGCTCGAAATACCGACAGTATGGAGCAGATTGCAAGGGGTAGGACACTACACTTGTGTGTGCATGAAGGAAGGAATGTGTGTATTATATTTATATATATAAACACATGTATGTGTGTGTATACCTCTGAAGGTAAAGTCACTCTGCCAGCCTGCCAATACACTAAATATTTCATTTCTGCCCTCCACACAATGGAAACACAATCACATCTCCACGTCCCTAGTTGCATTTCTCACTCAGGAGTTGCACATTTTCCTCCTGCCTGCTCCCTCAGACCCTACCTCTGTCAGTGACTGGAACGGCTTTTTCAGGTCCACCACATTCAAGTTCCCGATCAGAGGAAGAGGTCGTGGCCCGGGAGGCAAACTGCAAACCGACGTCTTCAAGCTGGTAAGAAAGTAAAGGAGAGCGACCAGCGCTGCTGCCAAACAGAGCAGCGAGCTAGAGCCCATGTATTGCAGCAAAATCTGTGTGGCCATGTCTAGACCAAAGTGTGGGTATGAGCATCTTGGGGTCCCTTTATAGCCCTTCTGTCATTGCTTGACCACACCTTCTAAGGAAGTAGCTTTACACAGACAAAAGGACTCCGAGGTCTTGTTTACGTTCATTTAGACCAGATGTACTGTTTTTTTCCTGCCAAATAGCACCCTATTTTATTCTGAAACATGGATTATCTTAATCTGGAGCTCCTATTTCATCTACAACACTGGGGCAAGGTGTTTGTTTTCCAGTGAAAATCTATGTTACGGGCATGTTGTGGTCCATGTGATTTCACAGGCAGAATTAAGGGACAGGACCCATGCCGGATTGCTGTCATGGTGCCAGAGGGTCACAGGACTCAGCTGGACCACTGGCGATGCAATGGAGGAAGCAGAACAGGAGGAAAAGCCCACAATAATGCATGGCCTAAGGCATGGCTGGCAAGGAAGTCCTCAGGGAGGACAATGCTGACCAAGGAGGAGTTGGAACAGTGGTGGCATGAAGCTGTGCTAATGCAGCTCTGATTCTCTTTGCTTTCCTGCCACCCCAGTAAAATCTCCTCCTCAAGCAACACAGTATTTTCACTGCTGACACTGTTATTGATCTTTACCCCAAAAATCCTCTACTGGCAAGCCCAAAATGCCCCTGAAACCACCCAGTCACTATTTTGCAATTTACTGTCCAGAGGACTGTGTGCCTGGATGTCCGTCTCTGTCTGAGCTTGGTGATGACTCCTTCCTGGCTGTCCTGCCTGTTTATGAGCAGATGCGTGCAATCCTCTAGGAGAAACCGTCCCTTCCAGGCCGTGCTTCTGCCTAGATTGAGAAAGAAATCCTCAGTCTTTGTAACCTGGGAAGCGCCAGGATCAGGCTCTGCAGCTGGCCAGGACAGAGGCTGCCTGGGCAGCTATTGCAGAGGGGGTGCCAGCCAGGAGGAGCACACAGCAGCAGCTTTGGCACTGCAAGCGCAGTGAGTCATGTACCATGCCAGGGCAGAGTCCTGCAAGAGCCTGCATGCTCAGGCAACAGCTCCCCAAGAGCCACCTGCACCCTTTGCATCCTTGGGGAATGACAACAAAGCAGAAGTGATCATGAAGGGGAGGGCACAGTTTCAAATGGCGGCTCTGGGGAAGAAGCCAAAATCATGCTCTACCGTATATTCTCAACTGGGGATATTTTGCTCCCCAGTTGCAGGTTCTGTCAGATAACTGGGCCGTGCTGCTGTTCAACCCTTTAGAAACCTTTAGTTTTAATAATACTTTTGCTAGAATCCTCCAAGGCTCCTGGGTGCAGGCTCCATTGATGGAAAAATGACGATTATTTATTAATAATAATAAAAGTACATTAGCTGAAGGCAAGGGGAATCAATAAACTCTAACTAGATTGACATGAAAAAGGTGCTTGCGTGTCCACTGGTTCTCCAAGGCTTGTTATCAGGAGTGGAGTTTTTCACAAGGGAGAATTGCCTTGTGCAGAAGAGGACTAGGCAGGGCAGGCAAAGAAAGGAGGGCAATGAGCGGTCACGTCCATCTCAAGATTTGCTGCACAACTACGAAGGTCTTGGTCTGCACTCTCTTCTCACAGACATTTCCAAGAATATGCTGTTCTGCCAGACTCTCCTCTGAGCAAATGGTGACCACTGGGACTCTTCAGACTTTATAAGATACAGTAAGAATGAGGAAGAAAATCCTACATGGGTGCAGTTGCCTATTGATGGAGGGAATTTACTGTTTCTGTTTACACAGAGCCACCACTGCTCTGTTAGAGCAGAGCTGGCTACTGCCATAGGCAGCAAGAGCATCTTCTCAAGGCTTTCAGACTGTTTAAAGCCTCAGGTTGTACTTGGTGATAATATAGGGTGAAATCCTTTCTCAAGCAGTGAGCCCATGGTCTTGCAAAATGCTGGACTGATGCATGCACTGCAGGAAATGACAGGTGAGTTCTCCAGAGGGAGGGAATCGCTGCAAATTTAAAATACAACTAATGTGATGTCCTCACCTCCATTTCTTCCTTGCATACCTTCCAGTATGCAGTCCTGAACAGAGCCTACAACTGAGTTGTTGGCTTGCAGGTGAGCCTTCCCACACAGGACCGGAGAGAAAACATTGCTCCTTGATCATGTGCCTTTGTCCTTCTACTAGCCCAGGCCAGAACTGATACCATCTTCAGGTAAGCAGACTTTGTGGGCATAGCTCAGGGAAATAATCAGTTCCTCCTAGAAAATGAGCCTGTACATTAAACAGCCAGAGTCATCTAACCTCTGTGTGCTCATCTGGAGCAGGACATATAATCTTCTAATGGGACATAGGTTAATAATGTTACAGTAACAGTAGGATAATGCAGAGAAAGAGCTGTTATAAGGTCATAATTCAGTCAAAGAGTTCTGATAGCATAATAAACCATGAGAGTGAACACCAAGTGCCTGTGTGCCTTGCAAGGCTCTGCAACTGATTTACAACCTCAAGAGATGCCTATCAGCCCGTGCATTGTTATCAGGGATATATAACGCATGAGCACACCCTATTAAACATTAACATTTTTAAAGACTCAGATGTGTTAAAACTCAGGGTGCTCCTTGCTAATGGATTTTGCTCACCTTGACAAATGCCAGTGCAAAAAGAAATCAAAAGCTTTCCGACTCTGACCTCTTTAAATTTTTCATAATTATTGTATTGTTTTATTGGACTACACCCGCTTCTTCCCATCCTGCAAATTGGTATTTCTACAGGGTCACTACAGGGTAATGATCAGTATCACAAGTGTTTGCTATGCTCATTTTGATACAAATAACTCGTACTGAATTTCTTTTCATTTATCTTTCAAACCAGTGCGTGTTGCACATCTACTTTGGGAAGAAGGACTCCTGAAACCTACTTTTAAAAATAATTATTTTACGGAAAATTTTCAGTGAAAGATTCTTGGGGTTTTTTTTCCATACTCTGAGCTGAAAGATTGTATGGATGGGTCTGGTCACTGGAAGAAGAAAATTTAAAAATCTCTGCATGGAATTAGTGCATTTTCTGTGTGCAGAGCCCAAGGTGACAGTATTTCCCGCTCATGTTAAGCATTTAACTCCTTTTAGCAAGAAACCCTTCTCAGGAACTTTGTTGCTTTTAAAAGCCTTGGTCTTGGACCAAATAGATGTAATTCCTTCATGAGTCTCACCCAGTGACAAAATACAGGGGAGATCCTGGGATTTGGTGCTGGTAATGTACTTCATAATATGCTTATCTATAAAAATATTTTCAGGAAAATCCATTGTGACTAGAGCCAGAAGCATGATCTTCCTGACGCCACACTCACACCAGCAAGCCAAGGCAGCCGGACCTGGGAAGCTAGTCTTGAGGAGGTCAGGGTGTGAAGAATTTATTTTCAAAATACGACCAAACAGATTGAATGCCTCAACATAGTTCCAAGGATCTTTTTGTTCTGGATCTCTAGCTTCAGTCTATCTCAAAACAGTGTTGCAGAAACTATATTAATCCAAGGGCAATTTGGGGCATACCATGAAGGATGATCTTACAGTAGGTCTGTAAGTATCTACAGAGCCTGGATCCCAGCATCTTACTTTTGGGCCCCCCATCTTGATGCAGATAGAGATGTGGACTTAGATATACCAGAATTGCAACTAGCAATGTAAGGAAAAAGTTTGCTTTGGCTTTCAGCAAAGCGTTGCTATTTCTACCACGTTCCCCTGTAACCTGATGAGGCTTTGGCTCAGTCGTAACAGAAAATGAGCTATCGTTCTGTACATCTTTGTAGAGCACATAACATATTAAGGCCCTGACCTTACTGGCATGAAACTATGATTTCCCTGTAAGTGCAAAACAATAATATTTCATTAAACATCCACTACAGAAATCCCCATTCCCCAGACTATTCTGGCAATATTCTGCATTTTTGCTTGTCTAGGAACCTGAATTAAAAGGTAGAAAAATGGTTTATAACAGCCTGTGGCAGTGATGTAGCAAGAGACCTTATGTAAGAGCTGGCGGCATGCTTGCCGCGCGAGGGTGAGGCGTAGGAATGAGTGATCCTTTGAGGATGTTTCTCTGAGGTGTGTTCTGTGCCTGGGCTGGGAACAGCAGTCTCAAGGGCACAAATTCCAGCGCCTGAATGTGCTTGGTCTTGTTCAACTGATTAATTTCTTACAGTTATCCCAAGTCAAGCTACAAAATCCCCCAGTACTTTACTCAAAGCCTTTAACAACTTGTTGATAAATTATTTTCAAATTAACTACCTGATAGTTTGAATCTGTAGGCTCTTAAAAGATGCAGTATGGTGAGAGAGATAATGAAAGTCTCAGACTTTACCCTGTCCATAACAAGGAATAAAGGTTCTGCTCTAAGGTAGTACTTGAATTGGTGCTTCGAAAAGTAATACTAAGTGTGCAAAAACCCTCCGAAGGTACATTTGTACAACAGATGGATAAGCACCAATAGTGGAGTTAAGTTTTCAGTGTGATCTGACAACACTGTAAAAAACGTTTTTCAAATGTTCCTTTAGTGGATAATTAATGACTCTTTAGTCCATAATTAATAACTAACAGCTCTGATGCAAGAAAAGGAATTTTAAAAAAATTTATCCAGCTGTGTAACTTGAAAAGGGAAGGTCCAAGATTTTTCCTAGTTTGGGGAACCTTCTAATTTGAGCATTCTGATTTTTGGAAAGGGCTCTGAACCCCAGACTAGAGACACTGCAAAACAGTGGTTGCTTTACAAATTATCTGATCACTCTTGTACAATAGGCATCTTTTTACTGAGACAGCTATTTCAGATTTCCCCAGTGCCAGGAAAATCTCTCACTTCTTTGAAAGATAATATGTGAAAAGCAGTTAATTCTCCGTTAGCGGCACTGCTTTTTGTGGCACTGTTTTTATTGAATTCTTTTGGAACTGGTTGGCTTAATCTGCAAATGAGATTTTTTTTCCTTCACACTGATTATCTAACAGGGGTTTCATTTGATCTCCTTGGGAAAAATACATACTAGACTGCTAAAGCACATGTATTACATTCTAAGACAAACTGTACATTTAAAGAAAACTTTAGAAGATACAACTGAGATTTGCAGTAAAAACATTAAATAAGCATAACCAAACACCTGCTGCTGACCTGAATTTGGGTAACTACAAAATTTAAGACGCCAAAGAAAGACACCGAGTTAATTAATAGGCAATCAAAACATTTGGATATAATAATATAATATAATATAATATAATATAATATAATATAATATAATATAATATAATATAATATAATATAATATAATATAATATAATATATAATATAATGTAACGTAACGTAACATAATATAACAGGTTGATAAGAGCCTTTGCATAGGATTGTTGCTGTCTATTTGGGAATAATTCCACTGTGCGATCCTGCATATCCTTTTCCTTTGATTTCTTCCTTCATCACATGGGGAATCAGCAAGACAACCACTGTGCCAGAAACTAAGGAACGTAACTTGGGCAGTTTGCTAAAATCAGGTGCTTTGACACTTCAGTTAAACTTGTCCAGATAAACTAAAGCTGGTTCTCTGCTGCTCAGTCGTCTGAGATCTGGGAGACAGTGAGCTGCATGCATTTATGAAATGCAGTACCTCCCTTTTACTGTTAAGTGTTATAACAAAGTCAAGTGGAAAAGTGCTATTTACCATATAGTAAAAAACATCTATTGTTCATAGCCCTGAAACCATAATAATAAATAAAACCTTATGTTTCAGGCTGTGTAAACCAGTTGCTTATGTAATAGAACATGGTGTAATTTTCCATTTACAACTTCAACACTGTAATAAGAAAGCAATCAAAGCATAAACAAAACGCACTTTACATGAGACTGCAGGTAATATTTCCATAATGGCTGTCCTTAACAATTGCAGCCATTTTCTTTTTTTTTTCCCCGCCTCAAATTCTTTCTACTTATCTCAGTCATTTAATTAAAAGAAAATCAACTTAAAACAGATGAAAGACCATCTTAAACCAATTGCAGCTATGGGCAAAGAAGAAAAAAGACTCTTACAGTGTAATCCACTGTTAACACTCGGGTGGGTTAAATTAACGCCGTTTCTCATTCTCCTTTCAGGATGAGATCTGAGGCTCTGGAGAGAGTGTGCTGTAAACCTGTGGGCAAAAGGGCTGTTTGCCTTGGTCACCTGTCTTGAGGACCTGGAAGGTCACCATTTCCTAAGCATCTGCCAATGACTGCTTGGTTTTACTGGCCTCATCGGCATTCGCGCTGCACAGTGGGAAGCCGCCTGCTCGCCCATCGCTTGTAGGAGGCATAAAATAACTCAGTGCTGTCCGTTGGGTTTGTGCATGGGCATTAAACCGTGAGGATCCACGAGGGATGAGCAATCACTACGCTATGGCCACAGGCGGCTGATGGCGGAGTTCGTGTCACTGCAGCGGACAGGGATGGCTCTTCCAAAATGCTGCTGGATTTCTAAGTGCCTCCCAGGGGTGCCGATCCCCAGGGCTCTCGGATCACACCACCAGCCAGAGCCAGGTTCTGAAAAATGTGTTTTTAAGCCAAGATGCAGTGCTCAGCAGTGGTGGGTGAGGAACTTGTTCTTCGTGGCAAAGGGGACATGGGAGCCTGGACTCAGCACAGGCCCTGGCCGCCAGCTCCTCGATAGAAATGGGAGAGGCTCGGATGAGGCTGGATCCTGTATAGACGGATTTGCTGACACCAGGCTCTGAGTTTTCTCTTTTTCCCTCCATTTCTAATCGAACAAACGTGAGAGGCCAAACCATGTTTCCCTGCCCCTCCACAGGCAGGCTGCCCGTGACCATCCTCTCACCCTTCCTGCGCAGAGCGTTCAGAGGCGAATTAGGAAAATAACAAGGTTTTATGAGAAGAAATCGTTTTATTTCGCAGAGACCGATGGAGCCCTGGGGGCAGGGGCGGCGGCAGCACAGCGAGAACGCCACCGGCGCGGCCCTCCCGGTCAGTCGGACCGGCCCCGCCGCCCCAACATGGCGGGCAGCGGCGTCTCCGTGGCGACCCGCGCCGGCGGCCGGGGCCCGCGCCGGTGACGTCAACCCCGCCCCCCGCCCGCGCGCCCCTATAGCGAGGCGCCCCGGTTGCCATAGCAATGCCGATGCCGTTTCCATGGCGGCGTGGTCCCGCCCCCTCGCCGGCGCGGCCGCCGTAACGCGCCTACCTCGATGCGCTCGGCGCTCGCAGGAGTTGGCGACGATCGGTGTTCGGCTCCCTCCGGTGGCGAGCGTGTGACCGGAGCGACCCCGGCTCGGCCCGTGTCCCCCCCCCCGCCCCGCCGGCGACATGTCCACCGCCATGAATTTCGGCAGCAAAACCTTCCAGCCGCGGCCGCCGGACAAGGGCGCCTTCCCGCTGGATCACTTCGGTGCGGTAACGCGGGCCCGGCCTCCCCGCGGCCTAGCGCCGGCCGGGCCTCCCCTCAGCTCTCCGGGGGGCCGCGGGCCCAAGGCGCCGCCCGAGCCCGGGGGTAGCGCGGCCCTCGCTGTCTCTTCCAGGGGAGTGCAGCGCCTTCAAGGAGCGGTTCATGGAGTGTCTCCGCAACAGCGGCTACGAGAGCGGCGCCTGCCGGCAGCGCGCCATGGCCTACCTGGAGTGCCGCATGGAGAGGCAAGTGGTGCCCCGGCCAGCCTCGGCCCGGCCCGGCCCGGCCAGGCCCGGCGGGGGGCTGCGGGGCAGCCGGGTGGCCCCAGCGGGGCGGGGAAGCGGCGGGGCTCCCCGTGCGGGGCGGGGAAGGGAACCCGCAGTGCAGTGAAGGGCCCACGCAGGAATCTTGTATCCTTGTAAGAAACTGGTGCCTCTTCAGCAGCTCATTTTTGATGTGTAGATATCCACCCCTGAGGGTGGGATAGCTGCGAGACTTGGCCAGCTTCTGCTCCATATAGTCCATCTTTCTCAGTGTGAAAATTTTAGATTTTTTTTTCTGGCTATGGTTACAAGTTAAAAGATTAACTTGTTCCCAAGTCCAAGCAAAAAAAGAATTGTTGGTTGTTTATCCAGGGATGTTTCTAGTCTTGCATTGCTTTGCAATGTCATCTATTCTGTGGTGAGTCAGGGAGCTCATTGGGTGTTACTAAGTGCGCTTCAGTACAAAGGGCACTTGCATACACTGAATGGGCTGGTGCTGAGAAAGGCTGCAAATAAACAGTTTGAAAACTACTACAGCAAAGTATAGTGGCACCACAAATGTTGCTTAAAACGCAGTCGCTTAAAAATCTGGTAAATGGGACAGATGGAATTTTAGGAAGCTCTTATGCAGTCTGTTAATTAAAGGTTAACTAAAAGTAGTTAATTAAAGGTAGTTTCTGAGGAAACTCTTATTTAATACCTAATATCAGGAAACAACACAGTTAATTGGAAAACCGTTCTTAAGAAAAAAAAAAAGTATCCCTGTATGTTGCTTTCCCAAAACTGAAGTTTCTGAGGCTTTGCAAAGTGACAATCACTCCGTATGGATGTCTTGGATTTTTTCAGGGTAAATAATATGAAATTAAATAGAAAATGCTGCTGTTCTTTTGGTTATAGAATCTGTTCTGCATTATGTTTTTCTTTTTTTATTGTTTTTAACTTAGGCAACTTATGGCTAATGAACCACTGGAAAAATTGGGATTTAAAGATCTGATAGATGAGAAATCAGAAGCAAAGCCTGAAAAGTTGTAATGAAGAAAGACAACTTCACTCCTCATGTATGGAAAGCGTAACTCTTACGTAGTACATATTGTACGTTCTGTTCATATTTCAATAGGAAGCGTTTCCCTAAGAAACCTTTTTTCCCAAACCTGATTTTCCTAAAATCTGATTTTTGAAATGAGCAAAAGTACTGTCTTTGTTTGCTTTCCTCAAGTATTTCTTAACTTTTTTCTTCCAATTTCTCTAGACTACTCTTAAAGATCCATAAGAACATTTTGTCTGGGAGAGATCAATTACTGCCTGCAGCATTCTCCACATCTCTGTAAGAACAGAACAGCAAAGCCTTATTTTAAAAAGATTTTAAAAAAACCCCAAACCCTAAAACCCAACAACTTTATTGTGTAGATCTTGAACTACAGATTAATCTTAATGTGGATATTACTAATATGCTTACAGAGTTACTTGTCAGTGGAAATAAAGCTGTGGTATTTGCAAGTTGCTTTTCATTAAATGCAGGTGTTGATCCCCATCTTTGGGGTAATCTCGTTCTCCCCCTGCTACAGAAAACACTTAGATACTGGGGCAGTGTTTTTTTTCAGTCTTTTAACTTCCGTCATTGTTGGGAGAGTATTTCTAGTTCCGGACACCAGTCAGGGAGTGATTCTGCTTTTTATTTACCATGCCAACAGTGTTCACCTAACTTTTATTTCATCATTTAGCTGGGAATCTTTCATTATGGATATATTAATCTCTCCAAGTAGAGCTGCCATACGAGTTTTTTAATACCTCTATGGTGAAATCAGGGTGGAGACAGGAATGGTATTTATTTGTGTTCTAAGTAACTATGAACTCCACATATAAATGGGACTGGACAATTTTATTCTTTTAAAAACAAATGTTTTATGTACAAAACAGGCTAGATCAAAAGTTCTATTTAAGAAATATCGTGTTTGATTCCAAAACATGTAGCTGCAGCCCATATGCTGAGAAGGTAATGCAGCAGGCCATGCAGTGATGTGCAGTCAGGTCTGAGTGTGTCTTTAAGGTCCCTGACAGGTTTTTGTGTAATGTATGATGAATATTCACAGCCAGTGGTATTTCTCTCACATACACTAATGCAAATTAGTTTTTCTTAATTAATACTGAGTTCAAGCCAAAATAATTTGGTCTGTTAGCCCCTTAGAAATATGTTTTAAGCAGACAATAACTGTAAGTCCTCTGGATATATTTCCACTGTATTTCCTGCCCTGCTCTTCTGTTTGGTATGGGTTTTTTGGTGTTTGGGTTTTTTGGTGTTTTTTTTTTTTTTTTTAATTTTATTTTAAACCCAGTGCAGCATTTCTCTGTGTATCTGGCCGTCAAACTGCAAACTTTATGGTCAGGGCCTGTAGGTAGCGATACACACACAGTTTGCCAAGGCAGTTCTATACTTTCTCATTTATTTTGTGTCCTCTGTTTGATACATCTCACGTTTCCTGCTGTCTGCTATTAGTCCTTTTGCTGCTGCTTCTCTCCCTGGTGCATCTGCTCACACAGATCCAGGAAAGGGTAAAAGAACACTTTCTGCTCTTCATATTGGTGGTTGGAGCTGGGATTTAAATTGTTGCTCGGGTCTAATCTGATTGAACAGACTGCAGATATTTCAGAGTGGGTCCGTGTTTGAAAAGAATGTTCACTTGCTGCTGCATATTTTTATTCTACTTCATTCTACTCTCTAAATTATATCCTTTGGTGAGATTAATACATTTATAGAAGAGAAAGCAGTGATTTTATTGCTGAAACAGATATTAAAAGACTTTATATTAAACCACTGAACAAGAGCTTTCTTTCAGTGATACAGAGTAAGAATTATTAAAATAATCTCCAGCATCTCAGAAGAAAGAAATCAAATTTCATGCTTCTGTGCTCTGTGAATATTATAAGGTGAAGTGAGTCCCTGGTAGGTATGAAAGAATTCACCAGTGGTGGTGGAGTCATCCAGGCTGTTATCAGTGGTAATTTCATCTTTGGGATGTTATTCTGCACTGTCATTTGCCCAAACAGCTCCTTCATGAGTTAGATGCATGTTTTCTCCTGAGACAGCTGATACCATCTCTCTCCTCCAGGTTATTACAGAGTAAAAGAGGTGAAGTTTTTGAAGCCTTGAGTGACTGAATTTTGATTGTTGAGCTGGAGTGATAGTTGCCATTTAAATGAACTGAGATTACACGCTGAAGGATGAGGCACTGGG
Organism: Phalacrocorax aristotelis; assembly: GCF_949628215.1. Lineage (NCBI taxonomy): Eukaryota > Metazoa > Chordata > Aves > Suliformes > Phalacrocoracidae > Phalacrocorax > Phalacrocorax aristotelis. The sequence goes on from NC_134285.1 coordinate 6,969,308, forward strand.
AACTCTGTTTATAGTGACTGAGACTTAAATTTTGGACCTGCTGCAGGAGGGATGGTGAGGGAAAAAGCAGTTTCAAAAAACATCATGGCATTCTGAAGTGAACAGTGTAGGCCTGTAGCATTACAGCGCTGTAGCCGGCAGGACCCTGCATTGGCCAGGCTTGACTGTGCTGCTGAGCCACTGCGTCACTAACTACAGAAATAGTAACTGCCGTCGTCGTAGGGAACCTTTTACTAGCCCGAAGAAGATAACGTCTTCATCCTGTCCAGATCCATGGGTATGTTTCATCCTGCACGGTGAGTCAGCATCACAGTGCTGTCCCCTTCCTGCCAGGACAAGAAAAGGGCTGTGAGTGGATAGCTGCAAACTCAGGGAATTGGCAGAGAATTTCCTGGCTGTAAGGCATTAGCTGGAGAAGAGAATATGTTTAGTGGAGCTGTAAGGTGAGCTCAGAGTTGGTGAGGGCCATCAGTTGATCTTGATTGAGATCTAATGCAACTGAGAATGGTGGAAAAACAAGCCATTCATCAACGCCAAGCCTGGGGTTAAACAAGTTTCCCAACTTGCTCTATGGGACAAGTCCCTGCAACACCAGGGTCATCTGGGAGAAGTCCCAAGTGCTATTCAGTTTATTCCTGCCAATATACAGATCATTTTAATTAAAGCCTTTCCATATAAACCCCTTTATTTTAGTCTCGGTTGTGGGATCCTCGTTTATGCTCCTTTAAAATGGCAGCAGTGTATAAGCCAAAGGAAAGCCCTAAGTTCGTAGTTATCTTTCCTGTTCCTGTACCGAGGAGGAACATCTCCAGAAGCCTGACACCGCGTTGGGAAAATCTGTATTCTGGAAACGCCAGGCTGAAGTGTGCATGCTGTGGGGGAGGCAGTTTGTCAGGGGCGCTGATTTCTTTATGGAGCTGTTTGGAGTTGATGAGCTGCTGTGCTGCGTGTGGCACCGGGAGCGAGGTAAGTCCCACACAAGTGCATTAATCTTCGTGTGAGAAACCTGCCCGTGTGCTGCCTGCACCAGCGCTGCGGTGAAGCACCACCTGCTGACAGACCCTGGGAGCTGGAGCAATGCGAACAGTTGCGAAACAAGGTTCGGCTCGGGTTGATGTACGAACTGCCAGCCTGGCTGTAACTGTACAGGTGTGGAAAGGGTAGCCTGGAGCAGGAGGAAGTGTTGACTGTGTTGGAGCAGAGATCTATGTCAGCTGTTAATACAATAGTAGAAATCGATAAGCGAGGGGTCTGTAATCGTCTTTCCTGTAGCTTTTCTTCAGCAAAGCCTCAGTCACACCGTGAATCTAGGCACCCTCCTGCTTGGGAACCTGTCCCAGGGAGTCCCCCGGAGGGATCTGGGTCGGTGGAACTTTCCATGTTGGCACTTAGGAGAGCCTTGCCTGCATGTTCCCCCTTCCCTTACTCAGATTAGAATCAATTCAACCGCAAAGAGCTTAACCTTGATGGCTGCAATTATTTACAGAAAGAACATTGCTGCAAGCCAATCCTCATAATGTCTTCCTGGGAGACCTTGAGCTCTAGGTGTACCTCTCCAAACAACCCGACCTGCAGAACAAGGAAGAAAGGGTTTGACAAACATTTCCGAGGCTCTGAGCGTTCTTTCATAGAAAAGCCTGTACAAAGAGAGCCTTCTGTGCTTGCACTGGAAGTGGGCCATGGTCCAAAGTCCTTTGTAGGAGCACAGTAAGCCTTTGCCTCTATGCTAGGGAAGGATTGTTGCTGCATCTGCCACCTGGAAGTGGTGTACCTGGTGTAGCAGCAGGGTTGCATCTGTAGGCACCTGCAAAGTGAACGTTTGGGGTTTTGCACAGACTTACACACAAAGCGTGTAGCCAGCTGACCTTCACGCTTGGTCGTCCCCTGAATCCTCTTCCAAAGCGTTCTCTGGAGTTTGTCCCGCCTGCTTCAAGGCCACAGATGTCCTTGCAGCTGGGCATCACACTAACCGCGAGTAGTCACCCGCTCGGTTTCCTTTGGAGACCACTGAGTTGCTGGCCTTTGCTGGCGATTATTTGCCCTTTGCGGCAGAGAACAAAATCACTTTCACTTACTGCTGCTTTCATAGGTTTGGCTTAACCAGTGCCAGCACTGGGAGGGAACTAGACCAGTTAGAGCACCTGTTGAATTTCACCCTGTTGTTGTGTCACTCCAAGCAGGCCTGGAGAGCACTGGGAGGCGATGCTGTTTCCACAGAGCTGCTGGAACTAAACCTGGAGTGTTGGATCAGGAAATACTATAGACAGACTAAGAGAGAAGGAGCTGCCTGCTTCCTGCACAAAACGCCTCTGTTGCATCACTTGGTGCTGTAGGCTCTGACAAGTGCCTTTGGGTGTTCTGGTTCCACTGGAGAGCAGTATGTTTCTATATTTCTAATCCATGATTCCTGGGAAGGGAATGATGTTTCTGCTAGTAGGTGAGAATGCAGTCATTTCTGGTAGCATATCCAGTGACCCCAAAGGACTTTAGTTACTTTTCTGCCTATAATAGATCCCCCCTGGAAGAGATCCTCCTGCTAAATTGGGTATGTGGCACATTGTACCAGGTTTCCCACAAAAAGCTCAAACTCAGATTATTTTAAAAAAAGACTGTTTGGAAGGGCATGTGCAAGGGTCTGTGTCCCCTTCCAGGGTGTTTCAATGGAAGTTGGATGTCTGATTAATCTTATCGTCGTTCTTTTTTTCTTTTAATGATTCTGCTTCTGTGAATAGCTGGTGATGCTGCAGTTCTGTCAGGATGCAGCAGATTTTCTAGCTTACAGATTTCAAGACAAAATGCCTTCCTTCTGGAATGAAGGTGCCATATGGCTTGAAATGCATAATTGATCACTGCTCAAAATAGGAGCTTCACAGAAAGTCACCTAGAAGTCCAACGCATGTATACAGAGTACTTGATAGACCTTGGTGCGTTTTTTGTTTCCTGGGACTGATGATAATACAGGGACAGGTTTTTATGGCTCTTTCTAGAGGTCCTGATGCTTGTGCTCTCTCTCTAGCACTGCACAGACTGTTTCACCACTGGATTGTTTATTCCCATTATTTCAAGAGATCTTAGGACTTGGCATTAGCAGGTACATCAATCTTGTGCTTGCTGATTCCTACTGGGCTTGGTTGGATGAAAAACACCCCAGACACGCCTGGCATTCACCATATAGCCCAGGAAAGGCCACAGTTATCCCTGAGTGTGAAACTGTTCAGGTGCATCAAATTTGGTGGGCTGAATCCAGCCCTTACTGTTCCATCCTTCCCCACCTCCAGTGGGACGTGTGGCTGTCTGCATGAGCAGTCTTCCCCAGCTCCCACTCAGAGTAAGGCAGGCTCCCACCGATGTGGGAGGGATGCTGTGGTCCATCTGGCTTGTGTCCTGCTGGCTGGTAATGAGCAATACCTTAAACCACCCAGTACTGTAGATGCTTTCCTGTTCAGGTCCTTATGAACTATGGCAAACCCTGTAAGAGCAGCAGTGGAAAGTAGCCCTGCAAAAGGAGAGCAGGAGGGTGAAGAAACTAAGGAGACTACCCAGAATGACCCAGGCTTTTAACTTCATCTTGATGATTTTAAAAAGCAGGCTGCTTCTGCAGCCCCTTTGGGGAACTGAGTGCTTTGGCTATTTCAGTAACTTCCTAGGAGCTGACAGCTCTAATTTCTGGGGGATTTCTAGTTTCCTCAATGCTAGCAAGCCCTGCTCAGCAAGAACCTCCTTACACACCTGATTCTGATGCTGCTTGCCAAGCTGCTAATCAAGTATAGCATGTGGGAAGGCAGTTACATGGGAGGAGGTGTTCTGCAAGGGAGTCAGCTCCAGTTTTGTTTGCTCAGTTTATATTTCTCTGTCATCAGTCTGTGTTCTGGGTTTCAGCAGGGTTTGGAGGCACGGAATCTCTCCTTAGTGGACAAGGCAGGAGAATGATAGCACTACAGAATCTGGGACACCACGACTGCACTGAGGATTTGGTGCTGTGTGCTGTAGCCTGCTTAGAGGAGCAATCTGCTGGCAATCTACACGGGGCTTTTCCTTCTGGGTTGCTCTGACAGCCCAATGGTAGTGTGGCTTGCTGGATGGTCAAAAGGATTTCACCACTCTGAGGAAGCCAGTTTTTGGGCAGGCAAACCCAAATGGGAAAAAAATTCCTGCTGCCACTTAGGAATTGCACAGAAGCTGCAGATCAGATTAGTGCTGAGAAAATTGCTGGCAACTCAGGATGCTGAACCAAGCAGGAGCAAACCCCCCTTGATAAATGAGCCTTCACATCCCCATGAACAAATACCAAATAGGAAATCCCAGGGGTGTAATGAGGCTGGTTGCTTTCATTGCTGGGGTTGCCTCCCTCAGCTTTTGCCCTTTAGTGTGGACGTGGGAGTTATACTGTGCTGACTTCAGCCCATGGATTTAGCAGGCTGTCTTTAACCCCTCATCCTCACCACCCATCGCTGTGACCCAGCTCTTACAGAGCACACGCTCCAGGGTGTGCCTGTTGTTTGGCACATCCCTGGCGTGCGTGTGCATGCTTGGAGTGGTTGCTAAGGCAGCATAAATCTGTCCCCTCTATGCATTCAAATTTCTGTCTGATCTAGATGTATATACTGGGTCCATGCAGCCCAATGCCAGACTGGTACCTGCATGGGAGAGCACAGGCGATGCCACAGGTCAGATGTCTGTGTGCACAGACATCAGTGTGAATGGTACAGGACAGCAAAGTGGTTTGAGTTCAGTTCCCGCTTCCCAAACTGTGCTGCAGAGTCTGGTGGAAAAGAGAGACTGCCCACTGCCCCCTACTAGGACTCAGCACGGAGGTGGACATCCTGGCCTCCTCGCGTGGGGAGATGCTGAGCCTGTGCATGTGCAGCACAGAGCTGTAACCAGAACCAGGTCACTGCAGGGCTTAGGTGATAGGAGATGTGCAAGTTCTGGTCAGAGGGACAGAAACGTTGAGTTCACCGGCTGCTGAAAAAGAACCAGATGGGTGAAAAATGAGAGCATGTCTGGAACATCTACCTCCATCCTTTCAGCGTGCGCGGCAGGAGACTTGCAGGTGTGGTGGTGCCAGCTAGAAACACTCGTTTGAGCAGAGGGGTGTCTTGATTGATGGCTTTATTTCAGCTTATTTTAGCAAGTAATAGGCGGGGGGGTGATGTTTATCACTGAAACCGGAGCTGGCTAGTACTTTAGATCACAGCTCTAATCGGTTGGACTGACTTAGACAGTAAATCACTTCAGCTGCACTAATAACACAGAGTGACGGGTATAGTAAACCCTCATTTTGCAGCAATAACCTGGTCCTGCTGGTTCTTTGACTCAGGTTGGTGCTTCTGCGCTGGTTTGTTTATTAAAGCTCCTTCACAAAGTCACTGTGTGGCTGCTCCAACTCAGCCATCGAAATGGCTGTTCCCCTGCCATTCCCCAACCTGGCTTGGGCTCTTTTTATAGCCTACTATAAAATTGTTTATTTTTGCACCTGTTTACAAAGGCTTTTTAGCCACAGGGGTCTCATGATGTTGTTTTCATGGCTTCTGGAGCAGGGCTGCTCTGTTGTTGCTAGAAATAATTGCTGTTAATTAATTCTTTGCTGATTTTTCTTTGGCAAAGCATGTTGAAATAAGTGAGCAGCATGCTTTGTATCTTGATGTTGTGGGAGCTCTTAGGAGGCATGCAGTGACATCCAAACAATCCCATCAGCAGCCAGAGGAATGGTAGGACATGGTCTTCAACTTTCTCTGGACAAAGTTAATTTGGGAGAGGCTCAATTACCATCTCCAGCTGTTCGGCAGCTTCCTTCAGGCTGTCGTTTCTCATCTCTTTCTAGACAAAAACCACAGCTTTGTTTCCATCTAATGCTTTATTCAAATTACAGCTGAGCAATGTTACAGAAAGTGATGTGGTCTCAGATGTCTGAGCCAGACCGGCAGCTGAAGGCAGCAGTCCGTGATGTGAGACCGGCTGCTGGGACCTATACTTCTCCTCTTCTCTGTGTGCTTTTAAAATGGTTTGTCTTCTTTCTGAGGGACTTGGGCTCTGCTGCAGAGACTTCCAGGCCAGAAGTGACCAGAACTGCTTCAGAAGACCAGAAGTGCTGGGCTTCAGCCCCTTGTTCTCAGTCCTGTGGTCCTACCTATAGCGTCTCTATCATTCTCTGGCACTGGGTCCCTGGGAGGAGCAGCCACCGGTTCCCAGGACTGCCAGAGCAGGCAGCAGGTGGCTGGGCTGCTTCTGTCTCCGCCCTGCAATGGGACATCATGCAGTCCAGTCTCCCGCTTGAATGTCTCCCAGCTGTTCCTGGAAGGATGAGCTATTTGAGCCAAGAAAAGATTAAATTATTGGAATTGAGCAAAAGCAATTTCCATGATAAGTGCTTGCCCTGCGGTTTGCACGTCGAACCTGTCCTGCTGCTGTCTCTGACTCAGACTGAATTGATGATGGCCTGCTCTGAATAATCACTTTACCTTTTCTTGGAGGAGCTCATACCATGACATATGAATCTCTTCACACACATGTTGGCTTCCTCCATACAGAACTTCCCCAGGCCTAAGTCTTTTAATTAGTATAAATCAGGAATAATGCTAAAAGCAGTGGTCTACCACTGGCATGGGTGAATTATTGACTTAATTGGTCTAATTTCATCTTCTCTGAGAGCAGAAGAGAGCCTGTCATTAGGCCACAGAAATCAGCATAACTCCAGTCAGGTGCCTGGTAGCTGCCATAGAGCCAATTCCCCCATCTGCCCCCTCCCTGTCATATTTCATGTCATATGAAATGGGTTTGGTACAACAGCAACAGGACTGTTACAGCACGGTTTTTCTTGTGTTGAGATTTCCCCATGTGCGTGGAGCAGACGTACAAATATCCGACATCCTCAAGCTATTAATTACCCCCTCGCTCCCTAGGATGTCTCATGGCTCCCAACCACGCCGCCAGAGTGACCAAGCAGCCCCTGTGACGGTGTATCAATTCCCAAACCAGCCCATCACTGCACCGAGCCTGGCCAGAGCACAGGTGGAAAAGAAACTGAAAGGATTTCTTGAGCACATGATGGGCAGACTCGGAAAAGTGGTTAGAGCTACTTTCCTTTTCCTTGAGGTGTAGCCATGAGAGAGCAGTTCTCAGCTCCAGGGTGTTGCAGAAGCCTAAAAAGAATGGAGTTTAAGTCAATCAGCAGAGAGATTTTGCTCTGCGCCCTCGTCTTGTCCTCATTCTCCATGTTTCTTCTCCCTTACAGAGGATCTCTGTGGTTTGGTGTGCATGATGTTACCTGAATGGCTGTTAAATCATGGGAGAAAAGGACTCCCCTTTTTCAAACTGGTAAGACTAGGCTTTGCAACAGAGTTAGCCACTATGCAAATGTAATGAAACCCTGATCTGCAAATTACTCCGCAGTGAGGCACTTTTATTGTTGCTCATGCCTTTTCTTCTTTGAGGGCCGGTGCAGGTGCAGAGCAGCTCTGCAGACATAGGACTTCAGTCTGTTATTTCTGCAGCCTCACGTAATTTTCTCTTGCATCATCCTCTTCAACTTGACCGACGCATCCTAACCATGCAGGTGCAGTGAGGGTGCTTTTCTCTGTTCTACAGGAGGAAAATGCTACAGGGTCCATAAAGCAATTTGCTCAAAATCAGAGAAAGTTGTCATCAGGATCAGATTTTCAGTTCAGAGTTTTTAATTGCCCTGGTTTGACCTCTCTGCTCTGTGGCATTCCTCCCTCCCAGCTGCAGCCACTCTTAATTTAATTGGATAACCCAGAAAATAAGATAGATAATTTTTTTAAAAGAAAAACCTCTAGGATTTCAGTTTGTTTCTTTTTTTTTTTTTTCTTTTGAACAGGAAACCATACTGCAACGGAAACTAGCTGCTTTAGCATGGGCGCGGGTGGCCACTGCTATGGCTTGCAAGCATAGCAAGAGCTATGAGAGCTGCAAGAGCTGCCTCCCCTATGGTGCTGAGGAAGCCTAAGAGATCCAGCCTGGTGTATCTGCTACTCCAGAGAGTTTTGCTTGAATGCAGTTGCAGTGGCATGAATTATTGATATTTCTGTTAAGGTTTGCTGTTCACACATGAATTTGTAATGCTTCCCCACATTACACTGTGAATGTGCTCCTGGACCACGTAAAGTGTTGAGTTTAACACCCTTTCACTTGCATGGTTGTGACATTGATTTAGACATTTCAGGGCTGGGGCTACCAAATTAACGAAAAAACAGTGTAAACAGCTCTTTCCTAACAAAACAAGGTGGTCTTGGGGTGAAAGGAGCTAATATGGAAGGGCAAGGAGTAGGTATAGTTATGTCTGTGCATTTTCAGGGCGTCACGACAAAGATGATGGAAAGGTTTCCAGGAATTTCTGAACATCCTTTGGCCTGACCTCAGAGTCTGGCATTTCCACAGGCTGCCCTTGCTGACACTATGCTTAGGACCTCGGGAGACTGTATTAATAACGTCCGTTTCTAAGGCAACAACCTTGCAATTTAGAAAAGACTGCGTTAAAAGTGTGTTTACAAACACATTTTACCCATAAATATGTAAGTATTTTTATATATATGTATATAAATTTATATCAGACTTTACAAGTCACTTAGCAGTGGAGAGACTGAAATCGTCTGAATGAGGGTGATGTATTGACAGTGACAAGTGGTCTCCAGAGTTTGACCAGAGACTTTGCAAGAAGTAGGAGCAAATTCATTAAGCATTCTGTGACAGGTCGTATCCCCAGGCAAAATGTGGGGAAAAGCTCAGACGAGGTGGCAGCTCCTGCAGGCACAGGCAGGAGGGAAGAGTCTGATGTGGACAAGCCTGAGCAGAGATGCCCATCAGCCTCCCGGGAGCCTCTGCCAGCCCTGCTGGGGCAACCTTCACCCTCTACCCCATGGGACAGTAAACTCTGATGCTGTCCCTGCTCTATACCAGGAATCACAATTCTTAAGAGCCAATGTCCATGAGGAGAGCCTTGCTGCCTGCCCTGGATCAACACCATGTTGACCAACACTGGAGCAATACTCAGCCTTTTAACCTTGGGTAAACCAGGAGAAAATCTACAGAAATACCCTTGTATATGTGAGATTGAATCAAGCCTTTGATTTTGCACTGAACAAGAGTTTATCTTCAATTCTGGCTCATTTAATCCCAACTTTTCTCCCTCTCTGTCTCCATGTCCCCTCCACCACATGGGCTGTTTGCTTCCCGATGTGAAGTCTGGAGTAATTGTGATGGGACTTAAATGCTGAGGACCGCTGTTGATCAGCCCTTGCTGGTCCCTGTTCTGCTCTGCCAGTCCTTTATGAAATGCTCCCCTCTCATCATTGACAACAGGCTCTGTTTTATTTGATTTTATTACAAGATATAAATTTCTGTCTGCAGCCCTGGCTTCCAGCACACGGAGGAGAGAGGGATTGCCTAGCAACCAGGAGAACAAAAAATTAAGAGAATCAATAAGTCTTAATGGAAAGCTAAACAGAGACTTTAAAACCAATCCCTCTCCCTTCTTCCAGCCCCTGCCCTCGGTAAGTTCACGATGATGTGCGGCATCCTGGCTATCGCATGAAGAATTCAGCAAGTGCATATTCTGGAAAAGCCAAAGTGCAAATGAAAACCCAACCTAACTTGGTCTTATGTAAATCTCTGATCCTATAAGTGTTTACACTGACAAGCTTGAATATAGCATGGGTGTGGAGGATTAGGGCTAAGATACTGTGCTAGAGCTGGTTTTATTCAGTGGGTGTTAGAAGTCAGTGCTCTGCTCCAGGTGCATTAGTGACTCAGAGGTTGAAGAAGGTGAGGGTCTGGATGCAGCAGCAAAATGTCTCCACAAAAGGCCTGTGTGCAGGATCACGCCTTGGCTAGCATGGGAACGAGTTTCCGGACATCATCAGCCTATGTGTGTAAAACCAGCAAACCCCAGCACAATGTGTAATGCTGTGTAGAGTCAGCAAGGAACAGTCTGACATCAGTTTAAAACAGTCAAAAATCAACTTGGTTACAGTCATTTGGCTGACAGCACAAACACAAAGGTCGTATAGGAAAATGGATTCCAGGCAAGGGGGGCATTGTAAATGTACCAGGCCATGATTCTGCCCATATTTCTGGGTGTATGCTGTTTTCTCCCACAAAGTGTTCCCTGGATCTATGCATGTGTGCAGGACCAAGATGGTGATTTGGTTGTGGAAGTTTTCCTGGAGCTCCTGGCACCCTCCTCCTGCAGATGCTTGTGCACACCCTGAACCTCATGGGGAGCATGAACAGCGTGAGCTGAGCTTTGCAGGAGGGTGCTCTGCTTTGTTGGAGGAAGCAGAGATGGACGATTTGAATGGGGGACTTGCTTTGCAAAACCAGAAACATTTCTATAAGCAGAGCTGTATGAACCACAAATAGGCCATAGCAGCGTTGCAGATGCCTGTGACCAATACCTGAGAGGAAGGTTTCAGCAGGGGTTAGGGCAGCAGCCTATGAGGCACAGCTCTGAACCCCTCCTTGGCCAAAGGCTTCCCACGTCACCTCCCCAAGTCACTCTCTAGTCCTGGTAAGACAAAGACAGGAGCCTTGCCCTGTGGGTGATATGAGGTGCGTGAGTGGCTGCAACCCTCAGTCCCAGCAACACGGCCATGAGATGACACAGAGAAGCCGTGACTCTGCCCCAGAGGTGTGTTCTCCCCTGATAGTCCCTTGGCACCATGGAGGGGTGTGGAATGCATGGAGAGATGCTTTGAGGACAGTCCTGCCAAGGCGCAGACATGGAAAGCGGTGGTAATGTGGGCTTGGAAGGACGGTGGTGAAGGAGGGAGGTTTCAGAGCATGGGTGGGTACCTCTTAAATGTTTATGAGTACCCCCAAAAGATGTTAAGATTAAAGAGATGCCCTGAAAGCACTGCTCGTGAACCCAACAAGGTGCTTGAGTGGCGCGGCGCTGGCCAGCCACACAGCCCCCCACGCGAAGACCACCGCTTCCCGCCCCCCGCCATGCCAGCTCCCTCCCTGTGGGCGAGAGCACCCCCTCACCGGGCAGCAAGGCCAGGGCATGGCATAGTACCCCAAATTCATAGAATCACAGAATCATTAAGGTTGGAAAAGGGCTCTAGGATCATCAAGGCCAACTGTCAACCCAGCACCCCCAGGCCTCCTAAACCTTGCCCTGAAGTGCCACATCTACACATTTTTTGAACACCTCCAGGTGTTCACCTCCAGCCCTAAGCTGGTTCCACAGTTCATGGGTAAACTTCCATTTTTTTAATGTGTTTTCTTCCCAGCCAGAATTTTGCCTAAACAAGGAACTCAGAACAGCACTTCATTGCTCGCCCTTCCCTGACTCCCCCACCTCTCTGGGCAGCCTGTTCCGATGCCTGACCACTCTTTCAGGGATGACATTTTTCCTAATATCAAATCTAACCTCCCCTGAGGCAGCTTGAGGCCATTTCCTCTCATCCTATCACTGGTTACTAGGGAGAAGAGACCAACCCCCACCTCGCCACAACCTCCTTTCAGGTAGTTGTAGGGGGCGATAAGGTCTCCCCTCAGCCTCCTCTTCTCCAGGCTAAACACCCCCAGCTCCCTCAGCCGCTCCCCAGCACACTTGTTCTCCAGACCCTTCCCCAGCTCCGTTGCCCTTCCCTGGACACGCTCCAGCACCTCAATGGCCTCCTTGTCCTGAGGGGCCCAAAGGTGAACACAGTATTTGAGGTGGGGCCTCACCACTGCCAAGCACAGGGGCACGATCCCTGCCCTGCTCCTGCTGGCCACACTATTGCTGACACAAGCCGGGATGCTGTTGGCCTTCTTGGCCACCTGGGCACGCTCTGCTGGCTCATGCTCAGCCATGTGCTGACCAGCACCCCCAGGTCCTTCTCCGCTGGGCAGCTTTCCAGCTGCTCTTCCCCAAGCCCGTAGCGTTGCATGGGGCTGTTGTGACACAAGTGCAGGACCCAGCACTTGGCCTTGTTAAACCTCACACAGTCGAGCTCAGCCCATCGATCCAGCCTGTCCAGGTCCCTCTGCAGAGCCTTCCTACCCTTGGGCAGGTCAACACTCCTGCCCAATTTGGTGTCATCTGCAAACCTACTGAGGCCGCACTCAGTCCCCTCCTCCAGATCATTGATAAAGATATTAAACAAGACTGGCCCCAACACTGAGCCCTCAGGGACCCCACTTGTGACCAGCCACTAGCTGGATTTAGCTCCGTTCACCACAACTCTCTGGGCTCGGCCATCCAGCTAGTTTTCTACCCAGCAAAGAATACCCCCATCTAAGCCATGAGCCACCAGCTTCTCCCGGAGGATGCTGTGAGCTTTGCTAAAGTCCAGGCAGACAACACCCACAGCCTTTCCCTCACCCACTAGGAAGGTCACCTGGTCATAGGAGGAGATCAGGTTGGTCAGGCAGGACCTGCCTTTCATGGACCCATGCTGGCTGGGCCTGATCCCCTGCTTGTCCTGCATGTGCCTGGTGTGCGCACTCAAGATGAACTGCTCCATAATCTCCCCTGGTTCGGAGGTCACGCTGACTAATTACTAATTAAACCTGGGAAGGGACCGCTGGGGGCTGGGAGCGCCCTGGGGGTGGGGACACCGGGGAGGCTGGGGATCCCCGCGGGGGGATGGGCTGGGATGCCCCGATGATCGGGGACCCCCCGCGGGGACGGGACGCCCCGGAGACGAGCAGCCGCTGGGGGTCGCGGGCGAGCGGCGCAGCAGCCTCCAGCCCCCCGGGCCCGGCGGAAGGCGGAACCGGCTCCGTGCCCGGGCGGGCGGCTCCGGCAGCAGCGGCGGCGGGGCGAGGAGGTGTCCAGGGCAGAAACCGCCCCGGCGCGTCCCCTCCTCCCTGCCTGCCTCCCTCCCGCGGCGGCGCGGCCCGCCGGAGGCGTTCACCTTGCGCGGGGCGAGCGGGGCCGCATGGAGCAGCCCGGGCGCGCCGCCCGCCTCGCCAGCGCCCCCCGCCCCGCGCCATGAAGCTGGCTTAGCCGCGGCGGAGCCCACCGGAGCCCCGCACCGCTCGCCCGCCGCCCCCATGGCGAAGGAGAGGAGCAGGAAGGCGCTGCTGGAGCTGCTCCAGCGGCCGGGCAACGCGGCGTGCGCCGACTGCGCCGCCCCGGGTAAGGGCGGGGGGGGGGGGGGTGGTGCGGGCGGCGGCCGCACCTGTCCGCACGGCACTGCACGGCTCGGCTCGGGAGGCTCTGCCCCAACTCGGGGGGCTGCTCGCCAAGGTGTGGGTGCCCGACCCCCCCCCCTACCCCTGGGAGGGGGATGCAGCGGGGATGCTCTGGGGCAGGGCGGAGGGATGGGGATGCGCTGTCGCGGTACCCCCCGCCCGGCCGTGGCAGCGCTGATGTCATCCCGGCGGGTCCCCGCGGTCTGCAGTGCAGCCCGGGCGTCGCTAACCCGGCAGCGGGCGGGCGGGCGGCGGGGGGCTCTGCCCGGGGGGTGCCCGGTGCCGCGGGAGGCGGCTTGTCCGCCGTGGCCCCCCGCCCACGGGATGGCGTTTGTCGCCGCTCCTGCCCTGTCAGTGGGCGAACAGACGGGGGAACCGGAGGCATTGCCGCGGGCATCCTGCCCGCCAACCTTTGCCCAGCGTGCCATCGATGGGTGCCTGCCCTGCGCGCTGCTTGACGCCGGGCAGGGGACGGGGCTGAAATGCCCGTAGTCCTCTTGGTGCGCGGGGGGAAGGAAATCTCAGCTGGGGGCGTCTTCCTCGCCCTTTGGGTGGTGAATTGTTGGGGTCGGCGTGCAAGCGTGGGAAAGCCTTTGCTCTTGCTGAGCAGGGTCTGTATGGTGTGGTGGGACCTGCCTTTGTGAGGAATCTTAGAAAATTGCATAGCAAGTAACTTTTTTTAAAAAATCACCATAAACACCTAAATTTGTATTAGCTTGGGCAGGATGGCTCTGAAGAGGTGTAGAGGAAGGATGTCCTTTTCAGCCCTTGTCATTCTGTAGGTTAAAGAAAACCCAACACTTCAACTGAACCTTATTTTCCAGCTATTGATTTATTTAGGATTTCAAGATCTATTGGGTACCACCATCCAGCTTGTACTATTACCAATGCCTTTATGTCCACAGTCTACGTCTTGGGACACTGCAGTTCACTTTCAGATGCTTTGTGTCCCCCAGCACCTGGCTGGAAAGGACAAAGAACTTTCTGCATAGTGTGAACTGCTTTGCAGCACTGCACTGCCCTGCCTGCTCCCACCCATCTGCTGGCTGTTGTTGCTGTGTGACTGTACCTGCCCACCTTTTAGGTATCTTGACAAGCACAGCTTTGGCTCACCTGATAGGTGTCTGTCTAAATTATTCCTTCCCAGAGAAGACTTTATAAGCCTGGGCCATTCAGATCAATGGGGTACCACCTTGCCCTGTGGGTAATATAAAGCCCCTCTGCAAAACAGGAGTTTCTCAGCATCAGCAGGATAGCGATGAAGCTGTAGGTCAGTAAAATAGCTCATGTCAGGGAAAGAGGGTTGTCGGTAAAGGCTCCAAATGGGCTTGTAAAACAACAAAACCATATTTTGCCTTTGGTGATGTTTGCATACAAAGATATCTTAGTGAATCTGAAACTCATAGAGGAGAATTTGGGCCAGTGTCTTTTGTAATACAAGATGTGCTATATTAATATCATTCAGCCTCTTTTGAACTGCCACGGCATTACTTCCCTGGGACCGGATCTCTGTTCATCAACCCAATTTCTTTAGTGATCACCTTGCTTCAGTTTCTCCAGCAAGCGAGCTACTTGTGGTGCTGTAATGTGCTCATCCACCTGGGAGCGATGATAAACTTGAGATGCCCTGGGCTACTTAAGATATATCACTTGTATCTGTAGATAATATATAAAATATTCAGGCTGAATTCTGTTATTCATCCTGGGCAGGTGTGGCAGGCCAACTCTTTCTAGGTATGAGATAACACGGGATAGGTGCCCAGAGAGCCTCCAGGATGGGGTGCAAGTATGTTCTTTGAGAAGTGGGAAGGATAAAGGTGATAGCTGGAACTGGGTGGAGAGCTAGATACAGGAAAAGTATCAAAGCAGAGAAAATAAAATGCAAGTGAAAGAGGAGGGAGGGTGGGAATGAGGAAAGCAGGGCGACTTCTGTTTTCCCACATGTGTGTATTGTCACACTGCTGATCTGGTACAGCTGGGGGTAACAAAAGGTCATAATCCCTGATTTATTATTACTGCCTCTCAGGTGGGTGTGCTCCTTTCCCTGAAATCCCCAGTTAATTCAGGATCCATGATAAGTAGCCATTTATCTTGGGGATACTGGTGATAAAGAATAGGATGGGTCAGAAATGTAACAGGGGAAAATTCCCTGTTAGTCACTTCAATTTGTGTATTTGGAAGCCAGATGGGTTTTCTTTTGCTCTTGGAAATATTTGTTACAGAAATCAGCCAGTTAGTGAATGTTCTGGGTTTTTTTTTCCTTCCCTGCTGTAAGAAAAGGTGGTTTTCTTTTGTTACTGTTTTGACATTTGGGTCAGGCTCGGTAGCCATAGCCCTGGAGTAACAGCTTGTCCCAGGTATTATATGCTCATGTAATAAAAGCCTAGGTTCCTGATGCAAAAGAGCTCGCAGCTTGGCATCATTGTGGCTAAGCCGTGACCGTGCAAAAAATCAAATCCCAGGGTAGACAGGGAGCACCAGGGCAGGCAGTGCTTTTCCTCCTAGGCTGTGTAAGTGACTTCGTCCCCTGCAGGGTCATCGCATCTCCTTGGGGAAATCTAGGCAAAACCTGCTGATTGCCTGGGTTTGGGCCAGAATTTGCCACTTAATTGTACCTGAGGGTTATTTAAGTGGCCATGTCCTACAAGCAAGTCTGCTATATTCAAGATGTGTGTTCCCCTGGTTTGTTCACTTGCAGCTTGGTGGGTGAGGCATTGAATGTGATAATCAGGAAGGTCAGATCTCTGTCTTCCCAGGACTGATGTGTATGTCTGGCAGAAAAATCTCTCACGCAAAAGTGAGCTTCCAAAAAATCCTCCCAGATTTTGAGGGCATGTCTCAGATAGGGAGAGCAGGTTTATGGTGTCCCTGGCCATGCCAGCTGGGAATGCAGAAAGAATGCTAAAGTAGAAACTGAAAAATAAGAGTGGGGGAAAAAAAACCTGAAAGGTTGCATTTTTCATTGGTAGGGTTTTGGTTTGGGTTTTTTTTAAGGCTTCTAGTTTTTTTATTAATTGCAACTTTACAAAACTTAATTTTCAATGAAAGGTTCTTTTGAGTAAAAAATGTTTCAGTTACAAAAATGTCATCCATCTGTAATGAATGATGAGGTTGCATTCGCTACATCTTTGAGACGGCACTGTGGGGCAGGAGACGCTGTAATAAAGTCGCTATCTGGGGTGTCGGGTGCCCTGTCATTACACGCTTCTGTGTTGGGTTCGAGGTCCTAGATGTTGGCTTGCAGTGTGTTTAAAGATATGTTTTCACAGCAAAGACAACATGGTAAATGCAGTCTTAAGTGCAAACTGAGGAATCTCGCTGAACAGCTCGTGTGTAATGGCTCTCAATGTATTAGAATAATAATCTTTTTTCCTTCAAGACTGATGTGGCAGTTCAGCCTTCCCCCCCAACTGATTCTTTGTCTCAGGCAATCTTTCTCCCATCATGAGATGGATGGTTATCTCAGGGCATAACAAGACCTGGAGTATTTCTCTCTTTACTCCATTTTTCTATGACTTAGGCTTGTGTTTCTACAGAGCAAGAATCATTTTACATTGTAGGAGGACAACGAGGCTCTGAAGACAGAAGTGGAAATCCCATCGAAGTGATCCTGCACTTTAAGCTCCTTGGCAGCAGTTTACATGGCTTGTCTTTATCATTTTCCTTTTTCTTATTTGGGCTGGATTACTGGGACATGGACCCTGGATAACATCGACCTTTGTGCCCGAGGCATAGAGGTGATGTGGGATGGAGGAAGAGGAGAAGGCACATGGTGGAGGGGAGTCTGGTATCGGAGCTTTGTGCTGCAAAGCCGAGCAGATTGGGTATTTTGGTGTAACAGGATATATAAAAGCCTGAAGGTGGGTGGTGTGTGGCTGAGGTTGTTGTAAACACCTTTCCTGCAGGCCCAGCATCTTCTTATTTCTAAAGCAGGTGAAGCTTTTCCATTCCCTTGATTTCATGAAGCGAGGGTGCTGATTAGAGAGAAACGCATGAGTGCTGGGGATTGCTTGATTTGCTCAGGATTAAGGAGGGCACTGAAAGGATTTGATCTCTACCCTCTCCTTCCCCTATACAACTGCTGGTCCTAAAAACACAGACTGGGAAGACAACGGACTGAGTCATCGGGTCCTGCCTCATGCTGTCATCCACAGCGACATCTCCCCATCCCCTCCGTGGAGCGATGGGGCTCTGCCTCGCAGCTAGTTCTCTCTCTTGCCCCCACTACCTCCTACTGGAAAGCTGTTCCAGAGCTTCGCCACTCTAATGGCGTGAAACAGGCTTTTCATTTTCATTCTAAAAGTGGAAACTTGTTCCCGCACCTCCATTGTCCTCTCACTTAAATATTGGTTTGTGGTTTGTTCCCCCCCCCACCCCACCCCCCCCAGGAATTTGCCAGCCCTTCTCTCTGTGTCTAAGCAGAGTGGAGGGGTAAGAAGGGAAAAAAAAAATCCCATAGCAGTTGTGTTTAGCTCGATGCCATTTTCTGCAGGGAAAAGGACTTTTTGAAACAAAGGAGTTTTAATATGACAGTGTTTTCTGTCCACTCCTGATGCCTGGGTTGCAGCACAGCCGTGGGCTGCAGACAGCAAGCAGAGGGGGCTGCTGAGACCTGCCAGCTGCATCAAAAGGCCTTGGCAAGTTTAGTGCCTTCACTGAAAAATTTTCCTACTTAGGGAGGAGTGGTGGTGGGAGGCTGTTTGGCTTCAGTTTTAATGTATTTTATTGTTATTTTTAAAATGCATGAGCAGGGTTGGTTTATTAACCTCCTAATCTTTCCCCAAAGTAAATAGCAACAGAACCTCGTGCTACACACCAGGTTCTCTAGGCTGGGGTATTTAGGAAGTCGTCAGCAGCTGAGTGGCAAGCAGAAAAGGCTTTTTCCTTGTTTTGATTGCACTAAAATCCCCGTGATTGTGTCTTGTATGCCAGGGCATGAGTTACCTTTCTAGTGCAGGTTAAAAAAGGTTTTGCCTCCCTCAGTAGGACCTCCCCTCCTGTCTCATTAGTCTTTATCACCTCAAAAAGGGGAAAGAGATCAGAAAAATCTGTTGAATCTCCATCCCAACTAAACATTGGCTCCCACCCAGCTGGTGCAGTGGGGATGGAGCCAGGCAGCTAATTAAAGGTCAGGTTTGTGTGCTGGAGGATGCGTTAATGGGGTATTGCTGTGCATTGGCCATGTTCTTGCACGCATTTGTCTTGGTCAGCAATATACTGTGCTATGTATTGTGCTAAGTGTGGCTTAAGGCAAAAGGTGGAGCGGAGGCATCCGGGTAAGTTTGGGAGTTCTTGCTCTTGTCTTGTAACTACTTTGAGCCTGCTGCAGCTGTACTTCATGTGACTTTACTTGGGCTGACGGCATTTAGGGCTTTGCGAACTGGAAACCTATGTTTATAGTCTGGATACAGGAAATATTGATTATTGTTTTTTTAAAATCCACTGCCATCGCACCTCCGATCTTCTTTACTCTCCTTTTGGTTTGTATAAATTGTCCTATGTCTTTTGATTCTTTATTAATTTTCTGGGTCCAGCCTTTACTTTTTCCCTCCTTGGGCTGCTCTTATGCTTAGTAATGTTGGGTTCAAACGGCGGAGATCATTATTTTTTGCGCTGGGTTTTCCTGGGGCTTGTGGTGGCAAAAGGGGCTGGGTGGGGAAGTTAACTTCTGAATTTAGCTGTGTTGCCCGAGTGTTTTAGTTTTGCTTTGGATGCTTCTCTAATCTCTGGCTGTGCTTTCCCACTCAGCTAACGAGATGAGAAAATACCACCCCAATGCCCTTCTCCTGAGTTTAGTTTAGCTTTGTTTGTTTAATTTTTAAAATGAAGTTGTATCAAGTTATTATGATCTGTTTTTAAGTGACTAGAAATCTCTGCCACGTTGGGCAGTGAAGGTCTTCCAGAGCTGGCATTGGTTGCTCTGGAGCAATAATGCTGAAGGGTTAAGAGACTTTTTGCACTTACAACAGTGTATTTGGTTTAATATTCCTCTTGCCCCTTGTTAGTCTCAATTTCTTTTGGCTTGACATAATGGAATAAAGTAATTTGTGTGGAACTTATGCTTGCTGGAGAGTTTTCATTAGGTTTCACTGCTGTTTTCTTGAAACTCTGGAGGCTTAGAAAAAAAATCATCTTTTTTGGGCAGTGCCCAAAAAAGGCCCAGATTATGATATATTGCCATTTCAGTGCACTTTCTTGGGCCCTACTCAGATAAATTACTGCACTCCCCAGACGTCTAATGCAGAGAACGTGCTCCAACTGTTGAAGTGTCTAGCAGCAAGGTGGACTTCACCTAGCTATGGAGACCTCAGCTCGCCAGCCATACAGCCTGGGGACACTGGTTCACTGAACTAACAGTGCTACACCAAAACTCGACCTTTATGAAGATGCTTATGTGAATTTATTCACGTGCTTGATAAATTGTTGTCTTATCTCGAAGCAGTGGTGCAGTCATTTGAAGGGTTGGAGTTTGTGATTATGCCGAGGTCGGAGGTTGCTGGTGATATCTGCCACGTTCCTGAGCTGAGAATTTTTCATGTTGTTCATGCTGGAGAGCAGAAACAGAGAGGGGGACTGTGATGTGTTCAGGGAGCTCCACAGCTGCCGACAGCCCCAAGCCTTACAAAGGATCCCTGCAGAAGTGGGTGCTTGCCCTGGCTGGCAGCCATCTGCCTGGGGATCTGTCACCAGTTCCTGCAGAAGATGTGTGGGTGTAGAGGTCTCATAGCTAGGTTTCTTCAAAAACGGTGTCAAAAGTGCGTGGAGGGGGTGAGAAGGGGAAGCGGTATTGGCAGAGCCCTCTGGAAGTTGGATTCGGGGAATCTTTCACACTCTTCCTTCTTGTCCATGGGCAGAGTGGTGGCACAGCAGCTCACAGGGGTGCACCAGCCTGGGGGCTCGCATGGGTCCGTAACCCTCTGGCTTGTTCAGATGATGCCTAGAAATTCCTTTTGGCTTTTAACTAAAGTCCAGGAAAGCCCCAGGCTGGCTTGCTTTCTCAGTCAGATGTCTTCAGGCAGGAGAGCAAGAGCCATGAGAAATCTCTAATAAATTATTGTAACAATGACATTTCAGACAGGCTTCCTCTGGTAGATCAGTTGGTTCTGGGGGATTTAGCAATTTTTTGGATGGGGCTAAATCAGTTCATGAGGCCTTTGAACTCTCCTCCTCCCTGGTGTTCCCTTTGGCACTAAAACAGTTCCCAAATTTGTGTAGTTCTGGGTTGCGGCTCTCACAGGAAGGCAGCATGCAACCAGCCAAGCATCTACAACCCTTACGTCCCCCCTTGCTGCACAATTTTGGACTTAGGAGACAAGTATTTTTAAAACCAGAAGAGCAGTGAAGGGGAAGTTGCTATTAATATATGGCAGCAATGCGAACTGCTGGTGTTGGGTTTGGTGAGTCGAGTGAAGCACGCAGCCCTGTCACAGTGCTCCTCAAAGTTTGCTGTGTGAGATGCTGTTGGTGTTGGATGGGCATGGACCTTGGGTCTAGGCAAGAGAGGAAACACTGAAAGGAGGGTGATCAGGAGGGTATGGCTAGCAGGTGTGGTTTTATTGAACAGACTGAGGTCATCCCTTCAAAGGGTTGGGTCACCACTGACCCTGTCGTCTCCGTCTGCTCCCCTGAAGTACTATCATCTTCTGGAAACAATGCATGTATGTTCCTGCATATAGCCCAACTTTCACTTTCTTAATTAGATGTGGCTTGACATTGTGTAGAGCAGAGGGGATGCATATTTAAGAGTTTGGTCTAAATAAAATTCTGTTGGAGTCAGGAGAATATTTTAAAGCCCCAGTCGTGATTGAAACCTGTTGCTTGAGGTGCTGTTTACCCA
Source organism: Phalacrocorax aristotelis (assembly GCF_949628215.1). Classification (NCBI taxonomy): domain Eukaryota; kingdom Metazoa; phylum Chordata; class Aves; order Suliformes; family Phalacrocoracidae; genus Phalacrocorax; species Phalacrocorax aristotelis. The sequence continues at coordinate 6,990,288 of NC_134285.1, forward strand.
CGCTGAGAAGAGATGACTTGGGTATGAGTTGGCTCTGTCTACTGGAGCTGGAGTGTCCTCCATCTGAGCCTGAGGATCTTCCTGAATGATGTTCCTCCACCCAAACGTGTCCTCATCCCTGGCTGGAGGAAGATGTGACATCTGGTCCTGTTGCACACAGCAATGTAGGCAGTGGAGAGGTTACTTCTTCAAAGGATTTTCAAACCTGAGTCTAGGAAGTTGCAGACAATAGGAAGAAATCCACTTGGGTGCCTAAGATAAATCTGTTGACATAAAACAAGTGTTGGGGCTCCTGATAAAACCTGTGGAGGCCAATGCATATTTTGACACTCATTCCCCAGAGCGGGGCACTGCTTTGATCAGATCTCATTACACTGCGAAGGCTTGAAGCACAGTTTTTGCGGAATGGCTGTGCTGGGCACAGGGGAGCCGGTGGCCACGTTAGCTCCTGACTCCAAACTTCGCTGCCATGGCTTCCTCTTCCTCGCTGCTGCTGCTCTGTGGCTGTCCTGTCCTTGGGACCCTCTTACCCTTCCTCGTGCCTGATCCTCTGTGTGGAAGTCAGAGAAGAGTTTTTCAACATGAGACCCTGATGCTTTCACCTTGCCTGACTAGCATTGTTTGGTCCCATGGTCCTGGGCTACCACGGGGCAGCAGTGCTGCACCTTGGACTGTTTTTGTGGTAGGAAGTTTGGCAGGTCCCAGACCTTGATTACAGCCGCGTGTTTGGAGATGGAAAGGACAGCATGAGGAATTAAAGCACAGAAACACGCATGACCATGCAAAACACTTGATTCTTTTGCCAACCTATAACCCAACAGCTGGCAGCAGTCTTTGTGGTTGGAATAAGTGGGGGTGCCTGACCTCAGGTGTGATGTTAAGCCAAGTCCTCTGGTCATCGTGAGAGCACTGTGGTGAGGGTGCAGTGGTCGGGGCCAGCGGGGCAGAGCACCCTGTGCCCTCCCTGGATGTGAGCAGCACTTGGTTGCTGCTGTGGTGCGCTTTGACTGACTCGCCTGGTTTTATATTTGCCAGGCCTGAGCTGTAGTCGTCAGGGTCTCGCATGAGGATGGGAGATCATGTGAAACGGAAAAAATACACCTTTATTTGTGGCTGCTGGTCCCAGCCCTGTGCCAAGGGAGCTGTGGCTGATAGGACTTGCAACAGCTTGGGATTTGCTCCCCTCTCCTGGGCGGGCACCCAACCATGTCTGATGAGGCAGCTCATTTTGCTCATGGGTTTATATCTGAACACAACCACCCCTGGGGAACTAAATTAATCTTCTCTAGGGTGTGCTGGGGCAGGTTGGTGGCCATCCCCACGGGCAGGGGCTGGTAGCAGGCCTCGATACCCAGTGCAGGGGAGCTGTGTTGCCCCACGCCAGCCTGCTCTGGCTGCGCTGACATAGCCAGACCATTAAATATGTATAAGGAGGAGAAAGCATGTTCCCTTGCTTTTTATAAATAATTGCTGCGCTGTGAGGAGCGAGTGTTTAGTGTAATTACTGCGGGGAAATAAATAAATTACAACAGTTTGCAAGAAGGAAGACCTGCCCTTATATCTTGATGGGTTGGCCGGGGGGCTCCTACCTGTGCAGATTTGGGGGAGGATGGGGTGAGGGGAACCTCCGTCGACAGGAGGTGGAGGATTTAGTGGCTGACTTGGTGACTTGCAAGGAAGCTCTTCCTGCTGGGGCGCAGCTGGAATAGCAAGCGCTGACATTTGCTAGTCGGAGTTCAAACAAAGATCCCTGTATCAGCTTTATTAGCGAGGCTGTGCCAGGGACGCTGGTGGATGTGTCCTGCCCCAGGCCCCTGCCCTCCTCTGGTTCCTCTCTGTCTCCCTGCGCTTCGGGCAATGCCTCTCCCAAGGACGAATTTGGAGGCAAAGGACTCTGTTGAAAGTGCTTTGTGTGAGACGTCAGCTCAGGGCTGTAAACAGCGCGTGGCTTTGCTCAGAGAAAGTACAGAGCCACTGGCAGCATTTTTCCATTAAGGCAAGGGCTGGAAGGCTCCTGGCACGGAGGGCAGTGCTGCTGGGCAGCTGTAGCTGTGGGAGGAAAGTCTCCCTGTGGGTCACTCCCACTTGGGCCAAAAAAAAAAAAGTAGAAAACAAACAAACAAACAAAAAAACCCCAGCCCACAACCCCAGAAAACAAAAGGCAAGGCAGGGGAGCAGCATAGCTGTTTTCCTGAGCTGTTTGTTTAAACTGTGCAGTTTTTGTTCCGTGCAGCTCTCGTTGGGTGGGATTTGCTGATGTAAGATGGACATTCACCTTTTCTCTTTGTGTGAGCATGGAGTGAGTTTTGGAGGTCTCGGGCATATGCAGTTGTCTGTATATTGGGTTTTTGTGAATAGCTGTTGCACCTGAGATTGCAAATCTGTTAACTGTTAGTGTAATTGGTATAGCTATCAATATAAACAAACACAGATCTGTATTTTGCTTGTGTATTTATATGATGCCTTTAAAATCAGGGAACCCTGACCTGGAGACTCCTGAACTCCCCTGCCATGCCCTGTCCTGCTCCATCTATCCTTCCTTCTGTGCTGGATCCGACAGACCAGTCAAGTGCAATTCTGTCTTTCCTTCTTGCTTTCAGACCCGGACTGGGCATCCCACAGCCTAGGGATCTTCATCTGCTTGAATTGTTCAGGAATCCATCGCAATATTCCCCAAGTCAGCAAAGTGAAGTCAGTCCGTCTGGATGACTGGGATGATGCTCAAGTGGAGGTATGTGCCAGGACTGTGGACTTGAAGTACCAGTGGGTTTGGATTGCTGCATTTTACCAGCAAAGCTGTAAAACGGTGTCCTTTTAAAGATGCCACAACAAACATGATTTCAGAAAGCATGTCTAGATAATTCCTGAATGTGGGTATGAGGTCCATGATGCTGATGGAAAAATGGCATAGCCATTTCATGAAGGAGTTGTGAGGGTTCCCCCCACCTATAAAAATATCAATTAAATAGAGTGTATAGAAATTACTAAACTTAAATGAATTGCCTTCTGTTTCACATGTTACCTCTAGCCGAGACTAGACAATAGGCTAGACCTCTAGTCTACCACCCCTGCCCAGCTCGGCTCTTTCTGCCTTTGTTCCTCTTAGCATGGAAGACTCTCAAACTCACATCTTGAAGAATTGAACCTTCACAGCATAAATTCTGTATTTATGCAAGATGCCTGCCTGTGTTTAGGTGAGGTTGCTAAAGGCAAGCCTACCCAGGAAACCTATATGCTTTGACTATTGGTGTCTTTAAAGGCATGAAGAAAGCTACCAGTCATTGATTTTTATCTTGTATATTGTAGATTTGAGTTTTTTTCTGAAAGCCACAGCTTGTAGAGTCATGTGTTTTAGGAGGAAAATAAGTCTTTGAGTTGCATGGGTTTTCCCTTCCTGGTTTTTTTTGAGAATAGAATGAATATGTAAACTCAAGAAGCTCAAAAACATGAAAATAATGAAAAGAAAATCTTGGGAGGGGTGGGGAGGGGGGAATCTTAGCTGCTTGTTCTGCTTGTGTGTTTGGTGTTTGATGCAAGACAAAACATATTTAGCATGGCTGCCTGGAAAAGGATGGGTTTTTTACACTTAGAAAGAGATTTCATTAAATAAAACTTATCAATAGGGAAATAGGTGGTTTTGTTTGCAATGTTCTCAACTAGCCATTTTTATAAGAGGTCAGAAGGAAAGGAGGGCTGTCAGGGCAGATAGAATGTATTTATTTATTTGTTTGTTTTTAAGACTTCAAGTTCCTTTCTGAGGTTGCTGGCATGGCTTTGCAAAAATAAATTTATCCTTTTGGAACAAGTGATGTGATCCAAAGCAAAGGGCGTATTGTCAGAGACTGTTACCTTGCTGGAGCCGTAACGCACAGAGACTCAAAGTTAGTGTTGGGTTTTGCCCTCTGGTCGCCTGATTTCTGTGCTGGATTCCCTGGCAGCCATCTCATCCCATGCCTGTGAGTGGGAAATACCACCGTGTGCTGCCTTTTCCGCTCCTGTTTGGACCAGTGGGGATCGTGCGCATGTGACTGGGACACAGACCGGTCCCCAGCGTTGTATTAGGCTCAGGGGGAGCCCTGGCAATAACAATATTAATTTCTGAGCCCTGGTTTGCAGGCACAGGCTTTACAGCATCCCTTCTGTGCACAGTCCCATGGAAACCTCAGTAAGTGAACACAGGCTCCATCCCAATAATTTTATTACTCTCTAGAGACAAAGGAGGACAAGGGAAAATACCGTTAATATTTTTTAATTCTTTCTGTGTTCTTCTTTTCACAGTTTATGGCTTCAAATGGAAACAATGTAGCAAAAGCAAAATATGAATCTAAAATGCCACCATTTTATTACAAGCCAACGTTTCTTGACTGTCAGTAAGTAAATACCTTTGCTGGTAAACACCATTTATTTGTTTGTGCAGCTGCAGCCTCTGTAATATTTTAGTTTCAGCATCATACATTTATTTTTTTTAGCCACAAAGGAGGTTTCATTTATAAAAGGCTCTGAAAATCTTTGTTCTTCTGCGTGCATATGGTAGAGTTTATACTGTGTGTGGGATCTTATTAAATAAGTACAGTTGAGATGATGCAGGGAAATCAATAGTTTGTCTGTTCTGCAGACTCTTCCAAGCTTCTAAAGCTACAGAAATGCCAATTTCTACCTATTGATTTCCTCTGCCTCTTCAGATAGTCCTTCTGCATCAAAACAGAACTTGCTTATCCGCTATATGAGATGCTAGGTAACTTGTAATACAAAAATACTGGGGTTTAGTGCCAAAGTGGTGGATTTTCTTCTTCTGCCTAAGTGACAAATAATATCCTCTATGAAGATGAGTGAAAACATATTGTCTCCCTCACAGCATAGAGTAAACCTTCCTAGTAAGCTGGGGAAGAATTTGTAGACCAAGAGGGCTGAGCAGCCAGAATGTGCTGTACCATCCAGGGTGCAAGCAAATGAGCTGAAATTGGGTTTTAGGGACCAGTCCTGCAGTGTACCCAGGGGGTTTTGCATCTTTAAAACCAGTCTTCAGAGAGGGTCTGGAGGGCGTAATTTCCAGACCCAGTACTTTAGTATTAGCAAGGGGCTGAGTACTGGTCCCCAAGATCCCTCCCGATATTGCTGCTTTAACTGGGTGTCACTAGTTGAAGAGGGAGGTGTGGTTCGGTGGCGTGCAAGTTGTGTGAAAGCAGTGTGCTCTGAGCAGCCGAGTGATGTATTCAAGCATTGTAAGAGGTGCCCAAAACAGAAGTACACAAGGGTTCCTAGGACTCCCTGTGTGAGATGCTAGCCTTTGAGTAGGAAGGCTCTGCTCTGTTCCCCAAATCTGAAATAATACTGAAGGTGGGCCAAAGGGTTCATGAATACCTAGGCTTATCCTCTAGGTGACTTTATACTTTCAGTCTTCTTGTAATAGCTGTTAGGGAGATTTATTGTCTTCCTGCATCATGCAAAAAGCCTTTCCTAGTAAAGACAAAAGACCTCTGAAGTATCTTCCAGATGAATCCCTTACCGACTACTTGATGATGCTTGAATGCTAAATCTGGGAAGGCCAGGTGTGAGCAGCACTGCCTGGCCTGACAATAAAAAACCCCGTCCATTCATGCAGTGTTCCCAGATCTTGGTTTTGGTCTAAAACAGCTTCTGGCAGTGGCTTCCACGGTTCTTACAAGTACAGAAATTATCTGAGAATTGGCAAAGCCACTGGGTATTGTGGAGGGGGATGCTCTGTGTGCGGTGTGATTATCTTGCTAGGATTATTTTTCTCAAGGAAAAAAAGCCTCAGCCTCTTACCTTTCCTGTTGTTGGTTCACCTCTGCCTTCGTGGGAAGGAGCCCAAGGAGAAGCTGCCAGGAAGGTGCTCCTAGTTGGAGTGGTCCTGCAGGTCCAGGGCAGGAGATGGTGAAAATTCAGCTGGACGTGACAGTGCCGTTGTGTTTGGTTTGTTGGTGGTTTTTTTTTTTCCTTCATTTCAGAGAAACAGCTTCAGCAAAGTGACTTTTTGTTTGTTTTAAAACCTGTGTCTCCCAAGGCAGAGAGAGGGAAAAACCTCCATAGTTTAACTGTGTTGGGGGTTTAGGACCTTTCAGGTTCTCCTACCTCGAACAGGCCTTCAAGCATCACCGCTGGGTCCTGGCTTAGGGAGGGTGGGGAAGATGCTTCATGTGGGGTTTCCTGGGGACTTGGAAGTGCATGTGTAAATGAGGATCTGAAAAGTCAGGGCTGTGATTTAGTAAGGACTAATGGAAAAACGATGTCTCAAACCTGGAGGAGGTGGAGGGGACTTGTGACACTCAAGGACAAAATCTGCCTGCTCCTGCCTGTCCATACCCAGACAACAGCATTGCTCTTCACCTGTCACAGGTGAGGCTCCTTACTTTCCTGCAGGCTTTGGTGTGACACTGACCCATCCACCTCCATGCACAAAATCTTGCTTCTTTCTCCCCTGACCAGCTGAGCTGGCAGCCCAAGGACATGTATCCTCTTATTGCAGGGTTTGGTGGCCAGAGTTTTATGATGCATGTCTCAGCACCTCAGTGGGGTCTATGGGGCCCCTTGCAGATGGCTCTAGCATCCTTCTCAACCCTGTGTTTCCTTCATCTTGCTGTCTAAATAGATTGTACTTCCTAAATGGTGCATCTACAAAAGGAAAATCACTGATAATTTCTCCCTTGCTTCTCCACAGAGTTGGGCTGAAACAAAGTATTTTGGCAGAGCATTATTCGTGCTTATGTCCTTTGCCTTCTCCTTAGTGTCTCTTTGATACAAGGGAGAAGGGCGCCCCAAGCTCCCCACGCTCCCCAGACAGCAGAGTCTGTCAGCAGTTGGGAGGTGGATACCATCCTTGGCGAAAGGTATTGTCATGGTACTGAGCGGATCCAGTACCACATTTGTATTGCTGAGCTCCAAAATCCCAGCAGTCGGCTGTGCTGTTTGGAGACTTGCGTGTACATGTGATGTTAAGGGTGGAGAACCAAGATTTTTCACCTAGTTATCGTTCGTAGGGGAAATACAATTCTAGGGGATTTTAATTTTGTTTACTCTTAAGGCTCAGTTAAATTCAATTAGATGTTTTACTCCAGCCTTAGCTGCTGTTCTGTCCTTATGGGGCAAGGGTCCATTTGATATTCAGGTTGTTAAGGAGCAGAGTCCTGATTCTTCTCCATGCCCCATCCCAGTCCGAGGGGGTGCAGAGCTTGTGCGTGGGGAGCCTGCCTGGAAGTGGGGCAGGTCCTTCTGCCGCTTGGTGCAAATCGCACCCAACTCTCCTTGCATGGGTCAGCCTGCGAGATGGCGAAAGCTCGCCCTGCGGCTCAGGCAGCTTAGAGACCACAAGCATTTTCATTCCTTCTGCTGTCGGGCTGGCAGAAATGTCAGTGGCTGGTTCTGTGCTTGGTTGGTTTGGCTTCCTTTGATAATGCGGCTCAGGCTTTGCTGCTACGATATTTTTCTTCCTCCATCCTGTGGTGCAGTTGCACTCCGGGGAGCTTTGCTGAGCGGTGGCCGAGTTCCAACCGCAGCCCCATCAAAGCTGTCTGCGAGCACGGAGGGACTGTGCTGGCACTTGGCCGGCGGCGCTGGGGCGTCCGCTCTATCTGCAGCCCTTCCTGATGCCCAGTGGAGAGGCACATTGCTGGGCTTATAACCTGTGAGAGACAGGAGCAGGAGGGTTAAGGTGTGGTTTTTATATGTTGTTTCTTTTTCATTATTGATTGGTTGGGAGGATGAGGCAAGGCTAATCTTCCTGCAAGCAGCTGGAAGACCAATTTCTGGCCTTTCTGTGCTCCCAACTTGTGCTTGCTTTGCATTAGGACAATTTTCAGCCTGGGTGCCCTGATTTCTGAACTGATCCTGGAGCTCTGCTTCTGTAGGTGTTTCCCAGACCGGCGCTGCTGGTGTCTGCAATAGCAGCAGGGTGCATTGGGTTAGATGCGGCCTCTTGCAGTAACAGATCTCCTTCTGACACTGCTGCAGTATAAGCAGCTGTGGGTATGTTGCATGTTGGGAATGTTTCAAGGATGGTGTGCCAGGGTGTATTTTTCTTTCTCTAGTTAGAGGCTCTCTGTGCCTTTCAACAGATACATGCTAAACAAGAGCAGGGGAGTGCTGCTTTTTAAAGTGGTATATATTTAGCTTTCTCCCCGCCTCGCTGCAGTCCAGTCACTGCAATAGCGTGAGTTGTTCTCAGCTCGCAGCCCTGGGTAGCAATTGCAACGGATGGCACCTCCATCCAGCACTGGCACTGTGCCGTTGTGTGCCGACCCACGTTCTGCAGCATCAAAAGGTTTTGATGCTTCCAATTACAACAGCCCGTACTGGCCGGCTGCAGCGGCTGGGCAGGCTTTGTGGGACCTGCCCTCAGGCTTGGCGCAGCGGGATGCTAACATACGAGCTGTAATAAGGACAGGCTGTTTGTTCATTTGAAGCTTCTTAATTTTATAATGCTACTTCTGGAATCTCTCTATTTTGGTTGCTTGAAGAATTGCAAAGTTCAGAGCAAGAGAAAAGTGCTGCAGCGCCAGCTTGTTCTTATTCCTTCTTGCCTATCATGTTGTGTTTGACTCCCTGAGAAATACGTGGTGTTTGCCTGCTGCGTTTGGCTTCTTCAACCCCACTGTGGCTTCCTGGCTCTGTCAGACTCTTGGCAAAGGTTAGAGAAGTTGGAGGGGTGCTCTGGAATTGCCCAGGGAAGATTTACCAGCTGCGCATAGGAAAAGAAACCACCCAGCCAAAAAAAAAAAAATCCCCTTCTGTCTTCTCCTCTCATCTTCTGTTTGCCAGCAACTCGGCCCATGCATCGGGAGCAGTGAGCAGAGCAGCCAACTTCTGTGCCACTGGGGAGTCCCTGAGGCTGAAATGAATCCCAGACTCTGGGATGTTTCTATGCCACCAGAGCGTTGGTCCAAAGAGCCTTGGGTGAGGAACTTAAACCACAAAAACCCTCTTTGGATGGTCATGAGTGATCACGGCCCAGCTTTGTACGCCATGGCAGCAGACTGAGAGCTGTAGAACAGCCTTTTCTGGGTCAGATACACTGCAAGCACATGGCTGAGTTTTGAGTCACCAGTGAGCAACAGGGGTAGCATTGCTTTTGAGTAAAAGCAAAGGAAAGAGGCTTTGTTCAGCCATATGCTTGGCTGAAAACTGATGGAGAAGATGGAGATAAGCTCTTACTGGGCTTTTGCAGTACTGGAAGTACATCCATGTTCCTGCCCAATACTTAACGTCATTTTTCCGATGCCTTTTTGCTTGACTCGGGAACACAGAGCATCATTCTGCGGAACAGTGTATGAGCTGCAGTGCATTGCTCTGCTCCTCTCTCCATGCTTGGATAAGTGGGAGCTACATCTGCTTCTTATGCAGAACACTTAAATATACTGACTGGCAGAACGTTTGAGTACCTTGGTTAGAAAAATGGGGCAGAATGAACTGGCATGAGTTGTACTGGGTGGTTGTCTTATCTGGAAGGGGATGAGATACCAGTCAGAGGGAGGATGTATCCCAGTGAGGCTCACATCTTGAGGAGTCATCTATATAGTCATCTGAAGAAGAACAGTTGTTAGCAGAAGTGGCTCACTCTGTTATGGTATGATTAAAATATGTGGAGAGAAAATTGACTAGTAAATCCCTGGTTTTTTGTGGGGGCCTTTGGTGTTTTTTTTGGGGGGCGTGGGGGTGGGGGGTGTTTTCCTGCCCCTAGTTTATTGTTTAAAGTTTGACTTATTTGGTAGAGGAGCTACCAAGCTGACCATCTCAGTCTGGTGTCTGAAGGTCAGTGTGCTCCCCTCCCCTCCCATGCGTGGGGCATAATGATGGTCAAGGATGCAAACTTCTCACCTGGTCTCCTCTTCTTCTGTCACCTCCTTTTGCTGGTACTTTATAGATAAACTTCCTTAATGCTTAATGTCCAGAGGCCTAAAGTTGAGTGTTTTGCTCTGGCTCCTACTTATTAAGGGTCTTCAGATTTTACATCCGTGGCTTTCAAAAGTGCCTGATGTCTTGGGTGTAAAGCTTGAGGTGCTACAGTGTGGCTTCTCAGAGTGGCTTCCCATCAGTTCCCAAGTGGTGGAGCCTCCTTTGGTGGCTCAAACTGGGCATTCAGCCTCAGGAAGCCTCTGCCCGAGCATCACTCTGCTGTTAGCCAAGTGCCTGAGATCCACCCGCTCTTTCAGTCCCAACTGACTGTGGGGTCTTTTCTGCTTGTCATTCATTTTCTCTTTGTTGTTAGCACATAAGCCTGTTAATTCGCTTCAATTGCCTTAATTTCCAAAGGAAATTGCTACAAGCTTAAGATAGTACCAACACAGGCTGTTTCCTACATGTTTTTAATCTGTGTTTAGCCATTCTGAAAAATAATGTTGTGGTAAACTGGACTGTGCATGTAAAACAACCAAACAAAAAAGGAACCAGTTAGCATTTTAACTATGTTATGATTTTGCGTACTCAAATTCGGCTTTAAGTTCTTCAAATCCATAATGCAAGATTTTTATGTCTTGATAGCCAAGACCCCTGTCTTTTTGCTCTTCTCCAAAAGTTTGCTGTTGGCCACTGGTCTTGGGAGGGGGGAAGATGGCTCATCACTCCTGGAGCTCTGCAAGCTGAGGAGATGCACAGAGCACCTATAAGAAGCCCCCCATCAGTCTCATGCCTCCACAAAGCCATTTAAAAGAAGTCCTCGCAGCGAGGACGTGCCACATAGGAAGAGATGTGGAGGCAGGGTGTGAAGCTAGACGGGCTTTTAGTCTGCGCTGCAGTGGTTTTCCTTGCAGTCTGAGTGAAAATTTGGACTCGGACTTAAAATTTCATTAAAACAGTCGTTTGACAGAAACTTGGCATAGCTGTGTCCACAGAGCTGTCTGTGCAAAGCAGATTGTTTTTTGCTGGAAAAACCTCTGACAAATTCCAGAAGCTACAAATTTGTGTTTTGGAATGGCGTTGATGGATGACATTAATTTCTTTTGTCTTTGTTGGAATTGATGGTGGCTTACAAAAATGCGATCAGAGGGTGGTAGTGGATGGTGTTTGAAGTCTTTTGGGCCACTTTCACCTCTGGCTGGGACTTCTTGTCTGTCATAGGTCTCCAAAAAGCTGTAGCAGCCATCTTAGCAGTCTGTGGTGTGTGCACTGTAGTGAGTCCTAGGAAAGGCAGCCCAACTGAGGGTCTTGGGTAACAATAAATTGGAGACTATAAATTTGGCTGTCCAGCACTCCTCCATAGAGTGCAGTGAAGCCACGCAGGCACAGTTTGATATTAAACTGCTTGAACAGCTTTTCCCGTGGTGTTTTTTGCTGTGAGCGAAAGCCTTTGAATATGTGGGACCAAGATAAAATTTCTCCACTGGCTTCTTCTGAAACCTTGCTTGCTGGCCCTTTGACAGAGAGTACTTGTTTTCATGTGGGTGGCCAGGCAACCAAACAAGTACCTAAAATGAGATTTGGAGCTGTTGGTGTTGGCGGTGCTTTGTCAGCCTCTGGACTTGCTGCCTCCCCGTTGCAGCCCAGTTCTGTTCCATTTGGGGGACAAATTTTCCCTTATTGTGTTGAAAATGTGTTTTTTTCCTTAGGGTTTTGTTTTTTGGTGGGGTGGTTTTGGTTTTTTTTCTTTGCTCCCAGGTTTTTATCTTGATAATTACAAAGGCCTTTCTGTTCTAATTGCCAGAGAATGACACATTCCCCGTAACCAGCAGCCTGCCAGACTTTAGGTGGGCTGTTAAAGCTTTTGGAGTTGATCCCAAAAACTGTGCATCTCCACAGTTTAGGAATGATGCACTTATATTTTTCTAACAAACATGAACGGAGTATTGGCTGTATTATCCCATCACCAGAAATGCAATAAAATACCATGAGGCTGTTGCTACTGTCCTTTCTGTTCACAGAACTCCTGTTGATATCAAAAGAGGGGTTTGGATGGAGGGTCCTGTATACAGCATGCAATGTCCACCCTGGGTTATTTACACACATGTTCACCTCAGGAAAAATACATTTCAACCAAAACACAGCAACAGATGTTTAAAAGGCCCCTGAAGGCATACTTAAAATGAAATGGAGATCACATCTGAAGTCCACTGAAACAGTGGAGAAGACTGTATGGCTTGAGGGACCTCTGGATGGTCCCTGGCCTCCAACTGCTCTCAGATCCCATAGATACCAGGACAAATTCCTCCTCCTGTTATATTCATCCAAGCTGTGCCAGTGAAACTGGGGTTTAACACCAGACTCAAAAGCAGCTTTTTATGACAGGATTGCCTCCAGTCCATGACAGCGAGCATGGTCAAGTCCCTGCCCAGCTTCCCTGTTTCACTGAAGGGAGATGCTGGACTCCTCGCTGTCCTCGCTGGGTTTTTGTTTCAGTTTCTTTTGCTGGAGTTGTTCGGCTTTCTATAAATAACCACTGGAGCAGAAGCTGCAGCTACTGGCTTTGCACTGAGTTGTTCTAACCATGGGCTGCTCTTTGTGTATCTTGGTTTTTGGGAAATTCTTGCTGAAAGAGCCTGAGTTTGTGATGATGAGGAAAGGGGAAGAACATGTGAGCTGTCAGAAAGTGCTTGCTGTGAGCTTGGAAGGTGGCACAGCTGGAGTCCTGTCTGCTGTGGGAGTTGCCATCGGAGCCACTGGTGTTCCGGCTCAAATGCCGGAGAGGTTATCAAGAGCATTTTGCAGCTTCTCAGGATACCCCTTTGGGCGAGGTGCCTCACAGCTGCCCAGTTTGCGCTGTCTTGCACGAAAGCTGTGGAGATATTGAACCACCACTGTTGACAGTGTCACAGGAAATAAGTCACTGCAGAGCAGTGTTCCCTAAGGCGTGAGACCAGCAGAGTGTATCTGTTGTACTATCTGCATTATACAGCCAGAGTGTTTTCCCACTGCTGCACGTGAACCTTAATTTATACTGTATTTAAACATTTGTACTGGAAGGCTGACTTTCAGAGGCTCGGAACAGCTGCAGCTCCTGTTGAATCCGCTGAAGTCAGCTGGAGCCAAGGGTGCTGTGAATTTGCTTCCTTCTAGTTAAATCCTTAATCGTCTTGTTGAAAAGGTCCAGGTCTGGCTACAAGGATAACAAGCTGTCTGCAGCAGCCGGGCTGGAAAAACTGAAGGAAGGGTAACAGATTTTAAGTGTTTGCATTCATTTTATGATTAAATATGGGTAGCTTTGTTGATGAGCAGCAGAAGTATAGAACAGACAATTAAGTGCTACCTTTTGGGTCATCAGTCTTCTATGTTTGCAGGTTACCATGTTGTGGATACCAGATCCAGAAAGGGCATCCTGCTCAACCCAGAAGAGCCCCCTTGCATACTTCTACAAAACACATCTGAGCTTCCCGAGATGAACTGAAGATGGGTTGTACCCAAACCAGAGCGTAGCACAGGGTGACAGCAGAAGGGAGATGGGTGCTCATCTTCAGAGTTCACAGTCAAACTTGCAGATGTGTGTGTAACAACTAAAGATCAGTCATGAAAACAGGAACAGAAGGGGGAGAGGCAGACGTGGTGCATTATTTCTGTTACACCAGAAGCTCACAGTTGAGTTTTGGGTGCAGGGAAGCTGTGGCGCTCCCTGAGCCTTGTGGGAGAAGGCTGGTCCCCCAGCCTAGGAGATGAAATGATGGGTGGGACAAAATACATGTGATTATTTCTTCCTTTACTGCCAGGAAACCGATTACAGCCACAGCTCTCATTGAATTGTGTCTTGCAGATTTGATGAATGTGTTTGCTGTACCTGCAGATGAATGTTCATAAGCAATGTTAGTACACTTTTTTGAGCATTTCTGGAACGTGTCTGCTGAAAAGATAGCATTAAATTTGCATAGTCAGCAAAAAGGGAAAGGTGAAGCATATCGACATTTTTCACTGGCAGAGAAGTCGATGTGTTCAAGTGTGATGGGTTTTACAGAGCACACCCAATGCTGGGGGATCTTTTACTGTCACCCGCGCAGGCCACTTCAAAATGTCTGCTGTGAAGCTGGGGTGACACGTGTGTCTACTTCTGCGTGTGATTTCTGCCTGCTTGGGCTATTTGAGGTTCTAGGGCAATTAAGAACTAAGCGCAGTTAAAATGGTTTGAAGCAATTCCTAATATATTCAAGATCTAAACTAGTTCACTAGTTCCAGCACTCATGCTAAAATAAAATAGCAAAGAAGTATTTATAATCTTTGGGGTATTTTCTCCTTTTTGGAAGTTAAGGACTTGGTGTATAAATCATTGGTATAGTTTTCAACGTGAAAAGTAAGGGACTTTGTAATAGGCATGTTTCCTGGCATGCATCACGGATTTCTTCCTTAGACTTAGCAGTACAGGCTATGAGTTTGGAAGAGCTCTGCTGGTGTTTGGCTCCTGCGTTCCGCAGGGCTCGGCCCTCGCACCCTTACCCAGCCGCGTTCTCCTGGTCTTTTTGAGGCTTTTTCACTTTTCACATCCCAGTTCCTTCCAGGAGGTTGGCTAGGGCCTGGGATACGACTGCCCTATGTCCCTCTCACTTTGAAGAGGTCACCTCCACTTGAATTCCTGTTGTTCCTAGTCTGGGAGGTGTGTGACGGCCAGCAGCAAGCTCCACGTTCACCGAGTCACAAGTGTCACCCATCCTTGGGCTGGGCTTCCCCTCGCGGTTACGAGTATAATTTTAACCTGACACAACACAACTTTTTTTGAACAGCTGTCCATGCGTGACAAGGAGACATCTCTGCAGCTTCGACTGCTGAAAGGCCATCATGTAGATGTGTCGCACAAGGCATACCCAGCTTCTGCTTCCATATTGATAGCTTCAGGGCAAAGGTTTTTCTTCTGTATGCAGTTTGTTGGTTTTTTTCATTTGCTGATCCCATTTACTGAAGAATCTGGTCTGAGGAAATTAGGTTTAAAATCATTCATATACCGAGAGGATTTTGTACAGAGGCTGATTGGATGGGTGGGAATGGGCTATTCTGCTAAATCTGTAAATTTTATCTAATAAGTTTCCAATAAAATTGGATGTACAAGGGAACGATTTATTGTTGTCCAACAGTAAACTGAAGAAACCCTTGACTCCAGACTGTACATTGCAATTTTTGGAAGACTTTTAAATGACACTTGTATTTTGATTGAAGAATTAATGATTCTGGATTCTTCCTTAGTGTATCTGAGCCAATGTTTCCTTCTCTCTGTTTGGTTTTTTTTTTTTTCCTTCAGACTGCTGCGGGAACAGTGGATCAGAGCCAAATACGAACGGAAAGAGTTCATTCACAGCGAGAAGCAGGAGCCTTATTCTGCAGGTAGTGAAAGATATTTTTGGTAGATAAGTTTTTTGATATTCAGCACCTTTTTTTTTTTTTTGTTGTTTCTGTGTTCTTTATGTTGATTATTGCTCCTGTGTCACTGAATGGGAGGAGAAAGTGTGATCTTTTAGGAAAGATCCCTCCTGGCATTCCCTGCATTTCATTGGGAATATTGGGAATTTTAATATCTCATGGAAATAAATCAGTTATCAAGATACATATATCTTGATATCTTTCTGTTGACTTCCATGGGCTGTTCACCAACAGCAAGTCAGATAAAGTACCAGTGAGTTTGTTTCTGGTAGCAGAAGGCATGAAACTCGACTGAAATGGAGGTAAGGCTGTTTGTCTTATCAAGGTGATTTTTGTTTTAGAAAGATGAAGTAGGATTATTAGCATGGCTTGGTTAACGGTAGGTATGTGTGCCAGGGCCCCCACGCTTCCCAAATCTCTGTTACTGTCTTTCCACAACACTTCGTGTCGTCAGTGGGACCTGGTCTCCCTGTAGTATAATAGATGCACAGTGTTTTGCAATTGCAGAGACACAACACAGGTGACAGCTCGTTTCAGCACTCCCAGCACGATGGGCAGAGAGATGGTGGCCTTGCAAAGGGGTGGTTTAGCAGAGCAGTGGATCGGATTATTTTCTTATAGAAGGGCAGGATTTGAAGAGGAGACGTGGGGCTCGACTGTGTTCATTGTGTGGCTGTGCCAGCATAAGCACTGGCCTGAAAGTGCATTAAATTACCTGGGTATTTCTTTGCTATGTGTAAGTGGCATTTAATTTATTCTGCATATTAAGTAGTTGACACCAGCTATGTGCTTGGATGACTCTGGGATAATTTTATTACCAAAGACCATGTTACAGATGAAAGGTTAAAATATTATTTTCGTGCTGCTTTTCAAGACTAATAATAAGCAGGTAGCTCTAGCAGTTTGCTGTTATTAAAACCACAATTAAAATCTTATCTCATACATTCTCAGTTTGTTTAGAGCATTTCTGCTCAGCTGTTTTGTATACATGAGTGTGTGGGGGGTATCCATATTCACATATAGTACATTGTGAATGTTTTTATTTTAGACTTTCAAAGCGGTCTGCTGGAGTTGGACATGTTCTATTAACAGTAAATAGTTTGATTTCTTAGATAATTTTGGAATATAGCTGCCAACATGTGTATAATGTTCACCAGGAGAAATGTTTCCAGTTGATACCATGCAACTTCTAGCTGTAAAAGCTCGGATTCAACTAGGTCCTTCAGGGAAATGCATAATTTTAAGCACATGGTTAGTCCTTTCGACTACAAGAGGAGCACGTACCTGGTCAAAGCGAAGTAGGTGCTTCAGTGTGTGGGAGGAAGGACGGTGTGTTCACTAAACCCTGTCCCTACAGAGATGTTCCTCTGTGTGTTGGGACAGTTCTTGTATCGCTCGGGTGAAATGGGGTTGTTTTGTCATTGTGTCGTACGCGGAGCTGTACCACCAGTTTGCCCAGCTGGTGTAACCAGTGCCATCAAAGCTGGTCTGAACCGTGCCGTCCGTGGGCTCTCCAAGGCAGGCTGGAGCTTGGTGCTTGCAGAAGAAGCTCAGCCGCACCGCACGTCTCGGCTCTGCCCTCCTCGCTGCTTGCAGGGGTTGATACAGCTTAGTGGTCACACCAGTGGCTTGGAGGACGCACCCGGTGTGGGGTGGATCTCCTGCGCCTGATGATGCTGGGCTCAGCGCGGCTGGGAACCGCAGAGGATCTGGGCCATTGCTTTCCTCTAATGACCTCCTGAACTGGCTGTGAACGCACCGAGGCAGGACCGACACAAAGACGCCCTCCTGCCTGCTCCACATCCAGTTTGTGTCTCACTTGAATGTATGTGTATCTCTTTTTCTTTCTAATGCTGTCTTAGACCATTTTTTCTCACCATTCTGAATTCCCTGGAGGGGTGTTAGATTACCAGTTTCTAAGCATGAAACATTTTGTTGCTAATAGAGACGTTGGTATCCATTTTCTCATGTTTGATGGAAGATTTAATTCCATTTTCCAATCCCAGGGGCAATTTTGCATTCTGATATTTGTTCAATAATTGCATAAAAAATAACAAAATGTTATTTTTAAATAGTTTTGAGCAACATCCTTTTCAAGGCAGCCTGATGAAACCCTGGTCAGAATTCAGTGTCTTTCAGAAAATCCTTTGGGGAGAGACTGTCTGGAGCCAGTAGATGCCGAGCAGAAGCTGTTGTCGAACTGACAGACATAGGAGAAATGAGTCCTGGGACAGGAGTGTCAGATGTGCAGGTCAGAGTTGAGATAGTCATGCAGGGGAGCCTTGCAGGAGGATGCAGCAAACTCTTCAGCTGCTGATGAAGAGTACATATACGAGGTAGTGTGAGGTGCAAAGGCAACAGCTGCCCCAAAAGGTCTTTCATAGCCCCTGAACCGATGGGAAGCATCTGCCTTGTGAGATACAGAGCGGTGCAAGGTAGCAGAACCAGAACTGGGAAACAAAGATACTCTGTGTGTGCAGAAATCCCTGATGTGGGCAGCACTGAGCATGGAAGCCAGCTCTCGAGCCTCACCCTGGAGAGGAGCTGTGGCTGTAGATCCATAGGTCCTGGTTCAGTCCCTGCATCAGACGATCAGGTGTTCCCTCGGGGATGTGCTGTTGTACGCGTAGTCCCAGGTGTTACCCTCGGTAGAAGATTGCAGTGGAAATTCCTGTAAGGGAATTTTTAGAGAGTTTCTTGCTCCCCCAGGAAGCCTCAGGGCACCAGCCCGTGCACTATTCACAGCTTTCAGCTCCTCTGCTCCCATTTGGTTTTTCAAACTCTGATTTCATTCCTCCAAAAGAGCCATCGTTAATGAGTATATTAGTGCCATTGATCTTAGTGTGAGGAGTCAGTTTGAGTTCAGATAATGCAGGGAGATTAGTAAAACAGTGATTAAATGCTTCGGTGATCTGCTATCGATTCTTAGATACACCCGTTTATACATTTGAGCTCTTAATTCAGCTGTAGTATGAGCGCTAAATAATTTGTTCACCCTAGCCAGACTTTATGAAGCAAAACGTTATTTACACCCCAGCAATCCTGATTAACACCGCGGTCTGCGTCCCTTCTGCTAAAGATACGTTTGTTGCACAACACCACAGAATAATACCAGTTTTAAGAGCCTCACATTAACATGTTTCATGTTGGCTTTATTCCTTCTGATAAATGAACTGGCTAAATTACTGTCAGTCTCCAGCTAATTATCTCTTTTAATTGAGTTTAATGGGGCATGGGTGCTGAATTCTCCTAGAAACAGAGGATGGTTGTAATTGCTGTCAAAGTCTGGATCTGGTTCTCAAGGCAATTGAAAGGTTTGATAATTTTTAAAAAGATTTTGATCAATTTTAAAAAGCTTGCACATTTTCCCCTGCTGTTGATAGGCAACAGTAACGTTAATGCTTCCCAAAAGTCCTGCTGAAAGTTAATTCCTTTGGGTGCTTTTGATTCTTCTTAATCAAATGGATTTATTTTAACCAAGGGAGACATGGAGGAAGCAAAAGGGACCAGTGTTTGCAGGGCTGGAGCACTATAGTATTATAAAGTAGTCAAGGTGCAGCTGCTCTAACACATCTCAGGCCACAGACGAGGGAACAGGACATGCATGTGGCCAAGAAAGAGCAAAAGGGAGTCGTTTGCTCCTGTGAACTTGGCTTTGGTTACTGATGGACCCATCTTGTTACTGCTGGGATGTCAGTAGGAATTAATGCCCTGGGACGGGCTGAAGCCCAGCCTGGGAGGAGTTGTGGGCAGGGATAACACATCTTTGGGTCTTTGCTTGAACATTAGCAAATGAAGTAGGAGAGCTCTTGACACTAGGAACTTAATCTCTTAACGCTTGTCAGGAAAAATGGCTTAACTTCACCGATAGGACCATGAGAGCACCTATCCACGGGATGGATGTGGCTGGTGCAGTAGGAGGGGGCTGATGGGTATTTCCAGAAACAGACAGAGATGCCAGGCTTTGCAAAAGTAGTTGGCACCCTTTCCTTAAAAGCACTGCTTGAGATAATTCCGCAATGATTTATATGCTTTCCAGTGAGGCACAGGTTAAACTGGGCACAAACAGCGTCATCATTATGGCCTCAAGCTGCGTCAGGGGAGGTTTAGATTGGATATTAGGAAAAATGTCTTCACTGGAAGAGTGGTCAGGCATTGGAGCAGGCTGCCCAGGGAAGTGGGGGAGTCACTGTCCCTGGAGGTGTTCAAAACATGTGTAGATGTGGCACTTCAGGGCACGGTTTAGGAGGCCTGGGGGTGCTGGGTTGACAGTTGGCCTTGATGATCCTAGAGGTCTTTTCCAACCTTAATGATTCGATGATCAAATGCAGCTTTCTGCAGCTTTGCTGTGAATGCTGCCTTGTTGTGTTTCCTATAAATAGGACAGTAAATCCTACTGCTGTTAATTTATCAGATGGTGGAAGAGCAGTCAGGAACAGGAGAAGATTCATAGTAGGGTGCAGCTGATAAAAAGTGCTGCTACCAGCTCTGCACGCCCGTACAATTCCCTTGCAGTAGGACTAGGGAATGGTGGTTTCCCTCGCTCACAGCACATGTTGTTTCATATCCTTCACATTGAGATATTCGATTCCCAAAGGCATTCAGGATGGGAACGCATCATTTGCAAGGGAGAAGGATAATAAATGCCAACAAGCAACGCCACTTTCATTCTTTAGTCGTAGGAAGTTGAAGCTCCTCAGCTGATGGAAATAGTCATAGGTCCCATAAAAACAGTGGAGGAATTCACATTTACACCAGCTGAAGATTCAAACTCTATCCTTCAGCATGGAAGTTGGAGGAATCTTTGATTATTTGATTGGTAGTTATATAGCTGGGTAGGGTGGCCTGTCGGACTGCAGAGTAAGATAATGTGGTGTTACTGCAACCTTAGATGGCCTGAGCGCTTCCATTGGAAAACTGGGAAAGCAAGAAGATATCGGCAAGACCAGGCATATTAGCAAAGTCAAAGATGATCAGGGCTTTAGCCTCTGTTGGCGTGTATTCCTATATTTACAGCGCTGTGGACTAGGCCTTACTGTCATTATTCGGGTGAGCTCTCAGTTTACCCAGGTAGTTACAAAGGATAGTGTTTGTCTGAAGGTGTCTATTTGCTTGTATTATCTTCTGTCAGCACCCTGAAGATTACTTGGCTTATATGTTATTTTGTATTTGCCTGCAAATACGATGGCAAAATAAATTGAGACATGAAAGAATACCCTAAAATAGTAAAATCTGTTAATATGCACTTTCCATTCCATGTGGCTTTTGCATAATTTGGGCAGCAGTCTGAATTAATTTTCCTCTGCACTTGCACAGTTGGAAGGAGCTCTGACTGCAAAGCACTAGAGAAAATGCACGGGACATAAATACGTTCTTTCTCAGTGCGAGAAAGATACCCTTATTAGTTCAGTCTGACCCGCAGTGATGTAATGCAGTTTATTTTGGGCCTGATCAGACAAAGCGGTGAGCAGCGGTGCAGTTAAAACCCAATTATTTTAACTGACAGACCTCATCCTCTGCTGCCTCTTACCCCATTTCAGCTAGCTAGCGGGGAGCGACGAGTGTCAGAGTGACACCGGCTCTGCCATGTCTGTTTTTTACAACCTTCAGAAGCAAGCTCCTCTCTCCCTCTGCACACACCGCTGAATTACAGGGCTGAGCAGCACCCGGAGAACAAACCAGTGCTAATGGCAACCTAAAAGGGCACAGGTTTTATTACACATCAGACAAGCCCATAGCACTGGGGGCGAGTCTACCAGGCAACCAGAGCAAAGAAATAAAGCATTGGCTTGAGGGCTCCTGGTGTCATTTGCTAAGACATTAATGCATATGGTCTCTAAGGAGGCGCTGTGTGGAGGGGAGCGTGAAGCCGTACGTGAAGCGGCACCCTCCCCTTTGCTTTGCAAGCACACGCAGTAAAACCTGGTGGTAGACAGGGCAGGGGGGAGAGGAGGTTCAGCTGCATGGTGGTGGTGGGATGAGGGGTGGCCGGGGGCAGGCGGTGTCTTCTGAGCTGTGGTTGTTTGCAAAAGAGGGGATGAGAGCGCAGAGGGAAGGAAGGAGGTGGGAGACTGTGAGGTTGCAGCCACTCAGAACTGCAGCAAAAGGAAGGTGATCAGGAATTTCCCTGTAAAATGCTTTTTGTCCTTTTTAATCAGAAATTCTTGCAGGAAATGGCCAACCTCAGTGAATTCACAACTTCAAAATGCAATTTGAGAATTAACAAACTTATTGTTCACCCACTTTTCATTTGTGGGTGAGGGAAAAAGCACATGGAAAAACTCAGAAGGTCAAATTGCTGACATGAGAGGTGTCCAGTCTAATTGTTTTATTTTTGAATCATGATGTGATGAGAGTTTCTGAGAGGTTGACTTATTTCTGTTATATTCTTTGATCTCTAAGAAAAACACCTCCTCCTCTCCAGCCAGTAACACTCCCTCCTCCCACTTACTAGCAGAGCACAGCCTGGGGGTCTGGGAAGGGGAGCTGGGGAGAGCAGAGGGCTTCACAGGGCACGAGGGCTGCGTCCCGGGGAGATGGGCACAGAGACGGTTCTGGTCATTTGTGCCACAGCCTGCTGTGATGGGATGTGGTGCTGAGGACGGGTTGTGCCAATCAGCCGTGATCAGGGCGGGTGAGAGCCCAGCCCAGCCCTACAAGGATGTGGTGGTGCTGCGATGTTGGGAGGGTCAGTCTTGGGAGAGACTGGAAGCACATCTCCTGTCGCTGTCCTTGGGGATGGTGGCTCTCTGCCTTAGGAAAACTAGGACTTTCACCTGATATATTTGGTGTTACAGCTTTTTGGAGAAGCCTAAAGGGGTCCGTGGAGTGATCACCAGCTGAATGCTGTACTTTGGGGCTAGCAGAGCCTGCTGTCTCTCTCATGTGGGATCACATCCCCTGACCCTGTGAGAGGAGAGGGTTCCTTGCTGGGCCCACAGGCTCAGGGGAACAGGGCATCTTCTGTGCAGTCAGCAAGACTTTTGTGCTGCAAACTGCTGGGGATAACATACTGAAAGAGAGCCTCTCCTTTGAGCAGCATGTGTTTTCTCCAGCATCCTTTCACATACACGTACTTGCCTGTGCCAATAAATCACTGCCCTGCAATACAGCCTTCGCAGGCTTGGCTGCAGCTCCCTTGTGGGGAGGGATGGTTGAAGTGAAACAGAAATTGATGCTGGCGAAAAGTCTTAAAGAGACATCTGCAAGGTGTCAGTTCGGGACCCTGTAGTGGTGTCAGAGTCGTGGCAGCAGGTTGTTCCCAGATTTGGGCTTCCATGAGAGGTACAAGAGAGGCAAGGGTAGGTTTTTTTATTTTTATGTTTCTTCCCTATTTCTGCCTCGGCTGGTGTGAGCCTGTATTAGTCTGTCGGGATTGTGCTGGTTTATGCTGTCTGAAACCCTTGACGTGGGAGACTGTTCCCTCCTGTTGGACCTGCTCAGTGGTCAGAGCATCACACCGTGGGTAGTGAGAAGCCCTTCCTCGTGCAAGCCCTGGCAACATCTGATAAAATGGTACTGTAGGAACAACTCAGTACAGATGACACAAAGCTGTTGTGTGAAACCGTCTCCTCGTAAGCAAGAAGTGCCATACGTGCTTCCTGGAGCATCCTTTAACTGCTGATGAGACAAGCCTGTTAAGTAAAATAGTCAAATTGAAACTCTCTTCTTGCAAAGACATTGTCAGCTAAATCAAGAGCTGTGTTTTAGCGCTGGGGATGATTTAAGCCAGGTAATGTGTGTGGCTAGGATGGTAGCCAGCTGCCATCTCAGCTTCTCTCATACAGACCAGCGTGAAGATTATTTCATTGCCATTTTTTCCCCAAATGCTACCCACATCCTTGGCTGATGTTCCTGTTTATATTTCCACAAACTCCAGGGAAGTTCTCCTGGCTTTTCCTGGTGAAGAATCTGTGGGTGGTCAAGGTGATGCTGTGCTAAGCACTGCACAAATACACTCAACTGTATGGCCATCCTGCTTTGCAAGGTAAGAGCAGGCAGATGCCAGCTCCTTGGAGAAAAAAGAGGCAGTTCCCCGCTACAGGGGTGGTTCTGCAAAAAGTGGGGATGAGGCTGACTTAAGTATGTAAATTATCCCATTGCTTTATAAGCAAGAGAGAGTGCTTAGCAACTACAGGGAGCTACATCTGGCTGGAATTGTCCAAGATACTGAAAAGCTAGAGGGGGAGATGGACAGACGATGCTCACATAAGCTTTGGTTCCTTAGGAAACTGAGCTCACGAGAGGAATAAGAGAAACTGCGTGATAAAAGCAACCATTTCTAAGCTTATCAGCAACAACTCGCTGGTCTTTGACCGGGTGCTGGTGTGTGCCATAGGAGAGCGCGGTGGTGCAGAACAAGGTCACCTGCCTGGCTCACCCCTAGGCAGCAGTGCCTCGCGAGGCGCAGGAGCATCTTGCTGCCTTTTGGGGTGCGGGAGGGGGCATTTGGCTGGTTTGGGTTTGGTGTGTGTCTGAAATAATCTGCCGCCATTTCCATGCTGTGCCTGAACACTGGCATGGCTGCCGGTGCGAGGGTGGGTGTACCTGGCCACGGTGGGGGGCAATGCGCGCCGCCTCTCTTACATGACCTGACAAGGTATATAAATACTTCAGCAGTTTTTTTTTTTTCCCCCCTTCCACCTTCTCTCCCTTCCCCCAGTCCCCTACATGGTTACAACATCTCCTTGTGATAAAAATAGCCTTTGGCGTCAGCGTGGGGCTGAGCGGAGCCGCGTCGCTCTGCCTGGCCTTTGTTTGAGGGGCTGCGGCACAAACCCAGGGCAGCTCCCGCAAATGTTCAGTCCCGGAGCAGATCTGCTGACTAATGTGGCCGGCTTTGCAACAGCAGCTCGGAGCAGTTTGTAATTGACCCATAAGTGCTTTGTTAAGAAAAATGGGTTTATAATCTCTGCTACCTGTTCAGTCTTTTGAGCATTGGAGAGATCTTTGCAGTGGTTTGTATTAATGTACCCAAAGCCTTCCCCAAAACCTAGTGATGGCCATGGAGGCATTTCTGGTGACAGCACTGAGATTTGAAATATCACTTTCTAAACATTAAGTTACATTAGACTCCAAATACCAGAAGAAAACTTTAGAGCCACATAATGCTATGAAATAATAAGCTGCCATTAAAGCCCAGCCTGCATTATGTGTTTGTAAAGTGAATAGTACCGTACAAATAAATAGTTTATTTTCCTCTTATTCTGTTTCTTTTGCTGGCAAGTTTCCCACAATGCCTCTTGATTTACACCATATATAGAAATTTAGGAAAAGCCTGTTATAACTGGCTCCTCTGACATTTTTTCAGTTGAACTTCTGAAAACGCTGGCTACTTCTGTGATCTCGATCCAAAGATCTGAGTTTTTTGGGAGTTTCTGTGAATGTAAAACTGTTTAACCTCAACGCACACGTGGCTGATGGGCAAACAGAGCTGTCAAAAGCTTTAGCACACAGTGATCTTAGTCCATAGAAAGGAATTTTCAATATAAAGAAATCAGTTAATTTATTTCTACTTATTAGCCTCAAAGAGGAGTTGCTGCTTTGCTCCGACTGCTTTTTAATGTCATTGTTATCTGATGCTAGTTTTAAAATGAATTAAATCCTCTTCTGATGGTTGAAAGGCTCAAGTATTAGAGCTGGGCTTTGAGAGAAGCTCCAGCATTTTCTGCTGCTGCCCCTCTTTTGATGGGAAGTGCTTGTTTTCGTGATGCAGGGCTGCACCGTGTGTTGGGAAGATGCAGTTGTCGCGAGATCTGCAGAGCATCCCTCACTGAGGTGCTTTTAGGTACTGCTGTCTTAGCCCCTCTCTCCCATCCATATAAGCAGATCCCTCATAGACCTATAGATGGAAGTAAAAAAATAACAGTGCAGCTAAAAAGTAGGAAAAATCAGGGTAGCCTAGTATTTTGTTGTAAATTCATGTAGACTTTTGCAAAGCAGAGATTTGGATGTGAATGAGGAGATGTTTTGTAGTAGGAAGCCGTGACACCAGCTCTCTGCAGTGCATGCCGGTGCTTGGTGTGCACGCTAGGATTGCATCACTGGTGCCTTCTGTTAAATCACAGTTTCCAGTAAATAGTAAATTCCCAGCAGCAGGTTCCGGTATTTAGCTGAACCAAAGCACCAGGTTCAACTTCTACTGGATTTCAGCAAAATTGTGTTACAAATCTCTGCACTCAATCCTGCCCTTGTCTGTAAGATCTTGGTTCCGAAGTCTGGCTGCTTTTTTCACTCTCCTCAGCTGAATCCATGAACAATTCTTCTGCTTGGCACTGATACCCCCTTGCAGTTTGTGCTTGCACCCTTGGGGAGCTGGACATGCAAAGGTGGAGGTGACCTCAGGAGGAAGCTGGATTTGTGTCTGAATGAGGAGCCTAGGGTGCAGGGATGTTGCACCTCTCTGGCACGGACCTCTGCCCTTTCTCAGTGTCCCAGAGTATAAAATTATTTGACACCACAGCCTGCAGCATGCAAGGGCTGTACCAGGGAATTTGGCCTCCTGGCTGAGTTTTGCAGCCTGCCACCAGCTTGGTGCTGCGCAGCTCTGCCAATGCATCTCTCGTGGTCGTTGGAGCAGTGAGGAGTGTGGTGGGGGGATGCGGGAGGGCAGGCTCAATGGCAGCTAAGTGGCAGCAGGGCTCTAGCCTTCTCCAGAAAGGATGCAAATATCGCTGTTTGCATTTCAAGGGAGCATAAGAGCATTGTGTGCAGATTGCATCCAGTGCTCTGGATGCTGTACACATGCGCCAATAAAGCAGCCCTGGTCCAGAGAGGTTATAATCAAAGAGCGTTTAGCAGAGAATGGGTATGTGAGCATCTGGATGGAAGCAGCAAATCCTACAGTTCTCCCAACCCAGTATCAAGATTACTGGAGGCTGATGTACTGTTGTCAGGAGGGGGTTAAAGGACGAGCATCCTGCCAGCAAGCAACCTTGCTCGGCACAGAAACCTCCTTCTTATGCTGCCAGAGCCACAGAGGGGTCTTCTGTTCTCCCAGCACTGACATCAGCTGTCGGCTGGGACACAGTGTGAGTCATGCTGGGAGCCAGGCTCGGTGGGCACTGGTCCCCAGCCGCTGCCTCGCCGCACCACTGGGTGGGCTCTCCCATGGCTGGAGAGAGCTGTTAGACATCTCACTTACTGTGGGGAGGGTGCTTCTTCAGAGCACACATGCTCCTGGGTGAAATGTTGCTCGGTGTTCCTCGCTTGATGGGTCCGAGCCCCCATGGCTCTGTCCTCGCCAGCGCAGCCGCCCGGTGTGCATTGGGTGCGGTGTTTGCAGCCCAGGGAGCCGGGCAGGGTGCGATGCCCCAGAGGGTAGGTGCAAGGTCTAGCGTCTGCACCCGTGTGCCGGCACTTGTGCTGTGGATTTTGAGTACAGAAAACAGGGACTTAAAGGCTGAGGTTCTCCCTGCCCCCACCCCCCAAATTTTTGGCTAATGGGGAGGAATAGTTTAAGCTGAAAGGCTCTGGAAAAAAGACTGAAATGGGTGAAGGAGGAAACTCAATGGAAAAGCAAGTTCAGCTGAAGCAGATAAGCAGATGGAACACCGTTTGCTGATGCTCAGCTTCCTTTTCATGTCTTTCCAGTACGGTCCTGCATTTAACATCACACGACTCCCTGTCAGGGCTTGCTCCAAGAAACCTTTCCCCACCCTCTCCCTGGAGGTCTGAGGGACATGTAGTCATCACTTTAAAACAAACGACTACTACTTCTTCCTCAGTGTGTCCTGACACTGCTCCTGGGGGAAGCAGACAGGGGGGCGATGCTGTGCAGGTCACCTGTCCTGCTCTCTGCAGCCTCATGCAGGGCAGAGTAAAAGCTCACACAACAGCCTGTCTCTGGGGTGAATAAATACTGAACCAAATTGCTTTGGAAGGAAAGAGATCCATTTGAAAAGAATCCACTAAAGAAATCAGCAGCAGATATAATCCCCAGCCGGACTAACGGCATCCGCTGCGGCATCAGCAGTGAGTCCAGGCAAGGCAGTGGAGGAAATGGATCCTCCCGGCGAGCTGCCTGCGGTGAGTCCCGCTCAGCCCTCCGTACAGCGCTCCCTATAGCAACTTCGCAATACAAATGATTTAAACATCAAACACAGGCTTTACTGCAGTAAAGACAAGGCGCATCAAAGAGCTGTTTAACAAACTAAACTAGGGAGGAGGGTGGAAAGGGAGATCACAGTGTATTTGTCTTACTATTGTTTTTTCTCCTGCAAGAGGAGCAGGCCTGTGACAGGGACCCGCATGTGGCATCGTTCCTGTGCCAGGATGCGCTGACGTTTCAGCAGGGCGGGCATCATATGACCAGGACCCGGAGCAGCCTTTCAGTGCCTTCCAGTAGTGCCTGGAAGTGCTGTCTTAGGCTCAGAGCAGCCCCTGTGAAAAAGCAACGCTGCCTCGTAAGACTCTCTTAAAATCAAAGGAAGGTGCCGAGCTGTTTTCCAGCCTCACTAAGGAGACACTGCACAAAGTCACCACAAGAAGACAAAGGCTCTAAATGCAAAAGCTTTTCTTTTAGAGGAAAGTCCCTGTCTGGGCCGTGGCGAGAGACCAGTGAGTGCCGTTACGCTCTCTGGGAAATTCGTGAACACTGTAGCGACCCAGTGATGGTGTTGAGAGAAATCAATGTTCCTCTTACAGATAGCTGCTGTAGGAAGAAAAACATCTAGCAAATAGAAATACACCAATGTCTTCAGCTCCCCTAAGCATTTAGGCAGGCAAAAACCACGGGCAAGGACCCGTGGGTCTGAGCTGCAGTGGTGAAGGAGGAGCACTCGGCCAAGCAAGGCGTTGGCAGCTAACTCTGGGGAGAGGGTAGCACCACCACGTGCTAAAGCTGGATGTTCACAGCTAGTTTAGGATCCAGCTGTATTTTTAACAGCTGGTTCTGTCAAGCTGCCTTCAGTGTAGCTCTGATCCAAGCTTCTATAATTAGCCAAATAGCAGCAGCTCTTGTACGAAAAGTAAAGCAGCAGCGATGTTTGTTGCAGGGGAGCAGAGTGGTGGGAGTGAGCCTTATCAAAAAGGGTAAGGGCTGGCCCATTAAATTTTAACTAGTTGGGGTTTAGTCTTTTTTTCCTCCACCTAAGCACTTAGTGCAAAATGTTTGGTTAGGTTTTTTCCCCTCAAAAGTAGCACACCTAAGAAATGTTGTTTCATTTTGCATCATCCTTAACAGAAATATTTACATGTGTCAACTCAAATAAAGAATGTTTCATCTGTGGTCAATTTGAGGTCAGTTGTGTTTGCTGAACTTGTACAGTTTCTCATGGGCGAGATGGTCTGACACCTTCCTGCCCCTGGATTCCCTTGGCAGCTGAATGCGCTGCCTGTGTTTTGGGAAGTGCTTTGGATGCTCCCTGGTGATGCCCTGAGCTGTCGTGCCCCTGGGAGAGCCAGTCCAACCGGTGAGTATAGGCTATAAGATCAATAAGTGTATGAAAACCCCCGATTATAATTAGCATGAATCATTCCTGTCCTTGAGCTTTCCCTATTTGAAGCCAACCAACTTAAAATACTATATTTTGACATTGCTCAGGCTGCCTGTTCCTGTAACCTTGGGTTTTTACAGTCAATAAATGGATCTACACTAATTAGAGAGAGCTAGAAGGAGGTATTAGGCTGGCTGTCCATGTTTTTGATAACAAACATTTAGGGAAAAAATAGGGTAACCATCCTTTTCTATTTCTGATGGTTTATGAAGGTATTTCTCCATGTCCCGGATCTCCTGGTGTTTCTCGGTGTTTTTATACTGTGCACGTTCCCATTTCCTGTGTAGGGACACAGGACCAAAAGGCAGGTGCATCTTTCTTCTGCTAATGAGAAGAGAGAGACTAGGAAGCAATGTGATAACAAGGTACGTGGAAAAAGGCTGATTTCATGGCAACTCATCCTAGATTAATTAAATTTCTATTAAAGAAAGATCCATTTTACGTTGGAGAGTTGCGCAGGGCCAGGCAGTTTCTGTCTCTCACCAGACGAAGAACGTTTTTCTGGAGTGAGGTCATGTCTTTTTCTGGAGTTTGCCAAAGATGTAGTTGAGCCTTAGATCAACTTCAACCAAGAGGTGTGAACGTTTGCTCTGTGCTTCTTTCTGACTGACAGCAGCCTGTCTCTATCTGAATTTTCCTGCTATAGTGAGCTTGCCTGAATTTTCACCTTGAAATCTCTGATGCAGCAGAGAACTTGTCCGCACCCCACCTCTTGGATGCTTACGGTGGAATGGGATTGGGAGGTGCCTCCGCAGCTGGCTAAATAGGACTGGTTTTAAAATCATTGCTGCAGTTGAGGTGCGCACACAGCAGCTACCTAGGTGAGCCAGGTCTGTGTTCATAACCAGAGCAGCCCTTGAGGGAAGCGATTATGTGGCACATCAGTAACAAACAGTATATCCCCAAAACACCTAAAAGCCAAGAAGGCTCCTCAGCAGGGAGTGAACTTCAGACTTCCATGCAGTGTAAAGACTGGAGGAAGTTGTTTTGGCATAGCAAAGTCAATGGGAATTTTGGTAAATTATTTATTTGGGTAAATGATTTATTTGGTCAATGATTTATTTGGGCTAGAATGTAGCTTTGATTTCAGGAGTTCATAAAGTGGGATCACACTGCTCCTGGGGATAGGAGGTGATAGTTTTAGAAAAAACAAGGTGTGCAAATGTCCTCCTACAACCTGAGGCTGTGGCTGGGCTGCTGAATGCCCCTCCCTTGATACCACAGCTTCTGGAGCATCCTGTACGAGCTGATTTCTGGGGCAGCTATAAAACCAGCAGCCAGTAAAGGAATGAGTCCTAAATTAAAAAATTCTCTATTCCTTTCATAAAGCAATAGCTTTGACTGTAAATGTGTCGACCACTCAATAATAGATGATCAGGAGCCGTTAGCACTGCAGCAGATGTGCTCGAAGCCATTTGGATTTATCTTCAAAGCAAACAAAGAGGAATGTTGTGTGCATGCAAGGATGGGTTGCTGTGATTTATGCTTGTATGGCAATGCTGCCTACGCGGGGGGATTGCTTTATTCTGGGATGCCCTGGAGAGAGGGTCCTAAACCTGTCTGAAGTTGGTGGTGAACTTCTCTGCTGACTTCTCTAAAGCTCTGTTGGGGGATTAAATTAATCTCAGCTTGCTTGAATTCATCTATTCAAGCAGATGCCCAGGCTGAGATTTTATTTACTGATGTGGGTAAGAAACCTATCTAAAACTATTCAGGCCTTGGAGGATATTTTAGCCTGATCCCATAGCTGTGGTCTGAGGCTCTGCAGGATGCCTGTATGAAATCCAGACCTTCAGGTGGTTCTTGGTACTTTGCAGTTGTTTCAAGCTGAAGCCTCAGCAGCATGTAGGTTGGTGTAGCCCATCTGTGGTGCATGTTGAGGGTGTGAAGGCTTCTCACCTCTTTCGTTCTCACCTCTTTGCTTTCTGTATAAAAGTTGTTTTGGTTGCATGTGAGGCTGTAGGTGGGTTCTCCCTCCCCCTGCAGAGGTCCAGGCAGGACCAGCTCTGTGTGTGGGCAGCACTGGGCAGGGGGTGATGGGTGTGGGCAGCAGTTCCCCCAGGTGCTGAGTAAGAAAGCTGCAGAACATCTTCGTCTGCAGCTTTTGTGCCTGTAACCTGCAGTGGCTGCAGTGAGGACTTTTTGGGGTGTTTGTGTCTTGCCCAAGGAGGTTTCTGGTCTCTCTTTTGGGTGTGGTTTTGCGCTCAAACTTCAGCTTCTGACAGCGCACTGCTGTACGGGTATTATGACTTAGCACTGTGTGCCTGTCCTTAAATATTTTCCTCACCCAGCTTTCTAGCTAAATCAAGCTTTGAGTGCATTCAGTGCTGGTAAATGGGATGAGCATCGCACTGGGAACCTCTCAGCTTTCATCTGCTTCTTTAGAATAAAAGACTGGCTTCAAAAGATCAAAACCTGAAGGTTATTTACCTGTAACTGGATTTTTTTCTTTGAGCAGCCAGCAGCTCCCAGGTGGGTGTGTGGGGATGCCACTCGAAGAGGAAGCATTTGATTTCCAAGTAAAATTAGATTGCACATTCGATTCTCAGTAACACAAGCGCAAGACTTCAGTAAAGACATTTTCTGTAGTGCAGGGTTTTAACGTCTCCCAGCAGATACAACTGAATTGCACTGCAGCAGCCAGCTATTGTCTTATATTTAATATGTAAGCACTTGCTCAATAATTAAGTTACTATGGAAGTTGTACTGTATTGATGGTCAATTATGAGATACACCGATAAAAGGGAGGATACGGCTGTGTTATCAGGTTTGGTGTCCACCTTGGAGATTCCTGCAGCAGTCAGGTGAAGGCTTGGGAGTTGTATATTTTGGTATTTTCTCCAGGTATTTGTTCCCATGCAGCATTTTCAGGGGAGGCGAGTGCTCACTGGGAGATCAAGAATCCCTCTACTAAAAGGATTTTTTCTCTGACGAGAGTCCTTCGCACCACCTTACCTTGCAGTTGCTTGCTCAGAGGTTGTCACCTCCTGCTGCCTTGATCTCCCACCTTTCATCCCACTGGTGGCTTTCCCACGCTTTGTGGAGGCACCTCACATGTCTCGTTTCTGCTGCACTCAGTGAGTGCAAGGGGCAACATGATCCCATCTGAGACACCTCCTGGCAGTATGAATGACTGTATTAATGTCTTTGTCACCTGAGAGCTACTCCACAGGGAATCGTAACATGTGATTAAAGAAAGCAGTTAAAAACAGTTTAGGAAGCTGGATTAGGTACATGACAAGAAGGGGGGTCTGGATTACATGAGGAAACATCAGACTTGACGGGAGTGTTTTCTGACTGTTAGGCTTAGTGGTGTCATGTACGGTTTTAATCAGATTTAAATAGTGGCAAACATCACAGGCTTAATGGATTTCAGCTTTATTATTGGGGCTTTGCTTAGAAGCAATTTGGATTTTCAGCTGTGAGCCAGCAATGCAAGTGTATTCATGATGACATTAAAAGGGATTGGAAACCCAGGACCGACCTTGCATTTAAATACCACATGCCTGTGTATGGGGATGGACCTTGTCGTCTTTCTGTCAGCCTCAGGACTTCGATGTGTTGTTAAGCTCAGCCCTGTGTTTTTTCCAGAGATGGTGTATTTGGCTCCGTTTCATGCGTTGATCCCAGCAGCTAGGTAGCTGAACAAATGACTTGCTCCACCTCAAAGGCTTGGTTGCTCAAGATGAAGCAAGATGGCGATGTGTTTTTGCAGTGATCTGGAGAGCTTGTTTTCTGTGTTTGGCTTCGATCTTGAAGTTGCCCTAAAGTTGGTCTAAAATGGTCTCTGCCCTCTGTTTTAGGGGTGATGGGTTGCTCTCCTTGACCTTCCCATGGTGAGGCTTTTTCTTGGCTGTGCCAGTTTTGGGTGATGTGGCTAGAGGGAAAACAGTCTCTGAGGATACTGACACCCACATTTCTACAGAGCCATGGTACTGCCTCCAAATCTGACCTCTCTGGGTGGCTTTTTTTATGTAGTGGGAGATGCCTTGCAAGACATCAGTGTTGAAGATGGTTTTGTACAACATGTTTGACTTTGCTCGGAGGATTGGTAATGAGAGACAACCTTGTATGACCAACACTTAGGGATTGCCTATCTAGAGCTGTCAGGGACAAAAGTTACCACTTTGTGACAGTTGGTCACTGAGGTCTGTTCAGCTGGTCGGTGCTCCCAGTCCTGCATGAGCCGGAAGAGGGGGAAAAGGGGAACATCGATGCTTTTCAAGTTCCCCTTAGGAGTAGCATGTGGCATTGTTCCCTTTATCAGTAAAGGGAAACATATGTGTTCCTATGCCTGCTGTGTTTTCTGTGCCACCTAAAACCACCAACCTAAGGTTTCAGGTACTTCCAGCTCTGAGCTGAGCATTAGTGATGATGTTTTCCCTTAGAAGGCCAATGAGATGTCTGTAAGGTGTTATTTCAATCATCTACTAAATCCTGGCTTTCTGTCTGATGTAGCCATTCAAGCGCTAATTGCCTTTGATTAAGTCAATCGTTTGCAGAGTGAGTGGGTTAATTGGGTATTGTGGAAGCAATCAATCTAATCAGCTGCTTGCATCCATGGCTGAGGCACTACAATGCAGCAGGACAATAATTGTTTTATGAGCTCCTGGAAGGCAGCAGAGGCAGACTGGATGGCAACAGGAAACCCTTCTCTGCAAAATGGCCTTTAAGAAAGGTAATTTGCATGCTAAGTGCTCCTTAGGAGAGGACTGATTAAGAGCTGGGAAATTTTCTCCTCTAAAACGTGTGTGCATGAGAAAATGGTTGGTGTTGGTGTCAGGGTGTGGGCACGTGAGAAGTCTTGGGCTCCTTTGCCTGGCTAGGGGAGATGTGATGAGGATGTGTTGTCCTAGAGGCTGGGGGATAAGGGTTGTCTTAAGGGGGATGAAGGGAGATCACTCCCTTCTCACACCTGTGAGAATGTGATGTGAGAGATGCCAGGCACCATCTTTACATAAGGTGTGCACCAAGAGCTTAACTCTTTGCCCTTCTAGGGACAAAGAGACTGGTTTGCAGGATCACTAAACACGTTCTTGTTCACTCCTTGCTGAGGCTTTCATTTCCAAAGCACTGAACTATGCTTGAGCAGTAGCAGCTCTTGGTGGCTCCTCACCTGGTCTGTGCAGGAGAACACCTGGGGGGAAAAGAAGTCCATCTCATCAGCAAGCCTCCGAGGTCCCCTCTCCCTCCTGCACGCGTGGATGCTGACATCTCCAATACGCCTGTATCTGCACTGCTGAACATGTAACCAGCAGGAAGTGTATTTATCTGGAGATGACTGCAGAATTATTTTCAGGGAAGTTATAAGCTCCTCAGCACAGCTGCAGACAGGGGAAGCAAGCTGCTGGCGCTGTGCAGTGGAGCAGGGGAGCGGTTGCAGCCTTGACTGTAAGCTCTCGGTTTTCTGTCATTCCTTAACACTGGGGCTACATTATGGTTTTGGAAGGATGAGTTTGTCTCTGGACAAACAGTGGTGTTTTCACTCCATGAGAAAATTTAGTGTTCCTTTTTTAATAATTTTTGATTGGAATGCAAATGCTTGAAAAATTCAAATGGAAGTCATTGAAATGTCTTGCTTTGGCGGTGGCTGAATGCTGCAGGAAGAAATATTACAACTTACAGCAATCAAACCAAACCATTTACACTGACACAGCCAAACAACAGGTGTATGGTTCTTTTTGCAACACTATTCAAAGTCCAGTTTGTAGGGAAACCTTAGAATATATCACCTTCTCCATCCAGCCCTCTGGCTATGGACGGCATGGTTTATTTCAGAAGAAATATCCCTCAGATTCTTTGTCTTAAAAGGAGGTTGTGACATTGGTGTCAGTGGTAACATGGGATGTCAGGCATTTGCCACTCAGCTGCTCCAAATAATTATGCAATTCCGTAACCTTGCAGAAGATGTGGGCATGGCGTCTCCAGTAAGTACCTATATACTGTTCTGGTTTAATTAACATCTGACAATGTTAATATAGCAGACTACTCGGCTTCTGACATACAGAGAAGTGGCGACATATACCCTGCAATTTTAGCAGCAAAGTGATGTGGTTGCATTTAAATCTTCTCCAAAGCTCTGAATTGGGGTCAACGCACTTTGACTGCTTAGAGGAAAGAAAATCTACTTCTGTAGGTGGAGATGCCCTGCCCGAACTCTAGGATAATGCGGTTGCTCTTGGATTACACACACAAGTAAATTTTCTCTTATTTCAGCCTCCCATGCTTTGTCTTGCCGTGAGACAAGAAGGCAGGAAACAGCACAGTGAAGTCTTTGGGCTCAGCTATGGTATTGGCTCTGTTGCTGTGCTCGGTTTTGGATACACGAACATGTTTCTCCTAAAAGCCTTGGTCCAGACCTGTTTTTACCACTGCCCTAGAAATGTCATGGAAACAAGCAGTTCTGATGCCTCTGTTTCCAGGTGAAATTGCAAAATAAAGCACAAAAGAAGCTGAAGAGCGGATGTGGTTTAATTCCAAGTTTCTAATGCTTTATTTAGGATGAGCAAAAGCAAAGTCCATGCATGTAGGTTTTTTTCAAGCCAGTGGATCTGATTGTCCTCCTTGCAGGAGGGTTTTTTTCTTCTCTGAGAATAAAGACTGCAACTGAAATAGTAATTTTGGGTACTTCCTATAATCCACAGTCTCAGAGACCAAAAAAACCCGTCATTAACTAAGCACCATAACGGCTTTCTGAGGTGGGGAAGTAGCAATACCCCCCTTAAAAAATGGGGAACTTGAACACATTGCTGGCAGAAGTTGGGTTGAAAGACAGTATCTATGTCACATTGTCTCGACAGAGAATCCTCTCCTTTGCTTCCTCTGTGGCCTCTTGGATGGTAAGAAAGCTGGGCTAGACTAAAGCACCCAATGGATCCTTCCGTTTTTAGATGCCTGGCTTGGAGGAGCTCCAGCCACCAGCTTAACAGAGCTGACACAAGGCCATGCAATGTCTTCTTTTTGGTCAACCAATGTGGTGACACTGTTTTCTTTTCTGTGCAGTGTTTTAGCTGTGGTGATGAAGTGAGTGTGGAAGTGACAGTTCCTCGTTTTACCTGGGAAACTCCATTAATGGGTCAAAAATACCCACTCCGACTGTGCAATTTCAGGTTATATTACGTGCCCTCTGTTGGCTAACTTTGTTACAACTGCTTGGTGGGTTTTTTTACAAGTGTTGCCGATTTGTGCCAGAACTGCCTACAAAGGCAAGTGTTTGGTTTTATTTCTTGGCAGGCAGCTGAAGTGATGCAGAAAACTTGATGACCAAACAGCAGTGGTGTTAGCAATGCAAGAGTGATATTTCTAAAGGGTGCCCGTAGGTGCTTTTCACCAGGTGGCCCTTTCTGCAGTCGTGGTTGTGTGCTGGCGATCAAGTGGGATGACAACAGGCAGCCGCACCCTTCATTCCGTGCCTTGGGAGAGGAAGCAAATGTGTTAGCTACATGATGCCACACGGTCCAACACCAGCAATCAGCAAATGTTGTAGGGCTAGTGGTCGTTTTGCTTCAACATAAGC
Organism: Phalacrocorax aristotelis; assembly: GCF_949628215.1. Taxonomy (NCBI): domain Eukaryota; kingdom Metazoa; phylum Chordata; class Aves; order Suliformes; family Phalacrocoracidae; genus Phalacrocorax; species Phalacrocorax aristotelis. Next base: position 7,026,579 of record NC_134285.1, read on the forward strand.
AGAACAGCCATCATGGAGGTCTGAATTTGGCCAGATACCTCTAAATACAAAGCTGTTGCTAAGGTAGTGCAGCCCACAGAGACGAGGAAGAGATGGTTTGGTTCTTCAACTCCGATGCCCCCCAGTGTAAGATCTGTTCCCTGTTCAGCCTCCTCCAGTTTTGTTTCTCAACACCTTCTCTAGCCGTTTTCACAATCCTTTAGCTCAGGATATAGAGGACACGTCTTGCTGACATGCTGTTTGCCTGGGGAACCTGGATGGGTTCATGTTAGGTTCAATTCCAGTTCATGGTGGTTTGCACTGATCGGTGTTGACAGGGGTGCAGGCAGCAGGTTTGGGCAGAGCAGAGGAACAGCTCCCGAGGACACAGCACTTGAAGAAATGAAGGAATAAAGAGTAAGAAAAGAAGCAAGCAAAAGATTTATGAAAATCTGTACTGAAGTACAGTGAAATTAGCAGCTGGCTTTGTCAGAGCAGCCAGGAGCTCCTTTACAGAGGTGGCTGCTCTGGGAAGAGCTGGCATGGGAACCCTGGAAAGGGAAAACACTTAGTGTTGAGTTGGGTTTTTTAATTCTTCCTTGGATTTGAATTTGGATACTGTGTTTTGCCACAAGAGGTTGAAAAGAGAAGATCAAAATGATCTTCTCCCCCAGTGCCTATGCAAGAAGGCAGGGAAAGCTTGGTTTCCAGCCTGACTTTGACACTGGCTCACTGTCTAGTCCTGGGCAGCTCACTGAACCTCTCTGGGCTTCCTTCTCTTTGTATATGACGATTATGATGCCCATCTGCCAGGGGTAAGTATTAGGTGGACTTTAGAGGTTTGCAATTATTTGAGATCCTTTTAGGGGAAATGCAGAGTCACTTTATTCTTCATCCCTTAAGTGTTAAGAAAAATCACAAAAAATGTATTGTGAAGGGGAACAAGTTTAATAAGGAATGCCTGTGGCATCCTTCATGATTCAGATGTTCGAGATGAAACATTCCAGATGAATGAGTGGATGATACCCACAGCCAAGACTTGTGGAGCTGAGCTGCTCTGAGGTGGAGCCACCGAGAGCTGAGCTCTGTGTGCCCAGCATGCTCTCCTGAGCCAACCAAACCCCAGATGGGGATTTCTGAAGGAAAAGATGGGTTTTCCTTCTGCATCCCCCTGCATTTGCATTTGGAGATGTCCTCCTCTCGTTGTCTCTCCTCTCTTTTGCTTGACACTGATGTTCTTTCCTCCAAACCCAGCTCTCTCCAGTCCCCCTACGAGATGTTAGTGGTCCCCAGATGTCAGCCACAGGGAGGTAGCAGGGAGGCTCTGAAACCACCTCTGCCGTTCAGTGGAGTGAATAGAAATGGCTTTTGAAGTACTGTCTAGTTGCTCCAACTGGCTTGGCATTAAAAATCATCACTCTTTGGGTAACAGAAACTGCCTGTCCTTGGTTTGTAAACTGCACGCTTTGAGAGCAAGCTGCTTAATGTTTTGCTATTGAAGAGAGCAGTCAGCAAACACCAGCCGTCAGAGCCCTGGCAGCATCTCTGCACCACGTTAAGCAAGTCTTGCATTTTATAAATGTATCAGCTGAGCATCACCTACTGCCTGTCTCCTGTCAGAGAGATATTATTCCTATTCAGCTCCGTCATGTACAGCCCACTGTAGGTTATGTAGCATCTTTGCTGATATGAGCCTGGCAGGTAGCAGCATCTGACTCTGAATCAGTCAGAGCTTTGGTTCCCTGGCAGTTAATTCCTACCACAGCAGTGATACCAGTGCATCAGCGTGGGCCTTTCCCGTGCTGTCGTCAGATCGGCTGCCCTTGTCTGGGCTTCAAAGGCTTTCTTGGCTGCTTCCCCTTGCTTAGACTTCAGATAACCCTGTTCCCTCTGGGTTCTTCTCCTTCTGACACTGCAAGTGCCCTCCAATGGGTTAGCCATGTCTTTTCACTAGAAAAAGTACGTAGCAAGCCCACGGTTGGGATAGGATTGAATTGATGGGCTGAATTAACCAATTCTGCTCGTGGCTTTGGTGGGGTCTCTTCCAAGCTGGATGGGTGGACCAGAGAAGGAGCTTCAGACCACTAATTCCTTTGATACATTGGTATCGGTCCTCTGGGTTACTGGCTGGTGTACATGGATACACACGGGTGATGATGCTCTTTCGTGGGGTGGAGCACTTGCCCTGCACTGGAGGGATGGGAGGGCTCAGAGGTGGAACAGTGCTGCGGCATCACCAGTTGTCTGTGGCTGTGGGATAACTGAGGGTTCAGCTGTCCCATCTGTCTCTTTACATAGTGACATGAACTGGGTTGCTGCTGAATCTGGCTGGCCATGGGGAATGGCAGGTTTGTGGGAGCGCAGGCAGCAGGGACTGCTGGATCTTATGCGGGGAGAGGTGCACACCCTGCCTGTGCTGACTCTCTCGTGCGAGTGAGCTGTAAATAGCGCGTAATGCAGGCTCTGAAATGAAAACACCCATGCAGGTTCCTGGGTGGCAGTGCACACCCATTCCAGGGGGCAGGGAGGCCCCACATTTTAAAATAGAGCCCTGCTGTATAGAATAAAGAAACAAAGGAAAGTCTGGTGACAGCTTTAAGTATTTCCACTCCTTCCATCTGCATCAAGTTATCAGCCCATTTGCAGTACTGCGTGCCAGCCCTTGGATGCATCGGTCGGATTTATGATGCTCTCTGTGGTTAGCATTCAGCATTAGCGAGAGCACGGGCTTTGCCATTGCACTCATTTATGGCAGATGTCGATAGCTTTGCCTGGTATTCAGCAAAAGTCCCTTGGAGGATCTGGAGAAATTAAGTTTTGTAAGTCCAGACAGAAAAAACTGGTATTTTCACTGTCTGCAAAAGTACATTTAGCTAGATGGGTGCTTTCCCTTTGGTTAGCATCTTGAGTCTTTGTTCATATCACTCTTCTTCCTGTCTTTTCTCATCATTAAATGTGTGTCTGTCTGTATGCATTTTTTCTTGCTTTAGGTTTTTAAGGCGTGGAAACATATGGCATGGATACAAGATCGCTTGTATCTACAGAGTCAGTGTGGAGAAGCTGGTTGAGGGGTTTTTTCTGCATCTTTTAATCTGTGGTTTAAATCAGTCCTATATCAGGACTGACAAGTGAAAAGCAGGTTGAATGAGGAATTTCTGCACACCACTGGTTTGTAGCGGGTAGGCAAAGGAGAGGCTGCCTGCTGATTCCAGAGCCACTTCGCATATTAAAAAAAAAGTTTAGTTACTTTGCTGAAAGTTGTTATAAAACATGTAATTTTTAACTTTAAAACCCTAGTTCCCAAGAGCCAATAACAAAAAATCTAACAAGTGTGAAACTAAGGAAGGGAACACTTTTTCAGTGGAACTCCTGTATAATTAAATAAATGGAAGACGACCATCAAACTGCTCTGTTAATATTCACAAAATTTGTATTGGACAGTTATTGGGGTTTCTTTGTTTTGAAGCATTTAAAATAAGGGTGTCAATTAAACTTGTTGTGAAATAAGTTGCGTGTTGTGGCTGCTGCAGGAGGTGCTAGCAGAGATCAGCTGTAATTTCTTTTCTGATTTGAGAAGTTAAGATTTTTAGATTCTTTTTTGTCTTTCTGGCTCTTTTGAGTTTTAAATAAAGCATGTGTATTTTGAATAGCGTTCCTCCTGAGCAGCAAATCCACCCATGGGGCTGATACCCAGGGAGAGAGAAGAGGCACTTGGTGGCCAGTCGGGCTGCCTGGCGGCAGTGCCTGGGGGCTGGAGGGGCCTGCTCCGAGGGGAGATGGTGCCGAGTCTGGCTCAGTGGCTTTCTGAACCAAAGTGTGCTGAAGTCAGTGGGAAGAACTGCAAACGTTTCCCCTTTTTCCATGTGAAAAATGTATTTGTGGCTTGCTCTGATACATCCATCCTCCCTGAACTACTTTCCCTGTCTGTGCACACCCTCTTTTTCATTTTTTAGCAGCACCAACGCGGGAGGACAGATCTTGCCTGCCTTTCCCTTGCTGCAAAAGTACTACTTAATGTGAGTAAGGCGAGCAGCATCCCCCGTGCCGGGACCTCCGGCAGGGACAAAGCCTTGCTCTTCAAGTTTTTGCCTGTGTTGCAGCACGGGATGCACAGTGGAAATCTCCCTTTGCCTGCCACATTGCAGTGTTGGAGTAGGGACATCTGTGAAACTCAAGTTGTTGGAAAAGAGCAAGAGTGGAGTGAGAAGGGCAAATCTGAAGGAAAAGGCCTGTTCATGTCTTGAGCAATCCAGCCACGTATTTGGTCTGCTTCGTTTTGAAGTCGAAGTTCATCTCCTTTTCTTTACCCTATCTCTTTTTTTAAAATACAACGTTTTATCCCTGGTTCTCAGCAATTGATTTCTGCTGCAGGGTACCGAGAAGGATTTCTGTGGAAGAGAGGACGTGACAACGGGCAATTCTTAAGCCGAAAATTCGTGTTATCGGAGAGGGAAGGTGCGCTGAAGTACTTCAACAAAAATGACGTGAGTACCTGGGATTGCTGTATGTGGGCAGGGAATCACAGCTGTAAGAGCATCTTTGAACAATTCCTAGGCCACCATTTTATTTATAGTTTTACAGTTTTCATACCATTGAATCTCTGATCAATCCAGGACAAGGGTGCCAGGTACAGCTTACCGGTGTTTTTAGTAGGGTTCGCTCTTGGTCCACCACCACTCACAGTGAGACACCCTAACTGGCCATTTTACACATTCCTGCTCTGCTGAGTCAATAAGGCTTTTCTTAAACTACCAACGAAGGAGTTTTTTCTCAGCTCTGGCTCTGCACCATCCAGCTGATGTGGGTTCCATATTTGTGGCTAGCTTGTGAGGAAGGTAACACCCCCTCATAGTGGTCACTGGGATCTGAAACCTCCTTTTCATGGCAAGGCAAGCAATCCAGAGGAAAAGCCCCCTAGTTTTCTGCTCCAGCGTCAAGCAGTGGGAAGCACTTGTCTTTTCCTAGAGCACATTTCATTTATTGTAAGCCAGAAATGGAGCTATTACTGTGAAAATTGCATTTGTGATGAACGGGTGGATGCTCTATTGTTCTGCATCATCTAATGGAGGAAGCCAAGATGTTTCCTCTGACCTTTGAGTCTCCCCTGAACATTGCTGCTGAGAGCAGCCCAGGCCGAGCCACCAGCCAGTTTTCTCACGTAGTTGATGCAATCGTGGTGTCATGATGAGCCACGCCATGCAGGGGAGGGGAGCATCCAGCCACACTTCTCGTTGCCCAGCGGCCAGCTTTGATAGCACTGTCGTTGTCTTCAGCTTGGTGTGGTGCAACTGCATCTCGTGGACAGGAGAGAGCCAGTCATTACCGAGGGAGAAGTGAAAGTCCCAGCAGCTGCCATTCAGTCACTATTGACTGTTCCGGTAGTTTAAAGCTGCTTTGCTTGCTGTTGACCATAGCCTTGGCAGGAATGGCATTGTCTAGATGCATCCTCTTTGCTGGGATTTCCCTGCTGTGGTCACCCAGGGCAGCTGTGTGCCCACGGCAAGTCCCCAAGTTCCCAAAGCGGCACTTGCATCTCCACCAGCTCAAGGGCTTCTGTGTGGTGCTGGGGATCACAGCACCGCTTCATGACTTTCTGCTGGCCCCTGCTGTGTCCCAAAACTGCTGTTACCAAGAGCGTAAGCTTTATTTTTTGGGATGTTTTATTCACACTTGCTACTTCACTTCTCAGTTGAGTTCTGAAAGGGTGGTAAACTTCTGGAGATGTTTTGTAGGAAGGCAAAGCACACTATAAAGTTCAAGTGACCTGCCACAGAGGATGCAGGTGAAATGGGTGCCTGGGAGGGATTGATCCAGGCTCACCATTGGGTTAACCCCACTAATTGGTGGGCTGTAAGGTATAGATTTGCCCTTCTGGAAAGAAAGTTCCCAGTTTGGAAGACAAATGGAGGAGCAGAGTCAGAAGCCAGTGGTTCATGTGAGAGGATGGGACTGGTGGGAATGTGGGCGAGGTGCCCCCTGCCCGCCTAGTCCCAGGTCTGATGTTGTATATGCGAGGGGGATAACCCTCAATTCTCTTGGGCAAGGATGAACTGGTTGTGAGTGCTTCAGATGCAGAAAGCTTCCTCATCTGTTAGTTAGCATTCTGGTTTTGTTTTTTTCTTTGTCTGGCTGCATGGTTTGTTTTCTTCTTTGGTAGTACTCCACCTGGTGTAAATGCTCGTCACTTATCATTAGGTAGAGGCTGATCTAGGAGTCAGGAGACAGTTGAACAGAGGCTGGGGCAGGAGGCACGGTGAAGATGCTTGTCTTCATAGCACATTATCCTATCACAAGACCTGGCCTGTCCATCTTGCTCCTGGGCTGAAACCTTTCTCCCCTTGAACTCCGCTGAATTTTGCAGAAGAGCAGAGCATTCTCCCAGGCAGGCAGAAAGCACTCGTTGCCATCCAAGCACAGTCTCTGATATCTCATCATCAGGCAGCTTTGTGGGCTGGGAGTTGTTTGGGGTTTTTTTGGGGTTGTTTCTTTTTAAGCTAATGGCCTCAGTCAGGATTTTTTTCTGGCCAAGTGAACTGATTTCTGGTTTGAAAGCCAATTGTCAGGTGTTTGCTCACTCAGCTGTGTGTTCCAGGCAAAAGAACCCAAAGCAATTATGAAGATTGAACATCTAAATGCGACTTTCCAGCCTGCAAAAATTGGAAACCCACACGGACTGCAGATCACTTACTTGAAGGACAATAGCACAAGGAACATCTTTGTCTATCATGAAGATGGCAAGGTGAGAGCACGGAGGTAAAAAGAAGGGTTGGGTTGTGGTCCTGCGGGGGTGATGCTGTTCAGAGCCAGCCTGTGGCCCACCAGGCTCTAACTGAGCCGGGAATTGGTGGGGGTATGTGGGAGGGGTGGGAGTATGGGATGCACAACAGCTTTGAGCATGTTTATCACGTCTCTCCAAGAAGGAAGGTTGCAAACTGTGTCTTCTAAACAATGAGATGGAATTGCTGTTCCTCTGCTTGCAAATGGAAGGAATTGCTGTTCCTCTGCTTGCAACTAGGCGCAGAGACAGAAGTGTTTTTAAGGCAGGCTCCTCAGTGCCCAGAGAAGGAGAAGGGGTAAACAGAGCAATGAAAGGTGAGGGGGATTGATCTGAGGACTCATAAAAGAGGAGTGAACTGGATTGTAGGAGAACTGAGCAACTGGTCATTTCTCTACCTGTTGTACTTTATAAAATGCAAACCTGCATGTTTATATTGAAATAAATCCCCTTGCTTCAATGCCCTTGTGACTCTGAAGGGAGGTGTGAAGAAGACGGCTCATGGGTCTGGGATGGTCGTTTGCACAAGGACAGCGGGGTGTGGAGCCTAGGGCAGCGAGGGGGGGTCCCAGCCCTCCTGGAGGGTGTCAGAGGGGTCCCAGCCTGTGGGGCCAATATGAAGAACAGTGACAGTCACCACACTGCCCCTTGAGTCTTGTCTCCGTGGACTGGTGTCTATGCAGAGAGCAGACCCAGGTGAGTTTGCAGTGGGTGCCATCTCACAGCCTTGTTTTAATATCTTTCCTCCTTTCCTCCCTCCCCCAAATATTTGGGGCTCCCCATAAAATAGCAGCAGCCCTGGAGTGGCCATGAAATCGGAGCCTAAAGCTGTCACGTTCACGTTGCGTCTACTTTCCTCTGGCCATTGCAGTGCCTTCATCCTTTGACGCTACATCCCGTTCAGCGCCCTGTTTGTCGGAGAGGCTTTCTGAGGGCGATGCCTTGTGGAACGGCACAGTGGGGATTTGCAGGATTGTCTCAGTGCACAGCCCATTCCCAGCTGTTCCCCCAGGCACGGTGAGCCAGGCAGCCCTGCTAGGGATAAGCAGTCAGCGCCCATAGAAGAGTCTCTCCTCTCCAGATTGTATAGGCCAATAAAGCCACCAAATCCCAAGATATTCTTCATTTGCAGGTGAGCAAATCTGATTTTACCTTTGCTGCCGCTCAGGCTCTGGGTGCGGTGGAGCCAGATGATGCCTGTCGTGCTCGCAGGGCTGTGCTGCAGAGGCTGGATGTGGTTCCGGTGTAGTGCAGGCACTCCTGACAGGAGGAAATCACTGTGTTGGGTTAATTAGTGGCATCACCTGGTTTTGTACATGCACAGAAATGTGCGCGTAATATGCATTCATACACATGCTTATATGCATATAATAGATGTGCATAATAGATGGTCAGCTTCCCTGGCCTCTCGCACCCTGTAGCACAGCAGGGTCTCGCTTCATGCGTTTGAGGGTCCCGGGGAGCTGCTCCAGCAGGGCTGCTTCCAAATGTACCCTCCTCTCCATCGCCTCTGTCTGGTGGTTATTAAAGTCCCATGGTGTGGAGTAGGCACTGCTTGTCACCAGGTGCTGCTTTAGCACAGCAAAGTATCACTTGGGTTGTTCTCAGGTACCTCCCTGGCCACAATTTAAACCAAAATAAGAGGAAGAAGCTCTTTCCTGTGAAAGCTGCGTCCCACATTGTGCCTGTGTCTGTTTTGCTGGGCCTTGGTGGTCCACTCAGCCCAGCTGCAAGGATCGGAGTCAGGTTTTACTTTTTTTTGGGGGGGGTTTAAAATATTGAGCTTTCTGCTGGGGGTTCATGGAAGGAGCAGTCTCGGAGGTCTCACGCAGTTGCTCCTGCCTTTGTGTCGGTGGTTTGGCAGGAGGTGCTCTCATGCCATCTGGTAACGGCCAGGTTGAATTTCTTTCAACTTCTCCAAAATTGGTCTGCCTCTTTGGTTGAGCAAGGGCTGCAAGAAGATCACACTCCCTGGGTTAAGCTACCATCCTTTGGGACTTGAGGCAGCCCCGGGCCTCAGCTGTAGTCCCCTGCTGCCTTTTGCTCCCTCCCATACTCACCCAGCAGCCCCAGGGTGTCCCCTTGTACCCCAGAGGTGCTGCCTCAATCTGATCCGAAGCACTCGAGCCTGATTTAGGCTCGTATTTCTGGGGTTTGATCCCTCCCTGCTGAATCCTGCCACTGATCTATCTGGCTGGCCTCCCAACAGGGCAGGATTGAGGGTTTTTTTTTTCCACTGAGAGGCTCGGCAGTAATCTAGAGCTTCTCATGCTGTTCTCTGCTTGGCTATTCTGCTGCAATACCCCAGAAGAAAGTGGGCTTATCTCTCAGATGGGATAATCCCACATGTGCTTATTCAACCCCTAAAACAGCTGGGGGAGCCCTGCCACTCTGGTGGCATTTGCTGGAGTAAGGCACCCAAAGGGATAAAAAAAAGATGGATCGACAAAGCAGGTCACCGTGCTGCCACCCCAGAGCTTCACGGGGTGGGACAGCATCATGCGACTCAGTGTGTCCTGATGGCAAACAAGAGACTGAAACCAGCCCCGGTACCCTGTTCAAAATGGATATCTGGGTGCTTTCGTGGTGTGGGTGCCTGGAGGGGCAGGGCAAGATGTGTGCTGGGCTGTGACCATTTTAAAGGATGTTTCTGTGGTCCCTTGTTAGCCCCTGCCCACCACCAGACATACTGAGCCAGCCGGGGTGGAGCTGAGGCACCTGTTGGAGCTCAAGACCAGTCCTTGGCATGGGGTGACTCCCCTGTGCAGATGCCCTGTGTCCTGGAGGCGCCTGAACGGGTGCTTCTTGCCGAGGCCGTCCCTCCACTGGGCGCAAGGCTGGAGCCAGCCTTTACCTGCCCCCTAATCTCCATCTGGGCGTGGGAGGCAGGAAAGCTGCAGCAGTGGATTTCCCACTGCTCTGGGCTCCTGTCTGGGGCTGAAGCTCCCTCTGCAGGGCTTCTCCTGGAAACCACAGCAGGAGCAGCTGGTAAAGCTGCAGTGTGCTGCTGCCATCCCGGGTGTTACCATCACCCTTAGGATGCTCAGAGATGGGCTGAATTTCCAGGAAAGGCCACTCTTCGGGGTGCAAACCAAGATCTTCGCATCTTCTCGGGACAAATTAATGAAATGCTCTTCCCCTGTGCTCCTTTCCGGAGCCACACCAGGAGTTTTGAGGACAGGAATAGGTGGCACGAGGGGATTGATCAGCAGCAGGAGGAGCTGTAGTGGAGGGCCTCATTCCTCGAGCCCTGGGGATGGATAAGCAGGAGGTGTGGTGAGAAGAAGTTGCATTTTTATTTGAGGTTGTCAGTCTGAGACTGCCACGGCAACGTGGGTGGCTCTGGTGCAGGATGGAGACTGGAGAGACACCAAGGCGGCATGCGGAGGGGGAGTCTGCTGTGGCGCTGCAAGCAGGGCAGGAGGAAGCTGAGAGCCTGGAAAAGCCATTTGCAAAGGTGCAGGCAGTTCATTTTCTCTGCTTGCTCTGAGACATAAATCGGTGAAAGGAATCTCTGCTAACAAGCTAATGAGACAACACCTTCCCGTCTGAAAACACGGAGCAGTTTAATGTTGTTTTAATACATCAGATATAATCTCGCTGTATCTGTGGCATTGTTCATAATTATACAGACAGAAAATTTTTAGCAACTGAGCCTTCAGGCTTTGCATATGCAGGCGTAGGTTTGTATAAAGAAAGGTGGTGGTGCCCCTTCCTCCAGCGATGGGCGAGCAATACTCCGAGAAGCAATCGGCGGTTGGAAGCCAGCGAGGGTTTCAGCCTCTGCTTTTCTGCAGGGTGAAATCCTATCTTGCATCACGATCGAGGAGGAGACCTGCAAATATATATACGTACATAAATATATAGCCATCTATTTGGTCACTGTATGAAATATCAACATTTTAACATTACAGCTTATTTTTCATTACCTCCAGCCTGGTTTGGTCATCATTAACTTCAGGAGCCAATTCCTCTCGCTGATCCTCTTTGTGCTGCTATCTGGGGTCTGCTTAGCTGCTTAGCATAGGGAAGCAAGTGATAAGTAAATAAAACCTCAGAGAAGTAGGTCAGAGTTTTCCAAAACATTGTTTGTGTTTGTCCTATTATGGTTGGGGTTTCCACCCCCCCCTTCACCTTGAAGTAGATTAACAAGCCAAAGCAAAGTGTTTGAACTTCTAGCAGGTACCTGTTTGCCACGTTAGACCATTTTTGAGGTACGTCCAATCAGCTCCTTAAAACTGAGATCTCCAAAATTACACATTTTTTCCCCCTCAATCATTTTTAAAGCATAGAAAAAATTAAATCTTACTGAAGGCTGACTTCTGCTTTGATATGGTCTTTTCTACACTACTGCAACCTCACCTGAAAGCTTGACAGTGTTTATTTTAGGATCAAGCCTGGCTCATTGAACCTGTCCCTGATGTGTGAAGCTTCACGTGTGTTAATGACCGCCAGATAGTTCAAGGTCTGTCTTCCTGCAGCTCAGCATCCTGGTGTGGGCAGCTGTTACATCTCCCTTCTGACGTGCCTTTCCTTTGCCCGTACCTTTAGACCACAAGGCAGTTATCTGAGAGCTCCCTGTGCGGATGACTTAAAAATAATGTGGCATTTCCAGTGAAACCATCAAAAAGGCATCCAGTGCAGCACAAGCTCTGTGGGTCTCACCAGAGGCAAATGAATAGATGGGTTTAAAAACAAATAAGTTTTAAAGCCACTATTTCAGAGGGGAAAAAAACCACCACCAAAATACCAGAGAGAGATTTCTGCCAAGGAAAGGTAGAAGTGTCAGAGCATCTGGTAATTGAGCTGGGACTTCAGTATAACTGGGCTTGTCCCTAGAGGACTCGCAGATATGACTGATAGACTGGAGTACAAAGTTAAACAGATATTTGGCCACTCTTTTAGCAAATAACTGAAATACGTTGCTACAGCCTCAAAATTATTTGCATGGAGTTCAGGTGTTCCTTGCATATCCTGCCCACAGTCGGCTTGTGGTTTCTGGAGGGACTGGGTGGGTAGGGGGTGCTGGGCAGGCTGCAGAGGTGTCGGGCTGGCTTTGCACCCAGCCAGCGAGTGCTTATGGGGTCAAATTCAATGCTGGCGCTTGATATCTCAAATGCTGATTTGATGCTGGTTTCGCCAGTTCAGAGACAGGCTTAAATCCTTCCCTCTGCAGAGAGCCCCTTGGTGCTCACTGGGGTCTGCAGAGCAACGTGCATGTTTTGAAGCCTGGGACAGCAGCTGGGTGTTCCCCATCCTTCACCTGTTCACTGCCCTTTTTTATGTCTGTTGTTCTTTTTTTTAGGACTGCTGCTAAACTGCACTCTGTCGCTTGGAACAAAGTGATGGGAGAGATGAAACGCAGCAAGATCACATTATTTTATGTGCAGACTATGTTACACACTATGCTTTTCTTTCTTTTTATTAGGAAATAGTGGATTGGTTCAACGCCATCCGGGCAGCACGTTTTCATTACTTACAAGTGGCATTCCCTGGAGCCAGCGATGTTGATGTGAGTTTTCCTGTATTTTTTTTTTCCTCCTCTTGCTTATATTTAGCATCTTGTTACCAAGCTGGAAGGCTTGGAGCGTGCTCCATCCTTCAGAGTGTTTTACAATTACGGGGCTGAAATTGTGGTGGGCTGTAGAGCCCACGTGCAGCACCTGTTTTGCAGCCTTGGAAACTGTGCGTGTGCACACACACATGTTCACACTCAAAATGCGAGTCGTGCGTATGAGTAACTCCAGCACTGTCAAGCGTACAGAAGCCGTGTCTTTCTCAAAGATTGTTGTTATAATATTAGAAGCTGAAACAAAGGCTGGCATGCAGAAAAGATGAAGGCAAAAGAGTGTTGGTGCTGTTTCCAAGCCTCTGGGATGAGTTCTTGTGGGCAGGTCAATGCAGCCTGTCTTATAAATCTCTGCCTCCTGTTTTCCGGGAGCTAGGACTGCTAATTGCATTATCTTTTGCTAATATAATACTAGAGGCTCTATTAGTGCAAGCTGACTGTATGTGCCTTGTACTGCAATTGCTGTGTAACGTCACTGGCTCTGGACTTTTTGTTGTTGTTGGCTACTCTGTTATCTCCTTGGCTTCATAGATTTTTAAATCTAATTGCATTACCTGCCTTCTATTAATTACCTGGGAGGGGTCTAGTGGTGGTCCGGGGCTGGCTCTGGGCTGCAGGGTGTCTGTCCTGCGGCTGCCCGTGTGCCCCAAGGTCCCACCGGAGCCACAGCCTTCCTGTCAACCCATGCACCGACATCAGCTGCCCCAGGTCACCCTGCTCCCTGGGGAGAACGAGGGGAGGCAAAAGAACAACAGTCCCACGGCTGGTGATCCCTGGCACAAGGGACTTGAGACCATTTTCTGATAAGAAGTTAAACTGGGCAAATACAAAAAACCATAAGAGGAGCCTTGTTAGCTGGCTACAGTACAGTTGCTGTGCAGCGTATACTTTCCTTAATCACTTCTGTCCTTCTCCATATCCCCTACTTCTGTTAAAGTGGTTGGCACATCTGCATTGAATTGCCCCAGAAAAACCTCACAGACCTTAATAGAGATGCCATTTGTGCAGCAGTTGGTGAGAGGGTTCATATGCTCACGCCCTGACAGTGTCGATGGGAGACAAGCTATTTATATTTTTACTTATCATCCCCTTGTCATCTATTATTCTTTGGGGGAAAATTGTAACGCTCAGCGAGGTTTAGTTTACGAGCACTACCCCTCGGAGTGTTCAGCTTGGGGACAACTCTGCAGAGGTTGCATTATGTACGCGAGGTAGCTCGGTCCTGGATGTTGCCATCGTTTGCATCTGATTTATGGTTGCTCTTTCCTGCCAGAGAGATGAAAAGGTGTTAACTCTGAACAGGAGCCAGGTTAAATGCAGTAGAGAGGTATCAATTGCTCACACCACTCTATGGATGCCCAGGCTGCCTCTGCAGCTCCTGGGGAGCGAGGATCTCCGAAGGATGCTTTGGGGACCCATCTCCAGGGCGGAGGAACCTCTCTGAGCTCAGAGTGATGAACTCCTTGCTTAGAAAAGTGTCGACAGCCCTGTCCCGGGAGCCAAACGCTGGGGCTACGAATGCTGCGGAGCCCTTTGCTGCCCGCGATGAAGCGTCTGATATGAAGATGCTCCTGGCTTCTGCAGAGCGGCTGTGTGATTCTCTGGGGTTGTATTTTGGGGTGTCTTTGCCCTACAAGCACACGGCTGCTTGACCAGAGCTGTTGTTGGGCAGTTAGGCACTGTGGGAGTGCAGTTTGGCAAGCGGAGCCATTAATAACTGGTTGAAATGAAAGGCAGGAGCAGGGGTGGGGAGGCAGAGCGACGCATGGCCAAGCTTGTTGGCCACATTTTTGTCATCTTTCATGAGGCTTTTAGAGGCATCTGCAAAGGTCTCGCAGCTACAGGCTTGTCTTCACTAAGCAGCGTTAAAAATATCCCTGGTGCTGGTAGCTGTTGTCAGCAGTATCTGCAGGAAGGGGGAGTGCACAAGGCAGCATGTGTTAACGGGGTTTTAAAGGCAAATTGTACTTTGGGGCTTGCGTGAGGGGCTCCCACTGCATCTGGTGGAGGAGATGCATCACCAGAGCTGGCTGGTGAAGTGGGAGTTGGCCTGGGGGCTTCTGCTGGAGGGTGGTTGCTTTGTGGGCAAAGTGCTCAAAGGTGCTTCATGTTTCTGCACCCGCATCTTCTGAGGGCTTTGGAGAGGTGGGACCAAAGCATTTAGCCAGAGCTGTCTTGGGTGGGCTCGGCTTGGGCTTTCCTTCCAGTGACCCCCCAGCTCAGCCCCATGCGCCCAGTGACCCCCAGCTCCCTCCATCTGACGCTGCTCTTTTTTTCTCTCCTCTTTGGTTGCTCCAGCTGGTGCCAAAGCTTTCTAGAAACTACCTGAAGGAAGGGTACATGGAGAAAACAGGGCCAAAGGTAGGATATGAAATGTTTCTGCAGTCCCTCCAAATAGGAGTCTTGTTCTGTACGGGGCTGAGAAGGGTCCGCTGGTGGCACAAACCCACCCTCACACTAATATACATTCCCCACCTGGAAGCAAACATTAAAACGTTTAAAAACATTAAAACAATCCAGAAACACTTCACAGACCAACCACCCTGTCTCCCTTCTCACTGCCCGTTCCTGCAAGCCCACCTGGTATAGGTGACCCAGAGCCTGCCTGTGGTGGCTTGCAGTGGCCCAGAAGCCGCTTGTCCTCAATTCCCCCAACCCATCAGGCTCCTCCAAGTGCCTTGGTACTCCTGGGTCATGCCGCTAAGCAAGGAGCTGCGCTGCTTTGGTGTGTAATCCGGCATTTTTTGACTCTTCAGCAAACGGAGGGATTCAAAAAGCGATGGTTCACCATGGATGACCGACGGCTCATGTATTTCAAAGATCCCCTGGTAAGATGGAGGTGCCTGGACTGTCATTTGGGAGTTCTCTGCAATAATAATAATAATAATAATAATATGCAGTGATGCTCAGGCTGGTGGGAGAGCCAAGAGGGCACTGAGATGTCACTGCTAGGTGGATCTGCCTGTTCTCCAGTGTGCAGTAGCCCCATGCACAGATGTTCACCAAACAGGCTTTGGAAATCCTGTGCACCAGCCGCAGGTTTTTCTGCGGCTGAATTTTGGATCCCTGGTGTTGGTTCGGTATCGTGGGTGCCCCTGGGAGGAGCTGGAGTGAGGCTTTGTGCGGTGGCTGGTGCTTTTGGTGTTTGGCTGCTGCACTTTGCTGATGGGGCTTCTGGGTGGTGCAGGGTGAGCCGTGTCCTGGCTGCGCAGGATGCAGAGCTCCCTGTCACGGTCGTGCCTGCCTGACCGCTCCACTGTGTCCTAGGATGCCTTTGCTAGAGGGGAAGTTTTTATTGGGAGCAAGGAAAACAGCTACAAGGTCCTGGAAGGGCTCCCGCCGTCCACACAGGGAAACCACTGGCAGCATGGGATAACCATCGTCACCCCAGATCGGAAATTCCTCTTCGCCTGTGAGACGGAGGACGACCAGCTGGAGTGGATTACGACTTTTCAGAAGGTTATAAGCCGGCCGATGCTGCCTCAGGAATACGCAGGTGTGTTTGCTGGCAAGGGCTGGAGGTCAGCCTCGGCCATTTATTTCCTGTGCGTTAGAGGATGGGAGGGATAGGAGGGGGATTGGGGATGCAGCGGCATCGCTCCCTCCTGTGCGGTGTGACCGGGACAGCCCTTCCCCGCCCGGGGGAGGATGCAAAGGCTGCCCAAGCAGAAAGGGACTCACGCTGGGAGGGAGGAGGAGGAGGATGGTGCCCTCTCTTCATCACCTCTGGTGTGATGTCCAGGGTGCTGTAAGGATGATCGGTCACGCTGTCATAAGGATAATCGGAGCCAAGGAGCATTGGCATGACATGAACCATCCGCAAGGTGGGCTTGTGCTGGGCTGACACCGCCTGTCAGCACTTGTCCTGGTTTTAACTTAATTTTCTCTGTTTTTCTTTCAGTGGAAGCCCATTTCAAACATAAACCTTAGCTGGGACTGGCTGGGCAGACCTGAGGAGTGAGCTTCTGTTTACAACACAATGTGGTTTTATTTGAAATGTTAAAAATAATGAATAATAATAACAGTAATAATAATGATAATACTTCCCTTTCCCCTCATCATTCACTTGATCATGTCGGAAATCAAGAAGGGCAACAGCGAAACGTTGGAGAAGATGCTGATCCAACCTGAAATCCAGCTCTGTGGCCGCTCCAATGCACTGCTGGGATGGGTGGTCCCTGCAAACCCCATCACCCCACAGCTGCTGAAAGGGTCTCCCACTCGGCTTCGGTGGGGTGGTGAAGACTGTTGGTGGCGTGTCTCATGGGGAGATGGGGCTTCCCCCCACGAGCTGGTCCCTGTGCGCTGGAGCTGAGGGTCCTCACAGCCCCGGCTCCCCGCCAGCCCTTTCCCCGCGGGGCTGCAAGTCCCTGAGCTGCGACGTCCTTGTGGGATGTGAAGCACCGACGTGGAAACACCCAAAATGGTGATGTGCAAAATGGCTCAGCCTCCTGATGGCATCGGAGTAAATGATAAGTCAATTACCTCACCTGGGGAGCGGTGGTGATGCTGTACCCAGGCCAGGGACAAACGGGATTTAGAACTAGAGGAAATCATCATCGTTGGCCTTGTCAGCCTCATTATCTGCCTAAGGAAGGGCACGGAGGAGGGGTGCTCAGTGCAGGGGGAGCAGCGTTGCCCCCACACCCCCCAGCCCTGGGGCCCTGTGAGGGGAAGGGGGACAGGGAGCCATGAGGCGATGCCAGGGGAGGAAAGCTCTTGGGGTCGGGGCCTGCACCCCATCACTGCCCCGCTGTGCCCATGCTCATGTTCCTGGCTCATGGCTCAGGGGGGTTCAGCCTATTTTGGGAGCCGGGTGTGGGTTTGCGGGGGAGGGTGTGTGTTGAGTTTTCGGTGCAGTTTTGCTGACAGGCACCATAAAAGGCCACCCTGGGCGCAGCCCTCGGGCCGGTGGCAGGTTACTTCTCCAAACCAGTGGTTGCACTTTTTCTTTTTTTTTTTTTTTTTTGATTCTCCTAATTTTTTATGTTGATTCCCCCCCCCCCCCCCCCCCAAAAAAAAAAGAAAAAAAAGAAAAAAAAGCTGCTTGAAGTGATGTTTCAGCGCTGTGTTGAGCACTGTAATTCCTGCGGTCGGGGCGGGTGGGCTGGGACCTGCACACCATGTGCTTGATTTTTATTAAAAAATGAAATTTGCAGCATCTGCTCAAGTACCAGCCCCAGACACTGACCTGTCCAACGCGTTTCTTACGTTGGTGTGTGTAAATGAGAGCATCTCGTCAGCTGTATGCATTCGTTCTGTCACTGGTAAGACAACTGTGGTATTAAATGTCATTCGAACCAATAAATTATTATGTCAGAGCCGTGGCTGTGTTGTGCTGGGGCAGGGGAGGGGAGAGCGGGGTTAAAAAAAACCACAACCCAAATGAAACCACACAATAAATGAAAACAAGCAGGTGACGGGCCTGCCAGAGCCCTGGGGGTGCAGGACAGCCACAAAATCATCTGCCCCGGGCTGGCGCTGCTCTGCGCTGGGGAGGGCAGCTGCACACCTGTGTGTATTAGGTAAATACATTTCATGTTATCTATGTGCACATATTTATGTCTATTATACAACATAATATGTATTACACTTGTGTGTGTGTATTATAGAGTGTACATTGTATATACTACTCATATTTTAGGTCTATATGTGTACACACATACACAAAAGGTATCTATTTCTTAGGAATATAAAGTCTGTAGGAGGTGTTGACTATTCACACACCCTATAAACTGTGCCTAGCAGGTACAGCATACTATAATACAGGTTTACCTTAAGGGTCTTTTCCAACCTTACTGATTCTCTATGTGCTGACTAGTGCTCATATGAACACGGCATGTATATATGTAGCTATCATTAGGCACAGACATTTAATTTAGCCTGATACAAGTGAACTCTTTCATACATGACTGTATATCTAGAGACATTTTTTATAATTGAAAATTTATAAAATATTTAATTATATGCATGCATGCCTTTTATATAATGAAGGTAGGAGAACTACAGTGCATCTAGGCATAGCTAGTTAATTTATCTTAAAAGTATTTCTAAATACATACTTTACACACACAGATTCACACTTAAAAAACCCCAGGCGTGGCAGAAGCGGGGAAGGACAGGCTGGGCTAGTTGGTTGTGGGTACAGCTAGCTAGAATAATTATGTGCATGTGTAGGTAAGACTAATATAATTAATATTATAAATTACATGCCATACAATTACTTATTATATACACAAAAGCCTCTTCGTGTGCATGTACATGTAGTTGAAGCTGTATTTTACACACGTAGTCTGTGCCTAACGCTGTAATTGTGTATTTCGCACACAGGCCCCCCCCAGCCGCCTCGCGGCCGGCTCAGCCCCTGCCCCGCGACCGGCAGCAGGTGCGCGGGGTCCCTGTCCCTGGGGCACTGCCCTCCCCCCGGGCACCTGCGGCAGCCCGGCCCTGCCAGAGCCAGGGTGACCATGTAAACGCAGTCTTAGCCGTAGCTGCAGGGCACAAGAGGGGCCCGCTGCTGCCGGACACCTGTGGGCACCTTCAGCTGCCCCAAGCCAGGCACGGGCGCTGGCAGCCAAAGGCAATGAAATGACGTGGCGCTTGCCTGCTGCCAGCGTCCCAGAGCATTTACTAAACGTCTACAGCATCAGCCTGGGTAGGGGGTTCTTCCCTGAACTTGCTTAAACTCAAAGCACTCCACAGCTAATACCCAACTAAAACTATGCCTTTACTGCACAGAGCTAGCGCTGCAGCACTAAGGTCTGGGTCACTCATAGTCAAATGCAGAGGGCGGGGGAATATAGAAAGGAAAGCAAGAGCCCTGCTCATAAAACTCAGAAAGCAGCAATATCACACATTCTGGTATAAAGTGTTTATTTAAGACTTCACAATTAACACAAAGTCTTCCTTTCAATGCCTTTCTCATACAGTCAATAGATTTGTATTAATCCCTCCCTCCCCCATGCATGATTGCTGTTTATTAATCTAAGCCTTTTTATTTTCATCGTGAAAAAATAAAGTGTTTCCCCACCATTTCATCTGTTCACTGCACCACTGACATCCACTGTGCTGCATTAAAGAGGAGGAGATGTAGAATGGCTATGCCTACCACTGAGGTTGAAGTTACTCCATTATTTATTGATTTATTCTTTTTTTACAGAAAGTGTTAAATGAATCAATCACCCAAGAAAAATAAATATATCATAAAGAACCAGAAGTGCTGCAGTATCCCTTTTCTTTACATAAGCTGCAGTTCAAACACATACGTTGCTCGCGGCAAATCATTTAATCCACTGCAACGCCATCGCCTTTACGTATGGTTGTGACCTTACACCGAAAAAGAATCTGTTCCAAAGGACTAGAGCCACGAGCCAAATTTTTATACCTAGGCCAGAGAGACCCACATGGAAGCCTGTGACCTGTGGTCCACTGATGGGCCTTTGCTCACGAGCAATTCAATCTTGTGCTTTTCAGGAAGTATCGGCTAAACACACGCGTGGGCTCAGCAGAGCCAGACCTTAAGGAGTGAAAGGCAGTATGAATGGTGTGCATGTTACTCACGGCAGTGCAAGCAAGTGCTTGGTATCAATGTCTCTTTGACAAGGATCTCAAATTATGCTGCTCGTCTCATCTGGCAGGACTTCTGGCACCAGCCTCGCAAATAAATTATTCAATTGATCACCCTGCCTTTCGAGATCTTCCTTGGAGGTGGCAGAGGGCAAGGAGGCTTTCTGGTAACAAAGATGGTACTGGGTAGGCCGTGAAGTGCAACACCCATATTTATGCTTTACTGAATTACTGTGCAAAAGGGAATACTGCATCAGAAACCATAGAAGGCTATATTTTAATCAAAGTCACCAGCCGCTGTATCGGAAACCTGCTAACAATTGCTCCGATTGGTTCATTTGGCTACTTTTTGTTGGTTTCTTTCTTTTTTTTTTTTTACATAAATAATATAGACCGAACATTATGAACATTTCAGCAACCATTTCTAAAAGACTGCAGAAGCCCTTTTAGGCGCCAAGAAACAACTGCAGGATTCAAATTCCAAAACTGTCTTTGGAGTCATCGAATCATCAGATTTACACGGCACCCAGTGACAACAACATTCAGTCGAGCTCAATAGGACTGCTATCTTCCTGTCCATCTTCTGTGTCATCATCTTCTCCGGTTCCCATCAGACTGTTTAAAAGATTTCCTAGAATAAAATACAAGACAGTCAAAAATGCTGGTTTTACATTCTTGGCTCAAATACTTTAACTACTCTCCTACCGTCCTGCTACTGCTAGGGTGCAGATTTCAGTAATGAAAAACCTTTTTTTTCCCCTAAGCAGAAGAGTCTCAGCAGGACGTTAGGATTCCCGCACAGGTTTCCGTTAAGAATTTATTGATTTGGAAAGCTGTATTTTGATGCGTTTCGTCTCAAAGACTACACTGGAAAAACCCCACCAAAGTCACATACTCATCATGTACCAGAGTTGATGAGAGGAAGGGAAAAAAACCCAACCAAATGAGGAAAGACGCCTCCGCCCATGAAACTGTCGAACCCCAGCAACGGCCTGTACCACGCTACAAAGAACTGGTCTGAGGCACTTGTGCATTCTCCCTGTTTTATTCAATCTAAAGATGCTTGAATTGTTGTTATTTACCTATGGGATCTATGATGCTCATGTTTTTCATCAATCTCTGGGTATCAGTGAATTGACATTTGTAGGCAAAGCTTCAGTTCGGTTTACAAACAGAGAAGCTTCGTTCTCAGGGAAAAACACTCCATTTTACAAAAGTAATCCAGTTCAATTTGCTCACATTTTATTCAAGAGCCAGGAGACGAGGGCTGAATTTCTTTATTCCTTTTCAGTTCTTGTAGAGGGGCAGTATTAATTTCAGAACTTCTACTTTGGGAACATTCATTTTCTATCAGGACTGGTCAAATCTCTACCAAAGTCCCAGACTTGACTCAAAGATAATCAGCCACTGAAGTCTGAGGAAATTGAGCTTTAACACAAACAAGATTTTTCTTTACATTTGGAAGTTATACCATAATGTCAAAAATTAAGCATAAGAGTAATTTACATGCTTCTCCCCTTCTCAAAGATGAAAAGTCTACTAGCTTCACCAAATTAATTTCACATGCAACCAATCCATCATGTATTCTACAGCAGTGACTGTTTCTACAGGCTATGAAAAACCAGATATATTCGTTAGAACAAACCTCATGTTTCCAGCACAGCTATTTCATATAAGCCACTGCTTGGAAAAGACTGGTGGTATCTATAAACAGTTGTTGGCATAATCCTTACCTAGTAATCCTCCGTAGGATGATGTCTGCTTGGGCGGAACACCGAAGAAAAGCTGTCCTATTCTATCTAGGTACTGAAACGACACGAGGTGAAGAACAACGTCAGCTACTTTGCCTACGGAAGTACTATAGGCAGCAGTTACCACACAAGCCAGGCCTGTCTGCAAGTCACAAAACAGGAGACAATCACTAATTCTGTAGGTTAAATCCTGTTTACAACTACAAGTAACTCACCTCATTATACATGGGATCTCTTTTCAGCGAAGGTTGATACTGTTCACACAATACTGTAAATACTGTTAGTTTTCCTCTAGAAAGGAAACAACCAAAAATGTAACCTCAGTAACAACTGAAAAGAAAACCAAGAACAACATGAGAAAAATCAGACCGTACCCATCAACTGCCAGTAACAGAAACCAGATGAAGTTTAGCAGTGGTTGAACAAAGGGCGGACCCTTTTCTATTGAAGGATGTTTCTGTGTGTATGTCGTAAAAACAACTGATGCGCTGGTCTTATTTTTTAAGCAGAGAAATCTGTAAAAGGAAACAGAACAAAGCAAGTTAAAAATAAAAGGCAGAGAAGTAGTTTTACATGCAGAAAGGAAAAGGGAAGCCAAAAGCTCAACAATCTCTGCTTCATTTGTGCATAGATGCCATCTCAGGCTTAAACTGACGGCAAAAGCTAACTGGTAGAGAGGTACACCTTTGGCATTGGTGTGGCTATCAACCGAGGAAGGGGAAATCACTACTACAGTACATTGTGGAACAAGTGGGTTGGGAGGGAGAATTGACAGTAATAGAATGAGTTTAACCAAGATCTAAGCAGATTCTGTGCAGGATGGTTACTAAGAGAGGGCATCAATTAAATCAAAATGTGGAAAGACTGGCCACACCATGTAATTCAAATTAAACATGATATTGCCTTTACTGGTCCAGAGTTTACTATGCTGAGATAAAAACCAAATTAAAGGCCTCTGTCCTGGTGCCGTCCACTCCCAAACACACCTCCTTTCAGTACGTAACTGCTGGTGCCTAACGACTCTGTCATTCTTTTAGCACTACCTCAAAATAACATGGCATCAGGACCACTAGTAAGTTTGACACACATGTCTACATGTCTCATAATAAAGCTACATTTTGAGCTCCCAAGCCATTTGTCACCACTTAACAGATCAATTTCCCAAACTGATCAAATCTTTGTTCAGGTCCAGTTAATTTAACTGGCAATCTTGGCAAGTCCCAGAAGGCCAGCAAGAGACTTTATCTGGGACAAATGCTGGCAGCAAGCACTGGGAAGGCTGCCACGAGCAGGCTCATTTGCGGTTGCAGGCTGGCCTCCAATTCTGTACCCTGACACGTGCAAGGGCATTGGGCTCTTTTGCCTTACTGCTGAGCAAGGAATTATTTTCATTAGCGTATAAACTGCCATGTAAGAGGATTTAGTACAGTATTTGAGATATAGGCCAGTAAAGGATGCAGTAGTAGTGCTGTAAAAATACTGAAAAAATAATCTTTTACTCCTAACTTCCCCCCAGAATTTCCCCCCCTCCAGAACAAAGCCCCATAAAATTGTCTGAGAGTCCTGCATATACTGGATTTCCATAAAGGATTTTCTACCGCTCAAAATCACTGCAATCTGCATCAACCAGCTATGGAAAGCAGGACAAATCTGACATGACAGCTCGCTGCTGCCAAAAGAGAGACAGACTTGCTCTCACCTCCTCCCTCTCCCCCAAAACCTACTCTCTCCCTGACGCCCTGCTGCAGAGTCCTGTCTCCACCTCCTCCTCAGCCTCCTCCATGAGCTGCTTTCCCTGACTGAAGAAAGCCATCAGCTGATTAAACACAGTAAAATTGGCTTTGTCAACCTTAATTGTACGTGAGCTCTGCCAAGACACATAATAGCTTGCATTCCTACCTCCTACAAAATAAATGCCTGAAGTAAATTAAAGCCACCGGCAATGCTGTCAAACCAAGAAACATTGCACTGCTGCTTACAGACCAGGGTAGGGTGACCCAAGACAAATTGCCTCTTAGGACAACGAGGCTGAGAGCAAGTACTATGCTGAAGGTAAATATAGAGCCCACTTAGGCTGAGTCTTGGTAAGAACATCAAGGTAAGCCCTAACTTGACATAAAGTGGTGTTAGCAAAATGAAGAATTGTGTTTTCAGGGTCAAACAGATTGCGTTAGTTCTTCAGGTAATTAACGTTATTTCAGGTTTCGACCTTAATATGTTTTGTTTGTTTGGTGTTTTTCCCTCCCCCATCTGACCAATACAACCACCAGTTTTGAGATTATTTTCTCCCATTGTTACCACACAAGGTGAGTTTCAGAAGCTCTGGCCAGTTTCACAGACTCTTTTGAAAAGAATGCATGGTTAACCTACAGCTATAATGATTAAATTAGATTGGCCTCAAACACAGTGTCATCTTAGCAAAATAATTTTTAAAAAGTTTAACACCTACTGTAGTACTGCCTGTGCTACAAACATGTCCACCTCACTGCGATATCCCCTGGACGAGGAGTATTCTACTAGCATATTTGCACATCCTTCGCCATCTGTGGAGTGCAAGAAGTGATACCGAGATTCACTATAGTTTTGCTCTATAAAAGGAAAAAGAAAATGGCTTTTAAGATATCAGTTCATCATACCTGAACATACAAACAAATCTGTTAGGCTTGTACACTACAGGTGGTAAAAGGACAAGAGCTACGTACACAGTATATAAACAAGACAACTAGCAAAGAGAGTGGGCTTTTCCTTTATAAGTTAAGACAATTTATAAAGGACATAATAAGCACATTATCCTAAATACATTTGAACAACTGTTATTAAATACAGTTTATCCAATGCTACCACAAACCACAGCTACCACTGAGACAAATAGCTTGAGCTGCAGTCACATCATTTTATCGAGCTGCACGTTGACACTTCATACTCTATCACCGGTGCTTAGGGGAAGAATCAAGAAGCTCCATATAAGACCATGTGCACCAAGAAGCTGAACAGCATCTTCAGCGTCCTTCTTTCTACGCGCACAGAAAGAAGGCATTTCCTATTTTTAGCTTAGCCCACTCTTGCTATCAAAATTAAAATTGCTTCCATATGCTGAATAGAACAGCAATTACACAGGGAAAAAAGGTGTAAGAAATGGCGATGATTTGTTAGAACTTAACTTGAAGCAAAGCACCATGCAAAATCACTGCAATGGCAAATCAAAACTGGATAGCTGCTAATTTTTGGAATATAAAAGCTTTGTTTTAAAAATATGAGCCTTTTCTGATTAAACTCTCAAAAACTACAGACCAAGAAAACGTATGTGTTTTGCTCTTCAAAAGAACAGTGAGCAGACTGCTATAAAATGGGGATTTTTACTTTCAGAATGCAACTATTTGTTATCCTGATTATATCTCAGCTTCTAACTTAAATGCTCTGAGGAAAATCCTCCCTTTCTGGCTGGCAGCAGCCATCAAGCTAACACAAGTCCCATGAGAAGAGCTATGGGATGGCCTATGGCACGCAGAAAGGCAACGAGCTGTAATGTTGACCATTGGGTCAGGATTGTTATACAAAACCACTATCATCACTTTGCAGCTACTGAAAAATGTAAAATAAACAATCATCTTGCACAGTTGTTATTTCACAAGAAGCCACAGAAGAGATGGCATTTATTCAACTGTTCTCACGCATCTTTGTTACAATTTGAATGTAAGACTTCAAAAACTGGCTATCATCTGCAGCTAAAATAATTATTTAGTGCATTTTTGGTTTATCTTACATCCCACCCTAAGTGATAAAATCCAACACAAATCAAAGGCAACAGCATTTATTCTGGAATAAGCCTGCTGGTCAATGTCTCAAAAAGTACCTAACTCCAGATCCAAAGACTGTTTTGGATGCTAGGTGATGTATTTCAATCTTTGTCAGGTTTATCCAGGATTTAAAACAAAAAAAAAACCCAAAAAACCAAAAACCACAATAGAACAGCTTTGCTCCCCAGCTATTTTCCTCCTAATGACTCAATCAACCTATTTCAATGTCTAAAGGATCAACCTTCCTTCTACAGAGAGCTTTACAGCAGTTGTTTTGGGGTTTGCACTAGTACAGAGTTACAGCCCAAGATTTTTTTTTGTTAGTAACATCAAACTGAAGTTATTGCAAAAATCAGGTAATAACAGAAGAACTCAATCAGTCATTTCCATCTCAGCTTCCCTAGGTTATTTCCAAAGCAGATCCTTACAATACCATACCTTCAATATTTTCGAAACAAAACACAGAAAAGCCAGTTGATTTTTCTTACCTTTCCACAGGGTAATTGCTAGTAGCTGGTGTAGTTTTGGGTGTCCAAGTTTTCCTGATCCCCCGCTAGACCATTTTAGTGCTCTGGATACGAAAGCCACTCTTTCAGGAGAATTTGGATCCATTAAACTAAACAATTTAGCCAAGTTTTCTAGAAGCAATAAGATTCACAAATATTTAGCATTAACAGAAATGGGATGAACTGCTGCTTCTAGTGCATCTTTAAGATACGTCATTTAAGTTACAGATCTATCGTGCCTTAAGCTCCCTTAACAGCCTCCATAAGCCACCTTAAAAAAGAGTGACTTTGAACTTGAGCCACTTCTCATACATCAAGTCAGTCTTGCATCTATCAGCCAGCAATGTTCATATGACTCCTCCAGAGCCAAAAACTGTGCCTTGCAGTCAGCTGGTGACACCTTCCCTGTCTCATTGTTTGGGACAGGATACCCAAGGATGAGGAAAGGCTGCAGGTTATGGGACTGCTTGCCGTCCATAGGGAAGCTGTGAGGGCTGTAGTTCAGAAGAGCACCACCAGAAGTCGTAGATAGGACACCAAATGTCAGAGCTGATTTAAGTAAACAAAGAATGGCCTCTGTCTTTCTGTCTCCATCCATAGGCTGTTAACTGGAGCGGTTCACCCATGCTGCAGCAGTAGTCTGGCCAGGCAGCTCTTAAGGTCTCCCTGAATTGCCTGCTTACCAAATCTCACAGTCAAACAAGAAAAATTTCCTTGTCAACAGCTCAATCAAAATAAAGTACGCACTACCACAGGGCTAGGGTGGGAAACCACCAGCCACCCAAGCCCTAGGGACACCAATGACTGTGCAGACAATACATTAGTGCTGCATCGAGGAAAGGACAATGCCACGAGACAGCAATGTTTGTTCTAAGCATGCCACAAAGTTATTGGGAATCCATTATTCTCTAATGAAATTTTCCCCCAGTGCATTTCTATGATGAAGGTAACCCTTAGCCACGTGGGAGGTTTCAAGACTGTTAACAACAGTCACCGTGATGTGAAAGCACATCTAAACACCCCCAAACCGAACGCAAAGGCAACCTCACCTAAAAGGTCATCTGCTACTTTAGCATCCGATTTCTCCAAAGACTCCAAAACCAGCATGGACAGATCAGCAGCGCTGTTTTGCTACAAAAGAGACACATACTGGTAGTGAGGAACATATCAGTACATAAAAGAAAACATCAACCAGAATTTTGTCAGAGGCAGATTTAATACTTTTATCATCATCTACAGCTAAGGCACAGTACCAAGTCTCAGAATAAATAAATTACAGTAATTTGATGGCATCAAAAGAGAAGCCTCCAGGAAAGCAAAACAAATGTGGTTATGGCTATTGTCTGGATGCTCACAAACACTTCTGCTTTATGTTCCAGTTTGGCACAATTCTGCTTTGTGCAGAAAGGCTCAACAAAGAGATAAAACAAAAGATTACAAAGCAATTACCCCAGACATTTACCACTGAGAATTCACCGTTCGCCCCTCAAAATCTTGGAATAATGACCTATCCACCACCACCCCCAACCCACACACAAAAAAATCAGTGACTTACCTGGTTATGACTGAAGAACAGCAAAGCACCTGAATACATTAGTTCTCTTGCTTCTGCATGTTTCCCTTGTGACATATACCTGAAAACAATACCAAAGCCTCAGGAAAAATTACCACTAAATAAGCTGTATATGCTTAAAGTTACTTACATTTAAAGGATCACTAAAATTTAAAATAAAGGCAATAAGGGATTTATTTTTAAATCAGTTTAGCTTCAATAATGACATAACTTTAACTGCAAGCTACAATTTGTTTTCTGCTCCAGACTTGATGGAATAGGAGCAAAGAGTATAAGAATGAAAACGGAGAGCTTCAAACCTGATTTGGGCTGAAACAAAGAAAAGGAAATGATCCCAAGAGTTCACTTGAGCAAAAGATGCCAATGCACTGAACTACACCACTCAGACCATCACAGTAGAGCCTTCACCAAAACCAAAGCCATCACAGCGAAACAGTTTTCAGAACACACCCTGGACAGCTTGCACACCCAGCGCCACCCAAGCGACTCCAGCCCTCTCCTCAGCTGTGTCTCCTTTCCACTGGTTTAAGTCTCTCTGACCACTACTACTCCCTGCCAGGGGACATCAGCCACATACGAGTCCTCTGCTGAACCAAAGCAGCTTGTCTCTGATGGGCTCTAGTAAGAAAAGAGCAGCCAGCAAGGTTGGTGTGATGCAACACTTTACAGAGTCACCGATTCACAACAGAAACAAGTCTGGTCTCTCAAATATAATGCTTCAGAACATACCTGCTGCAGCTCTGCAGCTCCACCCTCCTCACTGAAGAATGAATCCAGAAATGAAGAATAAAAGAGCTTGTTCCCAATGGTTACCTCAAGAGCAGGAGCCTCTTACCATGGTGCTGTGACTGCAGCACATCATCACTATCGGTAACTAAAGGTCTTGGATAGTCACAGCTCTAGATTATAAACTCAGCATTTCCTAAAAAGCAGTTAAGGTGTGGCAACAGACATTTTCCAATTTCCATGTCTCTTAACTGCTTCTCAAAAAGTCTGTTTTCTGAGTAGTTAATAACAACAGCCAATTTGCTTATATCAAAAAGATAAGACGTCAGCCCTACCACACTGCTTTAGCATCTGCAATATTTGTTTTGTCCTCTACAGCGCCTGGCTGTGCTGTGCCCGTTTCACCCCTTTCTGTTCTTGAAGGTCAGAGCAGCCTCCCTGTCCCGCAGCCGCTCCGCTGCGCCAGCGTCCCCGCATGGAAGGGGTTGCACCAACCAGAGGGAAAATGAGCAAACGGCAGATCCCAAAAGCTCCAGTGCTGCACGTGAGAGCCCTGTCACACGTGTGACAGTCCCAGGGACAGGTCCTACGGGTAAAGCCAGACCAGACAATGAGCACGGGAGGAGGCAGAGTCCTCCCATCCTGCACACTGTCTTCCAAAAACCCCAAGGTCTTCTATCCAAAACAGTTACCAGAGTTGCAATAATGGATGGCACAACGGTGTTTTTTTGGAATAAGTATCCTCAATAATTCAGATTTGCAATCGCTCCACACGTTAGTCAAACAGATCAGCAGCTCCAACATTTTTATAGTTGGCCTCACATCCAGGTTTGCTTCTAGACTCCGAATCTCACTGTGGATCCACTTCCACAAATTCTACTTGCAGTAGATTCCCAGTGCTATTTGGGAGCTCTTAATCTGGGAATTACCACAGCAGATACTACAAGATGCTGAAAACAGCTTTACAATACAAAATACATTTAAAAGAGTTGTGGGGATTCTTTTAAAAAAAACCCTTTTATTTAAAAAGAAATTTTAATAAAAATAAATGTTCACTACATTGATCTAAGTGGCATTTAGAACAACAGAGAAACATTTTCATAACCAAGATCCTGGAACAGATCATTCATACCAGAAAAAGTACTTACAAGCATGAGGAAAACAGATGCCAATGTAACTACAACAGGGGTGTTAAACTTGGAAGTTTGACTCAATCACCGGATCGTAAACAGGGAAGAGCTCAACGCAGCCAGCCGGCACAGTAACGACACTGGCCCAGGAGCTCCTGTTCGGAGGAGCACAGGACTCGCTGCTCGCTGTCAGGCAGGAACAGCAGTTTTCCACCTGCTGCGTGGATCACAGGGAGGGATAAGGAGTCCGCAGAACGCAGGCTCATGACAATCTTTCCTCCTGCACCCTCAAACACATCTCAGTTTTTGACTTTTGAAGCTTTGAGTCAGGATTTCAAGTTTAACACGTAACTCATGTCAGAACAGACTAACATTTTACAGGCTGGTGTTCTTTGAAACAAGTAAACACTGGCCGTCCCAAGTACCATTCCGCAGCTGAGGTCATCTCACTCGTGCTAATGTGTCTCTGGAATACTGTTGACATTTAACATACATTTTACAGAGGACAGACAGGACAATCCAGGACTCTCTTTTTTTGGCCTCAGTGACTTTCCAAACAAATTTCACAGTCTCATAACATCTTTTTGCCTAGAAGGAAACCCTCTTCCTAGCTATGCAAATGTCACCTTCTCATTTAATTGAGCACCTCCTCTCTCTTGCATGTAGAAGGGAAAAAGCAGGATCTTTGATTCCAAATTAATTCACGGAGGCTTAAGCAAATTGTGTGAGTTAATACATTCACAAGACTGGATGAGAAGTGACCTGCTGAGCCAAGTCATCTTCTGCCACCGCAGCCATCACAGCACATAATCCCTACTATAAAATGGGCCATGCTTTGTCTTAAATTTAGATTTAGTCTCAAATACAATTTAAGTCTTGTCCTGGTTTCAGCTGGGATAGAGTTAAATTTCTTCATAGTAGCCAGTATGGGACTATGTTTTGGATTTTTGCTGGGAACAGTGGTGATAATGTGGAGATGTTTTAGTTGTGGCTAAGTAGCGCTTACACTGGTCAAGGACTTTTTCAGCTCCCCGTGCTCTGCCGGGTGCACAAGAAGCTGGGAGGGGACACAGCCGGGACAGCTGACCCAAACTGACCCAGGGGATATCCCACAACATATGGCATCATGCTCAGTTGATAAAGCTGGGGAAGAAGGAGGAAGGGGGGACGTTTGGAGTAATGGTGTTTGTCTTCCCAAGTAACCGTTACGCGTGATGGAGCCCTGCTTTCCTGGGGATGGCTGAGCACCTGCCTGCCCGTGGGAAGGAGTGAATTAATTCCTTGTTTTGCTTTGCTTGTGTGTGCAGCTTTTGCTTAACCTATTAAACTGTCGTTATCTCAAACCACGAGTTGCCTCACTTTTACTCTTCCCATTCTCTCCCCCGTCCCACCAGGGGGGAGTGAGCGAGCGGCTGCGTGGGGCTTGGCTGCTGACTGGGGCTAAACAACAAGTCTTAAGGCCTAGATGGTGCCCTCGCTGATCCCACCAGGCCACAGCAGAACAGAACTGCTTTAATTTCATGGTGCTTGGTGTACAGGGTAGGGCGGGCTATCTAATGTGTGCTGCCAGCAGCAGTAGGACTGTGTACCAAGGAGCCTCTTCCCCACGTGCCTGACTGCTATTTTTCTGTGCATACCCACAGGCCTGTTCCCGCTCCAACTCTGAGGAGCTCCTAGGACAGGTGACACACAAGTGAGCTACCAAGACTCAGAAGGCAGATTTCCCACCTGTCCTCCCAACAACGCTGGGACCAGCTGAGGAAGCCCCTAGAAGAGACATCTTATTCTGTGAATTGCCTGAAAGGAAGGGTCAACATTTTCTGTTCTGATGAGAGAAAGGGTGTCCACTGCAAGTTACAGGGGGTGTGAAAAATAAAATAAAGTTTGCAAGAAAAATAAGTTTCTTATGAGAAAACATGTAGTAGTAATATTTCTGAAAAAATGCCCAGGCCTGTTCTACTTAGTCATAATCACGTACGCAAACATTACACCAGCTAGAATCTATTCTAATAAAATCTGTCTGTACAGGTGATATTTGCCATTCTGAGAGCTGCCCCTTCCCGAAAGTGGTACCCGAGGGTGACTGCCATGCAACAAGGCAGCCCTGTTTCTTGGCAGAGCAATCATCGAGCCAAAACCTTAAAACCGTGAAACACCCCCCTTGGCAGCCAGGCCGAGAGCAGGAGGCGCCTGCCCCCGGAGCGCAGGGTGGCCCCGGGGCCAGGGACACGCGGGGCCTGCGAGCCCCCGGGGGACGCTCGGGGGGGGCTGACCGAGGCCATCCCGGCCGGCCGGGGGCGGGGTGTGCGTCACTCGGGACGGGAGCGCAAAACTCAGCTCTGCCCGTCACCGCGGGGAGGTATGACGCAACACGTCCCCTGCACGTCAGCGGGACGGGACGGGACGGTGCTCTCCCGGGACGCAAGGCAGGGAGCACCCGCCGTGCCCCGCTCCCGCCAGCGCCGTCCCGTCCCTCAGCCGGGCCCGCGGGGTCGGGTCGGGTCGGGTCGGGTCAGGCCGGGCGGCTGGGCCCGGCCGCGCCACCGTCCGGCTTCAACCTCCAAACCCCGTCGAGCAGCGGCTCCCCGCGCCGCCCCTAAGGCCTCCAGCGGCGGCGGGGTCTGGGGCAGCGGGAACGCGGCCGGTCCGGGGTGGAGCGGGGCCACCGCGGGCAGCCCGCTGCCCTCAGGTCGGGCCCGGGCCCAGCTTGGTCCGGCGCCCCTCGCCCTGCCCTGCCCTCCGCGGCACGTACCCGCCCCACCCCGCCCCCCCGCGGCCCAATGAGAAAGCAGGATGCGGCGATGGGCAGGAGCCGCGGCCAATGGGGAGCGGATGTGGGCGCGGCGGGCAGCAGCCCAGCGGAGTGCGTGGGAAGGCTCTGGAAGGCCGGGCGGGGGAGGGGCAGGGCGGCGAGCCGGGCCCGGCCGGGCCCTACCTGAAGAACAGCGTCCGGTACATCTGGTGCGCCTCGTAGTAGTCGCCCTTCTCGACGCTGGCGCGCAGCTTGCCCTCCACGCGCTGCACGCCGCCGCGGTTCCTGCCGCCGCCTTTCGCGGCTTCCTGCTCCGCCGCCATGATCGCCGCCGCCATCACCGCGGAGGAGGGGAGGGGGGACGGAGGGCGGGCACAGACGCACGCAGCCCCACGCAGCCCCGCGGCGGCGTCGCGGCCCTCACGTCTCGCCCGCCCGGCTTCCGCCCACTCCGACGGCGGCCGGCGAGGCTCAGGGGCGGTCCGCGTCACGTGGGGCCCCGGGGGCGGGGCCGAGCAGGGGTGGGGTCGCGTTTGCCGAGGGGCTGCACCGGCCGGGAGGGGCTAAAAGCGGAGAGGGTGGGGGTGGTGTGTGTCCCCCAAGGCTTTGGCCTGCGTCAGAGGCCGCTCCCGGCCCCGAAAACCGGGGAAAAGGTGGAGCATGAAGAAATGGAGGAAGGGTTTGTGCATGGCAGGCAGCAAAACCCAGGCGAGCGCGGGTGTGCCTCGGGGCGGGAGGGCAGAGCCGCGACACAGGGTTAAAAACAGACAGCAACACACCCCACCCCACAACAAAAATCCAAAAATTCACGATATTGCTCGATGCTCTTCAGCAACATGTAACCACCAACTTCTGGGGTTTTTTTCCTTCAGAAAATTCCAGCGTGCGCTGAGCAGCACGAGACGCTGCCGCACTAAAACACCCAAGGGAAAAATCAGGCCCCACGCACGCCGCACGTCCAGGGCACGCGGCTCTCCGCCTGCGAACAGCATGACTTCGCTCCCGACCTCTTTTGCAGGGAAGGGGGAGAAAGGGGGAAACGAGCCCTGGCGTAAAACCTGTTCTGCCTACGACTGCGGCACCTACATATACTATAGTCTCCCATGTCCTCAGTTATTTAAGCAGGTGATCAAAAGTACAGAAAAGAAGCTTTATTTCTTGTCCCAAATATTACATGCACTTCCAAAAATTAAAACTCTTTATTTAAACATCTCAATAGCATCTTGTCAGTTTAGAGGCAGCAAAGAGTAACAGACAGTTTGAAAAGCATTTACAAAAATACATTGCACAAAGTCCTATCTTGCTCTTAAAAATAAGTTAGTGTTATTCAAAATATTCCCACCCCAGCTACCTAGTTTCAATTTATACAGGATAATTCTAATTTTAGATGTGTAACCTATAATGCAAAAACACCTGTACAGACATAGTCTAGCTCCTCTGCGTAGGCCATAGGGTCTGTCTCTAGCTCAAGTGAAAAAAAAAAAAAAAGATAGTTCTTCACAGAGACACTTTTTTAAACATTCGAGGACTGTTGTGCAACATATGTAACTAATCAGAAAACCAGTCAGCAGTTCCATGTGTTAACAGTTCATATGTAACTATAAAATGCATTGTAACAGCAGGGTAAAAATTCTGTATGCAAGTACATTTCCGGAATCTTTTTTGAAAAGGATCTTCAAAGTAGCAATCCTACGGGGGCAATAAGCACTTCCAGCTCATTCTATGCAGGAATGTTGCTCGTGAGAGCAAGACATCACTCTAATCTTCTTACACTTGACCAAGGAGTGATCTAAAGAACACACACGTATTTCAATGTGGCAGCACTGAGCAAAAGTCCCTCTTGTAAACGCAAAGTAGCAAGGGCTGCTTCAGCCTTGTCTTCCACTTACTGCACCCTACGGTACAGCCCTTGCTGCGTACAACGAACCAGCCTAGGGAGTTTTATCCCACAGAGATCACTTTTGACAAATTAAGATTGTTTAACTGCTGCACACTAATGCTTACTAAGCAACATAGCAGGCTCGTCAGCTCCGATCCAGTTAGTCCGACCATCAAGGTCAGTTTGCAATTAGCGCTAAAGAACAAACTGGCCAAGTTGCTACGGTAAAAACCTTTAAAATAACTTTGAGTAACTGAAGTTATCCCTGACTTTTAGAGCAAGTCATGGCCACAAGTTACAGTAAAGCATTCTCGGTCGCTGGTGTTTAAACTAGTTTTGGTTGCATTAAACTTTCCCTGACAGTAGTATTTATTATATTCAACATGTATCAAAGCAGCCCTTTTGGATCCACCAAAAAGGTCAAAACCAAGGGTCAGCTGAGGGACACCTTTAGCCACAGCCAGTGTTTAAAATGTACCACAGTTTTTGGCTTATGGTGCCAAGCTAACAGAACTATGCAGTCAAGTCCTGGATTTAAAAAAAAGATTCCTAGGTGCAGAAAGTGTGGTTTATTCTTTTAAAAAACCCAATACATTCATTTTTAATAAAATAGGTGTCACCTGTTTGCCAACTGGGCTTTATGAACCAGAGTAGTTTGCATGCATTATTTCTCTCAGCATGGACACAAAAATATAAAGCTAACTGGCAATTACAAGCTGAGCATTAGAGCAGATAGAAATTATTTTGTTTATACAGTTCTGCTGACAGTCTTCTGCCTTTATCCGAGGATCAATAGTTCTGCAGTATATCTCTTGCATCCTCGTCCTTTAAAGATTCCAGTGTTCTAGGCTTTCCGGTATATACAAATTGAGAACAAAATGTACAACAACAACAAAACCAACCCAAGCTGTAGTGTAGGAGATTATTCGGCAGGTTTCCCATGCACTCTGAACCGATAAAGGCATGTGTACTCTGCATGTCCCCAGTTAGAAAAAATTCTCAGTTCCACTATTTGGAATGCATGTTCACTTTTCTCCTGGAGAAGGAAAAAGCAAACACACAAACCAGAGTTAGGCTTCCAGTATAAACAGGTGCAACTGAAGTTGCTTTCTGAGATTCCAGCAACTACCAACTTTTATTCATAACTAAGTTATGCCATGGGAACTTCCTGCCACTTTGAACAGAACCTGCCTTGCCTTACGACTAGTTTTTTGTGAAGCGAGTCAGAAGCAGCATGAAGCAGACTCTTTATATGTTTAGCATCTTCATACTATTTGTGTCCAGATGGCACAAACCTTTCATAAGATCATTTAGGTTGGAAAAGAGCTCTAGGATCATCAAGTCCAACTGTCAACCCAGCACCCCCAGGCCTCCTAAACCGTGCCCTGAAGTGCCACGTCTACACATTTTTTGAATGCTTCCCCACCCCCACCCTGCAGAAGAAAATGCCTTTTTTTCCCCTGCCTCTAACCTGTTTAAGACCACAAGTTTTGGGGCAGATTGGTAGATACTTTCTGCCTCAGTTTCTACAGTGTCCCACAGAGAATGAGGCCTTTTTCCTTCACTGCTTGTTACTCATACTTTCTATGGTAGTGCACATCTTTCTCCTGACACTTTAAACCTTATCATCCAGACTTACCATGACTGGAAACACCTGCAGTGGTTCTCCTCCTTCATCATAGACATACTGTCCTAGAAGTGTGCCATCTTCTTGATATTCATCATCTAGACCCTATAACAACAGGATAAAGGTTTTTGCTTCTGTCAAATTTGAAATAAAACCAAAACCAGAAGCATGTCTACGTAACTGAGTATCAACAGGCAGCATTCAGAAGCCTATCAAACCAGGATGAGAATGCTTCCCATGTAACTTAATGCTTGTTCAGGCACAGCTCTGTATTTGAGTTTCCTCTGCTGCAAATAGTTGTGCTATGTTTAGATGTTTTGATGGTCAAAGCCCTTAATTTCCATGGCAAAACCACTATCACAGTGTACAATATAAACTGCTCAGGAAAAGCAAGAATGAGAAAACATCAAGGGTGTAAACAAGATGGAAGTCAAGATTCTGAAAGCTCATAAAAAGATATAAGCAATTTTAAGAGCAATGACAGAAAGAGTGTCTCTTCTTAGCTGTCCTTCCTTCAGTCATTATTTTCCAAGATATGTAACACAAATATTCTTTATGCCTACAAACATCAACTTCAGTTCAGAGACAGACTTACATATACTGAAAAGTTCCGAGGAGCACTGGTGATATTTCCTGTGGGTGAAAGTGCTTTTGGTATGTGTTCCACCGTAAAGGCAGTTGGATAGATCTTCATTGAAAGTCTAACTACAAGATACCCCTGTGATCCTTTGAAAGCCCAGCAGTTTCCTGGATACATGTCCGGCTAGACAGGAGGAAGGGGGAGGACAGAATGGGACACAAGAACAACAGAAAACAACCACCACAAGCATTTAATGACTTTTTTGTAATAAAGAGTTGTAATGAATTCTGAATTATTAGGGACAGGCTTAGATAGCAAGTGGCAGAGTAGAATCTATTTGGCAGAACTCTTCAGGTGGATATGTTGTTTTCCTGAACTATCAGCACTGTTTTGACAACCCACCTTGAGATTACTTCTCAACAGGAACCCTCCCAGTGCTCACATCTTTCAGAAGGCCAATGCACCACCCAAGTCTCCTGTAAGGGTCTTAATTTTGCGAGAGTAGGACTTAAGCAGTGTCCAGGAGCTACCAGAAGAATCCCACTCTTGGAAACACAGTTCAAAGTGCCCATGCCCCACACTGCATTACAGGACAGAAACATCCAGCATCCAAAAACTAAACCACTCAACACAAAAGTAACATTTCTGGATTTGGTTACTTGGCCTTTAATTACCTGAATTACCGCTCTTGGGGACTGAGAGAAGTACCACAGAGGAATTCCAAAGAGGCTAATTAATGCTGTTTTGGTCTCATAGGTTTCAGAGCAGCGAGTACTCAGAATGCTGCCACCTCAAAAAAGATGTATCGGGTTAGCAGAAATAATTACTCATTTCTTCCAGAAGACTTTTAAGGCAGATATTTGTACAAAGCTTAATGAATATACCAGTTATTTTCCTCAAAAAAACCCTATTAAAGTATAATAATTTTCTGGTGATACAGTGCTTTTATCAAGTACAATGTTATTTTAAGAACACGTTAAATGTTTTTCATTTAAGAGGGCTGAAAGATACACTTTTTTTTTTCCCCCTGTGAGTTCAGTGGGTGTACACTCCCCACCCAGATCTGTGTTTCTCTAGTATCCAGTTGTACACATGGTTAGAAGCACTATTCTATCCCTGTCCATGCATACCTAGGCTGATATATAACCCTGTATACACCACACAGACAGCGGTAGTCTGATGATCAAGCAAGACAACAGGATGATCTACTAACCTTTAGTCTTCATTGTAAGATTTTTGTAAACACTATAACAAACATGAATAGTAAAAACGTGTTTTCTCTACTATTTACCTCCAGATTCCAAGGCGAAATCTACCATACCAGTCTTGTCTTGAGAGTAGAGCTTCAGCGCATTGTTGACAATAATCTGTGCTTGCTACAGATGCACACGTAGAAGAGAATAGAAAAAGACTTCAGTAATATCAGGTGAAAAAATAATTTATATATACACACCTGTGAAGTTGCAAGCATCTTTTTGAGATGCTGCACTCCATCACAAGTCTGAAAGCGTCTGTCAGGACAGAGGCCATTTTCTATGCATGGCTGTCTGTCTCAAAGTACAAATTCATACTGCATCTTGACTGGTGTTCTCTTCAAAAGTTGCATTCTTTCCCCCACCTTCCCAAGACCCTGAGCAGCATCTTTGGTATACTGGTTTCTTGGGAATTCTTCAATTTTCAAGACAGCATACTTTGAGAAAACACAAATGTTCACAACAGGCAAAAAGCAATGCTGTGAGAATAGACTTGATAAAGCATTTTCTGTAGTTCTCCCCACTTCAATTAATGTTCCCCACATCTCTTAAAAATCACTAACATTTATATTGATGATCATGCTCAACAAAATGCCTATAAAAGGACTCTTTACAGTTTTAGTTGAACTTTGGAGAGCTTAAACTCACTCACCGCTTCTGTGATTCCACAAATCCCTGCATTGGTCATAGCATTTGTTACTACTTCAGATGTTAGTTTTTGGTTCGTAACAGACATATGGAAAGTAATATTCTTGAGGATCTGCAACTCTAGATCCCGCAACGAAGTCTGCAGATCACTTTTGCTCACAAAATTGGATGTAAGCCATTGGAGAAGTGATTCGGGAAAGTCTTCTTGTTGATCACCAAAAAGCATTAGCTTGACAGATTCTTTGACCTGGGCATCTACCTAGTAGAAGCCATTAACAATTATAATAGAAATTATTAGTCTTTATAAACCATTAAGTAATACTACACTTACTTTTCATAATATATTCATAATTTATGTATGTGTATATATTTATGTGCGTACACGTGTATATATAAAAACCAGGCACATGAAATCAATACATACATTCAGTATTACACGGGCATCGCTTTCACATGTGTTTGAACTGCATTGACTTACACTGCAATAGCAGACCAGTCAGGGGTGCAGAAGAACATAAGGAGAATCTGGATGCTTCACCGGTTTGGTGAACAAGACATACCTAACAAAGCCCTAGCAGGCTCTGCAGTTTGCATTAGTGGTCTGACTAACGCTTCAGAATTAAAAAAAAAAAAAATTTACTGCAACAGTTCAAAGAAGGTACCACAGCAACTCTAAGGCGAGCAGTGTACTTGTTAGGCCTAGGTAAGCAAGTCTCTTCATCATTCACTTATGGTATGCTTTGATTTCATACACAATAGCTAGATCACATTTGAGCATTATCACAAGATGGTATTTTAGTCAAAGTTGACAATCAGTATCAGTACTTACTATTGTATTTTGTTGGCTACATTCTAGTCAGACCTAATAAAAGTCTTCAAAAGACTTTAAGCATGATCTTTTAAAACAACTCTCAAATAACAAACTTAACTTGCTTTTACGTAGGTTTCTTTTTCAAATTTCCATGCATTAGCAAAATACATCACTAAGAACAGCAAAGTACTGTATGCAGAACTGCTATTGCATCATCTCTTAAATGCAAGAATCCTGCCATTGCAGAAAACAAGCCATAAACTCGTCTAGTAAAATGCCACTACATAAAACACTACCATTCTTTAAGATGAATAATACTGCCATGTTACTGCTGTGCATTTCAAGTTAGTGAACAAAATCAGTTAGTACCAAGTTTTACTGGGACAATTACAGAAGTTACAGAACCTACTTTTTCATGAATGACATCTATTTTCTCGCAACTTTTCTTCACGCTTTCCTCAGTCAACAGCTCCGACTTGATCTGAGACAGCGCTACTTCTAGCTTTTTAACCTTGGACAGAAGTTGACTATGTTCATCATCATCGCTGACAAAAACAAGGGGTCAATAATTAGGAAAGAGTAGTTTGAATCATTCCATCAAATTCCAAAGGTGTGAGAATGCACTTGTTTGCTACAAAGTGCTTTCCCAGTTCAGTTTTTCACCATGATAGACATTGGGAGCTTGCAGTTCCTTGAAGATGTTATTTAAAGCATACTTAGAATTACAAAGCAAAGTATTTTAAGTTGTAAACAAATCCAGCAGTGATGACTTTAGAACATAACCAGCCTAACAAGTAACGAGTCAAACAGATTTGGGGAAATTTAAGGTTTCTGGCAAACAAGTCAAACTGTATTTGTATGAGTTTGCCACTGGTTAGGGCGAGTTTCAGGTTACCTTACTTAAGCCAGAACAACTTTAGAGTCAGGTGTCAAGTTGAGCTTAGGTAGCAGGTCACATATGACCAATATAGATCAGTGTTCAAGGCATGATATGGAAAATATATCGGCCATCATTCTAAAGCCATTTTATGTTAGATCTAATTTAAATGACAATTCAGCAAGTAAGTGTTTCTTTTCCTCTTCCCAATGGGGAAACTACTTAAGGAAGTGCTGCCGTTCTTCTCACAGTATTACACAGTACATGAATGTAAAGTAGCACAGCTGACAAACCAAAAACAGGAGCAGAGGTTACAATTCACGCAATTCAAGAACTTAAATACAAAGCCTATCAAAAGCAATTACTGTAGGCTTCACTAAGCAATTTGAGGAAAAATTCTAATGCATTTATAAGAGGATGAGAAGTCGCTCATCCTCCTCCACTACACAAACAACTTTCTCTAGTAAAAAATGTCAGTTGTAGGATTGCTCACACACTGGAAGTGGGCCTCGTGCTGACGTTCAGCATCATGGTTAAAGTCGACTATAAGATAGAAGTACTCTTGCTGACAATACGAACTCTTAAGGCCAGTTAACTGACACAAAGAAAAGTAGTACCGTGTTTCAAAGAAGAGCATGCATATCACCATCGGTTAGCAAAACATACTTCAAAAGTGCCTATACCTCAGTGTTTTTGCTTTGGCCACGTCAAGCTCCTTCTGGATGTCCTGAAAAATATAAAAGTTCGTTTTAACATATGTTTGTGCCTCTGTATAAAACAGAACTTGCCTCACTGGTCAAGTGAATAATTTTTATTCTTTGGACTGAAGCCCCGTCCAAGAAGGGGAAGCCAGAACACAAAACTAGTTTTGTGACTTCAAGAACTGTAATAGCTAGAGGAAAGCAAACGGGTTTGTTTTCACACAAAAAGCTTAGTCTGCATTATCAATGGGTTACAATTAGAGCGAGTTAGCAAAGCTAACTTTCAATACCTTGAATTCAGCAGAAAGTTTTCCAAGAAGGTCTTCCAGCATCAGGATGCGCACCTGATGTTCTTGATGTAAAGCCAGGAAGTCAGGCTTAAAAAAAAAAGAGGGAAGAAAAACATGGTATATTTTCTTTTGGAGTACAAATAACATAACTGATATTTCCTACAAAGCGTAATTTTTTATTTCATTTTGAGAGATTAAGTGATTTATCCAGCAGTAGTAGAGGTCATATATAGGGCAGTTTACACAAAACCCCTTCTTTGTCACTAGTCCTGTCTAGAGTCTTCGTTCTCAGTATGAAAACAGGATAAATCCAACTGCTTTTCAGCAGTGTAAGATTCTACCTTATACCACCTATCTGGAATTAATTCTTTGTCAGCAATAACAAAGGAGGAACAAACGCCAATGACTACTCCCCAACATTTCCTACTTACCAGTTAATTCTGTAACAGGAAAAGAATCCTAAAGTAAAACTGCTAATAATTTACATTATCAAAAGAGCATACTTCAAGATCAGTAACAGCAAGCATCAATAACTGACTGTCTTACCTTTTCCTCCAGTTTCATATCTTTAAGATGTTGACCCATCACATTTTTTATTAGCTTCAGGGTTTCACTTTTGTCACTCATCTGGGCAACCTGATCTTGAAGATTATGGAGCAGAAGCATCACTTTGCTATATTCTTCATCATGGTGATGACATCTGTCAGACACGAAGGCCATTTGCTTTTCCAGCTCACTTATACGACCAGAATCAAAGATATTTATGGTATCCTAAGGTATAAAGATTTTTTTTAAATACGTAAAAATCAAGACATTTATTTAACATTACCCTTGTGTATCAAGTAATTACTGCAAAATATTGCAGACATGGGAGTTAAGAAGTCTTAGAAGATATGAAAGCTCTTCCGTAGGCTGTTCTCACTTACCTTTGGAGGTTGCACAGAGGGAAAAGAATCAGCACGTGGTTCAGGAACACGAAGAGAGTCATCTATTCTCTGTATTCTATCAATTCTTGTCCAATTCAATGAAGGTACTAATGAAATGAAGCCATCAACCCCCCAGAACCATACACCTAGATCAGAAACAAAAAGCAAAAAAGGGTGCTCAAGAGAATTCTCCCTTAAGACTGCCTAGAGCTACAAATTATCTTCTTACTTAAGGCCACAAGCTACTTCAAGTTTGCAAGGTAGATGCCACACAGTGAACACTACTCCATTCCAAATAAAAGTCAGCATGAACCAGCTCTAATATTGTTAAGCCAAGCACTCAAGAATAGTAGGGAACATCCATCAGGATCACTCACACAGTTGTAAGGCAGGCAACTCGTGCTTCTATGTCATTCTATATCCTTAATCTCATTCTACTGCTTCCCTGGGACCTAGGTCTCGTTTACTGATTAAGACAGGCCACGCTCACTGAAGGCAGATGCAAATACTGCTTTTTGTCTCAACGGAAAATATCTTGCCTTACACCCTACTTAGTACTATCACATTGCATAACATCTAATAAAAGTTGGAGGAAACTTAGGCTTCCATGGAAGCAACCTAGCATTTCAAAGATTACACTTATTTTTGCAATATCTTAGTGAGAAGTAGCAGCATCTTCTACATGGAGAAACTTCTTCCTTTCTTATTCTCCCTAGTACAGAGGATTTTGAATGCCCACTCTAAGTTTCTCAGAAGCTTCATCTTCTCCCTAAAGTAGCTACAAGTTTTTTAGGACATACAAAGACATGAAACTGCTTTTCAGAAATGGCCGAGCACTTCCAGTAAATATTTTAAGCTGACTTTATTTCAAATTACTCAGCTGGCCTGGAATATTGTCATCTAACCAGTCTAAATAGCAGCCTAGAGCAAAGCAAAGATTTAGGATGAGCTGGTGAAAGAACTTAACCACACTTTTATGGAGATTGACAACAGTCAAAGCAATCGGTACACAGCCTACTCTTTATGAGCTCATTGCTATTCCTATGAAGGGATGTAAAGAAAACAAGAAAAAGATTTCAGCGCTTTTGCTTACTCACTCACTCTAAGAGCTCTATGAAATTAAATCAAGGGTATTCCTTTCACGGTAAGGGGAAAGCTCACTCACTTGTCAGTTCTTTGAAAGCTTGAATTACTGCCCTGTTCATAAACAAAACTTGCTCTTTTTTCCTTCTGCATCTTCTTTCATAAGCCAGAGGTCCAACTAAAAATGTTGGGGGTTTTTTTTGGTGGGTTTTTTTGTTGTGGTGTTTTTTTTTTTTTTTTTTTAACAGCTGTAGTAAGCATACACCGATTTCTATTATAACTACATAATTCACATACCTAGTAGAAACAGGAGTGGGATAAGAAACAGTAATAGCTTGTACATCTTTGGAAGGCATCTGGAGAAAGAGAGAACAAAGTTTACAAGAAACAATACATTTATATTTTATTGTTTTGTATTATAACTGGGTAAATAATTTGCTCACAAAACAGATTTTTTCAAAGCATACAAACCTTCTAAGAAGAAACACCTTGAGCAAAGACATCAGAGTAACAAGTTGATACCACCCGGTTCTAAGCAACCTGACCGTGCCAGAAATTGCTCTCCCTACAAGACAAAAAGTGGTAGTGTAATGTAATTACTGCACTACACGTTCAGAGAAAGCAAGCAGAGGGACATGCAACTCTGGCCAAGAATACTTTGCACAGCAGAGAAATGCATTGTGTACAGGCAACGCATGCAGCTTATTAACATCTAAATATCACAAGTGTGACAGCATTATAACATTACCTACTCAACAAAACCAGTAGTCATGCAAAAAGATGAAATGCTCATTTGTTATAGCAATGCTATCTTGCTGGAAATTCAGTATTAATGCTTGAATCCAAGTTACCACGCACTGAAGACCTCAGGGTGTTTCAAGAAATGCACAGATTAGCAGCATCAGTTTTTGCTAAGAGGAAGACTGTGATAGGAAGCAACTGCCAAACCAAACACACCCCATTATTGTTGACACCCCATACTCTGTGCTATTCACACACTCATTCCCTCATGAAACAGCCTGGTTAGTCTCCCATTAGGCCTGTGAACAGAAATATACTCTCTTGTTAAGCATATTTTGGTCAATGAAGAAAGTAAAAGTAGCACATGCATTTTGAGATAGAAAAGCTACAGCGTAAGCGTAGTTGAATTAGTGTAAGCCACATACTGCAGATTCCTAGTCTGTCAAAATGAACAGGCAATGCACACACACACGGGTTAGGATAGTAACCTGGAGAAAGAACGGCCAGCCAAAGTAGAGACAACACCTTCTGAGACACAAGCCATCCGGTTGCTCCCGCTGTTTGCAACATGTGAAGCATAAAGTAACCTAGATTATAACAAATTAACTCTATGTGGTAAGGTACATAAATGAGCTTAAGGTTCTTTTGCAGTAGGTGCAGTAAAACAGACTTAATCCCCTGCCCATTACATGTCCTGCATAGTTTTAAACCATACCTTTCAGTAATCTATAAACTTGGTTCTTCAATATTTAGAAGCCAAGCAAGCCACTAATAAATATGAAACCAAGACATTTTAGAAACAGAGTTCTCACGTATAAACAGAATGATCAACAGTATCTGTGCAGTTAGAATATCCATTTTCCAAAATCAACAAAAAGATAACAATTTGTAGCATGTTTATCTAACAATGCTATGCTAAGTGTAACAGAACAGCAAAAAAAGTACTACCATAAACACAAGTTTTAGGCATATAATTACTTTAAAAGCATCTAACTTCTTTCAGATCATACATCGAGTTCGTTATCTAGGTTCATGAGTAGAAGAGGGAACAATTAAAAGTCTTAAATCTTAGTGAAAGAATTAGATGTCTAAGAAATACTGATAAATATTAGAAAATATTCCCTACTAAGTTACAAGCAGTAAGTTTTCATTAAATTGAAAGTTCCCAAGGATCTTCAGTATGTCAGTTTTGAGTCTCTCAAAAAAAAAAAAAAACCACAAAACAAAACCAACAACAATGCACTATAACAAAATGCTGTAGCTCAAAGCCCACTGAAGTCAACAATTACTATATCCAAGACTAGGACTGTTCGTTATACGGAACAATCTATGTAGCATACATTTAGAAAAATAATCCTACATTTTTAGAT
The DNA here is from genome assembly GCF_949628215.1 of Phalacrocorax aristotelis. Lineage (NCBI taxonomy): Eukaryota > Metazoa > Chordata > Aves > Suliformes > Phalacrocoracidae > Phalacrocorax > Phalacrocorax aristotelis. Next base: position 7,071,489 of record NC_134285.1, read on the forward strand.
TAGCAGGTATGTCTGGGTTAATCTGAGGGATTATAGATATACCAACCCAATATTTTGCAAAGCATTTAGGTGACTGAAGTGTCTCAAATCATTTTCCTTTGCTGAATAAAGAGCACTCAACAGATTCTTGATGCCTCTGTCATTCAAGCTAGGGAACGCTCATCTCACAGGGAAGATTCTATCCCTATATAAGATTCCTGTAAAAATTGACTATCACTAGAACAAAAATAAAATGTTAAAACCCTTTATTCAAATAATCTGCATACTAATACCTCATACCTTGCTTTCATTTAAAGGCAGCCTTTCAACCTATCAAGCATACAGACTTTCCCAAAATGCAATAAATTAACAATCCGACTTGTTCTTTCTAGCATACAAGATGTATGCTGTCCCTACACCTTGTTTTTATTAATAAGTAAGCAGTCTGCCAAGCTTGTACAAAAGCTAGTATCAGTACAGGAAGTCAAACATGAAAGGTGTTAAGTTAGCTTTCTAGACACTTTAGACTTTTAATCTACTTTGACAGATGAAGGTAAAAAAACCAAACACAAAAACAGTGCGCATGATTAACATTGTGAGATTGCGATGCAAAATAAAATCAAAAGAAAAAAAGGTCCAAGTCAACCTGCATAAGAAAAGGTGTGCCAAATGGTCCTTGCTACCCTTTTAGCCCGTGAGGATTGCATGTGGTCTGTGGTGTATATTTCAAGATGTTTCTTCCCCTTACAGTCATCACCTGTTGGTTGTGGTAACAGTCGGTTAATGGGACAAAGCCAGGATCAAATCAGGATTGTTACAAGATAACTCAAACAAGTCTATTTCATAATATCAGCTATCAAACCAAAAACCACTAAGCAAACTTCAGTGGAATAACACTTGCTCTTGCTTGGGGAAATATTACAGTACACCAGGCAATGGCCATTCTGCCCCCGCCTCTACTTTGCAAAACAAACGTTTACTTTGTATCTTCCATAGAGTCATGGGGCATCTGGTGTTACTGTTACAGCAACAACCTGGTGTACAGCCCAAGGCTAAAAGACATCATCAATCATTATACTTACAAATTGGTTTCTCATTTACGCCAAGATGGCTATCTTCTCTGTAAAACTCCTTTACATTCATACTTCCACAGTGGTCTGAGTGAGCTGCAACACATTCAAGAAGCATACATGGAATGTAACTCTCAAGTTCAAAGCCTTTCATATATGCAGATTTTGGCTATCATATATGCAGATTCTAGCTAAACTGGCACAATTCACTGTTAAAGCCAGGTTACCCACAGGAAATCTGAAAAATGGTTGAGGAAGAAGCCTACTCTGTACAACCTTATTTCTTCTGCTTTAAATAAGAAAGCCTTTTGGTTCAAAAACCTGTTTCTTTTCAGATAGCAAAGTTAGTAAAAAAAAAAGTCCTAAGTAACAACTCATCAAATATTGAGTCCAGGCCAACTGTTACAGTTTTTCAGAGATCTTAAAAGACTGAGAAGCAAGCGTTAGCAAGTTATAAGGCACTGAGATGCAGAGAACAGGAGAGAACAAAGTTATTCGCACTCAAAAATCAGATACTTTCTGCCTATGGCAATATAACTTCACTCATAGAGCATGTATTACAGAATAGAAAGCAGCAAAGAACTGAACATTTTCAGGGAAAACAAGATGTGCTTTAGAGTAGTGCAGAGTGATGATGGCGGCTTTAGTTTTGCAAGAAATACCTAAATCAAGCTTTAAGCGCACAGTGGGCTTAAGGGTAACAAAGATAGTCCAAACCTAGAGACATTGAAAAGTTAGGATTTGACACTCTCATGCCACACAGTTTTTAAAAATCAGCTTAAGTTTGTCAATTTAAAACATTGCCTCCTACCACTTCCTAGCAAAAATCAACATGTGAATCTTAACTGTAAGACAGATCTCACGTATGTGAATCCTGATACCATACTTTCCCTCTGTTTGGAAGTAAGGGTAGCACAACTGAGATAATTAAGTAACAATAATATAAAAGGGAGAAAGACAGAAGCCAGCCGAAAGACTATAGAAAAAGAACACCATAGTGTCAAAGATGAAGCTCGTAAGAAAAAAAAAAAAACCCCCACACACTCTGGCTTTACGTGGAGACCAAGGAAGACAACTGAAAAGGTACCTTTAAATTCATAACCCAGCTTCAGCAAAACCATTTGAAATAGTTGCACCAATAGTGATGCAAAAGATGCTGTAGCATGTTTGACCAATCGCAGAATCTTACTCATGTAGAAATAGGTTCCTCCTATTAAAAAAAACAGTGTGAATACAAATTATTCACCTATGTAAAGATGCACTTCTATTCTCTGGTGACCATGAGCTTGCAGAAGAGTAAGGACAAAGCATGGAAAGCCTTTCTTTAGCCAGCAATATGAGCTTAAGCAAGCGTGGCTTGAAAATTCTGCATGCATAGATATTACAGCAAAGCTTTTGGAAGAACTACACATCCTAGGGAAAACACCTTCAAGACAGAAGGTCTGACTTCAGCAAGAATAGCTTTTCTTAGATCTCACTAAGAACTCAAAATAGCAATGAATTCCTTGCTTACAGAACTCAGGATTTCTCAACGATGTGAACTGTTGATACTGATTTTGTGGGTGTCAGCTCCAGAGAGGTAAACTACATTCTTATTTTGGATTTAAAAGGGTGAGGACTTTTCACCCTCTTGTGTGCCTTGACATTGGAGGAAGTTACTACAGTGGTCGGCCTTAAGCACTAGAGATACACACTTCTTCAGACCCACAGGAACAAAGCTACAGTCCACCATACTTGCTGCTTTCCTAGAATCAGCCACATTCCAAAAACTTGCCATGATCATGTGCCCCTTTTCCTGACCCCTCCTCCCTTCACCTCAAGTTTAACCCAAATCGCGGCATTAGAGTTCAAAGGAACGAACGTACAAAGATGAGTTCCTTGTAAAATTCTCCTATGTGAATACAAGCTCGCTCTCCTATGTGAATAGTTTACATACAGTGTCACTTTAAGTAGTTCATTATGCCAAGCCAAAAGAATTCCTACCTGTGCTACACATTAACCAAAAAGAAATACTTGCCTCAAAGCACTTAAAGTCACACCTTACAGTCCAAACAGACTGATTTCTTGCTACTGAAAACATACTTCATTCAAGGATAATACACACCTACAGAATCCCAAAATTGGTTCCTTTAATTCAAGGCCGCTCAAGAAACAACTTCTTCATGGTAACTGAGGACTACCAACAATCCAGAAATTCAAGATGCTATGCAAGCAGCAGGCAGACACAGTCAAGACACTGAAGACAGCCATCCATAGAGTGGAGGCTGCCTTGGAAAGACAGGACCTTATTTACAGCAGATTAATTTGTTTTCAAGCTTTAGGAATGCAGTCACTAGGAAGTCTATTTGGAATCAGGTTTTTTTCCCTTTGGAGTTCAATTTTTCAAGCGATCGAGGTTTAGCTTCTGAAAACACTCCAGTAAGCTGCAAGGTTAAATGAGGAGGAAAAAAATAAAGCAGAAAGGTATCTCTCAGATTTCCTGGATAGCAGAAGCACTGTAAAGTAACAATCCTGCTCTTCTTGAAAGTTCAAATCATGTAAGAAGAAAGAATCTAAAAAAAAACCAAAAACTAAACAAAACACCCAACCAACCACACACACACCCCCACCCCACAAACAAAAACACCCAAAACACAAACAACCCCCCAAAACAACCTGCATAGAAGAAGTTTCTATCTGAAAACTCTGACCCAAAGCTTCGTAGACAGACACATATAGATCTGATACCAGGTTAGGAGACTCTTATGATCAGTGCTGATTGGAACTGCCCACGAGATTCCAAATCAGTGTGGAAATATAACTTGTTAGGATGCTGCAGCATTTTCATTTTGGAATTGTTTAATTTCTACAGCAGCATTGGAAAACAGTTGATAAATATGTATCAGAAGCCAACAAGTACGTAAAGTTTCAGCTGAAATAGAAGAAGGTATTTCATATAGACTTTTCTCTAGAACTTAATTATTAGTATATTTAGCATAGTAGGAAAAGTGCTTTAACACCACTACATAGAAAACGTATCAGCTGTATACCATTCTGCTACCCAGATAAACCACAAGAGAAAGTAACTTACTGGATGCATGTTTCTGGCTCCTATCCCTAGAGTAAATTCTGGAAGATGGCACATGAGAAGCTGAGTATGCTGTAAGCACCTCCTTCCGTTCAGAAAGCATGCTGCAGCCACTGCAAGTGTAGCCGTTGATCATTGTGGTCTGCGTTTCTGCTGCTGTTATATCACCATTTCCCTGCACCAGTGAAGTATCACTACCTAGCAAAGCAAGAGTAAAACATTCAGCACACGGACACCAGTAGTTACCATTAAATAGATTGCATGTGGAAGGAAAAGGAAAGTGTAGTTACCTTTAGGGTCACCTTCATCATCAAGACCTTCAAAGGAAAAAAAAAAAATTGGTCCCAAATACAAGGAAGTCCCATAATCAACTATAGTATCTGACATAAAATTGGTAGCACTTTGAGTTCAAGATTGCAAACAAAAGCGACTTCATGATTAGTATTGAACATATTTTGCAGTCCACCACATGACTAGATCCATATATTCAGACATTAACTGTTACCCTACTACTTTAGTGAAAAGCATTCTACCATGGAAGCAGCAGTCAAAATAATATGAATGACAATTACACCTTTTCTTAGCTCCCACGTGACTTTAAATCAGGTAATTACAAGCTTATGCTGTTCCTGTTGATTGGTAACTATTTTGGTACTACTGTATTTCAAAATCCTGTTTTAAGAGCTAGGTAATCTAAAGTTTAGAATGCATTCTGCTAAGATTGAAACAATTCTTTACATCAGGACTCTTACATTGATGCAATCTACCGTATTGCATCACAAGATTGTGTATGTTTGCCGGTGTATTAACTTGACTGTGCAACATGTCCTGATGTTGACTATGCCAATAAGTCAAGTTTACACACTGGACTGTGACTTTCCAGTCAGCACCTTAGCAAGCAGACATATACAGCAAAAGCATAAGTACATGCACATGTTTGGGGGCAGGATGGAAAAATGGGTGGGGAAAAGAGGGAAGATGTGAACATACGTTTACACACACCAAACAATAAGCAGTTTTGACAGTTTAGTACAAGCAATAACAATCATTGCCTACCCCAGAAATGATCAACTTCTGTCTGCTCTCGAATCAAAGATTCATCCAATACATGGGATACCATTGATGTGTCACTGGCATGGCTGTTGAAACTGCTTTGGCTAAAAATGGAAGAGCTGGATAGATTCTTCCTTGGTGTGTGTCTTACACTGCCAGATTGTTTATTCATACTTTTGCGTTGCTTCACCAGCCTAGGAAACCCAGCAAAGACAAATAAGACACAGCACTAAAGATGTACATTTCTGTTAGTGTCTCATTTTATTAAATGAATAAACAGTCAAGGTATTTCCACACCGATGTGACTAGACAGATCAAATCAGGTTTAAAAGAAAATCCTCACCTTCAAGCATCTCTACTTTTACAAAGACTATTGCAAACCACATACTGAACATGATTTTCAAAGCGTGACAGTAAACACTGAGAACAAAGAATAAAACAGTAGGTAACCTATGTTTGTACTACTGTGTTCAAACAGGAAGTCTCAAGACTCCAGTAAATTAACTTGTGATGATAAAAATGCTTACTTAGAAGACTGTTCTCTGAAGGACATGTTTCCGGTATAAGAGCTGTCATGAAGGGTATCATTTCGTGCATCATCTGGTTTATTAAGTCCTGCAGCAGCTAACCGTAAACTACGCCGTGACATTCTGGGTGAATCAAATACTGGATCTATTTTGTTTTCAGTCTCGAAATCCAAAGCAGATGAAGAATAACTTGAACTGCAGCAAAATAAAGAACACCAAAGTTACCAGGTTTAAGAGGAAATTCCCCTAGTGATAAACACGCCCTTCAAGCTAGTCTAAGCTTCCATTAAAAGCCATTTATTTGGCATTACAGAGCAAGTCCCACAAGATTTGCCACGTGACCCTAATAATTCAGAAGCTTGTAGATCTTCAAGGTTCTCTTAAGCAATTCATATTACAAGTTTAACAACTGAAAGTAAATCACAGTTAGAAACAACCAGCCACCATGGAAACCATGTTTGAAGTTTAGCCAGAGCAAGTATTCATTATACAGCCTACTTCTTTTAGGACCAATTTGAGAGAGGAAGCCATTCATGATGCAGTTTCTTCACCACACCTATCAGCAAATTAAAAAGCATGACGCATTCTAAGTTGCAAGATAGAGATTAATTTTTAGTCAAAGTTTACTTTTCTTTGCCAGTTCCTTGTTTTGAGAACCAAAGATCTATATGCCACACTACTCAGGATTTCCACCTCCCAACGAGTAGGGGCTTCCCCCCTTTCAGATACTTAAATTAATATAGCTAAAGCAGGAAAGTCTTTAACTGCCATTAGTTTTAAAAAGTGGTTTTAAAAGATTTCTTAATTTAATGCAAATCATTAGAAATATTTAACTCTGAAAGAACAACAACAACAAAAAAATTTAGTCTCTTTCATCCATTGTTCTGTTTTATCCTACAGAGGCAAGCTTACATATAGACAAGCTTTGCATCATTACCCCAGGAATTCTACTCCACACTTTCACACTTGGTTCTCTCAGAACCTCCATGGAAACTTACTTACAATGAAAACAAAGCAGCAACACAAGGCAAACACAAACTGAACAAAGTAGTAAGAAATACATTTACTAAACGAAAGTTTAGCCTAAAGCAGAATACTCATACTTAAAAAGGAAACATTCAGTTATGCAGAGAGCAGAGGTGGTTGTTTCAGCGTATGGCACAGGAGGAGGCCAGGTCCTAGAACCACTCAGCACTGCGACCCAGAGTATCTAATCACTAAGTGCTCTAGCCCAGCTTTCCTAGTCTGTTCCTTCTTGGGCCACAGGGGTATATAGAGCTGTTAACAGCAGTTGCTTTAATATTCCTCGTTTTTTTGTGGTGTGGTTTTTTTGTTTTGTTTGTTTGCTTGCTTTTGTTAAGAAAAAAAGAACCGAGCAAGGTATTAACTATAGCAGCTCCTTCTCCCCAAAATCCCAAACAAAAACAAGCAAGCAAATTAGAGCTGAATGAGTAGATTCTATTGTGCAATCTGTCTTTGAAATGGAACCTTTCCCTTTAAAAAGATGCATATAAACAGCTACTATAAAATGTATTTGTACAAAGAAAGTTTAATGGAAATAATTCTTACACAATCATTAAAGATCCCAGACATGACAAAGTAATAATATATGTATTATAGAATCATAGAATCGTTTAGGTTGGAAAAGACCTTTAAGATCATCAAGTTGAACCACTAACCAGGTCCACCACTAAACCATGTCCCTAAGCACATCTACATGACTTTTAAATACCTCCAAGGACTGTGACTCCACCACTTCCCTGGGCAGCCTGTTCCAGCACTTGACATCTGTTCTAGTAAAGACATTTTTCCTAATATCCAATCTAAACCTCCCATGATGCAGCTTGAGGCCATTTCCCCTTGTCCTATTGCTTGTTACTTGGGAGAAGAGACCAACCCCACCTCGCTACAGCCTCCTTTCAGGTAGGTGTAGAGAGCGATAAGGTCTCCCCTCAGCCTCCTTGCATTACTTTAGTGTACAAGTAAGTTAACGTCAGAAGGCCTAGTAGCTACACACAGAGTAGCGACTTAATTCTGACAAGCTGGGTGCTTTAGAAGTGACTTTCTTGATAGCTCCACAATGCAAAGTAAAGCACATAAGATGAGACTGTGTCAGAGCATGTGAACTGCATTTCTTTCAGCTAAAAAAAACAAAAAACAACAAAACTTAACCCAGACAATGGAGTCCAGGAAAGCATCTAGTTGTTCCAGCAGCAGATGGGCAATCAGCCCACAGGACCAGACCAGCGCTTGTCCAAAATAACTTCTTTGATCACCCAGCAGTGCAGAGCTTTGATGGCAGGTCTTCGGCACCGCCTGCTTGATCTTATTGGCCTGCCCTGCTAATGCTGCCACATGCAGTGCAACCCTGTGCAAGGCGCAAGTCTAAGCACAGCATGAGACAAACCCAGCATACATTACTATATATGTTATGCTTATTAATCCTTGCTTACATTTCAGTGGAAGGGGGAAAGGAAATAAGAGAGGATCCTCCTCCTGTGAAAACACATTTAGTCTACATTTGATTAGGCACAAAAGGATACAGTTTTTAGTTTCCAAGAAAATTGTTTAGACAGCTTGCATTCTGATACATGCGAAGTGAGGATTTGGGCTAAATACGGTTCTTTCTGTTGTCCATTCTGAAAGGGTCAGAGCCGCAGTAGTTTACTACTGAGTCCCTCCCTAAACAGTTGTTTCAGAACTCAGTTGTGCTATTTACACTTGCCACTACGCATTTGCTTTTTCTCATCTTCACCCAATGTTTCTTACAGATACTCAATTCACACGAACACAAAGTACACAGTACAAGCTGACAGCTGTGACCAGCCTCAATTTGTTTCTGTTTATGAACACTTGCTCTTATTAAGTCTCTCAATGAGCATTTATATCAATTTTGGTTGAACACACAGCTTGGAATTGGGCTCTACTATCTAAAGAAAAAAAAATCATGGGATCTTTTATTCTTTAAACAAAGAAAGAGCTTCTCTCTTGCTTATGCAGGATTATAATTCTCTTCACATTGAAAGTGAAAGAATTATCTGTCCTCTGTCAGCAGGACAGCATCTAGAAGTCTCCCAACTTGCCATCTCACTTTCCGTGTTTTGGAAAGCAGCCTTTTAAACTTATACAGAGAAGACTAAAGTAAACAAAAAACCCCCACCTTTTCATTCACAGGGCAGAAGTGAACCTGTATATTGATGGTACTCCTCTCCAATATGTATGGCTAGCAAAAAAAAAAAAAGTATTAAAGGTGGGATGCACTACAGTTAGCCTACACTCCCAAATAACCTACATAAACAGTGCAAACTCCGGTTCCTTCCCCTGACAAACAGCCCCCGTGGCTGCTGGCAGATCTGATTGCATCTAGTCTTACATTTCTAGCTCCTTAGTTATTACCTTGACACCTCCTTTGCATGAGCTTCTACAGAACAAGAGTGTCCTAGACTTCAGTGGGTTAATTTTCAAGTTTTTTTTGTAAGTGGAATGAGAACAAGGCCTGCCAATTTTAGCACACCTATAGCTTTGTCTGGAGGAACTGAAGTGTCGTTTATTTTATAAGTATCCCTTGGAATGAAATGGGCAGTAATGTTCTTGATTATTCAAGAGAATAATAAATGCAATACACCTAGAGAACTACAGCTAAACAGATGTCTTAACATGGACACAGGCATATAATCAGTATACCAATGTCCATACGCTTTCTGACCAGGGCATTGTGTATATTAACTGGCCAAGGCACTACCATGAGTCATTTAGCTATTGCTTTGATCAGTCCCAGAACACACATAAACACCAAAGGATTTTAGTCAACTATTTTGTTTAATGCTCTGACACAGAACAAACCAACCAAACCAAGTTCTTAATTTAATCTATATTTGTGAAAAAAAGCACTGTTAAAAGGTACCCAAATAGACAATAACAGAACTCAAAATGTGACGACAACTAAAGGAAAGATGAACCTGAAGAGGGGGTTGTAAATTACATGTTGATAAGTGGGTGAGATTCACAAGTTTAACCTTTATTCTCCTAAAAGTGCAAGTCATTTAGCTATATTAGTTTAATGCTTTTCTGATTTGGGCTGGAGGAGTAAAAGCACAGAGCAGAACCGCTACAAACATTTATGAACACACAGTAATCCCAGTGAGTATTAATATAGATTCTATTAATAGGTCATAACCAACTCTATTAATAGCTTTGTGGTATCTAACTTCACTGTACTACTTTCTGCAGCACTACATGCACAAGGCGATTTCTTTAAGAGAAACTCAAAGACAGATTTTGTAAAGATTGAATTGTCAAATGCAGAACAGACCAGATCACAATATAAAGGGGGGTGGGGTGATGTGTGGTGGGAGGAGGAATGAACTTCAGCATAAAACATTTCTGATTAGCAACTCTGCCTAACTCTCCCTTTCCTCAGATTCTTCAAATATTGCTTGACTCAAGGGAGGAAGAGCTACATCAATAATACATGGCATTCTGCACATATTCAGCAAGCAGACACACAGCAAAGCCTCTGCTCAGAAGACTGTAGTTTATTCTCTGGACACCCTGAAAGCAGGCAGTGTACCTAGCAGTTTTCCCCCATTATTTTAATATTTGGGGGTTCACAGAGTTTTTCAAGAGCAAATTTTAAAAAAAGTGCTTACTAATCCTTCCTTTCTACACAAGGAAGAATCACAATGAATTAATTTCAACCTAGTTTAACTAAACTTGCCTTCATTAAGTCAGTTATCCAGCTCTATCCATTTCTGAACACCTGTATTGAACGTAGTTGAACACAGCAAAATGGGAGGCCGAAACTAGCAAACACACTACAGAGTTATTTTTAGAAAACTCAAGTGATTTAAGAAAAACAGTCTAATAATGGTCAGTTTAATAAAAAGATACAAGAAAAAACAAGTACATTAGAATACAGATTTAACAGTCACACAACAAGCAGTCTTGCAAAAAAACCCCCAAGAAATCAATATGCGACTTCCAGCCAAGTTCCACACCAGCATAATGAGCACATATCAATTATTGTTTTAAAGAGAGAATGCTGCCAAGTCACAAAAGAAAATACATGCAGAAGTTACAAGACATAGCAGAAAACATCTAAGAATTCTGATGACGTATTCATAGAAAGAAAACAGCAATTGTAACTAGGCGGAGACTAGTTTACTCATAGCAACTTATAAACACTGAGTCATTATCTTAGTCATTGTCCTGCTAGTTCAACATGTATTCTTTCCTCCATTTAGGACACAGCAGTTATTTTCAAAACAGATAAAGCATGCTTCTTCAAAGAATTCAGCTACTTACCATGAAAGCTAAACTCTCCAGAATTAACAACATTCAGAGAACATATAGTTTCTCTACAAGAAGAAAAGAGTTCTCACCTGAGTGCATATGTATAGCCAGTGTTCTCTGGCAGACATTGGGGAGGAGTATACGTGTGTAGACGTGAAAAGTCCATGTTGACTGTTTCAAATCATACTGTAAAAGGTGAAAATAAAGTAATGCAATGACTTAAAATTACAGAAAGTCAATGTAAGAGCCCTTGCACTGTTCAGCCTGTGTCATAAAGTATCGAAATGAAAAAAGCTACCATTACCAGAAACGTGGAGTTCTCAGTATTTCAGCAGTATTGCCGCTAGTGCTAGATATCCCTTACCATTACTGCATGAAGCTCAGTGTATTTCTGACTGCAACTTCCTTTACAATATGCTATTTTCAGCAATTTCCGAGTTCTCTGGAACATTACTGTAATATGAGCCAAGCTCTTATCACAACTACACTACGACACTTCCAAATGAACTAAGTTACGCTAGCATCCCCAAAAGCTAGGCATAAAGATTTAAAAACTACGTAACCACACTTTCAGAGATCTCTTCACGATGAGTTTTGCTTTGAAAGCCCATTGAACAAAGCACAGGCTGTTCTTTGCACCAAAGCGTAACACAGATGAAACTTTTACATATAGTCAAATCATTTTCCTCTACAACCTTTCAACACTGTCCACTAAGCAGCAAGGGAGTTTCCTTTATTTCCCATCAAATCATGATATTTAGTATGGGTAATTTATTCTTGTCATAAAAACACTGAATACACACCCTAGCAGCAAACTAGCAAAATTACTCACATGGCTAGAATTAGGTACATTTTCCAGAGTGCCATCCACTTAAAAAAAAAAATCCCAAACCCAAAAACTAAGCCCAACCCACACTTGTAAAACTTTCCATAGGTCTTTAAAAGGCATTCTACATTTAGGAAGAAAATAAAAACTGATGTTGTCTTATCAAGAACCTTGCAGAGGTACATGGGTGGCTATTTGTGGTATTACCTATGATTTCAATTTTAAGTTCAAAATATATGCAATAAACCTTGAGCCGTTCTCAGCTTTATTAGCCTAAAGAAAAGTTTTGCTTTTCTAGAAAAGATTCTTTGAAAGTAGGTTATTCATGGTTAACAAACAGGGGTTTGGCTATCTTGGATTTGCAAGGCTAGCAAAGCAGAATCCTGGCTATTTTCAGATTATCCACAGCTCTTGTTTCAGCAGCAGTAGAAGATATTCCACACAACTGTGTTGACATGCCTGAACTAAGGTAAAAATATCCCTAGCTACACTTTAATTCTTATAATCAAAACATCAACAAGTATCTCATTTTGGAGATGCACTTTGTTATGCTGAAATAGGAGTTTTCATTTGTATGGCTACAACCATGTAACAAATAGACAAAAAGCACAGTGACAGGTAATGGCAGTTCAAAAATAAATCTGTACATGACACTAAAATGCTCCTAGTCCATCCCCCTGTAGCCTCCAAATCCTGATGTCAATAAGGCAGGAGGGTATTTCCACTACTACTGAAGACAGCTTCCTTTCTATTTTTAAATCAAAACTTACAGGACTAAACATTGTAGCTTTCTGAAAGCAAGCACCTCCTATACATTTATGGGGTTAATGAAAAATAAGGTCTCTCACTTCTGCTATTTATATTATTAAAAAACCTGATGTGTAGAGAAAGCATTTCCATTAAGTGATCCTTCTCTAAACTTATTTCACTTGTCCCAGAGCCATAATGCTTTCATTGGCTTGTATACAAAGTTTGTTGTTTGTTTAGAGGAAGCTTAAATCAGTAGTGCAGAAGTATTAGCAAAGCAGTCCAAGTCTCTTGCTACAATAGGCAGTAAATACTGCCGGAATACACAGCAGCTGCTGCCATACTTTAACAACAAATAAGAGCTCATTTTAGGACACTGGGAACAGGGACCAGAGAATAATGTTCCTCAGAAACGAAAGTGGAAACACAGCGAATTTCAAATTGAGGGATGTCGATAACATCGGAGAGCACTTGTTTTAAACAATAACAAAACAGATTTCTCAGACATATGACTACTGACATTCAAACCCATGATTAAGGTTGATCTGTTTAAATTGGCCCATCCCAACAGAAAGATTTTTGAGACCACAAGCCAGGGCAGCTCTGTTCAGTTTCTGCTGGAGCTCATCTTGACTACTTAGCATGCATCATTTCATCAATAAACCTCCTTTTTAACTGGCAACTCAATAGCTGATATAATGCTTCTGACACCCAGCAATACTTCCCCACATGAAAAGCTGGGCTATGTGAGTGATCTTTCAGTAGCTACCCAACTCCTCCCCTGCCTCTGCCACCCATACGGGCAGGGCAAAGGCAGACTTTGAGAAATAACATATTGACTCAGCTTCTTCCTAATTTTTTTCCCCTTTCCCACCAGTTCTCTATTTACTGGATTTCTAAAGAAATAAAATGCTATAATTTACACCATATTCCTTATTTGCTAAGTTTTGAAATACATCATTAAGTTAGTATTGGATAAACTATGTACTGACAATGGCAGCGCAAACTGAAAAGTCTCAGAGGTATTTATGCATAGGTCTATTAATAGCTGGTTTTCATAGCACCAAGATCTCCAGTAAAGGTAACAGGTTTGCCATTTAAACACCATATAGTTACAAATCACTCTTAGAAGATATGGGGGCTTGGTTTGATTCACTGTTTGACTGATGCTCTGAAACTCATTCAGCCTCAACGGGAAAAACCTCTACTCAATTTTTCAAAGCAACAAAACAGCCTTAAGTGACTTAAGCAGAACTTGAAAATAATCTTCAGAGATAACCACCACAATTTTGAAAAACAAACATCTAAAATTTATTATGAAACTTTTTTTAAAAAAACCTGGCTACTGGTTCGAAAGCTTTATTTTAGTTATTCATTTCTTCAAAACAAAACCCACAAGACAATCAATCAACCCAATAGATTTAGAAATATTCCACATACTTATTACAGTAGAACTTTAAACTACAGAACAGACTAGGGGTAGGTAGAACAATAACTCCCTCTAATTTGTACACTCATGTTTAACAGCACTCTACCTTTCATATATTATTTCTTCTCATTTAGGAAACTTTTGTATACAACTGGAACAGAAAGAGAAACATGCTAATAAAATATTTTGGAAATTTAAAACCACAACACTTGGCAGAGAACCTGAGAGGTAGACATAGTACTTAGTTCCACTTTAAACACTTCTGAGTGCCCAGCAGATTTCTTTAGGTACCATTGTTCTGTCTAGATTCAAATTCATGTGGGCTTTTGTTATCAGCTTTGCTGCAAGCATTACTGGGCCCAAACTTTACGCAGCCTTTTTCCTTCCTCAGAAGCCAACAAACATCTATTTCTAAGTACTTAAGGGATGTATAGTTAAAGAACTCGGCATGTAGTTGCATAAAAAACCCTAATAAGAGTACCTTTATAAGACAACCTAAAGGCAATTAAAGAGAAGCACACACTTCAGCTGGAATCCAAGCAGACATTAGAACGTGCCTCAACTTATAAACTAACTTCCATGTTCCCTCAGAGAAGACAGCAGGATTATTTGCTTTTTTGGGGAAGCAGACAACAATAGCCATCATCTCTCCTTTGCGATTCAACCGAATCAGTGTTACAACAAATCAGCAGGTTAGGAGGGCAGGAGAAGACAAGAGATTCTGACTTAGCCAGAACACAAGGAAGCACAGGGACTCCTGTAATCAGCGCAGCAGAATTTACTTTCACACAAAGCACCTTGGCTATCTCCAGAGGACACGGACTATGAAACATCCGAGTGACATGAGACCACACCACTGCATCATAAGCCTATTTATCTCAAAATCACTTTCAGAATCAGCCAGCGTCAAGGAAACCCCAGTACCACTGCCGCAGACTTCCTGGCTTTCCTGGAAGGTGACGAGATGATCCAATAGCGGCCTTTAAGCACAGAAGCATCACAAAAGGGGAAGCATCACCAAATGCACATTGTATATACACCACAAGCATGTGACAAGGACAAGGTTGAACCCCCACTTACATCTTTTGGGGTACCTAAATAGACTTCCACCAGCATAATATGTAGGCATTTCCTCACAAACACCCTTTGCGGTAAAGGAAGCAGTAAATCATCATTTCACAAACAGGACCCTGGCAGAGTAGAAATATTCAACAGAAAGTCTGTCATAAAATGAGAAAATTTGCAAGAAAGCATGTCTTTTTCTCACCCCTTGTAATGTAAATAATAAGCTATGCATTTAAAGTCTTAAAGAGATGTTGGTAGTACAACTTCAAGTAGAACCTATTCTATCCTTACCCTTCAAAGCAAACAAACTAAGTTTAAGTCATTACAATTCAACATCCTAACGACACAGAAGCTAAACAGACTTTTGGAAAAATTGTTAGTAACAATGAAACTGAAGTATGCAACACCATCAGTTCCTGAGAGCAAGCCATTTTTTACTTGTGATTTCAATTTTTGTTTTCTACTATTATTCAGAATAACCAATAAAATTACTCTTTTTGGTAAAAAAAGGTGAATTTCTAAGTAAACATACTCCACGAAGAATGTTTCCACATACCCAATTAACTACTGCTTTAAACAGGCTGAAGAGCAAAGAGCTCCAAGCTAAATCCACGTTTTATTAAAATACACATTCTGAAAACATTACTATTCCTTTAAAAGAAAAAAAACCACACAAGCAAACAAACAAAAAAAAATCCCAAGCAATAAAATTCACGTTTTAAACTGGATGTTGCCATTGAGCATCCCCAAGCACAGGTGTCAAACTGTAACACTACTCGCAAAAAAGAGAGGCTCTTACCAAGGCAGTAATTCCGCACGTTCACGTTAAGCACCCAATCAAGCGGTTTTCAGGAGGAAGGCTGACAGCAGGCAGCCACACACTGAGCCGCGGTGGGACAATAAAGGCGCCCGTCCGTTGCACACACGCGGCACCTGGGGCACCGCACGCCAGGAGCCTCGCCGGCACCACCCCTCCCAGCGCGTACAAAGGCCTCGCCAGGCCTCTGCGCTTGGCGGGCGCCAACGCTTTGCCCGAGGCCTCCCCCATCAGAGCCCGCCGGCCGCCGCAGAGCCGGGGGTGCCCGGGGGGGTGCCCGGGCGCTCCGGCAGCGCGCCCCGGCGGCCTCGGGCCGGGCCCGGCGAGGGGGGCGGGGCGGCGGAGGCGGCCGGGGCCGAGGGCGCGCTCCCCGCCCGGCAGGACTCGCCGCGCCGCGGGATCCCAAAATGGCTTCCAGGCCCCAACAAAGCCCGCGGGCCCCCGGAGGCAGGGCTGGAACCGCCGCAGCCAGCCCGCAGCTTTTAACCCCTCGGCTTCCGCGCGGGGAGGGCGCTGCCTTTGGGGCGCTTTACTCCGCAACCGCCGTATGCGCACGTCATCCGCGGGGATGTTAACTATAAGCTCACTGGCGGACAACAACAGGCGTATTTTACTTGACACCTCGCGTTCCCAACGCGCTCCGCTTCCTCGATAAAACAGCCTCGATATTGGCTAACAGAATCCCGCCCAACGTCTTACTCTCTGTAGCCAACTCCGACAGCCGAATGCCTAAAATGTCCACAACTCTTATAGTCACCAAGTCACAAGTCAGTCAAGTAGCACAGATTTAAGGAGATATATCTATCTCTATCTGCCACATTTACTAATATTTCAATGTAAGAAGCCTACTAAGCTTGCCGATAAAGCCCTCCGTACAGACAACTTAGAAGGAAAAAGCCTGCAACTCACTTCCAGAATATTATGAAAATCAAACAGTACTACACCCCCATAGGTGAGAGGAGGAATTCGACATCAAGATTAACTTGGATATTCAACAGAAGCATCAACCTGTAATAGTCGGTTGCAAAGCACTGAGATAGAACATTAAAAGAAAAAAAAAAACCACCAAGATTTCACTTCCTTTTTGTGTAAGGTTAAACTGAAAACCAGACAGTGGGATAGGGGGATTGCAAATACTGCAGAAACACAGACCCTGGAATTTGCTAGCTAAGATTTTCCTTTCCTAAAACATATTACAAACAATACCTTTTTTTTTTAGCAAATAAACGCGAAATAAGGCAAGCCAAATACTCTTTCTTTCCAGCAGACATAAAACTTCTTGAGACTGTCAGAAACCAGGTGCTGCCTCTGAGCAGTTCTGTGTTTCAGACACTTCTACCTCTGCGGTTACTGAAGCGCAGCCAAAGGCGATCACCGCCTCAGGAACACAGCTCCACCATCTCAACACGAGCACAGCCCTGAAGTGTCACGTTTTGCAGTAGAACTACGAGCAATCACTCCCTCACTGAGTGATGCCAAACTCCTTAACAGTAAACCCCTGTCTGTTCAACAACGCTTTCCCCACAGAAGCAGCTCACTGGCACCAGCTGCCCCGAGGTGACAACTGGGGGGACAGCGGAGGCAGGTTTGGCAGCACCCAGCACCAGACCACGACATCCACTGCAGTACATTACCTTTGCACTAAAGCTCAGCAACTGCAGCGAGGACAGGCGCTACCGCACGCTTATCAGTTCCTTCGAGCTGCAGGTGGTAGCGACTTCTGACAAGAAAGCGGTCCAAGTGCCGGGCCAAGAGGCACCCAAGCAGGTAGACAGCTACGGCACAGATTTGGCTCTCTCCTTCCTGCTTAACAGCGCCGATCCAGATAACCTGGGGACCTAAAGAGAGGTCGGCTTTTGACCCAACAGCTCCAGCCCGCTCCCCAGCGCCGTGTCCTCACGCCCCGCCGCCCTCCTCGGGCTGCTGTCCGAGCTGGGCAAAAAGCCGACCTCCCCCGCGCCCAGCGGCGGACGCAGGCCGCCACACAACGCCTCAAGGGCTTCTACGGCGGCGGCTGCCCAGCGCGGCCCTGGCCGCCGGAGCCCGCCTTGCCCGGGGCCGGCCCTGACGGCGGGAAGCGGCGGCAGGCGGGCCGAGGCGGGAGCGGGCGGCAGCTGCCGCCAGCCAGCGGGTGAACGGGGGCGGTTGGCAGCGCGGCAACGGCCGGATCGGGCGGGCGCCGAGCTGTTTGCCAGCCCCCTCCTCCCACCCCGGGGAAGGGCGGGCGACACGCGGCCTGACCGTTGAGGAGAAGGGGAGAGACCCCCGCCCGCCCCAGCGAGGCCGCGGGGAGGCGGAGGCTCGCCCTCACAGGAGGCAGCGGAGAGAGGGTGGGAACCGCGGGCCGGCGCTGCCAGTGCCCGGGATGGCGGTTACCTGGTGCCGGCAGAGCGACGCGAAGGCAGCAGCCGGCGGCGGCAACGGCGTCGGCTGAGCTCGGCCTGGCCCCGCCCGCTTTGCCGAGGCCGCCGGGAGCCCCCGCCCTAACCGCCCCTCACGCCCCGCCCCTCCCTCGGGCCCCGCGGCGGGGTCGCTCCGCGCGGCGCCCGCCGCCCGCCCCGCCGCCGGCGCCCCTCCAGCCGCCAGCCGCGCTGCCCCTCCGCGCACCTCCGCGGCCCTCGGCCGCCGCGCCTCCCCCGCCCGCCCTCCCTGCCCGGCAGCCAAGCTGTCCCCTGCCTCGCCTTCCCCCTCCGCAAAATGGAGCCGTGGATGCCTTTGGAAGGAGCAATGCTATTGACATGGGGAGAGCTACCTCTCATTTTCGCTGCTACCTCTGCTGCTTGGATCCTCGTTGACTTTCTCGCCCTCTATTTCTGCATTTCCCCTCGCTGTTTCCTTCCCACTTGATCTTTTTTTGATTTTTCTTTCCCTTGCGCTTGCTCTTCTCCTCTAAGACTTCAGAAGCACAACACGCCCAGGGGCTCCATGGGATTTGAGCACTTTGGATCCCGCACTGTGCCCAACCGAGCTTCACCGGTGCCAACACCAGGCCGCGGTAACTGCCGGACGGCCGCACGAAAAAGAAATGTCACACGCCTGCTTTCAGCAAAGAAGTTGTGGCGTGAAACAAGCCCCGTTGTTCAAAAATTTGGGGAACATGCAAATAACATTCAAGTTATTTGTCTGAGTCATGTTTTTTTAAATCTTTAGTCACCTCAAGCATACAGTTTTCCTGCGGGCATCGTGATGCCATGCGCTGCGGGCAAGGGTGGTCCAAATGGCAGTAAAGTAGGGAACATACCACTTGAGAAAGGGTAATCAGCACAAAAATTGTTATTTACTTGTGCGTGTGAGAGAGATCACTCAGCTTGCTGGGAATGACTGGGTAATGACTATGTAATTATCGAATAAATAAATAGGCTGTGCGTACTCATTTGGATACAAAATGGGTAAAAGCAGCTAATCCTCAAACAGAAAAAGATGCAAAATAAAGAGATTCACTTAAGACATTAGCTGATGTCAATGTAGCACTGATTTCAGGCAATTGCTGTTTATTTTAGAAGAGCTTTGCTCTATTTCTGTGAAAGGTTTGAGATGCTGCAGCCAAAGTTGAGCTGATCCCAGTAACACTGGGAAGCCAGCACACGACTTGGTCAGGCGCGCAGCCCCTCACCGCTTGCTTCCTCCTAGCATGTGGCTGAATACTTTGCAGAAATCACCTCACCTTTCTGACCACCCCTCCTCTTTCCATACTCACTCCACACCTGTATTCTTGTCTTTAGAGTAGATAATATTTAAGGGCTTAAGACAGTCAAGGCAAAATCACTTCTTAGTTTAAAGCCCCCTGAAATTCTTTGGTGGTATAAGGCCCGGCCCTCTCGGGGATATTTCTCCCCCTGTTCCCCTGGAGCCCCGGCAGGGCAGGCTGCGCTCTGCGCTAGCAGGATGAGGCATGTTGTGCTCCCCGGGCGTTGCTCCAGCTCCCTGGGCTGCTCTGACTTGTCCCGAGCAGTTGTTTTTCCATCAGGTCCAGGCCAACAGGCTGGAGGAAGATGGCAAAGACTCAGCTTTGCCTCTGCTCTTTGGCTATGAGGAGCAATAGAGCTGTTGGCTTCTAGGATTTAAGGGAAACTTGGCCAGATCTTCCAGTTTTGTTAAAAGAAGCTGGTATGTGTATGTATGTATATGCGGAGTAAATTTTTCCATGTTTTGGAAGAAACTGCTCTGAGGCAAACAAAAATTCTTTCCAAGTTTTTCAGCATCCAGCAATGGGCTCTGGATGTAAAGTGGACTCAATTTTATTGGCTAAGCTGAAGTCTGTAGAACAACGGTCAATAAGAATAAAAATTGATCATATTAAAATGTCTCCATTTTAATACTCTAGGGGGTAGTTAAGAATTTAGGAAAAAAGCTTTGTTAACTGACACCAGGTACAGGGAAACTGCAATACACGGCCAAACCAATCCAAGGTCCACATTTCTCTAGTCCTACCTCTTCTTTCTTCCGTTTCCACCGTGATTCCCACATTTTTGCTTCCTTCCCACCGTGACTCCCACTCCCATGCCCACATCTAGCAAGCCTGTTCTGCTCCGCGTTCTGGCCCTTGTGACCAGCCACAAAGGTACAGGTCCCCGCAACAATTGAAGGTATGGACCGAACGCAACAGAAATCAGCGCAGCAAGGTCTTTGTGACAGGTGAGACCGGGTACTGGGCACAGCACGCTGCCGTGCAGGTTGGGAAGGGTGAAACACTGCGCTTTACAGGGTTGTGGAGGACCAGCACTCCATGGGTACGCACAGCACGGATGCAGGGGGTGGCTGGAAGCACTGTGCAGGCTGGGGTACCCCGGGGGATTGCACCCTGGGGGATTGCTGAGCACAGGACAGTGCTGTGTGACGGGGCAGTGAGGGGGCAAAGGGGAATGCTTCAAAGTCTGAAGGTGGTGGGGTTGGGGAAGTGCTGAGGTGAGTCACAGGGAGCTCAGCAGCAGCCTGGGGAGGGACGCTGGAGTTGGGGTGCTGTGGCAATGTGTGGCAGGGACGTGCTGGGCAAAGGGGATTCTGTGAATTTGTTCCTTAGAGTGAGGAAGTTATGACCTTTATGTCCAAGGGTGGGGAGATGATCATGTATGCGCATTAGTATGAAAATCACCTGAAGTATCTACGATTCTATGAAGGCTGACTTCTCGCTTGTTAAAGACACAGTTTCTTGCCATTTGCATCACACTTCATGGTTAAACTCCTGAGGATCCTTCTTCTACACCGTCACTGGTGTTAGCCAGAGGCAACATGCTCTCCATACAGTGCAATTACGTTATCAGTTAAAAGGTGCAAAAGCACTTCAATTAAATTTTGCCACTAGATCCTGCCATCATCCTGACTTACAGGGGATTTCAGACTTTAACAAGAAAAGCCGATTACATACAAGGCGGGCTGACGGGGCAGCCGTTCTCCCCACAGCTCTCATCTGCTGCTTCATCAGTTACTGCTGTTTGAGAGCTTCCCTGGGGGATTGATCTCAGCAAATGGACACAAGCCTGTTAACTGCAATTTTTGTTGATGCTTCAGCTGCCTAATAATGAAGATTTTTTTTTTCATTATTCTCTCCTTTTAAAACATGGCTTGAGCTTCACTTGAAGGGCCAAGGCACATTACGTATCCAACAGGACCGGGTCTGATCCACTCTTCTAGCCAACAGTTGCTCACCTTGCACTGCAGTGCAGTGATCCTAACACGGATTCTGCAAATGAAACAGAAACTTGGCGCCTCTCAAATCAGCGGCTGGTTTCCACAGGCCAAGATATGAAGTAATCTTCATATCTGGGGCAGGGCTCTAGTATGTTTGCATTGTGCAAACAAGGGACTTCCCCCAAGTGAGATAAAGCCTATACAATAACCCATCAGAACTCTCATCTAATCTATATAGAGAGAACTAGAGCTATTATAATGTAATAAATACAGTAAATAAAATAATAAGTTTAGTATAATAACATAAATAACTATTATGGTTACACTATCGTATAATAGTATAGTTTTGCTATGGTATAGTATAATAGTATAGTTTTCGTATCGTATACTATATATTATATATACACACTACATAATTATTAATTAGTGTGTCACACAGTAATTAGTTATCATATTATATATAATTATATATGTAGTATGATATATATAATATAGTAAAACTATACTATATACTATAATAGTTATTTCCATGTTACTACATGTTACTAAATGTTACTACACTCTAATAGCTATAGTTCTCTCTGTATAGATCAGATGAGAGTTCTGATGGGTTATTATAGTTTCTAATAACTTTCGGGTTATAACCGAGGTCAGTCTCTGGGGAGCGCACTGCGCACGCAAGCAGACGAGGTGCATTAGCGCACCTTTACGTGCACCCGGATGACACAGCGCACTGCCAGCCACCTGCAGACAGACCGCCTACAATCTGCCTAAAGCATTTCTGAGGAAATCTGCAGATTGCCCTTAAGAGCCCCCATGGATGAGAAGTGGATGGATCTGGGAACGCACCTAACCTCCAGTCTCTCCTAAAATGCTCTCTGACATAGACTTCCTCTCAAAGTCTAGGTGCCTCATTTGACAGTGCCCTCTCAATGTCTAATTAAAGGATTCTATTTAAGATAGTCAGCAAGTATTTAGAAGATTATATATTCAGTTAGATAAATGCATGCACTTACCAAAAACTTTGTTTTGCTGAGAATCCAAGTCCCAGGATCCTCCACAACAGGCCTTCTAGCTTACAAGGACGATGACACAAGCACATCTGTTCGTCACAGGAAGGGCAGGGCTAAAGCCTGCTTATCTAAAGAGCCTGAAAGTTCGAGATAACTATTTTGCCCCCCAAAAATTGTCCTTGCTTAAATGTTACATAATGAATATGATCCTAGTAACATTATGCAACGTACACAAATAAAATCTAGTTCATATACCAGCTGATCTAGCAAAACATCATACATTTCAATTGTGTTCCTACTGACGCAGTAAAAGGTTGAAGGCGGAGAAAGTTGATTCTCAAAGAAAATAACTTGAAAACCGAGGCTCATACACTATCCACAGGAGACTCAATAATAGTACTTCTTCATAAAGGGATTTGAGAAATTTGGGCTATGTAAGCTGAAGTATGGCAAACTATAAGCAGGGTCGGCATATTGTTGAAGTCCCAAAGCCAGAACACTTTCTAACAGAAGGACATAGTGGATGATATCCAGTTTGTCACACATGGATAAACTAGGACCAGGCTGCTGTTTAACACATCTCTAGAAGGACTATTAGAATATTCAATTCACAAAGTCTCCTGACCCTGAAGAAAAAAGATGGTTTATGGGATAATGCAGAGATTTTTCTTTGGGACGCATCCCACAACAGACTGTTCTGAAGAATAACAGAATGCTCAACGTCTGTGTGTGTGTGTGTGTGTGTGGAAAAAAGGTTTCCCAAGCCTAATGAAGATATCAAGCTTGATGAATACTTCAGCTCTTAGTATTTGTGTACCAGCTCTCACTATTTGTGAGAGTAGGATTTATTTGGTAGACTTCCAAGGGAACTTTACACTAAGGACTGGGTTCTTGTTGCTGAAGCAAAACTTTCAGTTGCATTGGAAGAACCTACTGCTCTGCAGCGCTTTGAAATACTATTTTTTGAGAACAGAATGTTAAATGAAAACTCTAAGGGCTGTGATAGGGTAGTTATGTAGTCTATGTCCAGTCTAATTTAAGTGGCTTTTTAATAATTGATTCAATTAAGGGAACAATTTCACAGAATCACAGAATAGTTGAGGGTGGAAGAGGCCTCTGGAGAACGTGTAGTCCAAATCCCAGCCCAAGCAGAGGCAGGTAGAACAGGTTTTCCTGGACTGTGTTAAGTCAGGTTTTTAACATCTCCAAGGCTGGAGACTCCACCACCTCTTCACTCCATTGAATGCCTTCTAGGGATTTTCATTTCACTCACATTGTGCCTTCTAAGAATCTTGGCTGACCCTCCAGTTACTGGGAGTTACCTAGTTAACAGTTATTAGTCAACTAAAATACTGCTTAACACAGGAATAGTTATATTTTGGCTTTTCATGAAAAGACAACTTAAAAGACAGTACATATGATCTAAAATGAGTACTCTATTCTACAGGAATGCAAAATATACATCCATAAGAAACTACTCAATTATTCTGTATTGTTAGTATTATTCTCCCTTTTTGGTAGAATTGTCAAAGCTACCCAGTATTTTGTGGAGAAGTGGCCATGAGTTTGCATGACTTCGCTTTTAAGATAGGAATCAGACTTGTCTCGTGCATCTAATCTCTCTCAGATGTTTCTCTGAGAATGCAAGTAGATATTTTCTGTAAACAGATCATGGTTTGGTTAACAATTACGTCACAAGTCTGAAAAGGTAAAGTTAGCTCAGAAGGATAAACAAACATGAGGACTTCCTACAGCATAAGGACTATTACTAAACCCCACTGAGTCTGTTTTTACACTTGATACAGAGCCAAAGCACTTGGGAGTTAGAGCCCAAAGAGCATTTTTTGTTTGTAATACAGATAATAATAATAATAAAAAAATCAGGACCTTGATTTTCCATAATTTGTGTGTGCAATAAATAGCACGCTACCCCAACAATGATGTAGAAAAGAATCTAGGAGCTCACTTTATTACAAAGCTGAGAATATAAGACAACACTAAAACTTACATACTGCAAAGGTCTTTAAAAAAAATAATCAAGCTTTAACCTATTGTCGCAGAATTTAATTTCAAAGTAATACACAAACAAATGTTGCTTGCTTTCCAAGGCACAATGGTATAAACACAAAAACTGCAGATGCAATATATTTAATACAAAAATAGAAATACTGTTAATCTAAGTGAAAAAACAGCACATTTCCTCTCATGTATAAACCTTGGTTTAAAAAAGGTTAGCTTTATTGTCAGTCATGAAATGTAATACAATGACTCTAAAAACTATTCCTTTAAGTGACACCTGCTCAGAATATGTCCCTATTATATCAGCATAATAAGTAAGAGTACTCAGAACATTATAAAAGTGTTGCTGCATTATGCAAGAGGAGTTTGGTTGGGTTTTGTTCCTGATAAAATTGATCCTCACAGACCTGACTCTGCAAAGTCTCAATATTATCCAGAGTTTGAAATGCTCCTTGAAAGACTGAGTCCTCACTGAATTACATTAACAACTTTGACATGAGACTTACTTTGTTAGATAATTTATCTTTCTCAATTATAAATAGCATCAAATTCCTGAAAAACATTCCTTCTTTAAACCTTGTATCTGAAAAACTTCCAATGCAAAGTGAATTAAAACATTGGTTTATTGCTAGCACAACAAAGAACTGTTCAAATGGCAAGGAACATAGAACTGCGCCAATCTGACTTTTAAATGAGCTAATAGTGAACTTACAAAGAAAAAACAATCTATTTACTGCTCAGCCTTTCTTAGGCAAATGAAGATACAAACGTAATCCAAATCATACAGATTTCACATACAGTTCACTAAAAAGAGTTTCAGCATTGATTCATAAAGCTGATTCCTTGGCTGACTGAATGTGATGCAGTAGTTGATTACAATAGGCTGGTGTTCGATGTTTATGTACAACCCCTTCAATTTCTTTCACAAGCAGTTCTGGATATAAAAGACTTCCTTCTTTTAAAACTTCTGTAAAACAAAAATACATTTTATAAATCATTACCCACTCTGCGTTTCTCTATCCAAGTTAGCCGAAACCTAACCTGGAAGTTGCTGTTCTACAAGCTGCGCAGTCATGACAACCTGATTCCTCCCTCAGTTGCCGAGGTCTGTATTTTGACATTGACGTGCTTGAACACAGGCTGATGCACTAATAAATTCCAACGAATCCATCAAGCAAACTAGGATATGGTCACATCCTGCAATGGTCAGTGTCTATACTCCATATCCTTTTCACCATCTCTAAAGGCTTCTGATACACCGAACACATGAATATTCCACTCTGGTGAATGCTAGATAAAACATTACATTCTGCCAACAGGTAAAAGGTCTGAGCTCATACTCACTGAAACCCAAAGGAAAGCTTCCAGCCTGTTAGGGCTAGCCTCCATTTGGACGTGCTACTTCCATATAGCACTTGAAAACATGATTTTAAAAGCATTGTTAAAAATACACATGACAAAGTCTTACCTAGGACTGCATTTTGGATATTTGGATCTGGGTCATCGAGATGTATCAACAGTTCTTGGTACAGAAACTCAATATGACTTTCCATTGCAGACTTCACATCACTGTCCTTTAAGCATTTAAACCAATTAGTTAAGGTGTGAGCAGCGGCCAGTCGCACATCACAGGAAGCATCATCCAGACGCTTTAATACTTCTGAAAAGGAGCATACACATAACCAGACAGCACTGTGAACAGTGAAGTTATCTTTTATATTTGAAAAAAAAAAAAAAGTATTTTGTCATCACTGAAATTATTGTTGCATTTATGACACATTTCTGTCTTTTGAACACTGTGAATACACATAGCACATTGTTCCCAAAAGCATGCAGTGCATTGTTATTGGATTGTTATGTTGTCAGAAACATTGAAAGAAATGTACAAAATTATTTAGATTACTTGAACATTCTCTAACACTCTTTCTAGCAAGGTACTATGAATATCTATTAATGCATTACAGAGTTTAAGTATTTTTATGCTCTATAAAGCACAGTATTTCTATAAAGTACTATGGTTTCAGTGAACGACTGCATTGCAGACTATTTGAACAAGCAAGATGCAAAGATATACTTTGACAATTGTCTGATCATGTATTTCTTCAAAATAAAAATCTTTGTTGCTAGATTTCTACTTTGCCATGTATGAAAAAGTGTCAGTCATTAAGATGCTGAGTTTGGGAAAGTCTGATTTACTTGTATATATCTCTGAGAACAAAAATCCTGTTACATAGCGTAGAATGCACTTCTCCCAAGTCATTGTTTAGCATTTAAACAACATCCTAAGAAGCACTACAGATAATAGCTCTATTTGACATAACAGCACTCTAGATTAGGGTTTTCTTTTTTTTTTTTTTTGGTAAATAAAAAACCCAACCCACTACCTATTCATGTCTATTTATGGTACAGTGAAATGGTTTGCTCTTGGCACTCTGAAACACAGCAAGAACAATGTGACTACCATTTATATAATGCATTACTGTTCTGCTTTCACTATAGTTAGAACATTATTTCATGTCTAACCTAAGAAGCAATGCAGATGAAATACTGGCAAGCCTTGCAAAGACCATAATATTGAGTGAAGTTCCATCTAGTGGCCTAATGCATAATAACGTTGGGAATACGGCTCAGCTCCGCTCAAGTGAGAGGGAGGGTATTTCCAAAGGACATTAACTTCTCTGCAATACAACACCTCAATGAAATGAAATACTGCAGTTAAAAAGCTACTGCAGAAAGGCCTTGCGAGAATTACATGCTGTTGGAGTCACACTCAACAACATCTACCCAAGTGTTTAACACCTGGATTTCCTAAAATGCGTATGTGGACTTTATACACTTTAAGCAGTCTCACTTATCAGTTTAAGACCATGTCTTGGTCTCTGCAGGATTAAGACATTAAACTGCCTCTCATACATAAAAATGCTGTTAATGGTATGACTTTGTGCAGCACTTTACTTCTTCCATTTCCTTAATACCTATCAAATGACTCTGGGGGAGAACTACCCAAACAGTTAAAATACCAGATAAGAGAACACAGAAATAGCATCAGAATATGTGCATGGGAGTGAAATAAGAATGGCTGAGAAACGGAGTCTACATAAAAACTGCCCCTATTTGCACCTCAAACTGTTTAAGGGCTTATTGCTCTTTACGTGGGATTACAGCCAGATACCGTAGTGACACACAGCAGGTTTTGTCATTCCCCAGTGCGTATCAGTGCTTTCAGTGCTACCAGCTGCAGTGAGTCTGCAGGTAAGATGGACAACCTGCACAGTGAATTCTAAAGCTATACAGCGAATCTGCCTACTGCTCCAGCACGATGCTGTTCATCCTTAAAAGATAAGCGATCTACAATATCTCAGGTAAAAAGCAACCGTAATCCTTCAACAAAGAGATCTTGATTCAAAAAAACCAAAACAAAACAACCCCAAAGAACACCAAACAAAACTTTTACACTTACCTGTGTAAGTTTTGGTAAATTTATCTTCATCAAACTGCCTCCCACAGACTTTTAAAAAAACACCAACAATACGACAAGCCATCAGCCGAGCAATTTTAGAGTCTTCATCCAAGGCAGCAATAATTTGGGGCATTAGGCCATCTTTGACTTTTAAGAACTACAATTAACAGGAAAAGCATAGAAGAACAACAGCTTTTCACTCACTCCAAAACAATATGCTTATTGGTTACATCAGTTACCATTAGTTTTGACCAATACTGGCTTGCTTAGTTTAAAAAGAAGTTAAAAGTTAACCATAAAAGTTAACCTGAAAATCTTGGAAGTTACAAAGCTCTATTTTTGCTTCTAAGCAAGCTTGGGAATTGAAAATCCACCAGTCGATCATCCAGTTCATGACTGCTCAGTATCTATGCAGATGAGTTTTATGTAACTTGTAAAAGCTTTAAACTTACTTGCCTTTTTATTTTTAAAAAATTGTTGGCAAGACTAACAAATTTGGAGATGAGGATTATGTGTATGTACCAGTAGATGGTGCTCTTATTCTAGAAGGAAGCTTTTATGTAAAGACTTGTAACAACGTTTCAGTGAGTTTCACGATTTAACTTTAACATATACATTTCATACACTTTAATGCAAAAGAGGCATTACCACTGATCCAGAAAAAATGTTTAACTACAACAGTAGTCTCTGATATCAATGTGTTCGCATATGTGAACTCAGCCAGTTACATGTGTTTAAGCACTTTGTTCAGTTAAGGTCTGTTAGAAAGACAATAAAGACTATGCACATTTAATCATAGACCCATGGAATAATTACAGTTGGAAAAGACCCTTAGGATCATCAACCCAGCACTACTATGCTTCCTAAACCATGCCCTGAAGTGCTGCATCTACACAAATACCTCCAGGGGTGGTGACTCCCTCACCTCTCTGGGCGGCCTGTTCCAATGCCTGACCACTCTTTCAGTGAAGAAATTTTTCCTAATATCCAATAATTCAATTTATTTTAAAAAAATGCCCCTATATCTAACATATTTCCAGTGCCTCATTTCCAAATGCTATTTTTGTTAGCAAAGAAGCTTCAAAAAACCCCTCTGATTGAATTAATCCTTAATCACTAAGGTGGGTAACATTTAAATGTACTCGTTAGCTCTCTACTTCAGTTTCTACAGATACCCTTCAAGTTCCATCTCAAGTCCTCCTTCTCTTTCCAGAAATCTTTTAGATTTCTTTTTTCCCAAACAGACCTGTGGGCTCCAAGGCAACCAGACAACTTGTCTTTCTTGCCACATTACACAAAAGCAGGTCCTGGCTGGCTCCGGTGCTGCTGCACAGGCGCTGGGTAGGGGTCCAACAACGTCAAGTACCCAAGTTGTTGTGCTAACAGTGGTTAGTGTTTTGTGCTTCAGAACTGACGTTATGCTAGAACAAAGATCTGCAAAATTTGACAATGGGGAGTTCTACAGCTCACCATATTGCTGGCATCAGGTCTTTTATCAGGATATCATTGTCCCGCCACTACTGATCATTTCAATTATTAATACTAATTACAATGAATGAATTTTATTATGAAAACTGTAGGTCCATCTGAAAATATTGCTTACAATAATGATTAATTATTTTTTTTCCCCTTGCATTTATTTTGTCTTCCTGCCTAAGGTTTCAAAGTACATTTGATGAGAAAGAGAGAATTTACCTCTTTTGGTGAAAGCATTTCACAGTGAATAAGAGCCCAAAGGCATGATACAGCTGTAGTGCGGATGGCAGCTGCTGTTCTTCCAGCATGCCACTGCAGATTAGGAGCCAGTATGTCTTTTATCACAGTCTCAAGGTAGCTAGGGAACAGCCTGAAGCCAAAAACAAGAAAGCAAAATAAAGGTTCATGAGAAAGTGATAAAGAGACTGACAGGATGTAAAAGAGAATTTTCTGTCATAGAAATATAGGCAGAAAAGGGACAAAAAAAAGACTAAAGAAATATAAAATCTTATAAGCCAATGTGATTATAATGCATGTGATAAGCTTTTCATAGCTTAATTTTTCTAGATAATATTTAAACAAATACCTAACATTCATGGAAAGGGGAGGCTAGACTTTCTCCCACTTCAGACGATGTCCATGACTCACTCTGTTATCTTGGTAAACTACTTACCTTCTCTCTGTCTCATTTTCTCCGTCTCTGAAGTGGAGATAACACCCCATATGAATGCTGTGAGGATTCATTAATATTTGTGAGGCCCTTTGAGACTGTCCAGTGAAAAGTATTTATAACGTGAGAAGTATGAATGCTATTGATGAGACCTGAACTGCTGATACTGCAGGGAGTCTACACAGAATACTTTAGCTTTCCCCTGGCTCAGAAACTGGTCTCCCTCAAGGATGAGAGGTCTGTAGGATTTTCTGATGGTGCCAGTCCCAATACTAGTTTGTTTTCATAATAAACACACAAATCTGTGATATTTTTGCTGATGCTTCTTCCTCCTCCTCCATTAAGTGGGCTACTACAACGCTAAAAGTTGCTTCGACAGTCAGCAATTGCAATAGGCAGTATTCCCTCTCACCCATTTAATTCCAGCTCAAACAATTTTAAATTAAAAGATATACACCTTACAAGTTAAAAAAGACTTTGCTGCATCAGAGTTCGGTGTGCCCAGCTGTGACTAGATAAATAAGGCTCCGGGTTATTCACTGTGCCTCAAAAAGCAGCTGGCAGCCTGCAAAACAGATTGACAAGTAGCAGGCTAAACCTATCTTGACTTGTGTCCCACTCTATTCAAGCTTCACGCAGACCTGGACTGTGGCCACCTGAGTGCAAAACAGCACATCACCACCTGGTGCTTGGCAAGAAGGGAAGAAGCTGTTGCTGACTTTTAGCAAAAAGTCCTAAATTTCCAGGATGAATAAGCAGCTCCTGCAGAGATGTGCCAAGCCACAGGAGGAACATAATGGGTAGATGTTAACAACAAACAATTATTGCTAAGTACTTTTTAAAAAAACAAAAAAACCCACAAAAAACCAAAAAACAAACCCAAACCCAACTGCAAAACAAAATAATCCAGCAATGAAAATTTCCATAATAATATTGTACCAATGTGATAAGAAATGTAATTGCATCTACTTCTTTCCTGTAACTACCCCTTACCCACTGCAGTTAGACCTTGTCATCCAGGAGTCATCTGACTGAAGGATGACCAGCCAGCCTGCCAGGCCTTAATTAGCTATTGCACATACACGAAACTGAAAATCTCCGTCTTCAACATGATGAAAATAGATACACCCTGCTGTCGCTTAGCCTGTTGGCCAAGGGAGCACTCTGTGTCTGAGCAAGGCAGAGATTCACGCTTCCTTCCCGTCCAGCAGATGGCACTTAAGATTCAGGAATAACAAGAAATCTGCTGTCCCATTAGACATCTAAATTTGTCAAAAACCTTTAGATTTGTTATTTTAAACACATTATTGAAAATGAATAATCTTCTATTCAAAAAGTTGCCAGAAAAAAAATAACTAATGATCACCACCATTCCAAATTTCCTTGAAGTTCCAAAATTTAAAAAAAAAAGCTTTGTGCTCTCTGTGCTACTGTGCTGGTCTGATCAGCAGCTGCTTCTGTTTTCAGTAAAGCCCTCTGTTAAACTCCAAAGAAAAAACAATCTGTCAAAACATAAAGGTAAATTCTATCAGCATTATGTTAACTAAAATGCAATACTATTTGTGAGAATGTTTCTTCTAGTGCCTTGAATCAGGAAAACAATATCTAGCAATTGTCTGACTCAGTCATGCCAGACTCAAACAAAATTAGATGACCACACAACTGTGTTCAGTATAACTGAAAACCTTCCTATCTAGACTGTTAGAATGTCTTTTAAGGAGCTAAACAAACTACTGCCAGCAATGATCTGCTTGTGTAACCAGAGCTTATTATCACTTCACTAGACTATCTCCCATTAGTGTTAAGATTTTTTTGCTGTTGATGATGTAATTAAATTCTCTTTCTTTCTATTTTCAGATCTTAGTCTTGTAAATCTGTGTAGCTTAATTCTAAAAGTGAGTCATTTCCATGAGAGAACATACACTGTGCTATTTGTATTTACAAAGTTATACTCAACTGGATATGAAATAACTGAAACGTGGTCTGTGCATACAATAATACCTAGCTCTTTGGCAGATATAAAAAGCAGACCTTGGGTTTACATTAAAATTGCTACTGCCATTTTATGGACTTACATACTTAAACTTTCATTCCTCATTATTTTTTCCTACATTATTCTTCTGGATTGACTCCTTTTCTGCTTTTATGGCACCGCTGCACTTGGCTTTATATGTTTGTGGATTGCTGTGTTTGGGTTTTTTATGTGTATGCTTCTGTTTTTTCCAAACCCTAACATCCTAAATCCAGGTAATTAAAAACAAAATTGGATTTGTTTTTACAAATCAGAACCTCCAAAAAATGTTTTGCAAACAACTCTTCAAACACAAAATCTTTACATGTTACTTCCTACATTAAGGCACTCATTGTTACAATGGTAAGTAGGATCAAGACTTCAGAGAGTCATTTAGCTCCCTCTACTGCTTTTTAGTTTCTGAAGATAAACCTACTGGTAAAATCCATTGCATTGCTCTTGTCTCAGAGGACAGAGCGCCTTATTACGAGTTAGACTGGGCTATCCTTAGCCAGGAGTGTTCTTCGTACAAACAGGTCTATTAACCTCCTTGGACGTATCTAATCTTGACAACAGACCATTTACTCACACTGCCCTGAGCAAAACAACTTCCATCGTTGCTGTCTGTGGAGAACCGGTGTGATGCATGGCTATATGCACTCAGAGTACTACTTTGAAACATATTCTTCTATTTTTCCCACACTGGTAATTTCCCTTCCCTGGGAATCCTAGTGAAGCTGGCAGCTTATTGGGTTGGTTTTCTTTTTCCCCTCTTTGGCTCCATTATTTATACAAATGACTGGGTCACAGATGAAAGATTTTTTTATTCATTCTATTTACTTTGACTATTGCCAAAAAAGTTTACTCTTTGATGATGATCTCCATGTAGTCCTGCACTGATCATCTCTCCCCTTCAGCAGTACCTGCAAGATCTAACTTAATACACTCACCCGAGCACTTCAGAGACTTTCAGATGGAGAAGTGCTACCAGTCCTACTGTACAGGTGAGACACAAAGAACAAACAAGGCTGTGTGTTAACAGAGAAGTCCTTCCTACCTCCTACCCACCCTAGAGAGGAACACTGCAGGTCAGGACTCTGTAGCGTGCCATGTAATGCACCTCTCGTACTGCTTAGACGCAGCCGAAATGATTTTCTGTAGATCATAAATGAGAGCCAGAACAGAGAATTTAACTCAATTATTCAAATTCTCTGCTGTAATCTGTAATGCTTTTTCTGAGGAAGAGCAGGTGACCAGATGACTGAAAATGTGCAGAGAAGAAGTGCCAGACTAACTTGTTGATCACGTCTGAATTTGATTTGAATGAAATTCTTTGAAAGAATGAGCATATTTAATGTTTTAAAAACAAACGTAGAAAATAATAAAAGTGATTGAATGGTAGATGAACAGGAGCTAATAATGTATTCTGTAGTAAATAAAGGACAGTAAAATCAGGCCATAAAAGAAAATAAATAGGAGAGTGTTGCATTATTCCATTTTTAAACTGAAACATGTTATTGCACACTTAAGCATTATTGTTTTGTTCAGGACACCACAGAACACGAGATGGCATTTCTTTGCTCCACAGTCTTTGTATCCTGGGTTAGATGATACAGATCTGAGATGTAAGAGATTAGCTTACAACACATAGTCAGATCCTGGAACACTTAAAATAGTTTTCAAAGTGCTTTTCTTTCTTTTTTTCCTTTCAGGAAGATTCCTGCATATCTAGATTGGTCTTGTAACTACCACTCAGTTACCTGATTATTTAAACAAGCAATCCACTGACTACAAAGAGATTTTTCATGTGAATAGGGATTTTAATATTGGATGGTGAAAACATGGAAACACATAACAACACCCTTGGCACAGAAGCTTTAAGTTAAAAAAACGACAGCTCCATTATATTCCATCTTAAGCACACTAGCTCAAAATCTACTAGGGAATGCGTTACCAGAGATTCTTCAGCTTACCTGAAATCCCCCACTGAAAGGGGACACCGGGGTCCCTCCTCTCCCTACACCATAGGATGCAGGCCAAGAATATACTAAATACATCTAAAAATGGTAAAAATACATCTACATTCATACTACCATGGCCTCATGGAACCTGAATGAATGTTCAGCCTACCAGAAGGTCCACTGGGTGCCAATCTGCTCATCAGAAGAATGAGAAAAAACTTTTAAGTATAAATGACCATTGCTAACAAAGTACTTTTAGGAAGAATGCTTCCTGTGATTTTTTTTTTTTTAAACAGAGTTATAAATGAAAACATATGCATCAGAATACATTTACATAATAAATGCAGCAGGCTCTGGGAAAAGCAGCGCAGATATGTTTTACATATTCAGGACAACTTTACAGAAGTGTTTGCACTATTATTAGGGCTAAATTAATAATGACAAAAGAGCCCGCTGTTGGGATTGTTGTAAGTGGAGGGGTTTTGTAAGCACTGTAAATTACAGTCAGATTGTACTTGCAGCGCATAAATAGTGCCCAGCAACAGGAGACTTCCATCATCAGTCCCTGAGAGTAATAATAATTCCTTATCAAACATTTAGTTTAATGATTTTTAAACACCATGCTATATCATGGTCATTTTTAAATGCCCATTTTTTGGGTGTGTTTTATTGTTTCCTTACGATGACTACAGGCAAAGTTTAAGGATCTAGAAGTTAGCTGGGAGGAAAAGAAAAAAAAACAAAACACCCCCCCATTTCCTTCCCCAGAATCCCCATTTTAGCTGTCAAACATATTCTTTTCAACTATAGCTCTTTATTTTTTGAAAGCTATCCAGATCTGCATGATGTGCATTTTAATTCTCCTTCATGGCAGAGGTAGGAAGACTACAGTGGAAGAAGTCCAGACTTCAATTTGTTTATATATGTTTTTTAAAATTATTGCACTCTGCCCTTCTAAGCATCATTAAAAAATACAGCAAGAAAAATATGCTGTGGAAGATGGTGGGAAAGTCTTTCTTCTCCCAGACATGCTAACATGGACACAATTACAGGGGTTAAATAACTACCATGGTCATTACATTTTAATGCCACTGTAGTGTTCAAATAGCTGTGTGAAATCTGAACTCTACTTACCCTTGAGAATTGACGGTTTCACTTGCTTTCTGCAGCAACTGTGATAAAACAGTGAAAAGTTTTAACCGCATCTGGGGATCTTTGTTTGGCTGAAGACACGTCTTAAGAATGAGAATAAAGTTATTCAGAGCTTCACCTATGACAGGACCTAGAAAATAAGCATATAAGACTTATTTCAGAGTACTAATAAGTTCTGTTAATGTGTTAATACGTGAATGCATTAAAATTTGTAACACGCCTGGTATTAAAATAGTACTTAACTTCCCACTGTTGTGTGGCAGCTGTTGATGTATCCATGTTACATCTTACTAGGCAGTGTACAAATACCCAGGCTAACTCTCCATGGGCACAGGTACCCAGTCTCAGCCATGGCACGTGGTGCTCCCTGAAGGCCGGTTTACACATGTCACTTAGCCAGCTTGGCACTGCTGCACTACATTGCATTACGCAGCACGGTCGTATCGATGACATCCGCTAGTTGCTGGGACCAACAGTACAAGATTACATTTTGGGTGGACTAATGCATTTTGGGGGGAGTGGGAGGATTAACGCTGGTCACTAGGTAGCTCTGAAAGCTTGAAGCTACACACAAAGTTCTGGTTTTACTGAACTTAACGAAAAATTATACTGAATCTGGTACGACCATGACACCACTCCAAACCACAGCATTAATTATGTTTTTTTCTTCTTTCAAGTTTTTCTGTGTGCAGCATTCAAGGAAAGATGTTCATGACTCCCAGAGGCACAGGGAACGGCATGTTTGAAGGGTCAGCCTCAAAATTTAGATAATAGAAATTACTGCAGCAGTATTCTTTCTCCATGTTTAAATAATGCTTATTTGCATTTACAAGAAAATGTAAAATACAATGAATTTTAGAAGCTACTATTTGAAATAACAATATTTTCCACATTCATTCTCTAGTTTGTTAACATTTCCACATCCTATGATGAATTCTGTTTTCACCACTAAACAATAAACAAACACACCCCCCTGCTGTTTATCCCAACATTTGAAGAAATCATTTTCCCAAAACAGAAGGAAGTTTGTGCCTTTCTGCTATGAACATCTGCATGGTTTTAAAGAGAAAGAATACATATAGACTATACACATGCTTTTTTCTGCAAGCTTCTTGCTGTAGAACGCTCTTTCTACTCCGTGTTTGCAATAAACTGCTCTCCTCTAGGAACTCCGTCAGCTTTGCTTCCTTGCGATGCACACTCCATTCAAGCCCAGTCACTCAGAAAATCCTCCCAGAAGGAGACACAACACTGGCCTTTCTGATGACAAGAATATTCCTCACGCATGGAACGGACAGATTGAAGTATTCAAGATTCCAAACCAAGTTCTCTAGCATTTCATAGTATCTGGAAATTTAATGTTTAAAATAATAATAAACCCCTCCCCCCCAACCTTCACTGTCTAGACTGAAGCAATACAGGGTGTTGAACTGCAGTTTGCTAAATTTTTGTGCCAACAAATAGGTCTTTATTTTCACAGTACTTATTCAAAATACATTGCTTCATGTGAGTTCTGAGACATTTAAAAGATACTACTACTGTATCAAACTGATAACAGCAAATGCAACAGATGGAAAATAAACAAAATAGACTGAGAAAGCTGAAATGAGTAAACCTGATTTTGTTGATTAAAACCAACATTATGTGTGGGAATGAAAAGAAAGGAGAAAAAAAAAAAAAAAAAGAATAGCTCTAGGAGCTGCTGTGTCAGACAGAAAACACAGACAATAGCATATAACCAGTGTTGGGTGCAGGCCAAACTGTTTGCCCAGACATTTGATGATTTATTTAGCATTAAGGAAAACAGAGACAACCGTCTAGGAGACCCTCAGTCATGGAAAAGGGAGCGCAAATATACAGAAAACTGGCCTCTTAGATCTTGCACTGAAAAAACTTTTTGTTCTTTCCACAGATGGAAAAAAAGAAAAAGTACTTATGCTGGTTGCTGCACAACCCAGCAAGTGGCTGTTTCACATAGGTTTGTTGAGGCTTATTTTGAGATTCAAGGATTAAGTGCAGAAGATAGTTAAATGTGGACAGGTACGTTTTAAAAGACTATCTGTAGTAACAGTAATAACACTTCAGCTGTGCCTGAAGTAGCTATCTACATCCCCTTTTTACTTAGCAGAAAGGAAAATCCCAAATAAACAGGAATTTCCTTTTTAATGATCTTAAATTGGGTGTCTAGGTGAAAAAGATCTGCCTGTCACTGCGTCCCGTGCCTGTAGATGCAGTCTAGAGAGCTGCATCCCACAAGTGTTCACTGTGCAAGTTTGTACCTAGGTGAAACGTGCCAAAGGGTTTCACTAATCTATACATAGTAACGTACTGAAGAACAAAGTGAGGAAACATTCGTACAGAAAGATAGTATCTTTTATAAGACTAGTGAATAGATGGAAAAAAGACAAATTTTTGGAGAGACAAGCTATATCAGCTCATCTCCCCATAATCCTGACCTGTTTCCTTTACCTGAAAGTGTTCCTTTACATTATGTGCTTTTAGTATGCTCCTTGCAGCCAAGGAGTCTTTTGGAATTTGAGCTGCTTCAACGTTTTCAGTTTTGTTTTCCTTCATATTCTTGTGAAGTTCCTGAATATTACACTATTCATTATAAAACACAATGTGTCTGCAGGCTATGGAGATTATTAATTTTTTTATATGGAGATTATTACTTTATTTTTTTAGAACTGGGTGTTCCATCACACTACTAAGTAAGTCGTACCTGAATGAGTTGTGATGACATCTAACTGTAATATTTCTGGAGAATAGCATGTCCAACAGTCACATGACACTGAAACCCATTCCATAAGGTCAATTATATGCTGTTTGTAGAGATAAAGAAAACTATCCAATTGCTGCACTTCAGCTAATGAAGACATTGTTTCCTCTACCTGTACAAAAAGAGACAGGGTACTTCATCTTAACTGAAACAATATTAAAAAAAGAAAAAATAACTTTTAAAACTCATATATATACTATAAGAACAGAAGGGACACGAGAAGATTTCCATAGTTTCTACTTGGACAATCAAGATTGATATTTAATGTCTGCCTATAGTTACATCCATTAATTTTGATTTAAAGTGAAACATTTGTCCTGACTCCAAAATGAAATCATAAGGAACACAGCAATGTAACAGCAAAATGAAAGAATCTCTAATCCATTTGAAAACCTATCCAAAAACTAGCTACATCATTAAAAATTTTTTATTAATTTTAAAGGTGTACTGATTTTTCTTATTTTAATTTAAGAACACTTTAAAACATTAACATAGAGGGAATTCGTCACAATCCCGTCTAGGGGGTTATGGCCCTAGATTCCAAAAACCTCTCCCCCCACCCCCCCAAGTTTTAATTATGCAAGATGCTCTCTCTTTACAGTAGCTGGGCAGGTTCATTTTGAAATTCTTATCTTCTGATGTTTAGAAGTACCAAAATTCACTGTTACATTTGAAATATCTTCTTCATATTTGCATTTAGACTATTCCATGAGACAGGCAAATAAAACATGTACATAAAAGAACTACTAAATTAATTCCAGACATGATCATGCTTGGCAAGGAAGTATACAGATTTTCTTAATCACTTGTAGCAGATATATTTCAAAGCAAAGAAAATTTGCTTTCACAATTCCTGAAGACTCCTACCAGAGGTACAAAATTCTAAGGAAGAAATTAAAAGCATGCTGAAAGTGGCATCTATAGTCTTAGTGATTTCAGTGGACAGTGAATCAAGCATGGGGAGCAAGACACCATTAGAAACCCCACTGAGAAAAAACGTATGTTGGCAGCATGGCCAGTTCTAACAGAGAAAGATGTAGTGCAGCACTATGAGTAACATCATTTGACTCTAAGTGGTTCACTGGAACTACAAATTGTAGTCATATTTTTAATATTTTTAAGCTGAATTCAACCACACAAGTTAGCTGAAACATGTCTAGGACCTTTAGAATTTTACAGGCTTATTACTTGCCAGACAAAGATGTTATTATGGAAGTACCAGATGTGGAAGGGGGGGAGGGGAGATTTCTAGGGAAAAAAAAAAAAAAAAAAGGAGAGGATTTGCTAAGGACAAAGGTTACTTTTAAAGTTGGTTTCGCTGCCTCAAGCACAATAGATTACTCCTCTCTGGAAGCATTCTGCCAGCCAGCCAAAACAAATCAGAATAACTTATCTGTAGATTAATTGGAACATTTTACATGACAGAATGTGTCAAGACAGAAACTGTTCCTCATTATTAACCCCATCACAATTGGCAAGATGGTTTTTTCCATTGAGCAAGAGAGATACAAAACAATACATTGTTCACAGGTGATTTAAAATAAACTAAGTAGTTTCAGGAGTGCAATTAAAAAGAAGAGTTAATAAATTAAATATGCTAATAGACAGATGCATATCTTCTTATTAAGAAGTGTCTCACAGGCTAAAAAAATAAAGAGCAAGGGTGATTTTCTTTCCTATATGGGAAAGTTAACAGGTTTAACAATACAGTATTTTCATGATAATAATCAACGTGTGCCAAAAGAAGAGCCAAGATAGCACAGGCCACTGGTAATGAAACAAAATCTTATCTTTAGGTCCCCAGTTAAATCTCTGACAAGCTCAATACATGCTTAACAGACTCTGACCATTGATATGGCTTCTGTCTATTTGGGGCTGTAAACCATACTCCTCATCAAGATACTGAAGTGCTCACTTGGTGGTCTTCATCTTTTTCCTTAGCCCTAAGCTACTAGAAACACCGATGAACACAAAGCAAAGGGGCCAAAAAAATCAAGCAAGGCTATGTGTTCACAATCAGGTCACATCACTTGTGGTCTCCACTATCTCTGTGATCTTCTGTAAAGCCTGAATTGAAGTTCTGAAATGCAAATTTTTGATAATTTATGTTTATACTCAAAATCTTTTCATCCTGAACACAGAATACTTTTCTGAGCAATAAATTTATACTTGTAAAGCTAGATGTAATACACATGTTCTATGTGGTCTTAAGCTATTTTAACAGGGACTTCTCACCTTCCGCAAGTTGTACATCTCACTTTCAAATTCTAGAATAGTCAGTAACGGGGTGGGGGGGGAAATCAAGCCATATTTGTCTTTGGGACAAATTTGAAATATTGCAATTAGAAAATCTGGCAACAAGATTACGTATCTGCTTAGCTGAAAGAAAGGCTAATGAGAAAAAGGATTCTCATCCAAAGTACTGTCAACTTTAAAAATCATCTCTAACTGCAGGAACATCTTAAACCTTTAATAATCTTGGGAGATTAACTTTTCCATATATGAAAATTGGGCTTTATCTCCATGAAACTGCTTGCTTTGTGGGAGTATGAATTTGTAATGTTTTAAATGGATGTTGCTGACTTTATAGACCACTGTAGGGTCAAACTGACAAGACACTGCAAAACATACCAGATTCATCTGTCTGAGGTTTACTTACACAGACTGTTTGTTTAAAAAACCAAAACCAAAACAACCTCGCCAAAAATGCCAGTCTCACACTAGCTCTCCACGACACAGATCTTCAGGCCATACCTCTTTGACCTGCACAGTCTTTTCAATATTTGTTTCAAGCTTTGTTCTATTTTACTTCTTTCAGAATAGTTTTCTAAGCATATGCCTCCTCGCAGGCAGCCTGTCATCTATGGGGCCATAAATACTGATGCTACACAGGCACTTGGAATACCATGCCTGGGAGCAAGAGAAAAGGAAGTAGAATAGCCATTGCATTTAAGGCGCACGTTTGAAAAAAATACAACTTGGATAGGTCACAATTGTACTACATGAGGATGGCTTGCTGCTTTATTTGATATTTAGATTGTAGAAGAAAGAGGAAGAGAGAAAGAAGGGGGTGAGATAACGTTTATCCAAAAAAGCTCATCTATTATCGGGGCATCTACAGATGTCCTTGATTTTAAAGCATTCCTGCAACATTTAAACTTTTGGTTCTGGTAGGGAGGTAAAAAGGTCAACTACTGTAAAATCAATCTGATCTTTGTCCAAAGATTAAAAAATTGTTATGTAACTATCACTTTTTTAAGACTAGTAGTGCTCTTGATCTATAGGTGAATCGTTCTTTAGTAGTTAGAAAATAAATCTGAGTTTTTTACCGGCCACTTGTGTGCTCCTATGTATAATCTAACATTAACAATAATCCAGTGACTTATATCCACCTAAAAAGTAAGCATCAACAGTTCAACCAGCACCAATAGCATGCTCAAGACTTTGCAGAAACCAGCGACAAGCAAAGACTCTTGAACACTTCCCGTCCCAAACTACCTAAACCATGGCCCAGTGATCAATATCCACCCAAATACAGTGTTCTTCTAGGCCAACGGCTACTTTCATCCAACCGTGAGCTTCCCATGCTCCAGTTATGTACTTCAAGCCATCTGTTCTGAAACCTAATCTAAATACACTTAAAAAAATCTAGTTGTAACTATAGTCTACAGACCCATACCGGCTGATTTTGGCCACAAAATAAAACTGAATTCTAGGGTCCTCCTCAGAACCAGCACATGTTCTAACTCTATGAGCCTTCAACCAAAGTTATAAAGAAATGTAATTCTCCAGCCTCTGTTGTTCTAAGTTGTAAACCCAACTCCAAACTTAATTCTGGTATTGATCATATACAGTATGTACAGTGAGAGACCCGCAGCCTTGGACCAGCCACAAACCATTACTCCTCACTGGGCACCCAGTGAACAAGCCTTACAAGATGTAGCGATAAGGCCAACTCCTAAGTTTCTTACCTGAATAATAGCCTTTCTTGTTACATCTGCAGATCAC
This sequence comes from Phalacrocorax aristotelis, assembly GCF_949628215.1. NCBI lineage: Eukaryota > Metazoa > Chordata > Aves > Suliformes > Phalacrocoracidae > Phalacrocorax > Phalacrocorax aristotelis. The sequence goes on from NC_134285.1 coordinate 7,113,538, forward strand.
ATTTATGTAGGAGCTAATATTTGCCTTAGAAACACCAGCATACATTCTAGTCTTACAGTGTTTGCAAGATGCAACAGTACATTCAGCTCTTCTGGCACCACCGTTGGCCTAGACTTTAACCTCAACTTTAGTCCCAACCTAAGCCTAGCACTACCCCGTCCTCCAGTTCCATAAAAGAAATGACCTATAAGACCCTAGCCTCTATTGCTGCTAATCTTAGTTACAGCCCAGTAGATTTGCAGTATTCAACATTAAACCGAGATCTTCAAACCGGTGTCTGGAAATAGATGTAGCACCTAACAACTATGAACTGTGATCTGGTAAAGCAGAAAAATCAATATTTTGACTGACAAATGATAACATTCCTGGATCTTCCAGCCTTCACAACGACTTCTAAATGTTAACTAACTACCAGAACAATGTCATAGGGATAGATCTTTGCAGAAGAGTTTTATGACAAAGCAGAGAATGCAAATATCCCCTCATGCTGCTTTCATTCTAATAGAGTGAATCTGATTAATTTGAAGTTATATGTATATCTAAATGTTTAACTATTACATTTGTATATAATTTTTGAAACAAATTGCTATACACATACAAACATGTACAGATGAAAAATAAGCAAACCCCAAACAAAACTAGTAGTATTGTACAAGTTCTTAGCTCTTATGAATAAGATTTTAATGATTTATTCTTCTGGAGAAGTTGCCTTTATCTGTTTTAGACAGACTAAACCCAAAGTAGTTTCAGATATGGAAAAATATGAGGAGACAGAGCGAGTGTACAGTCAAGGTCATGCAACACCAAATCATTTCAAAATCTACCAGTTTTTGTGGATGAGCTCTTAGTTAAGGATTTCTGTGGTTTAAACCTAGCAGCAAGATAAATAATTATGGCTTTCTTTAGACAGTGTCTTATCAACAGTAAAAATCAGAAACACAGCAAAATATTAAAGCAGCTCATAGTTTACCTTTTCTTTAAGGTGCTGAGAACATGGTATTGCCATTATTGTCACCAAAATTTTCATTAGCTGTAAGCTAATTTCTTTGCAGTCTTCCTGGCATACTTCAATCAATGCTTGTACGCAACAAAGCAACTGCTCCATATAAAAGACCTGTTTTTTAATAAAAGCATAAATTTATTATGTTTTGTTAGAAAATATAACATTCCCTTCAAGGAAGAGGTATGGGAAACACCAATAATAAAACCTGAGCACTGTATAATCCCCATAATTGGTAACATATTTATAATTCCATGTTAGTTCTTTTTATTACCTACATTCTGCATTTTAAATGATACAATATAATCTTCCTCTCACACTGTTTGTTTGTATTTACCTTGTTCTGTTAACAAAATAAATGACCCTGCTCTTAATCACGCAATTGTTCCACTGTGAATAAAAACATCAAAGCGTTTTAGAATGCTTACCGATATTAATTGCACTTCAGAATGAGAGAGTACTGACATATTTTTTACAACTCTTTCAAATATTATTCCATGTTTGACTATTTTGAATGGAACAATAATGGTTAAATACATAAACCAAGAAAACTTAAGAGTCTGCTTTTATCTCAGTCGATTTATCTTATTTGATGCAACATAATTCATGTTATCTTCATCCAACTGATACCAGTTGAAGTCAATACTGTTGTCAGTTAGTTTGCAATAACTTCTATGATAAAGTGCATCAAATATTCCATGAAGCTGTCAGATTACGTTCAACAAACAGAAGAAGCCATTGTTACAAATTTACTTCCAAAAAATAAATCAAGTCTAGGAATCGGTTAACTACAAATGTTATTAATCTCATGAACATGGTCAATACTTAGCTGAACAGTGTCTATGCAGCATTCGCTGTCTAAAATAGAGGAAGATTGTTTTCCAAGACCAGAGGCTAGAACAATTCCACCAAACACTTCAACAGTGGATGAATGTGTCTATTGTATCTAATGCCAAATGGAAGTGGTAAGCTTAAGACCTCATAGCAATTTTACAGATATACTTCAGGGAATTGTTATTTGAACAATCAGGTTATAGTGCTTCCAGTTATATGAGCTCCTAATCATCACAGGCTTCACGGAGATTAAGGTTAATTCCTGCATCACTGCTACATATTCCATTAGGGAAGAAACCTAATGAGGGAAGAACTTCAAACGTATATCTTATATTGGCTCAAAAAGACAATTACGCTAGATTCAGTCTACACACATGAATAACTGTTTTAAAGGGAAGGCTTCATCTGACATGAAGTCAGAGTTTTCTGAAGGCACAGCACTGGCCCTTTTTTGGTCATCTTAAGAGCAGAGGCCTAAAACTTTTGGTGGAATGAAAGCTGGAATTTCATTTGTAGGGAAAATTGTAGGGATTCGTCTTATGCAGCTCTAACACATCTATTTCCACATCTGAGCAACTGAAGGCGGGGGGAAAGCCTGGAAGCTAAAAATCTCCATTCTTCATTGAAGAGAATCTTTTGCCTCTGTATATAGCAATTGATGAATATTCTTCTAATGCTAAAATGAAAATGGTCTTCAGGCTCAGCCATTACTTAAGGGTACACTTGGGAGTAAGCTTCTAATTTATAAAGGTCTTCCTCCTAGTTTCTCACCTGAAGAGAAGCAACCAGGCCCAACAGCCTACAAAGCATGCTCCTAATCATTCATGTAAGAGTACTAGTACCTTCCTTCTAAAATGGAAAACAATAATAATACAAAACAAAAAAAAGATGATATTAAGAAGGAATCTTTCTTGGGAAACCTGACATGCCAGTTACAATAGACTGTGAAAAGTTTTCAGTCATTGTTACTGATGAAGATCGAAATATATGACCTTATTTGGATTGTGAACACAAGGCATTTCGAAACATGGGTTAAATTCTGCCTCTGGATCAGCCAAGGTAGTATACCTTGCACAGTATGTAGTAAACAGCTTGTTCTCTCCCCATCATGCCTTTTCATTTTCCTCCCACTATCTAAAGCCTTTTACAGCAGTTCTCAAACTTGAACACACATCTGCTGAGAGGATGGACTGCTAGAAGTTTTTGGGAATAGCAGATTTGGCCAGGAGACCACAATAAGGGCCAGGGAGGATAGGGAAGCTCCTGTTTTGTCTCAGACACACGTCCACAACTATATCCTGAAATAGGGTGGGGTAGGTGTGCAAGGGAGGGATAGGAATGGGAACATTTTAGGAGAACAAGGGAAAAAGTTGGAAAACCACTGGCCTAAAACTGAAGCCTGTTGTGTATTTTCCAGTTATCCTTACCTCTTCAGAGCGTTGACAAACTTCAGCTTGTGACAGTGTGTTGCCAAGATCAGTCAAATGAGGCTGTAAGATTTCTTTGGGGCTACCTCGAATCACTGCAGATAGAACCATTATACAGGATGGCTTAGGTGTCTTCCCAAAGGCTGATGTGATTAATCTCAGTGACACCTTAGGGCTGACAAATGTTCCGATCAATTCTGCTGCTTTCACACACTGAAAAAAGAACAGGAATAACTTGAGGATTTTCCTGAAAACACAAAGACCATTCAACATATCATGGGCTTTTTCTTTTTATGATTCCAGCTGTTATTTTAAATGGTTCAGCAGTTGCCTTGTAGGCCTCTTCCACTCGCTCAGTAATGATTATATGCATGAAGAAATTTTCTTGACATGTGTGCGGTAAGCACATAATAAGGCATGCAAGCACTCTTCTCAGCATCAGACAAACTTCCATGAGAAAGTAATGCACAGAAATGAAGTGTACAACTCGCAGTGTAATAAAGTCTCTACCTTAGAATAACCAGATGTTGCAGATTTAGTGGTTTAACATTTTGTCCTCCAAATGCTGTTCTGAGGAATGTTCTCAATGCACTCACCACCCATCTATTAAAAGCAACAACAATAAAACCCTGGAAGAGGGATTTTTTTTGTTATTGTACTATATTTTGACACCAATATCAGATCTGGTTTAGTGTGGAAGCACTGCCATGGGGGAACTGCCTACTGCTTTCAATCTCTTACTTCTTTAACTGAAAAGGCTTAAATTACTATGACTCCACATGATAGTCATACTCTGATTCCGCCTCTGCCTTGCAGACATACCGGTGTGTTGTATTCCACATGAAACACCATCACACTAGAGCTTACTCTCTGTCTGAAGCCCAGTATTTACGATCAGGTGCATGAATAAAGATACAGTCAACTACCACGCCATTACCTGTGCAATAGGAATATTTCTTCCTAACCCATTTATTTAATGGTTGGCTCACTCCCCCAAACAGGAAAGCTTAGTTCCCCTGTGGGTGTAATTTTTAGTCTAGTGATTTAGCCATGGATTTTTAATTGCACGTAATTAATACGTGAATCATTCTAATTTTCAGTCTCAATGGAAGCACGTAGCCATGAATTCTATAGTTTAAATCTGCACTATATATAACACTTTCTTTTTAGAATGATGAAGACTCCAAACAGTTATAACATACTCTGTGTAGATGTGAACCCTGTCCTCCTCCGTATTTGCCACAGAGAAAGAAAAAGACTCTTAGTGCTCTGAAAACTGGAAAAGGACAATACAATTAAACAGTTCAAAAATATGAATTGATACACCTGTATGGATCAATTTATCTACTTTTTTTAATGGGGAAAAAGAAAAATAAAGAAAAAAGAAAAAAAGGATAAGGTCTTTTACTCTTATACATCTCATTTGGTCTTATTAGCCTGGAGAAAGACATGTGCATCTTCCAAGTTGGTAGCTGCTCTGAAATAGGTTCTACAGCGACAAACTGTAGAGGAGATAATTGCAGTATCCTGGGAAGCAGCACTACTAAGGAGATAAGAGGCATTCAGAAACAGAAGTTGCTCAATCTTAAATTTTGGCACAAGGAAGAGTAAAATTAAACACATAAACCACCTCTTATTTGGGAATAAATCTCTTGGAAGCACCTGCGAGAAGATTAGTGGTAGAATTCTAAGAGAGAGACAGGTATGGTCAAAAAAAAGGAAAGGGAAAACTATGTGCTGCTCGAACACATACTTTTGAATTTCTCTTGACCGCCACAAGCACTAGATAGGAAATTTGACCAGGACAGCAGGGCCATGTGGGTTTATTCTTCTAATTATTTAAGTGTTCTTATGTATTTTATATGAGCACTAAGGAACTTGAAAAGCTGCATACCCATGGTGGCATATCTCCTACTTCAACCCTGGGGCACTGATTTCCTAAGGCCCCCATACCCCTTTTTGAAACAGCAGGATGGCTTCCAACAGTATCCAAGGCTTACTTCTCTCTACTCCTGATCAGTGTGTGACTGGCTTACCTTACAAGCTCAGTCTCACTGAAAGGCAATACGGTTAGAGATCAGTTGCTGGTTCTGAAAGGGGAGGTGGATGGAGTAGAATGGTTAGCAGAAGAAAACAGAGTAGGAACTGGGGGAAGAACAATTCAGGAAAAATTAAAGGAGAGAGACAATAATTAGTACTGAGAAAGACTAAAGACAGCAAGAGACTGCAGGAAAGAAAAAAAAAAAGGATCATTTCAGAAATGGATTTCTCAGTCTACATGGCGCAACTTAAAGCAGGACTCTAAAGAAAAGCCTAATTTAGGAAATCAGCTTTTCTGACATTGGTTGGACTACTTGTGTTAAGTAAGCAGAACACATTCTTCCAGTTTCCCAAACCAATAACATTTGCAGCTTTGAAGTGAGCTATGTGGATTTTATTTTTTTATACATACGTTCTCTTGCTTGTGTAGAAATATGAACAAAAGATTTCCTCTTAAAATTGTAAAAATGTTTGATTCACCTGTCTATCCTCTGCTAACTTTATCTAATGTCTTCAACTACATGTGTTTATTGATACAGTTGATCAAAGTCTTGAGAGCATCAACTGTTAGGAAAAAGGATACTAGTTATTACTCACAAAATCCATTAAAAAGGCATTTTACAAGCATTAAGTCAAGTATTCAAACACTGACTACGGGTATCACATGGAATAAACATACCTCAATGTTTGGTTGGAATCACGGTTGGATTATGCAGCAGGGGAGATAAGTGAAATTAACTTGAAAGGGCATGACCTGTACATTTTTTTCAGTGGAATTTCTTGCCCCAAGGCTTTTATACTGTAATCCCCTGCATTATCAATGCTTCATGGGGTTGGCATATCAACCAAAGAGTATTTAAATAACTTTGTTATTGGTCTTCACACCAGTAATACAAGAATACATTTATTTTAACACTATGTACGTATAATGTTGATGTGTTTTTAACATCTATAAAAATCTGAGCCTGATCCTTCAGTCATGGGCATTTTCCAGTGACCTCAGGTAGGGTCAACCCTCAGAAGACTGACTCAAGACTATAAAGGATAGAGTCTTTACTCAGCTTACAGTAGATACTTTAACAGAGTAAACTTACATTTTTAACTACTTCTCTTTCTTCATCCAAGCATGCTTGGTACAAAGTTCTAAGCAGTAGCTCCATGTGTTGTGTAATGTGATCCTCTGCATGCAGCAATAATGTATACAGAAGCTGGGATGCTTTTATTCTTGTGCTTTCAACCCAGTCCGTGATATCATGACAGAGACCTGGAAGGATTTTGGAGAGGTTTCTTGTCACAAGTTCCCGACAACCTAGTCCTGGTCGAGTCACTAGAAGAAAACAAAAGCAAAAATAAAAGGAAAAATAAAAAAGAAATATCAAAGGAAATGTCAATGCACATTAATCCTTAGAAAAGTTTAAAGGCTCCAGGATAAGAGCTATGGGCATCTGCTTCAGCAAGGAACAAAATATTCCAAATGCTGCTGAAGAATTTACCTGTGCAAATTCATTATGAAGTGTCAAGAAACACTGAATGCGTGAGTACATTTTTTATTCCTGGTACAGAGTTCTCCTGTAAATGCCTAGAAAGGAAATGGCTGAGTTGTCTCAGCATATTTTCCTGCATTGGTCCGTGTAACTACAAATGCTAAAAGGAAAATGGACTGAAGTAAATGGCCTGAAGAATAAAAAAGGCTTATAGAAATGCCTATGAAATACCTAGAGAGGTGGTGGTGGTGGAAATTCAAGCATCAAAACATGAATTGCTGCTTCTTTTGTCAATGGAGGATAATATTTTGGATTCTGAATACTGACAATGAATTGCAAAACGTCAAATAAAGAAATCAACTTGAGACAGCAAATACAGACTGGCATCCTACTTGACCTGTGGCAGAATTTTGTTTAAAGAATTTGGACCATTCTTTATAAGTAGTTCCTTCATTTCAGATGTTCAAATGCAGGCATTTATCCCTGTAGCTACTCCTGTCAGAGACTTCCCTGCTATAAACTATCCGCCCCTGTGTCCTAAGGCAATGATTGCTGTTGCTCAACGGAAAGCTATTCAGTTGGTTGGATGACACCAGGTATGAGTTCTAACTCTACTCTTTCTCTGAACTGCAATATCTGTCACCCTGAGATCAAAGCACAGCGGGGCTCATATGTCAGGTTCATTAGCTTGACAGCTGGACTAAGATAGTTAAGTAAAATGTACCATAAAGTCACAGTTATAAAAAGGTATTCCAGGACCTTGAATAAGTCAGAAGCATGAGCAACAAAGTGTTAAAATATGTCATTATCATATTATAAAAAATACAAATGCATGTGGAGGGTAAACGGGGGGAGGAACAGACATAATAACAACTCATACATACATGGCCTGTGGTAAAACACCACAAATTATTACTTGAAACTAAGGTATACTCTGACAAAGTTTTGTATCTGTAGGATTAAGTAGTTGATCACCCTGCCCTCTCATTTTTCTTATCTTTTGTCACATAAAGCCTGACCGCTAATAGGACATATAATTTGGAAGTAAAGATAAGCAGCAGGAAATTATGTCTTAAAGTCACCATTAACTTGGGATTCAAGTGTGTACATATGTCACATTCAAGCCTTAAATGCATATTTCGACCAAGCAAGATGCATGAAAGGTCAGGTAAATGCAAGGCTGGAGAGTTGCCCAAATTTGTGAGGCATATTTATTATGCTAAGATTATTTCAGAAAGTTCATATAATTTATGATTTAATTTACATGTAATTGATAGACGTCCCTTTCTTAAAAAACAGTACACACACACTCAGAGGAAACCCAACACACACCTAGGGAAAACTGAACAAGGTACCAGTATTAGCAACATAAATGATAACAACTGTTTCAAGGACTAGCACATAAAGCCTTTGATGACCTTCACTATATCATGGTCATTACTAAATAAGCGACTGGAGCTTAGACATTCAACTTTGACAGTTTATATAAGTAAAAAAAAATCTCTGCCAAAAAAAGATATATGTTTCTGCCATCACTAGTGGAAGTAAAAGCATTCTTTACCATTTACAAACCCCTGAGGTAATACTACACATAAAATAAGGAAAAAAGATTTGGAAAGGATAACAGATCAACTTGACTGTCTTCAAAGATAAACAGTTCTGTCAAACCAGTCACGATTATGAAGTGCTTCCCCTTTCATTCAGGCATTACTGAGTAAAGCAACCTTAAAAGAAAGAACAAAAGAAAAAAATTCTAACTTCAAAGGAGAAAGGACTCCGGAACCCACTGTCAGGGAAAGGATTTTGCTGCTGGGTATTTTGTGATGTGACTGTCAGGTAGGCACAAGTCAAGCATGAACCTGTTCTTTCACACCAAAAGAGTTTTTGTTCTCTTAAATATTAGTATAGAAATCAATAAATGACCCATTTAAACCCTCTCTCTCACCAACACCCATATGCATATTTTTAAACATTAACTTTATGAACCTGAGACAGGAAACAAGCTTCAAGCTACTGCAAACACATCGTTTTAAAGCTACCTGTAAATCTATACTAAATAGTAATCTAAAATACTAAAAAGTAATCTACCCATGCTGCATATCTTGGGGTACTAAAAAGTAATCTACCCATGCTGCATATCTTGGGGTTTTGTATATAATAAATGAAATTAGTTTCTGTCCCCACGTTCTTCATGTCCACTGGCAGATTTCAGTTACCATCCCAGTGTCTCATAAGAAAGTCAGAAATAATTTCTCTGCAAGTTTTTCTTCCACACCAATTCTGTGGCTCATTAATGCTATGACTATTTCTCATCATTCAAGGACTCAGATCACAGGTTCTTTCATCCTGCCTTCCTTTCCAGTCATCTCTGTGCCCATTCACCTGGCTGCTGGCAAACGTACAACTTCCTGCTGCTTCTGCATCACTGCTTTATCTCTTTTTCAGCACAGGCTTTTTCACTTACTTTCTCCAAAATGCATTTTTGGATTAATGGAAAAACTGAATGTAGTTACTGAACAAACATTTTTTAAAAATTTAAATTTAACATAAATAATTTTATACACATTTATGCATGTATTTTTATATATATATGCTACGCCTATACATTAACTAATATTACATCTTGTAATGAATATTGCACATCCTACTCTGCTGCCATTACTGCATTGTAGCTCTCAGAGATTATTCAAGGAAGTAAACATCACTTTCAGTGCCACACTTACCACCCTTGGGATAATGAGAAGGTGAAACACTAAAATCCATCTTATCCTTCAGATCATCTTCATTCTCTTTCTCCCACTGCAAGCCTATCTTTTCCCAGTAAGTCCAAGCCAGTTTCCTAGATGCACAATAAGAGATTTATACTATCATACCCACAGAAGAAAAGCATTATTTTAAAATAAGACTTCCGGAAACTCTGACTTCTTAAATCCAGCTGGAAGGATGGAATGCATTCCTGCCATTGAACTTATACATATTAAGTTGAGAGTTTACACTTCTTTTGTACTCAGTGGACAGAGGTCACCTCTTCCAAAGGATCATTCCGTCTCTGTCCACCTCTCTGCCTTTGTCTCTCTCATACTTACTTGAATGTAGCATAAAAGGACAAAACAACAAAAGTTACTGAAGATAATGCCATCATTTCAGGTTTAAGGGAAGAAAAAAAAAAGAGGTTGGTGGTTTTTTTCTGTCCTCCAAGCAATACGTCTGTGAAAAGAAAAATACTTCCATGTACAACAACTATTTAGGGGAAAGGGGAAAGCGGTGTTCTGCTTACGTATTTTCAGGAATTTCATCAGTAAAGCTGCCAAGTAACAAAGGGATCAACTTGTGAAAATATGAGTATCTATCTCGTAGATGCAACAACCATTCTCCAATGACAGTTGTTACAGCGTGCCGAACCTACATGGATACAAAAAGACTATTTTAAGTATGTCAGGAAAATACCAGAAAAACATAACAAAATAATATTTCCTTTCATTATATAAGACTTTCTAAAGTGCATCAATAGTCTCAGAAGAAATTAAAAGAACCCAGGATTTCCCCACTTGCAGCAAGCATCTTAAGAATCACGCAAGGCATCATGCTCCCTCTTGCGTTCTCACCCTGGCTTAGTTAGTCTTAGACTACTCGCTGCACCAAAGCGCATCTCGAGAGGAAGACAAGATACAAACCCAACTCAGAAAATTTTACGTTCTCATGGTTAATATCTGAGAATGTAAGAAACGTACATTTCTCTGGAATTTGAAGCTTTCCAAGCACACCTCCAGAAGACAATTTTCTCTGTTCACTATAAAAGCAGCCTAAGTTAAATAATGTGAATCACCCACTCAAAAATTAAAATACTTTAGTTACGATTAAGTTGCACATTTTAAAATTACTGCCTCAATTGCCTCTTATGAAGGGACCAATAGCATAAGAGTTTCTTAAACATCTGAAAAGGCCATAGAATCAAGTCCCAGAAAGTTCTGGCAGAAGAATTTAAGTCAGAATTGAAGGCACCCCTTAAAATAAAAAGGTGCCCACAAACTTGAACAGCCTGCAGAATTAACGAGCAGCCGAATAGCTTATCAACCTTGGTTTTGGATAGCTTACAATTGACAAATCCTGTATGTGACATATTTACATATCTCAACTGAATGAATGAAAGCTGAAAATTAGGGGGAGGGGGGTAAACACACAGAAAAAAACCCACCCTGGAACAGATTTAAAATAAATCCATAAAAAGAAAAGAAGAAAACACACCTTAGGAATCTCATCAAACAATCTCTGGGCCAGATGAGACAGAACATCATCCACAGACTTTCCATTTCCAAACTGTATCACTGCTCCAGTAGCCTGAATTACATCAACGCGAACTCTGTAGTGCTGGTGTGAAATTGTTTGCATTAAGGGTTTTATCAGAGATTCTGACTGCATATGGAAGTGCTCTGTTAGGGCAGAGAGACAGACATATTTGAAGTTCATATTGCCATATATGCCAGCAGCTGGCATATACAAAGATCTTCTTCAGATCTTGAACAACATGATTTCTCTAACTCTATAAACAGCAGCCAGAGTAATGTTGCTGCACTTACGTAGCATGTAGATTTAACTTTACACCCTATTAGAGCTGAACACCAGCCCACATGCCCTCTGCTAGCCCCCTCCTCCCACTATTACCCACATGCTCTAACTGCCCAGCATCCACCCCTGGCACGGTTCTTCACCAACAGGTACTGCAAAGGACACCTGTGAGGGTGTGTGCAACTTCTCATCTCTCCTCCTCTCTGCTGCTTGCATCCCTATAGCCTCCGGCCGGTCCCCGCCTCAGCCCCCGTCCCCCCGGAAGGCGCAGGCTCGGCCAGCCCTCCCCTCCCCCCTTCGCCCATCCCTAGGGCCCCACCTGGCATGGCCTGGGCGCAGGCCACGGCACACCTGCAACTCTCCCGCCTGACCTCGGCATAGTGGTCGAGGAGGGTGGCCTGGAGGATGCGGATGACATCGGTGAGGTGGGGGGCCAGCGAGGCCCCGCAGCGCTGCAGCAGGAGGCTCAGGAGCTGGACGAGGCCGAGGCGCAGCTCCTCGCTGGGCTCAAAGCCCTGCGGCGGGCAGAGGCGCTGGGCCAGGGCCGGCAGGAGGACGGGCAGCGCCTCACCGGGCCGGTCGCCGTGGCTGATCCCGTGGCGGAGGAGCTGGAGGGCGAGCTCCCGGCACCGCTCCGCCGCGTCCCCCGCCAGGCAGCGCGCCAGCGGCCGCACCAACTGCGCGCCGAAAACCTCCTGTATCACGGCGCCCGAGAGCGGCCGCTCCTGCACCTCGGCCCGGATGGCCTCCAGCGCCTGCAGCCGCGCCGCCCGCCCGCAGCCGGGCTCCTGCAGGCAGCTCAGGGGTCGGCCCAGGGCCTGCGCCACCGCCGCCGCCCCGGCCACCGCCATGCTCCGACCGTCGCCACGGAAGTGCGGCGGCGTTGCTAAGGACGCGCGAGGCTTTTACGACGGCGGACGCACGCTTTACGGCGAGGCGGAGCTGTGCCGAGCTTTACCGACACGGCGTGTGGCGGGAGGGTCCGGCCCCGGTGTGGCCGCGTCCCCGCCGCTCTGAGGGGACGCCCCAGGCCCCGCGGCAAAGCACCGAGGAGGCAGGGCGGTAGTTTCAGCAGGTACGGTAGCTACCAGCAGGAGAGAGGCCCGTGGGTTGTGTTCACGCGGGGGAAAAAAGAGACGCGAACCTGAGAGGAAATCCCTGGGTGGCCGGCGGTGGCGGAAGCACCGGGGGGAAGGCACAGCCCCCGGCCGGATACCCCGCCGGGCCGCACAGCGCGGCAGGCCTGCTGCGGGGGTGACGGTGTGGAAACTTGCACTTGCAACGTGTTACTGGCACCCCTTTTCCCTTCTGTTTTTTCTCCGGAGGGATCAGTACTGCGGCGGCAGCAAGTCCGTGGTCTCTTTAACAGCGTTACGTAATTTTTAGTGTTCATTTGTATTAACGTGTATTTATATTGTGTTCCTATTGTACTTAGACGCACTTTACACAGTGTAACGTTTTGTGTGCTATTCTGGTGACTGTGCGATAAACACACATGGAACCAAAAGGGTCACAATCACAGAACGGTGGGGGTTGGAAGGGATCTCTGGAGACCATCTCGTCCAACCCCCCTGCTGGAGCAGGCACACCCAGAGCAGGGGGCACAGGACTGCGTCCAGGCGGGGTTTGGACACTTCCAGAGAAAGAGACTCCCCAACCTCTCTGGGCAGCCTGTTCCAGTCCAGGGTTGTCAGGGTCTCCCTCTTGACTAACCATACTTTATTGAAAGTGCAATAAACTGTGGAATTAATTCAAATTATTGTTTTAAAATAGCCTTGTATTTACCAGCAAGGTGTGTATTCTCTCGTTATGCTGCTCCTAGCTTGACTGTGAACCTTTGGGGTCCTTATTCACGCTTTATTCTGTGGGAACCGTGCGTGTGAATTCCCTGGGAACAGAGGAAATATTGACGTGCATTGAGCACTCCTGACAGCGTGTGCTGGCACCTGGCCCAGCACAGGTGCTGGCCTGCGGCTGCATCCCAGCTGTGGCCACAGTCCCTGTGGGCCTTGCAGAGAGGTGCTCCTGGGTGTGATGGCTTTAATTGAGTACCCAAGCGACCAGGATGGTGAGCCGCTCTTTCCAGCCCTTCTGTGGGGTGCAGCAGGCTGGCTCATGCCCCACAGAGAGCACTGGGCTTTCTGTGCTCGTGCCTCGACTCAGCAGCCTGTCTGTCATGGCCAGGCTGTTGTCCTTTGTGGCCAGGCCATCATCCTTCATGGCCAGGCTGTCTTCTGTGGCCAGCCCATCCTTCATGGCCAGCCCGTTCTTCTGGCCAGGCCACGTTTCATGGCCAGCCCATCTTCATGGCAAGGCTGTTGTCCTACGTGGTGGGCCCATCCTTTGTGGCCATGCCCATTCTTCATGGTCAGGCCACCTTTGTTACCAGCCTGTTGGCCTTCATGCCAGGCTGTCCTTCATGGTCATGCCCATCCCTCATGGCCAGGGCACCTTCGACGGCCAGCCCGTCCTTTGTGGCCATGCCCATCCTCCAAGGCCAGCCCGTCCTCAGCGTGGCGGCGCGGGGCAGCCCGCCCGTGCGGTGCGGTGCGGGTCGGTGCCGCCTCTCCCGCGGAGGCGGCGGGAAGGCCGCGCCCGCCGGTGAGTGACAGCGGCGGGACTTCCTGCGGGCGAGCGGCGGCGGGGCCTTTGTGCGGGAACGGCGGGGTGCGGGGGAGGGACCCCCGCGGCGCCCCGCGGCCCCGGGCGGGCAGCGAGGGGAGGCGGCGGCGGCCGCAGTGCGGAGAGCGGCGGGGGAGCCCCTGCCTCCGCCTCCACCGCCGGGAAGGAGAGAGGCGCCGCCGTCGCTCAGCCGGCTCCAGCCACCCAGGTATTTACCGGCCCTCTCCCTCCCCCGCTGCCGCGGCGCTCCCGGCGGCGCTGGCCGAGCCCAGCCGGGCGCAGAGCCCGGCGGGGGCCGGGGAGGGCGGCCCCGCCAGCCGGGGCCCGGGGGATGCGGTGTCTCGGGGGCCGCCCGGCCGGGCCCGGAGGCGCCTCCTCGGCGCTCTCCCGCCTCCCGGGGCCGGGGCCGGGCCCGGGGCCGGCCCAGCCGGCGTCCCCGCTCCCCGCCGTCCCGCTCCCTGCTTGGCCCCGGCCGCCCCCGGCGCTTCGCCGTCCCGGGCTGGGGCGGCCGATGTAAACAAACCAAAGACTGGCGGCCTTTGGTTTGTAATGGAGTGGTCATGCGCTCGCTGGGAGAAATGAAGAGGGGTTTGGGGTTGTTTTCCCCCCCGTTACCAAACTTCCCTTTGGGCAGCTCTGTCCCATCCTCCCCATCTCTCCAGGACCGGGAAGGGTTCCTCGCTGTGAAAGGCGGAGATGTTAAAAATTACCAAAAATCCTTCTGTTGCAGAAAACTGGGTTTCTGGTGATGCGAGGGAGGCCCCGGGGGAATAGGGAACGCAGGCTTTATGCCGTCATTTAATAGCTGTCTTTGAAACTCATGGCCTTGTATGATTAATTGCACCATTGCTTCTGAAGGTTGACTGCTGTCTAGGAGTTAAAATGCTGTTTTTGTACTTACTGGTATGTTGATCATACAAAGATGACACGATTCAGTACTTCGACGTACAATCCCGAACATTAAAACGTTCTGAACTGATAGCTCTTGAATAGGCAGCAGGCAATACAAAAATGTCTTTGCTCCTCTAGATCTCTCTGACAAAGGATTTGGGAACTGTCTCTTATCTCTTTCTTGCACGATTTGCTTACCTAGGTCTCTTTTCTCTTTACAAGCCTGAAGATGGCTGCTGCTTCTTCCTGCAGTGTGGAAGAAGATGAGAGCCTGAAGGGATGCGAACTCTATGTTCAGAAGCACAACATCCAACAGATTTTAAAAGAGTGCATTGTAAACCTTTGCATAGCAAAGCCAGACCGACCCATGAAGTTCCTCAGAGAACACTTTGAAAAATTAGAAAAGGTCAGTGATTTTAAGGTGACTTATAATTTTCGTTTTTTAAACTGAAAAGATTGTTTTAAAAGTTTCAAATGTTTTTGTACGTTTCTCCTTTTAAATTCTAAGTTATCAGGCTACTGTTGAAATACAGGCTGTTAGAAGAAAAAAACCCAACCCTTTATTTGCTGATGTCTACTATAATATTGGCTATTGTATAGAATTCTTTGTGCATAACACCAAGATTATGACTTCTCATCAAAATGCACTTGTTACAACTGACCCAAAGAGTTACAAGCATACTTTGTGTTGTGATATATGGTGTCCTGAACTCTCATCTGTGGGAAGAACCTGCCTGCAAGAGCAAAAGATGCTGTTCCCTGTTTATTCCAGTGTCAGGTGATGTGGTTTTCCCTTCCTCTAAAACAAAGTTAGGGAACCAGCAAGTTCTGAAAACCATCAAACAGTTTGCCATTTAATTTTACTGCTCTTGTCCATCTGCATTGCTTATCCCACGATCCTCCAGCAAGAGATGCATTAAGAGAGACTTCATATGCTGTGACTGTCTTCAAAAGCAGCATAGAGGGGGAAGTGTTTAAAAACATTCTGAGACAAATCCGTACTAAAGGCTGTGGTTGACTTTTGCATGAAGAGCATGCTGTGTGAGCACAACTTTTCTCTGGGGATGGGGTTTTTCTCAGAAATAAATGGGAGCACAGGGCTGCAAGTTGTTGGTTATACAAGTCCTCAGTCTGCCAGAAAGTTTACTCATGTACTTAATTTAAGAGGATTATTTGCTTTTTTTTTTTGAGGAAACATCTAAAGTTGATAAGCTTAAGATATGAGTTTTGTGTAGTTTTTTTCCTTCTAGAGACAGAATTTTGTAAGGACAGAGAAGAGACGGTAATACGTAGTGAATAATACATAGAGCTGATATATTACAGGTAAGGCAAGCATTTTATGCATCTCATTGCCCACTTTTCAGGCAGATTTTTGTATAGGTGAGTATATACCATATTTATGTAGCTTTAAAAAAAGGCACATTGCATTTTGTTGGGGAAGCCCAGTAACAATGCCTGGAACATCAGGAAGGGGTAGGAAGTACAAGGTGTTTTTTAATTGTAATGCTTATTATTAAAAAAGAAAAATCTCTTAGTTCTGCATATTCTAAACTTCTGAGAGCCAAGACCCATTTCAAGAGAGTGAAATCTGTTGAATTTCTATTACCGTGTTATGAATTGTTATTCATCTTAATGAGTGCAATTCTGGACTTCCTGTCTTGAAGCATAAACACCGTTTTTGCAAAAAATGTTAAAAGATGCTGTAGTGTTCTAGAATATTCTCCATAGCTAGCAGGATCGCTTGAGTTGTTGTATTGGGGGAGTATTGATCTAACGACAGTACACAGAACTGAGAGCAGGATGGCAGTTCCTCCCCGTGGGAATTTATATATTCTTTTATGTGATCTGTCATTTCCCAAAGAACAGCACATACCAGAATTCCGTGGCAGGATATCGATCAGGATGCAATCAGAGAAGCTGATGGATATAATTTGTGTCTAAATGAAAGGAGATGGTTTAGAAACAACCAGTCTCAAGGCATCAAATTTGGTTAATGTCAAGCTTAGTAGGGAAGGAAGCAATCTTGCTCTTGCCACTGACTGTAGAGCAGCCTGGGAGCTAAGCCTGCTGAGCCTAAAGGCTTTAGGATGCTTCTGGAGCTTTCCAGCACTGTAATTCTTGTCCCTACAGCAGTTTGACTTCCTTGCCCAGCCACCTCTGAGGACTTTATTGAGATGAATTGCACTGTGAATTTTTTCTGCTGTAGGATAATATTTTGACTTGGTTGGTTGCATAGTAACAGTTGAAGGAAGGCTTGTAAAGATAGAGAAATCATTTCAATAAGTTTTATACTGTTTTTAGAAGACACTTGTCATACATAGGCACTCTGGAGAATCTTAATCAAATTGTGCATAGCAATTGCCTGTTACAGATTTTTGTATGTGAATGAGCAATACGTTGATATGGCACGTTTGCTATTAGCTCCTCTAATTTTGGTCCCGTGTAGGGAGAGGAGTGAAAATCTTTGTGTTTAAGCACAGTTCTCTAAATGAAGTCACACATTTTTCCACCGAGTGTGGTGTTTTGGGGTTATTTTCCAAACTCATTAAAATAGACAACATATTCCACTGAAGAGAGCAGCAGAATAACAGTGTATCTGTCAAAAATTCATGTGGGCAGTTTAGAGATGAAGTGTGAGATATTTTTCAAGTGGTTAAAAAAGGAGCTTAAGGAGAACGGGTAGAGCTCGATCCACATTGGTATACTGGAACTACCTCAGAGGTGAATACAAAAAGAAGTTTATTTCATTTTGCAAATTCTTAACTACATTTCATAAAATCAACTCAGAAGAGCAAGGTTTATTATCATATGCAAGATCTGACTGTATCATAAATGCCTTTCACCTTACTTCTGATGACAGGGGGGCTAGGTCCATCGCCTTCAGCCTTCATCAGTAGTGCTAAATGAAGAAGGGCCAGGGACTAACCCCTGACCCCACGACACTAACTGGCCCCAAACGTAATTCTTAGGTCTGACACGTCTAGGAGCAGGTTTGTTTTGGCAGGAGTGAGTTCGAGCAGCTCAGAACAGAGCCAGGGAGTGAGCTAATAGTTGAGAGATGTGGACTGTCTTGGGCTAGTATTCACATCCATGGCTGGGCCATTTTTTATTTCAAATTGACATGGCCTGAGAGGGCTGTAAAGTGAGAACATGAATAAATACTTACAAATAAAGTGCTAGAGACTGAGGTTTGATGTTTGATTCTGCAGTCATCGTTTTCAGCTGGAGAAGTGCCATGGTTAGAAAGAAACGTCTGATGCCTTTTTAAGTTTGCAGCTTACTTGTATCAAGTACAGTATTAAAAAACATAACTCTGAAAATAATTGTAGAACTTCAGTAGATATTTTTCTGTTCACTTAATACTGGCAGGACCTGCTTGTCTTAAGATGCTTAATTGCTGGGAATCAGCCTAAGTTTCTATATTCTGAAGTTTGCAAGTCAGTTTTTATATGGTGTGACCTACAAACTTCAAGATGACATCTCCTCTGATCGTGTTAGCAGTTACTTTGTAAAAATCTCTAACATTCCACTGAGCACAGAAAAGAGTTGAAAGTGGTTTAGATACATGAGATTTAAAAAATTATGTTTTATGTTTCCCTGTGACTGTATAGAACTTCTTGTTGGTGGATGGGGTGAGGAGGGTATTAATTGGCTTTTTTTAGAGTGGGGGAATAGCTGTTAGCTAAGAAACTGTGGCATTATTTTAACAGCTGTAATTAGGTCCCGTTTACTTGATGACTAAAGAAGGCATAGCAGAAAACACATGGAACCCATCTTTTATCTCCGGTTTTTGCCTAATGTAAAAAAGTTAATTACTAAGAAGTTACAGGCAAAGCCTTGTATTTTCAGCTGTCGTGAGACTGCAAAACTTTAATTAGTATCAGGCTTTTTATTGCTGTGATTATATGATGAAAGGTGGAGTTGTCTTGTCAGGCTAAGCTAGGCTTCTCAGCAGAAAAAAAATGTAATAAAGAGTAGAAAATGGCACAAAAGAAGGGGAGGCAGCAGGAACCTGCAGGATGTGTTTAGGCATTACCAAGTACTTTGCTGAAGCCATTTTGCTTGCAGTGTATTTCAGAGCGGCACCTTTGCTAGCTGAGCCAGGTGGTCTTTGCTGATATCTCTGGACCTGAGCTCTCTCCTGGTACCATCTCTTAACCCTGTGCACATACAAGAAATACTGTCTTGCACATACTGAACTTAGTGTCTTGGATTGCTGTGGATCGGCAGTGGTTTTATGGACCCAGGCTGATGCTGCATGTCTTAAGATACGATCTGAAAAGAGAGTTTTAGAAAAACCTGGACTCTACCGTCTGTAATTAAATAAAGCAAAATGAGACTGTCTGTGTAGCTCCACCTGGTGATATTAGGCAGTATTGCACGCAGACCTGGTCAGAAAAATAAAGGCATTTCTGTGACAGGTTTGCTATAAACTAGCACTGAGAAGAAAGTGTGTAGTAAACTACAAACTAATTCACTGTTAGTAAAATACAGTTTGTTTATTTATCATAAAGAGTTTCAGAAACAAGGGTATTTGAGCATCACGCTTTTCTTCTGCAACAGTAGTGTCACCCAGTATTTACATTTTGTCACAACAAGAAATTTTTCAATCAGCAATTTCCACCAGAACCTGGCCAAAACAATGGAGTTAATTCCTGTAAGTACAGGTGATTATGCTAAGTGTAACTCATTCCTTTAAGATAAGCTGGGGAGAGGTTATGGATTGGAAGGAAAATCCTACGGCGGAAAAACTATCGAAAAAATGCATTAACTAAGCAGTTTGATAAAGACTAAATACAACAAATATTTCTGTACCTTTCAAAGCTTGCAAAGCAGTTGGGCAGTATCTGCTTGGTGGTCAGAAATGCTGCTAAAGCATGTGGGAACATACCTGAGCTACCTGAGACGCTGATAGCAACGCAGTGGTGGGAGCAGCTGGTGCCCTTGCTGTGTGACTGTGGTTCTGAGGAGGCTTGGGCAATCTCTGCTCCTGCCTCTCCACTGATATCGGTACCGGAGAGGGCTGGATGAAAATCAGCTCAGGTGGTACCTCTGTGGTTCCTGTAGTCAGCTACAGGCAGTGTCATGAGAGGTGACAGTTTTCTTGGAACAGCTAGAGGAAAAACTAGGTGAATTTTTAAGAGCCCTCAGGCAAGCTTTGCTAAATGCAGGAGGTTTAGGGAGGGGTGGAGGATAAAGGGGTTAAGGGCAGAAAGACAAAAAAAATTTCCTAAGAAAGCCATGCTCTTACAAGCTTGTGCAGAACATGTTAGAGCATTGCTGAGCTCCCTGTTTACTTTGTGTGTCTACAAGTGTGAGTAGCTTTCCTGGTCTCAAAGTCAAAACCTAACAGAAATGGAGCACAGTGATGGAATGAAAAGGGAATTCTGTCTGGACGTTGTCTTTGTTTCACATCTCAATCTATTGTGTTTTACATTCATCAGGATACTTAATCCATGATAATCTTTAAGCATTTAAGTGGCTGTAAAGAAACAGGTTCATACTTAGCTTTAAACACATGAATGAAATACCTTGCCAAATTTGCATAAAATTAAAAATGGTGCTGGGTCAGGCACTGTCTGATGGTGGATTTCACTAGGTCACAACAGACTTTGGGAAAACTGTTCCTAGCAGGCCTTTACAGCCAGGAACAGGTACATACACGTATTTGCTCCTAGCTGACTGCAGCCTTTTATAGGCTCCCAAACCGATGTAGGGGCCCTCAAGCCTTATTTTACCACTCAATTTTTGGAAAAGAGTTTGTCTGGGCTTAAATCCTGCCTGTGTTGGAGTCCGTGGCTGCAGAACTGGCTGAAATACCTACTCTCCTGCTTGTCTGCAGCTCAGCAAATCCTTCACTGATCTGAGAGGCCGGTCAGACTACATAGCAACTTGCCTCGGATAAGGTAGAACTCTACATTCAGGGATGCGAGCATTTTGAGGCTGTAGTCCTGCAATTCCTCCTCATCCTCTGTGTTTTACAGTCCTATGAGCATCAGGCAAGGTGCTCTGACAGCTACCAACCTTTTCCATTACAACCCATTGCTTAGCCAAGGTGAGGCAGTAGCTGTTCTGGAAGGCACTAACTTCTCTTCAAAATTATTCCCTTTTATTCTCTTTCAGCTGTGGGAGATGACTTGAAGAGCAGAGGTAGTTAAGCCTTTTCTGTCTTCCCACAGTGATTATTTTAAACTGAGGGGCATGCCGAATAGGAATGACAACAAGGAGAAAGACTATGTAAAAAATGATACAAATCAAACCAGATTCCCAATATTAGGATGAATTTTGGTTTTGCTTATGGTTTTCAGTTAGTTTTCAAGCAGTTCCTTATTAATATTCTCTTAAATGAAAAAAAAAAAAAAAGACTCCTTATTTTTAAATACCTTTTTAATGCTGCATAAATTCATTTTAATTAGGCATGTAGGATGGGGATTGAGACTGTCTAACTGGACATCAGTGAGACTGGGTGGAGAACTGCAGTCTTCATAGCAGATTTAAGAATATTTGAGATTTGACTTTGTTTCAATTGAGAAAAGGACCTTAGATTTTGAAATGCTATAGGCAAGGGAATTAATTGCTTTCCTGTGTGCTCTGCTGAGGTCTGTGCCTCTGTGTTTGCCTGCTTGGCAGCCTGTGTTGGAGCTGTACCCTGACAGCTTTGTAAGCTCAAGCTGTTGAGGTTCTGCAGCTCCTGGGAGCTCAGCCCGCCAGCTCCATCACCCCTGGGCAAGATGCTAGGGAACTGAGAAAGTGAGCTATGGGAAACTCGAAATAAAAACATGTCCATAATTATTTTAGCTTGGATTTATTGGCAAATTGTGAAGAAAAAAAATACTTAATGAGTTGTGAGCATCCCACTGAAGAGTTAAGGGGACGCCTGGATTCTTGCCCGGGAATGCAGTTCAAGTTGCTGTCTAGCCTTAATACCCCTGTACCACTGAAGGCACTCATAGCACATGGAGGTTGTTTTGGGTTTAAAAACTAAATGCATGTGGAAGCGAGGAGGATAAAAGAGAGAAAAGAAAGCTGAGTGTATATTTAAGGTGGGCAGCCCAGCACTCATATTTTCATACTTGTATTAACATCAGATGACTTCTTAGAGGAGAGAATAAATTGAGTAGAATTTTACTGAGGAATCGAAAATGTAGAAATGTTTTAGAGAAGATTTCCACTCTGAAATGACTGAGGGAGCACAAGTTTTTGAGTAACCAACCTTGATATCAACAGCACATTTGATCTAAGGTCATCAGTATGCTTCTAAACGTTAAGTGGGCCTAGACAACACAAGTATTTTAAGGAGTGAAACAACATACCAGCATTTATGATTCCTTCTTTGTTGATAACCTCAAATGTCAGCTAACTCTTCCTATGCTCTGATGGTCCCTTTCTGCCTCTTACATGTAAGCCTCTCTGAGATCGATGGAGTTTCTCTTGGATTAAGGGTTTGCTGTGATAGAAGGCTAGAATAAAAAGTAAATAAGCAGCTTTGGCATTACAAATCCAGTGATCAAAAACTTCAGAGTGACTTAGGTGTTCTGGTTGTTGCTGAAAAATATGGCATAATATTTAGCGTTTTAGTTTAAATTATATTTGTCTAGTAGAAGAGCTTTTCCGTGGGCATGTTTCTTCTTATACAAGGTATGCATGCATACATTGTTATTTGGCTGGATTTTAAAAGTCAGAAGTGTTGGCTACAGTTCCCTTTGATTATATAAGCTTTTAAGTATCAAAAATATGGTCTGTGTTTTGTAACATAACCTCTCTTACTTTACTGTGAGGCGTATGTAAGAAAGTAGGGAAGAGGTGGTGATGGGTTGAGATACTGCAAGACACTGGAGAGGAAGGCACAAAGTGTTAACATGTTGCAGGAGGTAAAAAGATGCCAGTAAAGGGGCTTGAAGGCAAGCAATGCAGTCAGAGCGGCAGAAGGGTAGGTGGATTTTTGGCAGGACAGTTTTGCTTAGATTGGAAATCGGGAATGAACTGAGATGCAGAGAGGCCACTGAGGATGCAGTAGTAGGAATCAAAGCGATGGATAACTATGGAGTGGATAAATATGTTAGTAGGAGGGGTGGATGTTAAAGATATTTCTTAGTGATGCTGTAGAAGACAAGGTGGCATTTCACAGCAGGAAGGCAGTGGAACAATAGTTGGGGTTGTGTGAAAAGTCTCCGATTACAAGGCTGAACAATCATAAAGGTAGTAGAGTTGACCAGTGTGACAAAGACAAGACTGGAAAGGACATTAAGACCTCCCAAATTTCTCCAGCTTTCAGGGGTGGCATCAGTCAGTCCTGTGCTTCCAACAAAGCGGCGTGCTTTGCCTTTGGCCTTTATTAGTTGCTATAAATCATTGTGTCAGCCTCCAGGAGTGATGGGGCGGTGTTAGAAACCTTCCTGTACTGAGAGCATCTCCTCTGGGTCAATTCCAGTGCAAAGAGAGATTAGTTATGTGCGCATGAAATATGCTGCACATTTTCTGTGGGTAAGTAGAAAACAGATTCCAGGTCTGTCAGTCAGAAAACTATGAGTGTGCTTGAGGAAGAAATAAAAAGAGAAAATATTTCATTTAGAGTGTACTTTGTGTTGTTGCTTTTGAATGCAGAGAATAAATTGTAGGAGGCAGAGCAGAGATAGTGAGCAGTGATACCAAACGGCTGACTTGCTTTTAAAAGTCTCCTTAGGATGTTGTTGTAAAGCTGCACAGTGATTTGGTGCCTCCTCAGGTGCTGTCCTTCCTTCCACTGAAACATCTGAGTTTCCAGGTGGTGACAAAGCCTGAAAGGAGAGACCGGGAGAGGAACTACTGGGAGTGAATTTCTGTTTGGAAATGGTCTGGCTGATAGAGAAGAAAGCTTCTAGGTCAGGAAGCGTGTGTGCTTTTCAGCAGCAGTCTGAAAGGAAGGGTAAACCTAAAAACTGGCTTGGCATTGTGGCTGCTTCACTTGCAGTGTTTAAAGCCATTAAAAACTCATGGAAACATTAATCGGGAAAGGCAGTGCTGAGGACAGCATGCTAAATCCTGTGTTTTATACCTCAGCCTCCTATAACACAAATGTCTTAGCTGAAGGTGGACATTCAAAAGATAAATGGGCTGCTGCAGTTGTATTTATTGGTTTGTCTTTCTTTTAATTTGAGGCAATGATGGTATATTTTCTTTCCTTTCCTGTTTATTATCACTGGTCAGCGATGGTATTTCAGTTTCACCATCTATCTCCCTCAGAAATCCCAGGAAAGACTTTTGTTCACAAGCTAGGTTTCCGTCACTTGCAACATGGTTTGAATAGAAGTAGGATTAGATTATGTATATATGAAATAGGGTGTTATTGCCACACAGCAATGTTGTTTTGTAGGTTCAGGGCGTGTTTATATATCATTGTATTGAACTGTGGCAGTGACGCTGGAGGGTTCAATCAGCAGCACACACGTGGTCCCCAACTGCCTTTTAAGACTCCGTAAATTATGTGCGATGTCCACTGGAGCGGGTAGATGTGACATAGGACAGCGTGAGACTCATGTCCTCCTCAGCTGGCAGCTTTCAGCTGAGCAAGGTCACTCAAAATGGCACTGGACTATGGATAACTGGATCAGACCCTACACGTCCTACAAGGCAGGACCATCTCCACTGAAGCCAGTGCAGTTACTGGTGTAAAGGGAAGGACAAGATGCTCGCTTGGGCTTGTTCAAAGGCAATTCAACTGTTTTGCTGTTGTATCTTCCATGTGTTTTCTCATTTTAAGGTGGACATAATTGGGCAATATGATTGTGAATTATCTGTGCCATCCGAATAGAGAGTGAGATCGCTTGTTGTCATGACAACAAAAGATGGTGAGGTGTTTACTTGAAAGTGAGTTCTGCACAAGCATTCACATCAAGCTGTGTCTGAAGATCAGTGTTTGAAGAACTATTCTTCAGAGAGTCCATTCCTTCTTTAAAATATTTGCCTTATTTGTGCAGTTTTACCCCAGGATATATGGAAGATGGCTTTTTGAAAGCTTAGCCCAGGACAGAGCATACGCTTTTATTTTCAAAAGGCACTCTTTAGTTCAGTAATGGAAATCCTACCTAGACTACAAATAGCGGCATATGGAAAAGCCAGCCAGTCAACTATCTGCTGTTTATATAAAAGGAGTTTGTAGCGAAGAGAGTTCCTTTTAAAATGAATCATATGGTAACTCACTTTTATAATCCTTTAATATCTTTTTGGCTTTAAAAGATATTTGGGTTTAAGAGCATGCTTTGTGATATTAATTTTATCTCACTGAGCTTTCTTTCGTGTATAAATCTGTGCTGGGGCAGAGGAGATATTTATTAATTCCTTGGAAGTGTCTTTATACAGTGTGTACTGAAAAATAAGTGTGTATTTGATATTCAAATGGGGCAAACTACTGCTCTTCTCTATGAGTAAATATGCTATGTATAAAAAGAACTGTGTAAGTGCTGCATAACATTAAATAGTTACTTGA
The DNA here is from genome assembly GCF_949628215.1 of Phalacrocorax aristotelis. NCBI lineage: Eukaryota > Metazoa > Chordata > Aves > Suliformes > Phalacrocoracidae > Phalacrocorax > Phalacrocorax aristotelis. Next base: position 7,138,867 of record NC_134285.1, read on the forward strand.
CTGCCTTCTTGTTGTAGTTACCTTTTGGTATACTTTCAGCTGCTTACTGTCCAGAGGGGTCTTCATTACCTTTCAGTTAAACTTATGAAGAAGGTGCATTTGGTTGTGTTCATTTAATATAAGCAAAGAATGTTAACACTATCAAAGAGATACATAAGCTGCAATAGCCAGTAGTAATATCTGAAATTCTTCAGTCATTGCTTTGGTTTTGATGACTAGGTATTAAATATAATGATAATATGCAGTACACATGTTTGTATTTTAAATATTAGTGTTTCTACAAGTGCATAATTGTAGTTAAGGAAGATAGAGACAGTCAGAGAGGAGTAGGAAAGAAGTTGATGGGAATGCTTAAATAGGACTCGCAGTTCTTACACAATAGGAAAATCTAGCTGAGTCATTTTTTACATATCCAGTGCTGCTATTTGAAATTTGAATTGGAAACGAAAAAGTTTCAGTAAGGATTTAATCCATCTGAAATCCGGTTTTTTTCTGGTTTTTGGTTGCAGCACCTAGCTCAACAGTGTTATGGCCCAGGGGTTGTGGCATTGTAATCCCGATTTAAAAAAAATACTGATCCCAGAAAGAACTTGGCACTTTCTGGGGCAGGTCAGGACCTTGAGAAGTCAGATCTTTAGCCAGTCCTCTAAATTTTATATCTCTGCTTATCTCTTAAATATTTCAGTAGTCCCTTAATCAAAACAAGAACGTGTGACTTGTTATTTTGAATTATGCAGCATGGGAAATGCTATTTAGTTCTTTATTTCAAGTAGCAATAATACATCAAAGATTGGTGTCAAAGGTTCCTTAGGTTAATGAGAGGGGCAATGTCAGTGATGGTGAGGAAAGAAACTGAAATAAGGCCAGAAAAGACAAGTGGCATGACTGGATTTGTCAGACATTTGTAAACATCAGTGGCAAAACATATATTAATCATCTGTTTTTCTTGCAAGCTTAAAAATTGTGAACTTGTGCCAGTTTTCTGTACCGCTCTTTTCTGGTGTCATACCTGATGAGTTAACTATAAGTCATTTCCTCTGTCAATGAGACCAACTGGTTATGTTGGTAATCTGCCACATGTCTGTTGCTGGTGCTCCCAGATCCGTCCTCTTCCACCAACTCCACTTATTAGCTCTGATTGGAAAGTCGTCTTGGAAATGAAATGTGTAAGACAGAGGCCAGGTTCTGGCATCCCTGTCAAAGGAATGTTGCTTTTATGGGGTGTGCAGGGACCCCAGCATTACTGCATTTTCTTTTGGGTAGCCTGCAACCCTGCTAATCTGAATTGTCTCAAAAACACTGGAGTTGTTGGATGATAGCTGGCTATGTGTATGCCGATCAACATAACCCTGAGACTGTCGTAGTGTGGGTATTGCCTATGGCAATATAATAGATGACAGCAAATAAAATTACTGGACTACTGCTGCACAAGACAGCTTGCCTCCTTACAGTGCTCACGTCTCTCCTGCATGTGCCCTTTGGTTTCCTGTATCAGGCAAGCTGAGGACAGGGCATGTGGTCCATCCCATCTCCAGCTCTCCCCTGTCTTATGCAGGGTCAGCGAATCAGCTAAGAAGGCATGGAAGAAGTAGCAAAGGCAGTGTGGTGTGTTGTGAGCAGGGTGCTAGGCTGAGGTGGTACCAGGGGCCGAGGGGGTGGGCTGGGAACAAGCAGGCAGGCCCCAGCTCCTTTGGCTGATAGGCATGGATGATACAAAAGGAATTGTACTCCTCTGTGCTTTCCCTTGAATCCCACGAAGCTGAAGAATAGGAGATGGGCTCTGGGAACATACTGTAATTATGGGTTATCTTGTTTCTCTCAATTCTTTAGAAGTAAAATAATTCAGTTCATGAATTGACATCTTGCAACTCTGACATCCTTTCTTGAAGGTCTTCTATGCTGTTTCCTGCTCTTGTGACTATCTCTTCAGGGATTCCTCTTTGCATTTTACTTTCTGTTCCATAAGCATGAAATTTGGAGAGTAACCTCCCTATTGGACAGCTGGTGCTAGGCCAGCCATCATCCTTCATAATCCTCTGGACCCTACCTTGGATCTTATTTGCTTGGAAGTAGTCCCATTGACTGTAAATCTGTTATATGGCAGAAACTCTGGAGTAGGGAGCATCTTTGTTCTTTCCGGTGATAGTAAGCCCACAAAGCAGAGCAAAATGAAGAAACCTGTCTAATATATTGACATGTGACTTCTGATACATTCTCTGTACAAGAGATAAAGATATGTACAAGCCAACTGACAAAATAACAGCTGTGATGTTGGAGAGTAAGCAGAAGAGGCTTGTACTTTTGTTTTCTCAGCCAGGAGTAGCTGCAATGATATGTCTGCAGTTTATAATACGTTAGTTTCCATTGCATGTAAGAAAGAGTTGAACAGGTCAAGTACTGGAGTGATGATACCTATATCCACATTGTAGTTAGTGTCAGCCCTCTGTGCTGCTCACATTAAGTTTTAAATTTTCTTTCAGCAGTACACATGTGTAAATTGACAGTCATCCAAATGTAGAAAGGAAGGTGTTGCTGGGAGTCATAAAAGAAGAGTTAATCAAGTGGATCCAGCAAGTTAGCTACATGGGTAAGAGATGTTTCATTGTCTCTTTTTGCCTTGCAGGAAGAATGCAAACAAATATTGGCTCGGCAGAAATCCAGTTCCCAGTCTGATTCTCATGATGATGAGATTTCCCCTCCTCCTCCCAACCCAGTGGTAAAAGCCCGACGCAGGAGAGGGGGGGTCAGTGCAGAAGTGTACACGGAGGAGGATGCCGTTTCCTACGTCAGAAAGGTAATGTATTGCGTCTCTGATTCTGAGGTGTACAGGACAATCAAATGACTCATATTTTGCTCATAATTTGGGATGGGGTCCTCATGCTGGCATATGCATAACTTGACCATCTTCACACTCACATTCTTTTGCTGCCTCCTTGACTAAGTACTTTCCCATCAGTGTCTGTTCTCTATTATTCCCCTTTCTGAGGTATGCTGCTGACCTGTTTCCCTCTTTAAAGGGTAGGTAATTCTCAGCCATTTTCTTGATATTCACAGATTCCAGCAGCTTCTGAATTTTGTCAGAACCTCACGGTTTTGGAAAGCAGCCTTTTCTATTGCTGCATTTCCTGCTTTGTTTTCTAAAAAGTCACTTCTAGTTCAAGTTTTGTTCTAACCTAGGTCATTTAGGTTCCCTAGACTGTTCAGGCTCGTGGTTCCCGTGTTGATTGGGTACCACCTAACCCATGCGTTTTTGGAAGTCTTTTGACCAAACTTGAGTGATTTTATGTGACCATTGTCTTTGAAGAAATGCCATCCCAACTGAGGTAATTTCTTCAGTAGGAACACTAATTTGGTCTTCTCTTCTTTTAACTGCCTTTTGCATAAAAATATCTAGCTATGTTATATCCTTTTTATCTCTTAATAACTCCTCAGATTTTTTTTGAAACTGACCAAAACTTTCAAAGGTTATTAGAAGACAGACATTATAATAGTGTATGTCATGTTTGTTTAGGGAGCTAGGCTAAAAATACATTTCATAAGGTTGACAGATGCCTCTAATGTGCTTTTGTGCATGCCTGGAGTAGCTTTAACCCAAAGAGCTTTTTTCTTTATGGGAATACATTTTGTCAGTCACTGGGTTTTGGCGGAATACTTTTTGCCTTTGTGGTCAGATATGCTTTTATCATCCACTTACAATAGAAGTTCAGTGGCTACTCTGGGGATGTACCGCACTGTTAAAAAACTTGCGTGATATTTTAAAAATCACTTTCAAAGGCTTCCTGTGCAGTTTGCATGATCTGGACGAGGGGATTGAGTGCACCTTCAGTAAATTTGCAGACAACACCAAGCTGTGCAGGAGTGTTGACCTGCCCAAGGGTAGGAAGGCTCTGCAGAGGGACCTGGACAGGCTGGATAGATGGGCTGAGGTCAATTGTATGAGGCTTAACAAGGCCAAGTGCTGGGTCCTGCACTTGAGTCACAACAGCCCCATGCAACGCTACAGGCTTGGGGAAGAGCAGCTGGAAAGCTGCCCAGCGGAGAAGGCCCTGGGGGTGCTGGTCAGCAGCCGGCTGAGCATGAGCCAGCAGAGTGTGCCCAGGTGGCCAAGGAGGCCAACAGCATCCTGGCTTTTGTGAGGACTAGTGTGGCCAGCGGGAGCAGGGCAGGGATCGTGCCCCGGTGCTTGGCACTGCTGAGGCCGCATCTCGAGGCCTGTGTTCAGTTTTGGGCCCCTCAGGACAAGGAGGCCATTGAGGTGCTGGAGCGTGTCCAGGGAAGGGCAACGGAGCAGGTGAAGGGTCTGGAGGAGAAGTCTGATGAGGAGCAGCTGAGGGAGCTGGGGGTGTTTAGCCTGGAGAAGAGGAGGCTGAGGGGAGACCTTATCGCCCCCTACAACTACCTGAAAGGAGGTTGTGGTGAGGTGGGTGTTGGTCTCTTCTCCCTAGTAACCAGTGATAGGATGAGAGGAAATGGCCTCAAGCTGCGTCAGGGGAGGTTTAGATTGGATATTAGGGAAAATGTCCTCACTGAAAAGGTGGTCGGGGATTGGACCAGGCTGCCAAGGGAAGTGCTGGAGTCACCATCTCTGGAGGTATTTAAAAGATGTTTGGATGTAGTGCTTAGGAACATGGTTTAGTGGTGGACTTGGCAGTGATAGGTTAGCGGTTGGACTTGATCTTAAAGGTCTTTTCCAACCTATATGATTCTGTGATCCCCCTTAAAAACTTCCATGAAGAGATCACATTTGTCTCTGCTCAATATGGGGTCCATCTGACTCTTCTGAAAATCAAAGGAAATATTCCTTCCCACACCCCTGAGTAATTCTTTTATGTTTATAATGGAACCTAAAGTTAACTTTGTTTTCTTCCTTTTCAACAGTGATGCCAATAAGCCCTGACAGTAGCATGGGTAGGCAAGAAACAGAAGAAGCAACGCAGATCATATTCTGTGTGTACTGTGACTAGAGCTGTTATGATTTTAATTTCCTAGGAACTGACTGAGCTGAAATAATAGTAATTTAGGGGATAGTTTCTTGTCAGGCTACAGATGCTGCAAGGAGTATAGAACTAGTACTGGGAGGGTTTGTGTCAGTTCTTTGTCTTCTGCCGTCAGCAAATGAATCCCATGGTGATTCCCATGGATGTGTGTTTGTGACAGATTTCTAGAATACAGAAATAAAGGGAGGCACTGAAAGGACAAATTATGAAACTAATTTGAAAGTGTAAAAAGCAAGGCAAGGGTTGTGTTAGACTATTGCAAACAGATGGATTTTTAGATGGTAGCCAGGAGGAATCACTGGCTTGAATTCAGGTGTTGGATAGAAACACATCTGGGTCATAAGCCAATTTAAAGGATCCCTTGAAGGGGTAAACTATAGGATGAGTAGTGCTAAAGGCAGTGCAATGAGTTATGTCACTGGAGAGAAAATCAAAGGAGATTTGGCTTTGTGATTCGAGCAAGCACCTGGCATGTCTCCATTCTGAGGAGCAAAAAGGAAAATCTCTGTGGAGGGGTATTTCATTGCTTCATTCCTGAGACTAAAGAAAGCAATATTTGTCAATACATCTGACATAACATAGAGTTAACAACTAACAGAATAGGAATCTTGCTGTAAAGGGGGTTATCAGCTTGAAGAGAACATTCAGTGATAACTTGTAAGAGTGATGTAAGAAATAGTCAAGTGGTTTTTCCCGATATTTAATTTTGGTTGGATGCCTGGTTACTGTGACACCTAAAGAATCCTTCCTGTGTTTTCTGTGTTCCTGCCCCAAAAAACGCACTTTGGTCTCTGCCTTATGGCTTTCATTGCTGCAGATTTAGACTGAGAAAGGCTAGTCTATGCTATTCCATAATCAGCCAGAAAGGTCGGAGTTAAATGTCTTAGTGACTTGATTATCTTCCCTTTTGGCTCATCGTCAGAAAGCTGAACAGCTAGGGTATTCGTAGTAGAGCAAGGGTTCAAGACTGCAGTTCAATCCAGGCTTTGTTTCATAGGGTAAAAACCAAGAATAAACTGGCCAAATGCTCATTTTATTTAACATGAAGGAATTTAAACTTTTAGTTAGATTATGTTTCACTCTGATATGAATATGCAGTTTATACATATACTCTTCTCTAGACTTAATTTGCATAGTCTAATGACTACAGCAGTCAATATAAGTGATGTCTGAAAACAGAGTTTAACTTCAGATCTTCACAGTGCAGTATTTTCCCTTGAAATAGACCTAGATCAATTCTTTGAGACCTGGTTCTGCACCAGTTTTCCCATTTGAGACATCCTTCTTCTGGTTGGGTGGGTAATATCTTGCCTTTCCAGGGTGAGGAAAGGAAACTACCTACACATCAGCATATGTAATAACTTAAATAAGACAGAAATACTATTTCTATCAGGAGAAACTGTGAAATAGAAATGTCCATTATCAGACTTGTTTGTACAGTAATTAAAACAGGCAAACAGATGTTGATCATCAGATGGGAGTACGTTTATTTAACACTTCAAACTTTTGCTAGGCTTGATTTTGTCCTGTTGTAATGAAGCTATTAAGGAAAATCACATTACTAAAGTCAAAGAACATCTGTTACAAGTCAAAACCTTGTTACAAATTTTTTGCATCTCTTGTAACCACAGTGTCTCTGACCGGCAGAAGTAGATGCTTGGTAGATACAGTGTCTTTACTAATGTCTTACCAAAATGGAAAGCCTAACTTGCAAAAGCCTTATAAAAAAACACCCAATATGAAAGCATACTGCTGAATTTCAGCGTACATTTTGAGCAAATTCATGTACAACAGGACTTTTGCCTTATCGCCATTTAACAAATAGGAATGCCTCTTCATTCTCAAATGCAAAGCTTTCGTGTTTGCCATGGAGCAAAGGCAAGGATCTTGATCCAGGTGGGCCTTTCAGGAGCTCCATTCCTTATACCACAACCAATACTGAAATGTACGGTGTAGTCAACACATTTTTACCTTTTACCTAAAGAAATGTTGCTCATTCCCTAGTTTTAAAACTAGGTTGCTTCTGATATTGTTTGTGGGGGAAGAAGAATATGAAATATGTTTTCCTCAGTCCAAGAGATTTGAAAGGAGACTACGTAGCTGCCAGTACCTGCTAATTATAGTATTTTACAGATATCCTTCTCCCCACTCATCCTGGATCTTATATTTCTTTTCTGGTTGTCATATTGAGAACATAAATTCATATCCCCACATTATCGAAACTGTAATTTATTACTTTCTTAGTGGCTTTATATTATAGCCTAAACCTGTCTCAGCGTTTAAAATGAAACTGCATCCATTATCTTGAATAGTGGAATTTTCTATAGATTTCAAGATCTGTGAAGAAATACAACCAGGCAAGTAATTACCCTTCTTTCTTTTCTCTACAGGTTATTCCAAAGGACTATAAAACTATGACTGCTCTGGCAAAGGCCATCTCCAAGAACGTGCTCTTTGCTCATCTTGATGACAATGAACGAAGGTATGAGGTGCTTTATGATTTAAAGGAATCTACAGCTTGACCCGAGGACAAGGAATGATATTAAATTTTAACTCAGGGGTCAGAACTACTCTCACCGATGAGTTTGAGTCATATTAGACGCACCCTCACACACACTTATGGTATTATGACAGAGGGTAAAATCATAAGCTAAGAAAGGGCAAGAACTGGATAGATGTATTCAGACATATTTAACATTTTCGAATCAGCCGTGCCTGGTGAACTTTATTCTAGGGTACTTAAGGAATTGGCAAAAGCAATCTCAGAAGTCTTTGTAGTTACTTCTGAGAACTCAGGGAAGACAGGTCAAGTGCTGGAGGAGTGAGAAAGAAAAAGCATGATGTCTATAAAGAGGTAAAAGAGAATTACAGGTAAATTACTTTGTTCTTTAAAAAACTGGAACAAACAAATTATGTGTAAACACCTGAAGGAGACCACGGAGTTCAGTGGCAGCCAACATGACTTTTAAAAACTTGAAAATGTCTTTTTCTTGTCACTAGGGAAGGCACAACAGAGGCCAAACAGCTTGACTTCTGGTAACGTTTTCAACATTAATGTGTATGACAGCTTCATAAACAATCAAGGGAAACATGTCTTCAGTGAAACCACTGCGGAGTCTATGCAAAACTGGCTGGATACCCATATCAAATAGCAGTTATCAATGGTCCATCATTCTAATGGAAAGATATAGTGAAGTGTGGGAAGTGTTGGTCTGGTTGTCATCATTATTATCATTATGACCTCACTGGTGGAAAAGAGTATGAGTGTTGAATCTTTAGATTACATGAAGAGGGGAAGGGCTGCTAAAACATTGGGAGACAAGACTAGAATTCAGAATTATGCTGACAGGTTGAAGAAAAGCAGTAAAAGCAGGAGGGATTGTCACTGAGCCAAGTGCTGAGAAGTATACTTAGGCAGGAAGAACACCTTTCTAACTCTAAGATGGTTTTGCAGTTTTGGTAGTACCTTGAAAAACTTTGTGGAGCTTATTGTGAATCATGGGCTTAACATTAGTCACTAATGTCAAGCTGTTTTGAAAATACTAACGTTTACTGGGGTAACTGAACAGGAGAACATGCAAAATGTGTCCTGGTGTTGGAAAGATTCCAGCTGGAACACAGTGTCCAGTTTTGGGCACTGCACTTCAAGAATAAGCAGTTGGAGGAAGTTCAGGGAAGAGCAGTGGGAACAATCACAGATCTAGATAACATCAGTTCTGAAGAAAGAATGGGATTGGTTGGCCTGCAGAAGAAAAGTCAGGGGCAGAGGGATGCGATAATAGCTTATAATTGTGTATGAATAATGGCATATGATGAATAAACTGCTGTGTATGCCAAAGGGTAAAGAATAACAGATTTAAAGTGCAGTAGGAAAGAGTCAAGTCATATTCTAGGAAGAGGTCTCTGACTGCTTGGGTAGGTTGTGGAGTCTCTACCACTTGAGGCCATTAAGAACAGACTAGTCTACAGTCTGCCAGGAATGACATAAGTAGTGTCAGTCCTGCCTTGCAGCAGATAGGCTAAGTGATGTCGTGAGGTCCTTGCCAACCCTACTTTTCTGTGCTTCTGTGGTTAGCAAGGACAAAGACTTTGTCTACGCTGACATTTTTAGTACTGGCAGAACATCAGCAGATCAGTCCTTCAATGGGGCTACTCACGTTTTCAATCAAAGCATGTTCCAAGTGTGCAAATTTGGCTCCCTTTTGCAGGCGTTTACACACTTTAATTACTTTGCAATCTTAATTATTAGGATATCGCATTAGCATGCCAGTTTCTGGAGTAATTAGAAGAGGATTAACTTTGCACATTTCTTCTAGGTTTTTCATGCACAGCAGAGAATTCTTGTACAGAAGTGCTACAAATCCTAATTATACCTTTGGCATGCTAATATGACAGGCACTGGAAGGGTAGGTTTTAGGGCTGGAAAAGGGACATTTTGGTAATATGTTATCAAAGTAGGATGAGAGAGAAAAACTGCAGGAAAAGTGGTTTTTCTTGCACTGTGCTGATGGTACATTATGGTCATGGTCTCACCTATCTGTTCCCTCTGTCCCATTAACAGGACAGTCTGGCTGACAGAGGTTATGGATATGTGTTAGGAGTGATCTGTTCACTCCTGTGCACAGATTCTCACGTGTGTGCTGCAGATGGGTTGTAGACTATCTGCTTTTGCAGTCCTCCAACTATGGCTTGACCAGGTATATACTGCTTTTGCTGTCAAAAGATTTAGAAGCTTCTTGGTTTTTTGGGTTGTGCAGTGGAGAATATTCAGCTATATAGCATCTGCCTTGCTCAAAGGATGTGTCTAGGTGCCCCATTCAAGCTTCATGACAAGCACGGCAAGCTATTGCTGACATTGGGGAAAACAAAAACGAACTCAGAAGGCTTTTGTAGACAGGGTTGCAATGAATGAATAAATTGTTCTCATTGCATTTTACTGAGCTGACTCTTGACATCATGTTATCACCCTTGTCTGGTTTCGTTTGTCAAGTGTGGAGAAGTCAGCAAGTTGGAGCATACCATTGCCATCCCTTCTAGTTTGCATCTTGTTGATGCAGATACGTAGTTCAGTAAAGTAAGTGGCATATAACTTCATTTGGGTTCTGTCCTCTTGGAATGGTGGAAAGCTAGGTGAAAATGTTTCATTTTCTGTGCTGCAGTGGTGGTATTGGTGTTTATTTTCCTCAGTGCTTTCTTCACTGAAGACAGTATAATTGTTTCATTTAATTTCATGGTTGACTATTCGATAAGACATAGGAGGTGTTCAGGTGGGGGAAGGATGGACTAGCAGGGCTTAATTCCTCGTTTACAATGGATGACTATTATGTTTTTCCTTCTCCTCTGAAAAGATATTTATGTTAATCTGCTCTAAGGCTGTGCAGTCCACATGACTTGTGTTGCACTTGCTGCTTGGCAGCTGTGAAGGTCCTTATGTCTGACATAAACCCTTATTTATAAAGGGAGCATGTAGCATATTATCTCTGTGTCAGATATTCCATATGAATGATTAATTGCATGAGAAGTCATGCTGAAGTTAAGGTTAAAAAGTATCTTTTTGCACTGGTGTCTGAAATAGTTTTGTTCAATTCTTATTTTAGACAGCATTTTTTCATGTGCCATGCTTAAAAAATGGTTACCATCTATCTCACGCACGCACGCGCGTGCACGCGCACACACACACACACAGAGTCTGTGGTGTAAAATTATACTGAAAAGTGCAATAAAAGGGAAACTGTAACTGTGTTAGTACTAAAAGCAGCAGAACTAGTTATCAGCAACTTTTGCCAAAATTTTCAAGAGTTGCTACTATTGTAAAGAACAGCGCAGCTCCGCAAAGTGATGTGGCAGTCCACTGTTTTCTCATGACACTTTTCCACTGACTTCAGTAAGATCTTATTAAGCTCAGGAGTAGGGTCCTGGTTCTCTCAAAGCCAGTGGCAAAATGCCCGTTATCCGAAGTGGAAATGTGCTTTCAAGTGTTAGAGAGCTGCTGTTCTCATTTGCATAATCAGGAATGTGCGGCTTTTTGCTTGTGTTTCTGTACATGATGTATATTTTCTGTGGGTCCTCCTTTGCCTAGAGATGTTCTGTTACATGCATACTGACAACAAACCCTCCAATTTACATGGGTGTATCACATACTCATTATTCAGAATTTTTTTTTAATTGATGAAAAAGTAACTGTAAAAAGTTAAAGCAGCATCAGGGTTTCACAAAATTAATTTCTTACTGTGTTTTAATAGGTATAGTTTGATTTTGGTTGTTTATTAAAATATCGCATCGCCAAGAAAAGTACTGGACTACTTAAAAAATTTCTGTGAAATAGTCACAGGCAGGGTAAATATTTATGGGCCATGGGGAAAAGAGGGATGTTAAGGCGGTGATGGTCTTAATTATGGACTAAACAGCTCGGCGAGTTGCAGAGGGTGCATGGATGTGTGTCAATGTGCCTGCCTTTGGGCTTATCCTCATTTCTTGTCTTGTTATTAGCCCAAACTTGGTTACAGATTTCTCAGAGTAGCCTCATGTCATGTTTGGTTTGATGGGGTTTGCTTCCATGGTTGGGATGTGTGGCAAAGCCATCACTTTGTTCAGGCTTGATCCTACTTTGCAGTTAGGATGTATTTAATGCCTGGGTAGTTGGGCTTGGATTTTGATAGTGCTATTATATCATCCTGCAGGTCCCTAGGCACATGTCCTCTAACTTCTCTCTCCTCCTTTCCCCCGCCCCATATGATGACATATTGGCTGGCTTATGTCCATATGGGGGTTTTCCCCTTTGTTCTGTGTTTCTTCTGTACTCCACTTTCTTTGTGACTCCACTCAAAAACTCTTGGAAGTGGGCAATGGAGCTTGTTAGTCAAGCTCAGACATTTTGGAAAAGCATAGTTCATACTGGTGTGCAAACATGATGCAGAAGCTGTGGAGGTGGCCACCAAGTGGACAGTTTTCCCAGACAGAGAGCACTCTGAAGACCTGCTAGTTATGATCACTGCAAGATCAGAAGCTACATGCCTATGTGCTCCTGACTTGGCCCTTGCTGAAGCCTCCCATACACATGCACAGTTCTTCAAAACAGCTTTTCATGTGGCAGCTTTGAAAGAGCTCCTTGCAGCGTGGGACAACTTCTGATACAGAAGGCAGCGCTGTGCAGGCTGTGTACCCAGAAGAGCTAGGAATCGCTCTGCAGTCTGTTCAAGGATGAACAGCCTTGGGAGGAAACATCAGTGGAGCTGGACCTACAGCCAGGTAACAGGCGTTCACCATCTCTTTCATTACACTGGGGAAAAGAAAAATGGCAACATTAACTGTGAGGGATTTTTGCATTATAAACATACATTTATTTTTTATAGATGATGTTCTTTGCAAGAGTTTGTCTTTAACATCAGTTGAGGGCAGAAGCCATCCTGTTTCTCTGCTCTTCCAAGAGGAAGTCCCTGCAAAAAAAAAAAAACATATTAAATCAAATCCTTGTTTATGGCATTTTTACCTAATAAAAAGAACTCACAGGTGAAATTACAGACTTTGCAGAAGTGTGCATTTCAGAAAGTGCCTCTATCTTTGTAATGTCCCTCCAGAATGCTGGTGGGAAGTTACGCTTAATAATGTTCAAGCGTTGTCTTAGGTGGCCTGTGCTATAGATTCTAATGGCTGAATAAGGGGAAGAAGATCCTTGCTGATCTTATCCCTCATGATTCCAACATGATCTCATGGTTCAGGTCCATTCTGAAGGCTGTTAAGAGTTTGCATAAGCTTTCCCCCTTCTTTTGGTCTGTGACGCTTGAGAGTTTTGCATATGGGAGAAATCAGCAAGGCAGGGTGCTTTGTACTGATGCCCTCTCTGCTGCTTTGGTTTTGTTCAGTCAGCAGGCAGTGAATGATTTCTATCTGTGCAAAGACAGAATTACACCCATAACTTGGCAGCATTTTATTTCCTCTCCCACTTTTGGATATCCAGCAGATGAACAGCCTCTAAAGCTTCCTAGTTGTGAAATGGTGTATAAAGTCAGAATTGGTGACAAGGGGCTAGTCTGATTGTCCTAATCTCTTCTAACCTGGCAGCATAGCTAGTAAGAATTTTTATCGGTTCAGCATGTAATGCTGGAATACAAGTACACCCACTTGGCTTTGCCATGATGTTGAATAGTATGGGGTGGGGGGAAGGAAGAGATTGTTCATTTTCCTTCTGTGGATAAAAATAAAAGATATTTTTTCATCATTTCATTGACAGGATGTTCTGACTTTACTGGATGGGGGCAGCCACTGAGAGGGGGGCAGTGAGAAGGTTCAGAGGTGACCTGCTGTGGGGATGGAATTTGGACCCAAAGCTGATGATGATCAAGGAGGAGAAGGAAATATAATTGAAGCATAACTGGTGGGTGAGAGAGCAGGACTGAGAGCAGCAGGAGTGTCAGTCTTGGTTCCAGGATGTCACCAGTGCCTGCCTGCTCTGCTGTGAGTCATGAGCCGCATCTGTCAGTCCCTGTTCAGAATCTCAGTGACCTCCTGACCACATAAAGAAATGGAATGGTTAAACATTCACTGTATCTGTATGTAAATGCTATGTAAAATTTATATGTAAAAGCTATGTAAAACTTGTTCATCAAGGAGTAAAGAGATTAGATAAATATTTAACATGCACTTCCAGACTCCACTTTTGTCATTTTAGCTAATATCATATTTTTTACAAGCATTTATTCTTTATTACTGATGTTTGGGCAGCTGTGATGCCTGCTGCAGCTTTCAGAATACTTTTCTGTATTTTATTACTGGAATTAATAATAAATTGGTTTGTTTGAACAGTATACTGGTGTGAAACTGCTTTGGAAACAGGAGTCAGGAAACTGTATTTAATGCTTTTACTAAAATATTGAGCTCTAATAAAGGCACAAAAAAAGCAACAACAAATGAGCTAAACAGTAGACAAAACTGCTCTATTTATTACAGCAATGCATGGTGTTGCATTTACTCTTGTGTGTTGCCTGCATGGCAAAGGTATGAAAATAAAGGGCATTTTTTATTTTCTATGCTTGTTGGGGCCAAGATGTAAAGATGAAAATTGGCACTTGTTCAGGGCATGCAAGCCAACCAAGAGTTTTCTTCAAGCAAAAATTCTTATCCTTTTCCCGGTATCCTCCCAAACATTGTGGAGGACACATGCTACTGTGATACTGTAGATAAAACTGGAGGCAAGTTGCTGTTACCATTGCTGTTACCATTTCAGAAAACTGTTCTACCACCTTCTTACAAGTATGTTTTAAGTAATCCATGTTCTGCAATTCAGGCAGTTTTGTAAGCCATGATTGGTGGCAAAGTGGGGTCCTATAGGGTCTTACTGGGCATAAACATACTCCATTTGAAAGACATTAGTGTCCAAATTAAGACTTCCTCAGCATCAGGACACAATAACATTCTTAAAATGTATTAAGGGACACGACAGAGGGGAAATGAGTTATCATGTATCTATGTCCCCTGAAGACAAAATATCAGAATTAGGCTTAAATTGTATGAGATGGGTGTAAACTAGACATGTGGTAATAATTTCTAGTGGTAAGGATACTTAAATAGGTTGTAGAATCTGTAATTGTTAAGAACAGGTTAGGCAAATCTCTTTGAACATAATTTAGTTTGTCCTCTGTTTGGGTGGGAGAAGTCTCTCAGCTCTATTTTTGTAATTCTTGGATCCTCAGTAGTGGGAAACTAGTGTATTCTTTTTCTATACATTTTCCTTTTCTCTTTTTTTAATCTGTTTAAAGGGTTATTGTTAATTTGCACATCTTCTGTTTTCTCGGCTAGATGAATCTCATTCTCCCCATCTTCCTTTGCAGACCACGTTCCTCAGACCACTGACTCTTTTTATTGTTCTCAACTTTCTCCAGCTGGTCCACCTCTTCCTTTTTTCTTTATATTTTTCACAGCAACAGGATATTGTTGACTTTTACTTAGCATGTGATCACTGGATTTATTGGATCATTTCCTGCAGAAATGCTACCTTGGCAGTGAAGCTTCACTGTGTATTTATGCCGTTGGTCATTCCTACCCAAATATACTTAGCTGTTGTGCCTTTTTTGAAAGTATATCAATTTTTTCAGACCATTTCTTCATTTTGTAATAAATTTCCATCTTAATGTTGTTTTTTGAAGTCCTTGCAGCTCTTTTACAGCTATGTATTGTCTTCAGATTCAGAAGACACACTCTTTATCCAGGTCAATAATGACTTGGGTACTTTTTTCAGTACCGGCATAACCTGACGTGAGAAAAGTGTTTTTTCCATGTCTAACAGATGAATTTTAGTTGTTCTTCTGTTGATCTCATATTAAAATATTCTTGAAACTTCTGGTGATTAGTGAATTTCAAGGACATTATTATTGCTATAAGCTTTATTCACTTCTGCATAATGCCATGTTTTAGTAAAGCACTGGCTGCAGGCCAGCTGGAAAGACTCATATATATGGAAGAAACCTAAGACGGCACCATTCAGGAGCAAGATATTTTAGAAACAGGATGCCACAGCAATGACGTATTCATTACACATCCTGTATTTTCCTTGCATTGGTAACTTAACTCTTTTTTTAAAACATGGATCTAGCTTCTGCCTGTGCTTCATATATGCCTAGAGCATGCAGAACAGTGCAAGAAAAATTCCCTTCCGATGGTACTGCAGTAGTAGTTCTGTATCTCCAAGGGTCCACGTTGTGCTAAAACCACACGATGATAAGGGGGGATATTTACTCTGACTGCTGTAGGCGTCTAAGTTAGCTGGTGCTCAAAACACCTCAGTTAGGAGCCTCAGGGTATGGTTTCCCCATTGATTTAAGCCAAATTCTGAGCTGGTACCAAAGGAGGAAGTAACACGGTGAGGGCCAAACCTTGGCTGATGTTCCTGTGTGATGGCCGTGGTTAGCCAGATCACCTCTCTGAAAAGTGATCCTCTCCCAGAGGGTTAGTTTTTAGTCAGATCAGGTCCTTCCTCCCACCCTCTACCTGGCTGCAGAAATACCTTGGCTAGCGAAGGGAGGAGAGGGGCAGGGCGGGACCTCCCTTTTTGGCAGCAGCAGGGGCTGAAATCAAATTAAGTAATGGCAAAACTGCACCTTAATTTCCCTTTGGACCCATTGGACAAAGTCAGAGGATGGAGATAGATGGTGTGAATACCTCTATAATGAGCTATTGTGCCTTGCCAAGAATGTTCAAAATGTAGAGCTAAACCACTCAGAAGATGAGAGATGAAAAGAAAAAGTAAGAGATGAGAGAAATTGTGCAGCGAGGCATGGCAGAGTGGGGAGTGGAGGGCTTTGGTGAGTCAGTAACAAGGCTTCTTTGGGTTATATTGGTATTTTTGTGACCACGGAGTTGGGCAGATTTCTTCCCTCTCCTTTTTGGGAGTAGCAACAGAGAGGGGAGGATGACAGCATCATCCCAATGCACTTTGTGCAGGGTGCACAGCAGGGTGGACTGCATCCCTTGAAGGTTTGCAGAGGCGTGAATGTCCCACCTGTGCTGGGACTCTAGGAGATGGTCAGAAGACTGCGGTAACTTGTGGGTAGAGGAGATGTGTATATACAAGTTAAATGTACATGGAACAGATTTGATACTGAAGAGGCTGGTGCAAAGGAGGCTCTCTGTGTGGGAGATTTTTTTTCTGATCATCAGTCATATTCACATCGATGATTCGATGTGCTTTGGATTCTACTTGTAAGCAACAAGGAAGAGGAAATTCATCTCTCAAATCAACCAAGGCACGCTAAACAAAGCTTTCTGTCTCTGTACAACGCCAAGGTATTTTCCAGGTAACCTGCTTGGCAATCCAGCTTTTCTTTGTGTCTTTTATGCTTCATTTATGGCCTTGATTCAGCATGGTATTTAAAAGGGCATGTTTAACTGTGAGTTGTTCCATTGACTTGCTATGGATGTCAAAGGAACTATTCATGTGTTTAAATGGAAGCACATTCAGTCCTGCCGCATTGGAGCTTGCCAGTGAGGAATACTACTTAAACTAGAAAAAGTTATGGATTCTGGAGACAACAGTCATCTGGCAGCAGAAATGGAAATGAAACCAGGTAGAATTGCCCAGCCGTTTGGAAAATAAATGATCCAATTCTCCATTCAAGGATTAGCCATGAATTTAACACTGACTTTATTTTCCAGTACATCCATCTCATTTACCCAAGAATTATTGTCTTTAATTACCATTGTGGTGCCTGCAGGCAGCAGTCTTTAAATTAGTTATGCAAAGTTCTGCTCTCAGGAGTCATCAGGAGATTGTATCTGCTTTAGTATCAATCCCTTTACAGCAGCCTGACAGTGTACAGACTTTGTACGAGGGATGTACTTTTTGTGATGTCAGTTTTTGGCCTGGTAGATAGGTTATTCTCTTAAACATAACTAAAAGCACACACACTTGGTATTTATGGATATTTTTATCTTGAGAAACAAATACTGTCAGTTCGTAGCTTTTTAGAGGTTGTGATTCACCCTCAGTGTTCTGTTAGGCAGTTTATACTCTTCATCACAAATACTAGCGGCGCCATTCCTAATGGTAGTTATTTTTAATTCTGCATAAAGTAGTGGTTTGCATATGGGCTGTACGTTACCCGTTCTGAAAAGCAGAGTTAAAGCAGAGAAGTAATTTACATAAAGCCTTTTTAGAGCTAGAAAAAAAAGTCTGAGACAAATAATATTCATGCATGGTCATGAAAGAATCTTGAGCCTAAACTTATCTTCCTCTATATAAAATAGAAAAATTAAGACTACTGCTGAATTTAACAGGCCTTGTAAAATCTTTCTTGCACTGCAATATATATGACCGTGCCTTTGTGTGCTTCTTTACACAACAGTTAGCTGGCAGTGGTTCTAAAAATGTGTTACTCAATGCTAAGGCTTTCCAGAAATAAACACAAAGGTTGAATAAAAGAACATCCACTCTTCTCAGGATGTCTTTGTCTTCTTCATCAGAGCAGCTGGAAGCTTGCTGGGAGCAGTAATTTGTCTTTGTGCATGGACCAACAAGGGTTTTTTTCAATTAAAGCTCTTTAAAATGATGTTTCCTTCCCCACCCCCCTCACCCCCCCAAAGGGTTGTAGGTAACCTGTCAACAGTTACTCCTACTCTAATAAGTCTTCATTAGGTAACTGATTCTGCAACCTTGCACGGCTTTGAAAGCCTACGTGTCTTCAAGTGGGAGTATTACCGGTAACGGTAGTGGAGGATCAACTGTATGATTAAGTTGCTTAGTTATGCATTTAGAAGAGGATGCTCAAAGAGCTTAAAGGAACTAGATATTCACGTTGATTGATATATAGTGGGAAGTGATCATTTAACTCCTATAATGTTCTCTTGAAAATCCTCATCGTATATTCTGAATGGTTAGACCTGTGCATTGCCATTATGAGATGACATCTACTTAGTAACACTGCGTTTGGAAAGACAGAAAGAAATCAACTTTCAAACAAAAAATAATCTATAATACTATGAGGTTTAGTGGTGTTTTTTTTCCTTATAGAAATACAGGATTCAGCTCAGCAACCAGATGCAAATTTTCTGTGATTCCAGTGCACTTAATAGAAATACCAAGTGTAAGTTATATGACTGTTAGGTTGCTAATTCTGTTTTAATGAAGAAAAATCTGACAAACCCAAAAAATTATTTAGTTCTTGTTTTACATGTTCCTTACTAAAGACTTTGACCTGAAGTACATTGCATCTTGTGCGGTAACAGCTGGTCTGTCATTGTCTTCAGAAAAAGTAACGGTTGCTAAGATTTCAAGAAACAAAGATGGTCTTTGAATCAACTGGAACAGCTGTAAGAGACTGACACACCATGCACTGTCAGCTGCTAAATTCAGATATTCAGACTGCCCGAAATGGGATACTTTAACCCTTTGGCACCATCAGATTCCTTTTCTCTCTGTTTTTCTTTTTGAAAAAAGCCAGAAAAATTAATAGGGTTTTCAATTTGCATTTTGCTTTCAGACATTAAAAAAACCCCCCACTAATATATCACTTTATTTGCAGGGATTTTATTTTTTATATTTATTCAAATTCCGATTTATAAGCAATATGAAGACATGCTTGTTGACAGATGAAATTTGCATTAGAAAAGTATAACACGCTCCTCTGTGTGGTGCATTAAATAGAAAATATAATAGCGCATATCCAGAAAACAGCATCAGATGCTATTTTAAGGGACTCAGCATCTTCCCAGTTTTGTATATGGAGAGTGTAATTAGTTTAACAAAGCAGAATGAAGGTGAATTTATCCTATCTAGAAGGGAAAGGTAAGTGATAGCAACGGTCTCTTTAATAGTCAGAGGCATGCGAGATCCAAAAGCTGGTGGCTGAAGTTGGGCACATTCAGACTGGAAAAGTTTAGTTTTTTCTTTTTAGAGTAATCAGGGAACTGATCCATAATTTAAATTAGCTTGGGATGTGGCAGATTTTCCATTGCACGAAGCCTTCAGATCAAGCTTGGCTGTCCAATCTTTCTAGTTCTTGCAGCACTTTCTGAAGTGCTTCAGAATATTGTGGGTTTTTTTCAAAGATGGCAAAATGTGATGACATGAAAATTTATTTCACTTAATGAAGAGTCAGCAACCATCTCTTGTGAACAAAATGCTTGTATGACTTCGGTATGCCTGAAAGCCAAGCTGTTACAACTTGGAGCCTGACTGATTTTTGGATGCCTGAAACAGGCACGTATTGGGTCTCTTGCTAAACTGTTGTTTTAGTTCAATTACAAAGCATGGGATATTATTCAGGAGCCTCTGAGATTTTGTAATCTGTGTTAGACAGTATCAGGAAAGCCGTAGTTGCTTCAGCATTTATTCATCAGTTAACTCAGTGCTGCAGAGCGTGGCTGATCTTGCCACTGACAGAGAAAGAGATACCACCCAGCAAATGGCACCCCCGAGCCCTCTGCTTTGCTTCGTGCAGAGTGCCCCTGATCGGATGATGAGGTGGGTGTCTC
The DNA here is from genome assembly GCF_949628215.1 of Phalacrocorax aristotelis. Classification (NCBI taxonomy): domain Eukaryota; kingdom Metazoa; phylum Chordata; class Aves; order Suliformes; family Phalacrocoracidae; genus Phalacrocorax; species Phalacrocorax aristotelis. The sequence continues at coordinate 7,158,828 of NC_134285.1, forward strand.
AGCACTGAACACACTGTTGTCTTGCCCAAAGAGCCATGCTGGCTTAAACTTGCTCCCAAGTGATTTGTTTCAGTATTTTCAAGCAGTGCATAGTGTTGGCTTCCTATAAAAACTCTTTTACGGATCACATATAACCTACTTTCTTGTGCCCTGTACTCCTAGGTCCTGATTCTGCGCCATCTGAGTAACTAAAAGATTGGCTGCTGTCATCACTGTTTGCAGAATCAAGATTAGTTTATTCTTCTGTTTGTGGATATGACCATGTGAAAAAAGTAGATTTATATAATGACTCCAGAGGATTTGAAAGTTCTTTGCTCATGTGAATGAATGTCCTAGAGTAAAGGTTGACATAAATTAAATTATTTTCCAGATGTGGTAATTGAGGTAAGCAGAATAAACTGCACAATTTAGAGCTTTAATTCTCATTAATAGGAAAGCACTTTACTGTCCTGATAGTCTATTTTATACTTACAGTTACTACAAAGTCCATGTAAAGGCCAGACCTCCTGACATCCCTCTCTTCGTTTTCAATGAAAGACCAAGTTTGGTCTTTCACATTCCAGTTCAGGTTTCCACATCTTTGTATTTTTCATACGTATGATAGTCTGTGAGATCTATTTGTCATGAAAAGTCAGGGAGAAACAAGAGAAACAAAAGAACAGATTTACATATTTTCTGATTTTAATTTTGTCTTTTCTTTGTTGAAAAGATTTGTAACAAGATTTTGCCGCTACCTTTGAAATGCTTGCTCTTCTTTTCCCTAGGAGAGGCACATCGCTGTCTTGTGAGGTGAATGGAAATTACTTTTCAATATCCAGAAACAGACTTTGGCCTTTCGACATCTAATAATTCCCAGATCGGCCAACTGAACCTTCACCACGATAGAGTGGATTTGCTGTGTTAAAATATTGTAGCAGTGCCCTGATTTCAAGCCCTGACAGTTTCATCACTGCAGTTGACCCGTGCTCCTCATACAGCTGCTTTCTGCAATGTGGTTACAACATCCATGCAGATTTTCCTTTGCTTTTAGAAACTTGATTTAAAATAGTGATAAGTTGTGTTTCGTCCAAGTCTACTTGCTGTTCTTTAATGGTACGTCGTGTGTCGTGTTTCCTCTCTTGTTTATTAAATCCTGTGCTTTGACTAGAACTTATTTCCAAGAATATGAAATTATTCTTCAATTATTAGAACACAGGGTTTGATTCCTTGACAGGTTGACAAGAGCTTTGCAGCACTTTGCAGGAACAGCCCTTCCTAATCAAAATTGTCCTCAGCAACATCAGTTGGTTTACCCTGGTACTAAAATACAGCTGAAGTGAAGCTGCTCGGTTGCTTGGGCAATGCGTTGGGGCATCTGGGACTTAATGCTCTCCTTGTCACACTCCCCCCCACCCCCTGATACTGACAGGCATCTTCAGAACAGGAGCTGGCAACACATACCTTGTTCCTGTCTGATCCCTTACATACACATCCTAATTAGGTTCTTCATAGATTCCAACGTCTGTCAAGTTTTCTTGGCCGTGGTATACCACATTAGTATAGGCTCATGGTCATCTGACTCCTGGTATTTTTTGGTAACAAGTAAACTGCATTTAGACTAGAAAGACAATAAACCTACTGTTTTGGTGCACCTCAGGACCTTCCATATGTTGCAGGTTTGTTGGGTTTTTTTTCACTGTATTCTGGGTGTTTTAATTTCCTGTGCTCTTTGGCTTTGGGACTTCCTTCCTCTTCTGGTTTAGGATTTTAGCCAAATTCAGCACTTGAGATCTGATCTTCACTTTAATATGCTCAGTCTAGGCTCTTTTTAATTACCTGGGATATATCATTATGTCAGAAAAATTTGTATTTCTTTAGCAGCAACTTCCTATTAAAACAATTGCCTGACGAATATGGCTATTGTGAATGTGAACGATGTGCGTTTAGAATAGTTTCATTTTCAAAGGATGCTTTCATGAATATCAAGGTTAAATTGTGTGGGGAACAATGGAGATTCTGCAAATAGCCCTAATAGGTAGTTCCTTTCTTCGTTCCAATACTTAATGTCAGAAATCATATTAGAACACAAGAAATACAGGGAGGAAAAGAACATGCAGAGTTACATTGTTCTTAGACTCCAGACCATGTTCTTCAAACTCACGGGTGAAATGATGAACAATTAATGCGAAGGTTACATAGAGCTTATTTCTGCGAAGCTCCTCCACATTTCTTGTTTATCCATTTTATTTGTTTTGTTGCTTTGCTCTAGTGCCTTAGTGACACCCTCTGGCAATGGCAGGATAGCTTCTTTGCCATTACGGAACTCTTCAGCAATGGGTGAGCAATCTCACTGGAAAGGCGTCGGCATGCCCTGTGCTTCCTCTCTCTCAGAGCTAGTTTGGCTCAAGACTAAAAATCACACACGTGAAGTTAATTAATGTTGTACATGAACGTGATGCCTAATTGCTACAAATTAAGGTACCACGTGATAAATAGTGTCAGGCAGCTTTTTTTTTGGTGAACAGCTTAAAAAGTCTCCCTTTGTACTTAAATGAATTTGTTTACATCAACTCCAAAGCATGCATTCCTCTTCTGGAGTGAAGCCTCTGAGCAAAGCTTTACAGATGCTCTCACACCAAACCAGAGATGACTCACTGATCCGTTATACCTGTGAAATAAACCAGGTTTTTAAAGATGGAAAAGCTAGTGCGAGTTTCCTGCCTGCTGTTAATTTTGTATTTTGTGTTGGTAATGCTTTTATTTGTGCTGTTTTACACTATGGGTCACAAAATGTAAACTTCTGATTTTCTTTCCTGGCAGTATAATGAGAAAAACCAGTAAGCTGTTGAGGCGGTTGGAACAGCAAAGTGAGCGGCTAAGGCTTGGAGAAGGGCATTTAGATGCCTGAGTCCTATTAAAATCAACATGTTGGAGAATACTTAATGTTTTTTGTCAGGTCTAGGTCTATGTCTCATTTTGATAAGCAACTTTGTGCATGTCTACAGGGCAAGCTGCTAGTACAGAACTACCTAAATGATCGAGCTAGGGCAAAGCAAGTGCCTGGCTACGGCAGCATGAGGATCTGCTGGGTGCCTCATCTGGCTTCCCAGCAGCCTGAATTGGCCCAGATACAGAGGTTTGTGCTGCTGGACTCCTTCCAGTGCTCAAGCAAAGTTGAAGGCTGCGTTGTTAGAGAAACCTCCATGCATAAATGGGAAATGGTGGTTCTGAGGTAAAAACCTTAACAGGGCCTGTTGCTCCATCCTGAAAGCACCTGCTTGGAACAAACACTCCCCAGTCCCATAGCAGGGACTGAGCTGTCCTGGACTGATGCTGGGAAGTCTTGGTTAGGACACAGAGACTTCTCAGCCTCATGATGAAATATGAAGGTCTGGCTCAGCTTCTGAAAGCAGCCGTCGTTTTATCTGCCACCTGGGGTCACTGTGTTCAAGGTTATTAAAAAGGAGAAGTATAAAATAACAAAATATAAGCAGTAAAAACTGTACTTCCAAACCCTAACCCCTGGAGGCTAAAATTGAGTTTGCCGTAAGTATACAAATTACTTGAAATTTTTATTGTGTGTGAAAAAATGAAGCCCTATATTGCAGTACATAAACACAAGTCTTCTGCAACAGGTCAGATATTTGTATAAAGCAAGAGGTGAACTACCACAAGGAAAACATGTCTTCTACCTGTTGGTTCATACAGTGTATTACAACTGACTTTAAAGATCTTTGTAGCAGTGTAATGTTGTGGTTGAGAAATCTTCTGTGGCCGTGATGCTGGTCGTGTTTAACACTGGAATTACTGCACATATCTCAGTAGCTTTTCATATTATTTACACGTGAGATTATAGGTGTGTCTGATATATATTTTGAATCTGCACCCATCTTACAGAATTTCTTAAGTGTGCTATTATTTAAACCTTTGTCTCGGCTAACACCACATGATATATTATGTACCTGAAGTACTTCTTAAAAACACTTTAGCTGAATTTTCAAGCTGGCTAGGCTTAAAGTTGTCAAAATATGTATGTTAAAACTCCTCAGGATGCTGTGTGGATGTAAATCTTTCCATGGAGGTGCTGCATTGTGAGAGAGAAAAGGCTGGTTGTGCACTGGGAAAAGAGCAGCTCCAGATGATGTAAATGCTACTTCAAACCCCATTTATAGTCTGAGCGGCATCAGCAGTGTGCTGCTTGGAAGCTGGACATCTCCAGCGCTCTTTGAGAGCTGACTCTAACAGCAGCTGCAAAATTGCTGCCTAGTAGTCTGAAAGAGAAAGTCAAAGCTAAAGCAATAAGGCACAGAAACTCTTTCCCCACTCTCTTCTGATCACAAATCCTTTTTTAAAGACCTGTAGGTACCCAGAGAACATATTTCTACTGCTCTACCTGGCCACTGGGTGGCCTCCATTAGAGCTGAAGAAGATAACGTAGGTCTATGGAGTGCATCTTCCCCCCCCGCCCCAGTTAAGTATTGCTGAAACCTCTAGATAATGGGGCTAAACAAGACATTGCATGGAATTCAGGCTGTTCTTCAGTATGAAGAATTGGTAAATCAATATTTTGACCCTTTTTTGTCATTACTGATTAGAAATTATGTGTATAATTTACTTAATGCTTTTGTTGACATATCTGTGCATTTGATTAGATAAGAAGTACTTCAGTTACAGGTATAGTTGAGGGAGAATAGGATGGTGAAAACAGTGTTGCACATAGCAGTGTTTCTTCTGTAGCTCTTTGCGAATGTAAATCATCCATTCTTTGCAATACTGAAGGGTTATTTAGTCAAAATTGCCTTACTTCTGTGCCTTTTCAAAAGAACTTTCTATCACTGGCACCACCTGTAACTAAAATTATTTAGCATCTTTCATAATTACATTATCTCTGACGACCACATTTCAGTCCTATTATCATCAGTATTGCCTGGAGTAATTCATTACTTATATTATCGTGAGGTCAGAATCACAACATTATGTTTTCATCTCTTATAGCGAGATAGCTCCTCATACAGGGCATCACGCTGCTGTACACATAATTAGTACTATATGAAGAATATAAATTAACATGTTAGTTTTGATGGGAACGTTGATGAGGTTGGAAAAGCATCATTAATATGCTCAATAGTGCAAAATAATACTTCTGATTTTAGCTTCCTTTGCTTTTCCTTTCAAGTAGTTAAGCTAAAAATACGGCACAGCTGCTTTCCCTTTACACATGTGCAAATGTGTGGAATGTGAAGTAAGATAGAGAATTGCAACCCTTTGGGTGAGAAAACGTGACATCCAGTGCTGAGACACCAGTCTCATCGTTTCATCACGAGAGCAGGGCAAAAGGGAGGAGGCCTTGGTGGTACCGCTTGTTGCTGTAGGGGCTGGAAGGATGGGTCCTCCTGACACAGCAAAGCAGCATGACTGCAGTAGTACGCAGCAGGATGGGGTTTGTTACTGGCTGATTATGTTCAAGATAAATCGCTAACTCCATGTGGAGTTGCTAACTGCACTTCTTCCTTCTCTGTGGCCTAAGTTTTTTTAAGCACTGTTGAACTTGAGCAGTCCCTTGAAAGCACATTGTCTGGTCCTCAGTTTACTGCTGCTAATGGATCAGATAGAAGATTAAGGCAGAAGCAGAAGATGCTTATGGCTGTAAATCAATACTTATTAATGACATCTGTGTTAAGTCTCACGAGAAAAGAGAATCCAGCTGCAGGATCTGATCTGTAGCTCGATAGAAAGTCTGTGTAGGAGACCAATACAAAGGATGAATGGCAAGGAAAAGCAAAAGATAGAAAGCTTTGTGAAGTATATTTATATTAATAATAGTTGACTCTTAAGAGGTGCTTTTTGCCTTTTGTGCTTTGGACTTTTTATTAAGAAGGGTAAGTAACCCTTACGTATGTTGAACACTTTTTGGATATCCTTTGCTATTGTAGTTGATGAATAAAATTACAAAGTGAGTATCTGATCCTGAAAGTGGATCTATGCAAAGAAGCCCTTATAATCTGGAGGAGCACAGTGGATGTCAGTGGGAACTACTACAAGCACGAGGATTAATCAATATTAAATTGATGGCCAAAGTAAAGGAGCTGTGGACTGGGAGCAAAACAACAGAAAATATTGGTAGGAGAGAATTAAATTGTGCTCTTAGATAGCTCTTTTATAAAACTAACTCAATCAGAAAGTCACTAATTAGTTTTTACAAATTCTGGGAGCAGTTTAAACTTGGCTGCCTTTCATAGTTACTGGAAGTGTCACATAAAATAGAATATATTTCTAATGTGATTGAATTAATGTTTCTTGTTAATGGAGTCTGCTTTTTCCTTTCCTTATTTTTGTTGATTTAATATGCAGGAGTGTAATATTGCATCAGCACAACATTGCATAGACTGCAAATATATGACTTTAAAACCAGTATATTTTCCTAACTGTCATTTTTGAAAGTTTCTGTTTCTTCTTTTAGTTTTCTTAGTGTATTTTAGTTCTTTGCACCAGTCACAGAGGCATGAAAAATCAGCATAATTAAAAGTCACATATTAAACCAACTTTATAACCATTTGCTTTTCTAAAATGCAAATGAGATATGAGAGAAAACTCACCCATGTTTGCTATTTATGTTGCTTGGCAAAATCCATCTATTGCACTTGGAGGTTTGGCGAGTGGTAGGATATTGCAGTGCTTTGTATTGAAAACTCAGGGTTTAACTCACAGGATGTTTTTGGTTCTTGACTTACATTATTGATTATAATTTCTGGTCAACTTGGATTCTCCTCCCATCTCTAGTCCCTTGCTATTCACAATGATGTCACTCTGCCTTTCTCTCTTAAATCCCTCAATTTTACATTCTGGTAATTTTCCACTTTTCTTCCCCTCCTGGCCCTCGGTGCGCTGCCTTACATCTCTCTTCCACTTTGCAATTTCTGATTTATTTCTGGCATCTGTTCAATTTCAGAAAAAAAATAATTCTAGCCCGTGAGTCTTGAAAGGCAATATAAATTCCATTTTTATCAAGGTTCATCAATTAAAATCTGATATTACCAAGCCTGTTTATAAATAACTTGACTATTCCAAATTTATGTTGATAATACCTTATAGCATCCATTCCATATATGTAACATTTTCATATGGCAGATGAGGAGAAATGTTTCTGTGAGACTATATACATTTACAAGTACAGAAATAAAATCCATTGACTGCACCCCAGTGTCACACTCACTGTGTGTATGCTCACACTTACACACATGTGCAGATAAGTTGCTTTGAAAGATGAACTTTCTGGTATGAATACCTGATAAGATGTAAAACTGAAGCCTGAAATCTGGGCTGATTGCTTGAGCATTGGTTCAAGGCCAGATTCTGGAAAATTATTTGAGTTCCGATTTAGGCAAAATTCCTTGAATATGTTTTTCTGGCAATACTTTTGAGAACAGCTGATCTTTTCACATTTTTTCCATTTGGGTTAGAAATCTTAAGAGAGTAACCAAGATGCCACTGAAATACTGCTGTTTGCTGCTCATTGAAAGGAAAATGCAACCCATACACATGGTGCCATGATTTTGGCATTTTCGTCTGGTGTATCTCAAAGCTCTAGATGATAGTTAATGACATTAAGGAGAGCGAGTTGAAGTTAATTGCAAAACATTGCTTATTAGGTATGAAAGAGATATAATCACAGGGCATTCTAATTTCTTAAGACACTGATTAATATAACAGCTACAGAGAAAAAATTGGCAGTGAATATGTTTCTAGGGAGTTTGCAGGATTGCTGGTTTATGCATTTTCTTTTACAGCCTACACAGTTGGAGATAATTCAGAATCTTACTGTTTAAGAGTAAGCCAAGTATCTAAAATCTTGTGACCATATTTAGGGATGGATGAAATGTTTTGGTTAAAATAGCTCACACTCCCCTACACATGCCCGTATTTCTCTCCGGTCTTCAGACCAGCGAAAGGAAGAAACAGGGAGACCTCAGAGATTTCCTTTGCCTTTCTTTTAATCCATCACCTGGGTGTTAATGATCTCACGCTGCTTATTCCAGTACCCAAACGCCTGCCTTCCCCCTGGCCTGGTTGACTCACCCAGTGCCTTCACCAGTTACTGTATTCATCCAGAACTCTATTTTGGTTTAATCATCCCATTAGTTGAAGCTGGAGAAACACTCTGTGGCATGCAGCACTGGTGTGTTCTGCATCTCATCGAGCACAATGCTGGGCTATGCCAAGTAGGGTTGTCTCCTGGCAAGGGTGGAAGAATAGGGAGCAAAGTCAGAAGATATGGGAATGATAGCATTATTTGGGGCTTACACCTTTTTTCTTGCTGTCCCACTGGTACTGACCTTTCCCAGTTACTGTCATTCCTGTCCATCTGGCATGTTTGCCTGCATAAAGGCTGTCTGCATCTCTGGTGGGAATGTGCAAAATATGGAGAGGGCCAGTGCAGTTTAAAAATGACATTTATTAGCAGATAGATTAAAGGCTAGAGAAGAATGTTTGGTGGAACAGTGAGAAAGGCAGTCCCAAGCTACATCTGTAGTAATGAAATTCTTACAGTAGTGTCAGACAATCTGTTCCCAGTGTGTACCAGGACATACAACATTACCCATGGCTGTGCCAAGAGAGCGAACTCCACACATCTCCTGATAGTCAGTAATTCAGCACAACACATGCAGTCAGACAGATTCTCCTGCTCTGATTGAAATCTCGAAAAACTCCTAAAGCAAGCAAAATTAAACATGCTTCAGCTATATAGGAGGTGGATTCTCGAAGCTACCAGTGGCAAAATGGAAGATTGTTTTTGAAGAACAAGATGTCTCATTCCTGACCCCGTCACCGTCCATGCGAGCCAGGGGGAGAGCACTGATGCCAATCCAATAGGCATGCTCAGCAGATGTCCAAGTCTCTGGTTTATATCCAGTGATACTAAAGGTTGTTTATAAAGGCAAGACATTATTGTTTTGAGTGTTTGGCACTGCCTCTCATCTTTTAAAAAGTTGAGAGGAACAAATCTGATGAGGTTTCCAGCTATTTCGTCTCGGTTACAAGAGTAGGCTGTCAGAATTCAGTGTGTCTTCTCTGACAGAATCCTGCACTTGTTTTACTCTTCGTTGCCCTGCTAGGAGACATCTTTTTGCTTACCCTTCAGAATACAGTCTGGAAGGGTTCTCTTGAATCATTGACTACAGCCATCTGATAGTTTAGAAAACCAAGTCGTGATCCCTCAGAAAACCTAAATGAAGATATTTTTATTTTCTCCAGTTTATTGGGCTACAGTTGTTGGAAAGCTCTTCCATAACATGACTGTTCCCATGGCAAGAGAGCATCTCATTTCCAGACTAAATGTTTATATGTGTTGATTTTTCATGCCCTCATTGTCCATTAGTTAAAATAACTCTTTTTCAGCTCTGACGTTCACCCTTACCGAGGCCTCTCATCTCTATGTATTTATAAATTAAAATTTTATCTGTTCTTTACTTATTTCATGGCTGTAAATTATTAAAACTCTTCTTTTATAAAAGATAGGCTCTCTATTACATTTATCACCCCAGAATACCTTTTTCTACATCTCTTTGAATCACATGCATCTTGTTTCTTTGTTTCTTTTGCACACGGTTGATTAGAATTATGCACGGTATTAAGTGAGATCGTTTACAGAAGTGCTTTTTACAATGGCATTAACACTCCCTTGCTCACTTGGAAGCGACCCAGTTTATACTGATACAGGGTGCTTTTGCTTTTTTCCCTGGCCAAGGGTAAAAAGGGTAGCTTACAGTTATCCAGTGATTTAACAAATTCAGATTAAAGTTGAAATTGTTGCTGTAACTTCAACATGCATGGCCTTTCATGTTAGATTACTGAATTTCATTCCAACTTTATTACTTCAGTCATCAAAAGCATCCGTTCTTTTCCTGTGACACACTGCAATACGTCCGAACACAGCATCTCCACTTCTTAAGACTGGGCCTTGAAATATTCTTACTAAAATTACCTCTGGGCTTGTTCTTCCACTTCCAATATCAACTGTTGTTAATCTGCCTTAAATTATTGCCTTAACCACATTATGGTTCTTCTTCCTAATCAGCTTTCCCATTTTAACCAGCAGTTTACCTCATAGCACTGAACATGCTTCCTAGAATTATTCATTGATTTATTTTGTCTAGAATATCAGTTATCAAATAAAGGGAGAAAGCAGATATTGCAGTGTGTCTCATTTTCCAATTACCTCTATGACTTTCATTATTCTTGCCTTCAAAATTTGTTCTTAAGCCTTGCATTACTGAGGTTGGACTAATGGCGAATCTATAGCTGCACAGGTTACCTTGGGATGACATCAATCTATAGCCATCAAAGATGATGAACAAAGTGCCTTTTAGTTCAGTCTTTTCTGAGTTGATTAATAAAAGGTCAGACATTCATGCTACAATCCTGATTTCATGTCAGGAAAAATATACCTTCCTGAGCCTTTTGGAATAAGAATTTCAGGCTGTGGGACGTCTAATAGATTTAGTTTTCAACTGCATGAGAACTAACCACTCGGCTGTCTCTCCCTCAAAATGCTAGTGAAGTAGGCAGTATTTTTAGAAATCTCTATTTCTAATTAAAAAAGTCAAACTGAAAGCGGTTTATGCTTCTCCATTTTTTCTCCCAGCAGGTCACTGAGTCACTACTCTTAAAATCTCATCCAAACTTTCCTTGTTATTTCCTCATCATTTTGCATGCTGTGAAATAATTACCATATAAAATGTTTCACCATATAAATGGGTTCACCATATAAAATATATATTGTATTGCATTAAGAATCCATAGTGGGCTCTTCACAGTAGCCAAAAGAACTTCAATTCTAAGGGAAAGTTTTGGCACTTGTTTAAAGTGAAAGTGACATTAAACATAAATATTCTGAATATTGTAATTGTTATCGCTATTCACTGGTAGTCCCTTTTAGGAGCATCCTCACAGGGGTAAATAGTCCGCAAGAAACAATATATGCCTGTTCAGGACACAGCTCCTACTCAAAGGAGACAGCAGTCCTTTTGCTGAGCATTTCAAAGTTCTGCTTATTAATGGAGTCTATTTTGGCATTATATTTTCTTGAACAGGACTGTCGGGAAATTATCAGTTCTTCTGAAAACGCACAATTTTTGGATTCTTGTGGATTTTTGGCTTCTAATTTTGAAAATCTTGGCTATAAGTCTTATATAGCGATTCTGTCTGTCAAGAAAACACTTAGCCTGAGGTCTCATTTGGGTTTAGAAGACAGAGTACAAAGACATTTTGTCTTTTGTTTGTCAGTTTATTATCTTCCTTCCATGTTCTGATTTTTGTATAGTTGAAAATCACTTTTTCTTTCTTTGCAAGCTAAGAAATAAATCCTGCTTAAGAGCGCAGCCATTCTGCCATTCCTTGAATTACTAAGAACATTACAAAATTTAATGACACACATGGTGTTTGTATTAATGAGACTTCAGAGGCTTCTAAAATATTTGGAGCAATAATATTTCATGGATTGTTTTGGAGTACTCTCTGTAGAGGTCAACTGTGATATGATCACTGAAACCTGTGGCTATACCGTAGCCCTAGGAAACCTGCCTAAAAATAAGCCACATGGCTTTAATAGACCAAAACAGCCAGCAGGAAATAAGGGCAGAACTATACACCACCGAACACCAATGGCATGAGAGGGGCCATTAAAACAAATAATATAAATGAGCCTGAGACGGCTATAAGACCTGCAAGGTGATTAATGCCTGTGGTGACAAGTTGGAGGCATGGGAGGAGATTAAAGATTAAGTTAAAGGTAACAGTGCTAACAGGCCTTTTCCTGCCCAGCACTTCTAATTGCTCTTCCTTCCTGCAAATCCAGTGGCCAGCAATGCCCGTGCAGCGCCACATTCCTCCCTGAGACTTGTCAGACTGGTAGATAAATGAATTCTTTTTTTCAGAGCACTTTGTTCTGTCTTTTCTTCCTTTTTTTTTCTTTTCTCCTTTTCCCCCCTTTTTACTTCCTTTTTCTTTTTTGCCTGGTCTGTCATCCCTTGAGTGCATAGGAAAAAATTCAGAAGTCATATGAAAGCTGTCCCCATTGGCTTTAGGCAGCGTCCTGCATTGGGGCGGTAAGTATATGTTGGTCCAAAGCAGCCTCCAGCTGCCCCAGCTGGTGCAGTTTGCAAAGGGGAGGCCACCAGGAGGCCTGGGTAAGGATTGCAAATTTCTCACTTGGCTTTCCAAAACAGTTGTTCAAAGAACAAGAAAAACGTAGAGTATCAAAAAAAGCCCATTCTCCTGAACCATTAAGGCTTAGTTGTAGCATATCTACTGCCTTATTTGCAGAAGGTTTTAACACTTGACCTGAAAAGTCAACAAAAGAATCACCATCTCCCATCTTAATAAATTAAGTTCTATCTTCTCTAATCACTTCCTACAAACACACAAAGTCATCTGTTTCCTTTTGGCTTAGATCTTGTATACTGTTTGGAGGAAGAAGGTCTACTTTTGTCAGCACTCCTGTTAAATTTATTTGCTTTTCTAGTTCAAGGAAAAAGCCTATAACTCTGAAAGTCATCCAATGCTTTTATTTATTTATTTTGCTCAGTTTGATTGATACGTCTTTGTTCTGAGCTCATACAAAATTGACCACAACTACAGTAAAAGTGCCTCTTGTTAAAACACTTCCAGAATATCCACGTGTTCCCCTCCTCCACTTGCCTTGCATGGGAAGAAACTTGACTTTAGGTTAAGGTGCACTGAATTCAGAAGTGCTCCATCAGAAATCTTTCTGGATGATAAATCCAGAGCTTGACAATTATTCAGACTAATTTGCTGTGTGTAACTCTGCTTCTTAAGTTACAAGCATGGCTTCTCAAGCTAAGATGGAAATAGGGCAGCTAATTTGCACTTAAGGTCCTGGCTTCCCTTCGTATCTTAGAAACCTTTCACCCAGCTCAGTGCAGAGGGCGTCACTTGGAGAAGCAGAAATGTCACCCTTAGATATCATCAGTGCTGACGTATGCAAATAGATGTATCTAACACTGGTTCATAATTGTTCATTGGTTCTTTCTAACAAAACTAATAAAATACACTGTTAAAAATGTTGATGATCATTCTTCCAAATAATTTGTGTAAATATCTGTAGATACACTTGTATCTCTGAAGGTATATATACATACATACATATATTTATTTCATGTTTCATAGGCCATCAAGATTTATTGTCCTTGGTAGTAAATATTGACCTTGGATTTATTGAGATAAATCAATGTTTACCTTTTAGGCCAATAAATCCTGAGGTTCACCTTAGCAGAAGTCAATATCTGCTTAGTGTTCAGCTCCATCATTAATATAAATATTTTAGTGACCTTTGCATGTATTACTCTATTTTTTAAAGTCAACTTAATGTTACAAATCCTACAGCACATTGGTAGTTTATTTTGCAGATCTGTTTATTCACTTAAGATTTTTTTTAATAACCTCTGATATTACTGTCGAGGTGTTGCAGAAAGCGTGCAGTACGTTTTTTGAGGAGAATCTGGGGGATGTGAGTGCATGTTCCTATTTCAAGTGGAGAGGGAGGTGGCCTCTAGTTACCGGTGTGTATTTGTGCGGTTCCTCATGCATTTACCTACTACCAGGATAGAAGCATTGCTTTGATAGCTGGCTCTTTTCTGGTCTTTTTTCAAGATTTTCTTTGTACAAGCAAATCTTCTAAGATCAAGTATTTGCTTTTCTGTATCTGTCACTGAGTTTAGGGCTAGCAGGGACCTTTAGACCACCTAGTCTGACCTTTTTATCTCCTCTATTTAAGAAACACTTTTTGCCGCCTTCCTCCTCCCTTCTCTTTTGACCCTCTCCGCAGTGTTCTTAGTAAAGTTTTCCTTTTAAATTGCGTTGATTTGGTGTGATAACATCTCAGTCTAGATTCAAACTGAAGTGTCCCAACATCTGGAGTTTTGCTTTGTGAGTCTCTCCGGACTGTCAGCCCTAAACACGAGCAGACGTTGCCCTTTCCTGCCTATAGACTTAGACATGAGCATCGCATCTAAATGTTATCTCGAGCTATCCAGCCAAGGGTGGGGTCCCTCCTGACGTCCTCCCTCTAAAAAGGGAGGTGCAAAGTGGGGTTTAAATGCCTGTGACCTTCTTCCACCTCCTCTGGCCACAGGAACATGTAAAGGAAGCATATGATGAGGGTCCACCAGCTGTGAAACCCTCTCTTTAAAATAAAGCAGCCTGAAGGCAAGATTTTTACAGGATCAAGAACAGTTACTTAATTCAGGCACTGAGCTCAAATTTTTCCTTGTTGTTATTATTATTGCGTTACAAAGCACATATATAATACTTGTGATTACAAGCCACTTCACCAGCACAGATAAGAGAGATGTTCTTCATCCCAGAATGTTCTCACTCCAAATCCCTGATTCTTCCACCCCCTTTTCATTAAATTACTCCTTTTATTTCAAGTATGAGTGCTGCCTATTCACATGGATAAAAGCTTGCAGGGTTAAACCCTTTGTGAGCCTATAGAAAATGTACTGTGAACGTGGAGAGGTTTCTATTATTTGTTATAAAGGTGCTGTCAGGGTAAATGGTTTAAAAACGTTGTGCTGTGGAGAATTCTGATCCCTGTCACATGAAACGGCATAAATGTCAGACCGGGGATTTATATGAATATTCCTTGAAGAGAAGCAAAGACAAGGAATTAGTTGTTCTCTTGTCCTATTTATTCCCTTTAATTGGATTTATTTTTAAGTGGGCTTTAGTATAGAAATTTCTGCTTCATTTCTTTATTGTATTTTGGAATTTCATCTCAACACAGATAAAGCCTGCTTGCCCTACATTAAAAATATATTTAAACCAGTTGGAGATGTGTTTCTTAAACAGCAATATCTTCTTTTTTTTAAACTATTTTTTAAACCTAACCTAAACCAGTTCTCAGCTTACAGACAGAGTATTTTAAGGTGCCCATGTTGGAGCAGTTCACAGCAGCATACCCAGGCAGTATTCAAGATTCAGAGCAATTATACCTGCTGATGCATTGAGTCTTTGAGAGAAGGAACGGTGAAGCTTTTTTTTCCAGAGGGATTTGTATGCTACAGGCCATATCATAGCTGGTTTATGTGTGAGACCTGAGAGAGCAAGCACAGCACTTGGCTCTTTTTTGGTGCATGCCTCTAAGTCAGACTGAAGAGCAGCTTACTGTTGTCAACGTTTGATTCATAGAGTTGTGTAAATGGGCAAAAAATTCCTTTCTGTCATGCCAGAGGCCAAATTAAACAGAAATCTGTGAACCGGGAGGGTTATTTAGTAGGGAGGAAGCAACATGAGTCGTGTTATGATGTACTCCTGCAAGTTTTTTTGCAATTTGTTTCGGGACTGAGTTTGTCCTGGTTTATTTAATGCCACAAAATACAAGTCTTCCTGCTGAGAAATTGCTTAAAAGTTATACCAGCGCGAAGGCAAACACAGAGTGAGCAGAGTCAAGCAAAAGGTGTTTGAAGGTTTGGACTAAGAGTGACCATAAATGTCTGCGTTAATACTGATCCACCAGCCTGCCCGACGAATTCTTCATGTTCCCTTTCAACCAGGCATTTAAAAAATGCACGGCAGATATGCAGGAAGGCATATACAACACTGCTTTTTCCCCTCTCCCATCCCAGCAATGCTAATGAAAGCCCAACATAGCTGAGATTTGCAGATTTGCTGTCACCGCAGAAAGATAAAAGTAGACCCGTGCACATTAAATTACAGAATTTAACGTTGGGCACTCTTCACTTCTTAAATGTTTGCAGCAAAATGCAGGAGAAAGAGATTAGTGCCATGTTTGCTAGGCAGGTTTTATAAAACACAGCAAACTGCTAGGGAATTCGTGCTGTGAAGTTCGAAGTAGCAGGTGTTGCTGCCAGTAATACTGCTGGGTGTCTTCAAGATGTCTTTGATGTACATTTTAGTGGTTAGTGAAGATTCAGAAAGAAAATTACTAAGAAAGATGGAACAAAGTAATGTAACTGCGTTTGAATTAATTTATATAGGTATGAAGAAAGCGTGCACTTAGGTTTGTGCATCTACATTTTTAAACAGCTCTTCACGCTTAAAAATCTCCCTGTCCTTCAGACCCCTGCAAATACAGATCACTTAAGAAAAAAAGCGTGTATCAGCTGATCTGAACGTTCTCTGTTTTCTCCTTTGAATTAGTGGAGCTGTAAAAAAATGAAGCTGCTTAATTGTGATAGTTCACTAAAAAGCTCCTACAAAAAAAGTATTTATTGTCTAGGGAAATTTTATCTCTAGTTCATTTTATTGTAAAAGATTCTATCTCAGAAATGCTGTGAATCAGAGATGAAGGGGAGTAATGATAAACTTAGGGAAAACATAAGGAAAATGTGTGGGTGTATGAGTTTGCACATGTCTGTACGCTATAATAGATATGCAAATAGAAAAGCAAGTGCTTGTGGACATGTGGTTTTGTGTCAGCTATGAATTTTATTCATCAGCTATTTAATACTAGATTTACACACTTTTAAAAAATAATTCTGACTCATTCTAGGGAACCTTTATCAGCTATTTTATAATGATTTCATTTACTGATCCAATTATAAACTAAATTGAATCCTATCCACTAACACAGGTTAAAATGTTTTTATTATACACAGCTGTTTGATATCTCCAGGTGTGGGAGCACACAACAAGGATAGAAATTAATTAAGCAAGATGTGGGAGATGCTTGCAGCTGTATGTTATGTGCTTGTCAGCCAGAGGA
Source organism: Phalacrocorax aristotelis (assembly GCF_949628215.1). Taxonomy (NCBI): domain Eukaryota; kingdom Metazoa; phylum Chordata; class Aves; order Suliformes; family Phalacrocoracidae; genus Phalacrocorax; species Phalacrocorax aristotelis. Next base: position 7,175,551 of record NC_134285.1, read on the forward strand.
GACGCATGTCAAACACTGCTTGATTAGTTGCAGCATGCGTTCCTCTGACTCGCAGCAGGCACGCCGCTGAGAGACTTGGGAACTACAACTCTGCAGAGCCTTGGCTTCAGTCTCTAATCACTTCCGAGCCTTTCCAGAGGCACTACGTATGGATACACATATGACCAGAGTTACCCTAGGAGTTTCCTGGTGCACAAACCCATTTTATATGAACATGACAAAAACCACCTCTAACTGTATTTATATTGAACATCTTGTCATTCTTTAGCATCGTGTCATTCTTTAGCATTAGCATTCTTGCGGTATCCTGATTTTTGTGTTAGTGGCAAGGGCCACCAGGCACGGAAGGGAAAAGGTTTTAACCTAATACCTGATAATTCTTATCTATTTTTGTGCTGATAGAGTTGCCAGGCACAGGTGCTGTCATGTGGCACTCAAGCCTTTCTTCTAGGTGCAGAAGCTGTAGTCATAAAAATAGTGCGTAGGAACAGTAAGTATATGATTTGAAGGAACAACCATAATTATGAAATACAATTTAATTTTCCCATATTTATAGAAAACTGTTAAAGTGATTCTTGCACAGAGTGAAAAAAAAAGTAAAATAAAGTAATGAAAATAGATTAATACTGTGTTCACGTCCAAGTTCCACAATCACAGCAGTTTGTAAACACGTTCTGAATAGGAAAATTGGGTGAATTATAGAATAAAACTTTCTCTGTCAACAGTTTGCTAATCACAGGGATACAAGAAAATATATGTATATATAATTTCATTTTCATGAAAGAATGTTCTCCATCTCAATGTCAAAGGCAAAACAAAAAATGCTATTACTGTTATGGGGAGGTATTTCTCTACAGTAAGGTAATGTACACAGTATGGTTTTGTTCATATTTACTTACAGACACGTGAAATAGAATTTATCGTAGTTTATTATTTAATATAATGTCCTATATGCCTATATAGGGATATCCCTAGGGATATGTCCCGTCCCTGTGTTGAGGGACATCTCCTCCATCATCTACTCCAAGAGATCGCATAATAGTACATTTATAACTGCAAACCTCTGGGAGCATTTCAAATCTCAGCATACAGTATTATATTTTTCAAAGAACTTCAGCTGTCGTAACCGTGAAATTGGGACACAGTGGTTAGTGATCTGTGTCAGTGCCGTTGACCAAGGGCTTCTTTAGCTGTAGTACCTGATTACTAAAGTAAGGATGAGGAGTAGTGTGCAGTGACTCTCTCGCTTCATTGGGATAGTCCAGAAGAGGGAGCTTGAATTTAAAGAGTGAAGAGATTTAAAAGTACCAGAAGGAGTAAATTGTTCAAATATGGGAACTTTGTTATGGTCACCCTTTATCACCAGTGGAATTTGCTTCATATTAATAACAACAGAGAGTTGCTTTGGGGATAGTTTTTCTTGTGGTGTTGTGTTTCTGTCCCACCAGAGCAATTTTCTTTAAGCTATTAAGTTGAAATACTTATTTTTTCAGCATGGTATCCACCATTGCTTTTCCAGAATGTTTGAGAAAATGACAAGTAATTAACTGTGTGGAAAATGTAAATCACATATAATCATCTGTTACTTAAAGGGCCATCCTTCTCTCTAGGCAGCTCAAATACGCCAACCTCATTTCGGTGATGCCAGGGATGAATTTGGCCCACTTTGTGTGAAGTACATGGTTCGTCACTGTGCTAAGTATTTCCCTGGGTCACTTATACAATGCCAAAGGATACAAGTAATGCCTTTGACTTCATTACAATGCCCTTCTATGCTTCTAATAATAATGTATTTGGAGCTTTCTCAAAGTAAAAGCTTCAGTAGAGTATGCTTGCAGCAATGCTGTATACTTACAGTATATAACCTCCATAAATGTCTCTATCTTTGCATTGGCTAAGGAGAGAGTTCCTAGTCACTTTCCTGTACCTACTAAAACAAAAAGCAGCTTGTGCAGCCCAGTATGTGTGTTTCTCTTTATGTGTGTATATATATTTGTAGGTTGTAACCAAGTAGGAAGTGTATTTTATTGACCCAGGTTTCTCTGGGGTTTTTGTTGCTTGTTTGTCTTTCTTTTGGTGTTTAAATTTTTTCCCCATCTTGAATTTTAGTTCCCAGATAAAAATTTTGAGAATTCTCACACACAGAAAACAAGCAAACAAGTATTATTAAGTTCAACTGAAATATAATTTTCAACAATGTCTTATTTTGATTTTAACCTTTGACTAAGAAACTTAATTTTGGAGTAATTTCATAGTGAAAAGTAGATCCTCTAAAGATATCACAGTAGGACATTTAGATGGTTTCGAAACTCTTATAACATTTTAAATGGGAAATGACATCAGCCGTTTTCCACAGGAATATTCAGTTTCAGCAAACTGGTTTTTTCCCCAAAAAACATGTTACCTAATTTCTAATGAATTTCTAATGAAGGCCTCCTGATATGCACAGACTTTGTTGATGAGCAGGGTTGTTAGTGATGTGAAGTTGGGATACAGCCTCGTTGCAATTATTCATGCAAAGTGCGCAGATATTCCTACATCAGTACACAGAGAGCATATTTTCCATGCATTATGCATGGGATTTCCTCCAGCTGGCCTCCTGACTCACGCTCCCCTGCCTCCCTGGTGTCTGCGGCTGAGCACAGGACCACCTCATCTCTCCCACTGGGAGAAGCTCGGTGCCAAACCCTGGGCTCCTGGAGGGTGGAAGGGGCTTCCAGACATCCCTACTCCAACCTCCTTCTCAAAGCAGGTCTGGTCAGAGTTAGCTGCTCTAACCAAAAGCCTTGCCCAGTTGTATTTTGAAACAGCCCGCTTTCCCTGGGCCCCTCTTCCAGTGTTTGACCACCCTCATAGGGAAGTTTTTTTCTTTATATCAGGTGCGAATTTATGCCTGTGGCCTTAATGTCCTTCTGCTGTGCAGCTCTAAGAAGAATCTGGCTCTGCCTTCTCTACACCCTACCATTAAGCACTTGTAGACAGCAATAAGATCTCCCAGGTCTTCTTTTCATAAAAGAATAAATGCAGTTCACCGACCCTCTCTCCACCTGCTGTATGCTCCAGGCCTTGGACCATTTTGGTAGCCGCCTGGTTCTGGCTCTGGATTGTCAATGCCTTTCTTGTATGGGGGAGCCCAAAACTGGACATGGTACTCCAGGCTGTCTTACAAGGGCTGAGCAGAGGGAAATAATAAATTCCTTCAACCTGCTGGCTACACTTTTTTTGGTACAGCCCAGTCTGCAGTTGTCTTGAACTATGAACTATGAAAATCTATTAAACTGGTCTGCAGTGAGAGACTCTGGAGAGCTGCCCTGTGTTCAGCTGGGTCTGCTAGAAGGGGTGCCGTGCAGCTGCAGTTCGGTGTTAGACACAGCATGACATGTGGCTTAGCATGAACATTGTGTAATGTCCTTCTCTACCTCCCAGCATCCATCACGTGCCTTGCCACAGGGCTTCTTATGCAAACAGGCTGATGGCTCTGGAACCAGGGCTAGTTGAAGGGAGCATGGGTCTTCCCTCAACTTTGTGAAAGGTTAGCTAGAGACGATATTAAGAGATGGACTTGAGTTACATTTCTACCAAGCCCCGCCTCTTGGACAGGCATGGTACAACTAAGGCCTTGGCAGAAGGACTTCAATGAAATTATGCTTCTGAGGGGTGGATGGGAGGAAAAGAGGCCAAGGTGAAAGCAGTGGGGTAGGGTGTGGGATTGGACCTGTCACTCTTGAGCCATGCAGCTTTGCCCCCTTTCAGAGGGTCACCCTCTTGTTGCCGTTGGCCATGGCAGATGGTTTTCCAGGTGAAGGTATCTGCACACACTCTTTCTCTTTGAAGCCATTGTTAACATGCTGAAGATGATGTGAACCATTGACACATAGATGTATAGAGCCTGTAAAATGAATTGATGCTCTGCTCATAAAGTTTCATTCAGTTCATTCAGTGTAATAAGTCATGAACCTATAAAAGGACTTCATGAAACAATAAAAATGGAAATACTTCACAGAAATAGAAGACGACAGTTTTTTATTTCTTTCTGTTTCACATGTCCGTTAGTTATGTGGACTTGTGACTTAACAAATGTTACAGAATTAGGCATGGACTTTAATTTTAACCTGCCATTCAGACTGTCTTCTCATGTCCGATTTAAAAGGCTTATATGGTCACTACAGTAAAATTAGTGTATGTCTTAATTGCAATAATAACTAAACATTGGCTGTTATACTGAAGTAATTAAATATTCTCAATTGTTAATAGCTTTGTATGCTGCTGTAATTAATTTGTTGCTGTCCTAACAGGAAAAAAAATAACAGAAGTAGATGGGTAATGTTTTCTTTAGGGCTTCAGTACTGACTCTCCCTCTTAGGTACATGCCTGTGGCAGCACGTGCTTGATTATAGCAATTGTAAGCTTTGGGCTGTTAGTTTTAAATACTTCTAAAAAGGAATCTTTTATTTTACCTGTGTGCATTGCTTTTATTCTCCATAGTCAGTAAATAATAGTAATTGTTTCTCAGTGGTTTCAGTGTGGTACATCAGCAATGACATGCAGCATCCCTAGGAACAAACAGTGTGGATCAAAGCCTTATACTTATTTAGTGGTAAAGTACTGCATTTATTCCTTCACTACATAGATGCTAACTGAAGCCAGTCATCTGGTTTAAGTTCTGTTCTCTTCATCGTTACAGAGCAGGAGAAGCAGTTGTTAGAACAATTGCTAGAAAGGTGTTGTCTTCTCAGGAAGTGAATCATAAGAAAATATTAGACATACACAAGAAGAGACATCCCCTCTAAACTTTAGAAATCTTAAAATAGTACCCAGATGTAAGAGCTACAGCTAAAGAAGGGCAGAGTTACTATCAACTGTGTCTACTAAACTGTAAAGGTACGTAAGTAGGAACGGTTTAAAACACTGGAATCCTCCTGCTAGGGCAGCCTCAGTCTGAGAAAACGTTGCATGCCAGTTGTTGAATTATGCCAGAGCAGCTACATGTCTTTTAAAGCTATCCTCAACAATATAGGTCTTGCTTTGTTTTTCTAGAGAGATAGCAAAAGAAGAAAAAACTCTGTATTGTGCACACAGTGAAGGCTTTCTGAGTGTGCCTGCACAATGAAATTGTTCTGCTTGAACTCTGACAAATTATAACCTGCAGGTATAACAAGGATTTTCCATTTTTGCCTAACACGTATACATTTTGTCTCTTCCATTTTCCCTTTCCTGCAATGCATTCAGCACAGCAAGGGCTGGAAAGAAATCTGATTGTGAAACTGATAAATTGTCTTACATAGTTTCCCTATTTTGGCCATTGCCATGGTCTGGTTCTGAAAGTGCTTGGAATCCTCCTTCTCTCGCTTTGTTTTAACAAGCTGCTTCTTGGTCGCTCATTGCAAGTGCTGTATTACCTACCATGCACGGTTTGGTGGGATTTTTTTGTCTATCTGATATTCTATGTTGACTCTAAGCAGCCTCAGTGTAAAAGCAGATGAGATGATTTCTTTTTATCATTCACTACTTCTCATGAGAAAGAGAACCCCTTGGCCCTGCCCTCTCTACTGGCCTCCTCTTAGCACAACAACATCTTGGCAGATGGGGTTATAAAATGCTACTGAATTAAATCATATTTATTTTGCAGTCACTGTGGTAGACTCTTTGCTGGTCCAAATAGCTTCGGTCTCATTGATTCGAGTGGAGTTTTCCTTCTTTGCATGGAAGGGGAATTGGCTCAACCTGGACAGGCGGCCAGAAGTCAGTGCAGATGACAGACAGCAGAGGATCAGCCCCTGTGATTTCAGGTCTGATTACAGTTGTTTGCAATTCGCCTATACACTCATAGAAGACACTTTATGTGTTAAAACTTGCTGCAAGCCTTTGATATCTTTGACCTCTTAAAAAAGTCTTTTAAATTTTTATATTCCGTAAGAAGACAGATGGTATTTTTTGATGGAATAGATAGAGATTTCATGCCTAAACGCATTTCTTGGTTTCACTTTGTTGGACTAGTTAACTGCTCTCTGTATGTTCTGTGATGCTCACAATCTTTTCTTGTAATTTGTTTTTGAGTGATACTATCAAAAAGTTACAAAGAATTAAACATCCATAAATCCCCTGGCAAACATTAGTAATGTCCTGCTAGCATCTCCCTTGGGATCCAAATGTGGATATTCACATACATACAGTCCCACCTGCAACTACACTTCAAAAGGTTGCCCTTGATACCTTCTGATTGGAACAAATGTTTGACTCCGAGTGCCATGAGTAACCAGATACAGATCCTCTGGAAGCAGGTAGGGAACCTGTGAAAAAATTGCAAAGCCTGCTGAAGGCTTAGGCTCTGGAGAGGGTGAGAAGGAGCCCTCCAAGTACTGATGCTGAACCCGGGATGTGCTGTGTGCAGTGCATCTCTTGTGGTTGCAGTCTCATGGAACAACAGCTGAAATAGCAGAACTGGTGCCCTATTTTCTTCTTCCATCACCTGAGTAAGTCATCTGGAAACAGGGCAAACGATACATTTTCAAGAGGATAAGGAAATCCCTCTGAGGAGTCCTCATTTACAGCACAATCAAAAAATCCTGGCAAAAAATCAAACCCTTTCCTTATCAATTCAGCGCACAGCATTGCTAGCATGGTCGGTGTCAACAGTTAAATAGCTGGTGCAAGGGCAGAAGACAGAGGCTGCTGTGTTCTTGGTGCTGCAGCTCAGACAGAAGACGAAATCATGGTAGTTCAGCATTGGGTGAAGACTTAACTACTGATTTTCTGGCTTTCTGTCTACACTGGAATAAAACTTGCTTGTGCTTGAACAAAATTGTGGTTGTTAGGAATCCGTATGTGTGTGTCTGGCCATAGTTATTTAACAGAACCTTCAAACCTGAGGAATGCAACTACCTACTTTTGCAGAGCCGTAGAAGAATCTGGCTAGAGCCTTTGCTTGATGGTGAGATGGTTGCAGCACTGTATTTGTAAGGGTTTTTTTTACTGTAATAGTCAGAGGGTGATTTTGAATGACTTAGAAACAGGTGCACGGTACAGGAAGAAAACAACAGGCCATATTTTTGGCCCTTGCCATATTATTTATGCCTTTAGACAGTGCCATAAATACATAATATACCAAATGAGTTCTTAACTCATTTGGTATTTAAAGATTTACTTGTTCTCTCTGAATAGTACAGACCCAGGACACATGGCTGAAACTGCGTGTGGAGCATAGGCCATTTACTGGGGAGGTGGAAGATATGTGTGCTTATTGTAGTTTCAGATTTTGGCTTAGGTCAGGAATAAATTTTTCAAATTTTCCAAGTATTTTGGCATGCTGATCCTTGGGACATTTTTGACAATAAGAAAATTTTCAAAACAGATTCTACACTTTGAATTAAATCAAAAGCCAGATTTCATACAGGAACCTTAGAGCATTTGATACTTTTGGAGATGATAATTTCCAGAAGGGTGGTTTTCTTTGGTGGTTTTCTGAATGTCGCAGTTTTTCGCTGTCAGACTTGTAGGTTGAGAAACTTTGAGGCTGCCTGCTGATCCATATCAGCTGAGATCTGAGTCTATTTAATGAATCTCAAATTGAGCATCCAAAAGCACTCCAACTCATTAATGGCTGTGAGAGATCTTGGCCTAACCTTACCAATTAAGAACAATAGTTCCCTAGTAGAAAAGAAACATGACGATGTGTTTCCAGGGACAGTCATGTTATTGGTCACTTGCATTTATTTATCAAAGATATGCCCTTGTTTCACTTCAGAATGTAAATCAACATCACCATGACTTTGGGTACCTTGTGTGTCTGTGTGTTTGTATGTGTTTTAGGCTAATGTTTGGTGACATGTCCTTCAAAAGTCTCTTTAAAAAAACCAAGTGTTGGTCTAATAAAGTGGACGCTTCGCTGAAACACATCATAAATGTGGTGCTAGAATATTTACATTAATATTCTAGGCAGCAGAATATCACTGTAAAACTGTGGTTGCTGCTAGTAGACTTTGGGTTCATTACACCATCAGCTGAAAGTTTGTGAGTTTTAAAGAGTTTTTTTGAGAAAACTGAAAGGTGTTGTAGAAATGAGATGCAGAACATTTTGGAATAGGGTGCAGTGCTATACATAATTTATTGGGCACTGTTTGTGCAGTCAGTTGTTAAGTTATAAATAAAATACAGCCTTACAACAAAGATGAAAGGCTGAAACTGTGGATAGTTATTTCCTCTGTATTTCTATTAAAAAAAAAGTTTCCAAGTTTGTTCAGTCACATTTTGGTTTGATTATTGATATTCAGAGTGTTGTGTCTATTTTTGGATGTATTGCATTGAAGATTTCCAACTTTGCCACGCCAAGTGCCTTTTCCTCTGGTAAATCTTCCACAGGCTGCAGGACAGTTTCTAAAGCTCTGTGAGGTGCCCAGGCACAGCCAAGGGGAAACCATGGGGAGGCAAATGAGCCTCTGTTGTACCAACTTTCCAAGTCCCAGAACTACTGAAGAACAGTTAGACTTGCCTTATCGACATATGGCCCTCAGTCATTTCCCATTTTGATTAACTCCAGTTTGGGACCTACCATCACGCTACTTTCCCCCATCCCGTCGGAACCTCAGATCCCATTTCTTTTAGGCTGAGGGCACCAAGGGTTGGCACAGGGACCAGCTCCACAGCCTGCACCAGGCAGGTGCTTGTATTCTGCCAATGTAGAAGTCCCTCAAACTGGAGAAATGCTGAACCCATTTAAGGGCATTTAAAATTAGTGTAGTGGATTTAAGAATACAGTCCGTATACTTTTCAGAATAATTTATTATAGAACTTTGCATTGGTGCTCAAAATGAGGTGAGAAAGAGGTTTCTCCTAGAGCCTCTGAGCAGGCTTTTTACCAGTGGTGGAGTTATTTTCTGAATGTGAGTAGGAATAGCACAGAGTGGGCCTGATAAAACAAAAGGGGTAAAATATATCACTTTATTACAGGTCACCAGCGAAGCATCCCTTGCAGGTACTGCAGAGCAGCAGGAGGTGCCTGCTTTGAAATCTCGCAGTTCTCCTGCAAGCGGTGCTGATGTAGAGCTGCGATACTGAGCAAAAACATGCTGGCTGCTGAAGAGGAAAGACATGACCAATTTGAACTTAGGAGTGAAACATTTCCTAAAACTGAGACTGAATAAATTCTGGAACAGTTGAACAGGAAATAAGCTAATAATGGGATTTTGCAATATGCATTTCCCATATAAGGCATTGAAATGTAGCATGGGTTTGTTTGCTGATCTTCTGGCTATTTTGATGAAAATTTAGGTTTCTTCACTGTTAGCGTGCTGTTACAATTGTGAGGACCTTGTTCCATTCCAGGCTGAGTGTTTCATCTTGCTGCTGTCGTCAGTGGTCCTTGGATGGACCATTCCTAGATCAGACCAGGGAAGAGACTAGTTAACAATTCCTCCTTGCTGCCTTTTGTTTGTGTTGGGGAGCTATTTCCTTCAGCCCTTTAGGCTGATGCATAGGAAGGGGAAGAGAGGTGGGGAGTGCCCGTTTCGGTGCGGTTCGTGCTTCTGAAAATAAATTCCCCAAAATCTGATGTGAGGAAAGGAAACCCTGGCTCCAGGGAGCCTGCTGTCTCCCTCAGTAAACAAAGGACTGGATGTGGGCAAGTTGCCCAAAGTGTTGGTGCAGGGTGCGTTCCCGTCCTTACTGCTCTGCCTGGCCTTTTAAGGATATGTGACAGTATGCTGGAGACCGCAGTAAGGTGTGTAATTCAGCGGTGATTAATGGCACAAGGCTCTTCTGCAGCTTTGGTGTTTCTGTAGCATTGGTCAAATTCCCTTCTCACGGGTAAATCACTAACAGTGTCAGAGTTTGGCCTCTTTTGCGCTGTGAGTGCAATCTCTTGCCGGCTCTTACACTGCATTAATTTAGAGCCACCTACCTTTCCAAATGTGCTCTGTATTGTGGAACAGGTTTTGCTTGTAAATGCGAGGCCAGATGTTCAGAAGAGAGCTCCTGTTTAGGCATCTAGCAATTACTGCTGTGACACATACCAATCGCAGCTGAAAATCTGAAATCTGTCTGCTTAGACGATAAAATACTCAAACTGGCTAGTTTGTGCAGTGCTATAAGAAATAGCCTATATGCACATAATTCAGGAGTTCTTTCAAAATAGCATGCACTGAATCATGGTCTCACTTAGTTTTAAACCACAGCTTATGCCAAACTAGTTATTTTGATTTCTTGCCAAGCAGGGGCTCACTTTCCAGTTACAACTAACATTTTCCTTTTCTTTTTCTGCAAAATCTATTAATGAAGGCTAAATGAAACAATGAAGGTAGGCCTACTGGCTAGATAAGAAATAGGTCTGATTCATTAATAAATGTTTCTTTCCTTTTCCAGTGACATATTCGATGCCATGTTCCCTGTCACACACATCGCAGGAGAAACAGTCATACAACAGGGTAATTCTTCCCCTAGTTTTTTCCCTTGTATGTTTGCTAAGGTTGTACAGTTCATATCTCTCTGTTTGAGATTTCACCCTCTCTGCTTAATGCAAAGAATAGCCATATTCCGAAAGCTTCTAAATGTGCAGCTATATCATAAGTTCATGGATGCAGGTCTTTTGCTACACGTGCGGAGATCTACTGCGAAACCACACTGGTAGATCTACAGGGTTTCAAAGTGCTACAGTTAAATGTAGATAAATAGCAGTTTGAATTAAAATGTACATGCCTTACCTGAAGATAGTCAGGAAGTAAAGCCCAGCTCAGAATGCATAAGGGTGGCACAGGCTAGCTGAGAGTAATTAGAGATGGAAAATATTTTTATGGTTGTTGGGAATATTCAACACCTCATTGTGCTGTATCGTAGTTATCGCACTTGGCAACTTACCTGTGTGCCTGCAGCACGTTGTGGAGGACTTCATTACCCTCAGGCTATATTAAAGCCTCTTGTGTTTTTACACTGAATGAAGTGTTGGATCAATCCAAAGAGATAAATTAATGCAATTGAAAGATATTAATAGGAAGAAATCATAGCGATATTTTGATTTATGAAGGCAAATAGGTGAGGATGTTTCAGAAAATTAACCTCTCTTTAAGTAATCTGGTGTGCAAACCTGTGCAAATATGTACAAGGTTAAATATGAAAACAGGAAATCATTGAATAGTTTAGCAGACCTTCAGGAAACAATCACCTTTTGTACTTTGCTTCCAGGTGACGAAGGAGACAACTTCTATGTGATTGACCAGGGCGAGGTGGATGTAAGTACACTCATACTGTATTTTGAAGCTACATAATAGAATTGTATGCTCTGGCACACAGCTCTATCCAGCCATGTGCTGTGGTTCTGTCTCCTTTCTTCTTGAAATTGATTTCACAGGATTGGTCTCATTACTTTGCTTTTGTTGTGTTAAGTCATTTGTGTGTAATTTATAATTGGCATGTTTTACATCCTAGCTTATTTGTCCATTCCGAGCAGGAAAATATGGTATCAAAACCAAGCAAATGACATTATCTTTAGAGCCCTAACCACACCTGGAGGTGTGCAGTCTTTGGCAGAGCAGGCCACCATGCTGGAATGCACCCGAGGGTTCAGATCAACCATAAGGAAAATATTTTCTTTAATCAGTTAGCTTAGCTCATGTGTTGTTTTTTTTTTCTCTCCCCTCAAATTGAGATACAGCCTGAGGCAGCGAGTTTCATCTTAGAAACCTTAATTTGCTTTTAAAATTAGGTCCAAATATATGAACAATGCAGCATATTAATAAAGCAAGGATTATTATAAGTGTAAAGTGATCTGTTAGACCACAAAATGTTTACAGGAGTATGCAGTGGTTTAATCAGCAAGTCTTTGAAAAGGAGCTTCTTTCTGGACCTGCCTTCCAAATCGTAATCTATTCACCTCTTATCATTTTTAACCTGTACGAAACTCACCCTTTTGCAGTTTTGCTACCAGTTCTTCATTTGACTGAATTTTCTATGCACACCTTACGTATCCACAGTTGTTGGGTAGGACAGGCTTGCTCATTAGCAACGTTGCTCTTCAGATGCCCAGATGAGTTTTGTTTGGCATATTTAAAGAAGAAAGTAATTCATTTTAAATCCAGACAGGAGGCATACAGTTATTTTAGTGAAAGTTTTTTTTTTTTTAGCAGCCTGTTTGTGTCAGGAGACCATCTAATTGGTATTGTTGGGAACTGAGAAACCTCACATGCTGCCTCTGCCTCTGGAAGTTGCTCCTCAGGAAATCCGTCTGACTCACTGTTCCTATCAGGCATACCTCTCAATAGCAAACATTGCCACATCCACAGGCCCAGAAAATAAAAGAGCAATATTTATAGAACAGTGCTAAAAATTTTGTTTAAAATAATTGGTTAGGGCCTGATACTGAGCTTAATGAGTTCATTGGCTTTGAATCAGACCCACAAACATACACAAATGCACATATTGAAGTTATATTTTAATCCTCTTTAAAAAGAATTTGTCCTCACTCAAAACCTTCAGGAAAGCTTTCTTCAGCGTTTGGCTCAGGGATAGTGGGGGACCGAATGACATCAGAAAACAGTCTGCAAAATCCTTGCAATCAATTGCAAAAAAGATAATCTTCCATACGCACACATTGCTCTTAAATAAACAGGGACAAATTGGGGAAATAAATGTCCAGGGCCTAGCCAGCTTTGTGTCTGCTTGTGAAAAAAAGAAAAGTGTTTTGTGGATTTTCTGCCACTGGTGGTTGCCACTAATGGCCAAGGTGGCTGTGGCTCTGCAAACGATCAGAAGGACTTGTTCAGAGTACCAGTTGCTGTATTCTCTGTTGGGTAAGATGGCGTCTTAGTTCTCTTCCCAGGTATATCCCAGCATCTGCTCAGAAACACCTTTACTGCATCATGTTACTTGTATATCAGAGGTCATCCTCCTTTTATGGAAAGTTGGAATTCTTTCATCTTGATTACAAACAGCCCAAGAAGAGACAAGTGCCCAGATCATTTTTCATTGATGGTTTATTGAGTTCATTAAAGTCTTATGCAGAATAATCTTAAATTTCCCAGAACATTTCAAGGGCCTTTGAGGCTTCTGGAATGGGATTTGCGGTAAAATCTGAGAGACCACCAGAGTGACTAAATGGCCTCGGTGCTACTGCAGTACAGTTACATGTAGGCTCTTAAGCTGTGTAGGTGTTTTTGAAAATTTTACCCCAGACCCCTGATTTGACAAGCTACATAAGTGCCGGTAAGCCTTTAAACATGTGAGCAACGCCGTTGACTTCAGTAGAACTCACTGTTCTGCTAAACAAAGAGCATCAAGCACAGCTTTGGTTTACACTGGTGAGAGTTGAAGGCAGAAGTTTTCTTTGTATTATGAGTAGTTTGCAGTCCTCCAGTCAGTTATGTATGATATAGGATACACATTTTTCCTGCCTTGTCTTTGAGACTTGCAACAGCAGATTTTCTAAGGAATGAATGAAATACCTGGGTTTCTCTGAGTAGATTGCACTTGGCTTTCACAAGAATTCTCAATCCCTACTCCCCTAATTGCCAAAATTTGCCTATAGCTGCTAGGACAGATCAAAATGGACAGATCCACAATAATGTCATCCTGACACTTCTCAGACACACATATGGACAGTTTTCTTATGTGACCTGTGGAACGAATACATCTTAACCAGACTTAACCGGAGATGTCATTTGGATTGAGCTTATTCCAGGGACAACCAAAGCTCCTAACCCTCCAAGTCTTGCAAAACACTTCAGTGACCAACTCTCATGCTGTCCCCTTCAGCATCTCCCTTCCTTCTTCCTGCTGCCCCTTACTGCTCCAGTCCCCATCTCCTCAGCTGGGTTCTCCCTCCTTCCTAAGCCTTTCCTGTATCTTCAGCCAAAACACGCACTGAATTCCTTTGCAAGATACTGTGGAAGGCAGAAGAAACGTTCGCTGATCCAGGAGCAAGTTGGAACTACACCCTGACAGCTGCAGAAGTTACCTATGGTGACTGTCTTTGCTGGCAAGCTGCAGGGAGCGAGCCCCTTTCCCCCCTTCCCAGAGTAAAGCCTGTACCAGGGCAGTTAGTGCAGGGTAACTTGCTTCCGTATAAGGCAGCAGCTCCCAGACCCCATGAATGTGCACTATCACACTGTATATAGTGCTCCCCAGAAAATAGTTCTTCCACTTTCTGGGCAGCAGTGCTAAAATCCTTATTGTCTGCAGAAAATCCAGACCGCTAGTAAGTGAGCTGCAGTTCATTTAAGCCTTGCCAGATAGTTTTTTGGCACGCTTCCACCCTTCTCCAAGAAAAAGAGCAACTTGGAGAGTAGACAGTTGACCCCGAGACTTAAAGCCTGAAACCATTTTCTGCCTAGTTCAGCTGCTGTGAGCGTACGCATGGAGGTTTTAACCCCTGGCCTGGCTATCTGCTTTCATCATTTCCCTGTTCTGCACAGGGGCGGCAGGTATACCAGGAATGTTGGATTCAAGGAGCAATTTACTCTGAGAGCATCATGACTGATAAGCACCCAGGTTGTCTATTCACATGCAAAGGTACACGTAATGGAGGTCACAATTGCCATCATAAAATTGCCATGCCCTGTAAGAAAGTCAGGGTGAAATGAAAAAAATATATGGTCTATCAACCATGCAACCAAAACCAAACAGAACCAATGAACAAAGCCAAAATAGCAAAACCGGTGTGTGATGTTTTGAGTTTAAAAAAAACCCCAACATTAAAAAGTAATTTACAGTTAGAGTTTTGGCATAGGCACCCCAAAGAGTAAGTAAAAGCATTCTAATATTTTCCCTTAGAAATAATCTGAGTCAAAATAGAAGTAAAATAAAACATTTTAACTGTAGTATAACTTTATCCTCAACTCTTACACTTTCTTAGGGTATAAACAAGCCCTGTTAGCATATCCATAGAATAAAGTATCTGTACATTTCCTTCCTGGTATTACTATGGATCCCAAGGAAGATGCAATGCCCTTCAGTTGCCAGTCTCACTCAACACGGACTGGGGGCCAAGGCAGAAGGGCACAAATTTTCATATGTAAAAGAAAAGTTTTTAGAAATCAGAAAGAAGTAGGTCTTGGAGAACCTGTTTTTTTCCTGTCATACACTGGGTATTACAAACCAGGTATACTTTGAGTAAAGCAGGCATTGGATGGGAAAGGACATAGCGTTGTCAGTCACAGTCTTCCTCCTTAGCTGTTCAGAGTTGAGGAGCATTGTTAACTCATGACCCGGCCCTGCAGATGGATAAGGTTTACACTAGGTAGATGATGACATGAGGTTTGAAGTCGTAGAGGTCAGTTGTCTCCCGGAAGCTTTTCTGCTCAGACAAATGTGATTGTATGCCAAAAAGTATCTGGCAGAGCTTAAATTATAGTTTCCAGTAAAGATGTTGAAAGTACCTGCTAAAGTATGTGTCTTGCAAAAATCTCTAATCCATATTTCTAAATATAAAAATGACTTCCTGTTTATTTTTTTAATCTTACAACCTCACATTTTTTACTTTAAAAAGCACCATCGACTACTCTTTTAAAGCAGATGTATTTTTTTTTAGACTCAACAACGTCCTCTTCAATTTAATGTCACAGCAACTTTATCTACAGCCATTCTCAGGTTTTCTTCTTGTAAAACAACAGCAGCCAAACTATAGTATGGTGAAAATCAAAATGAAAACTTTTCAGTGTTTTTTCTTCAATAGGTTGTGTATTTACTGTATAAATTTGTATGTGGAGCTATACGTGAATATTGTGGACAATAGATAAGATTATCTTTTGATTGTAGGTCAAATCTTCTGGAAGCCCTTATTTGTATATATAAACTGTCTAATTTGTGTGTATGAAGAAGAAAATTATGTGAGAATACTGTTACATTTTTAAACTAGTTATATTTTATTGTTAGATTCCATAGATTGCTTTTTGTTTGAATTCTTCCATCATTAATGTTCTTCCTAATTTCAGAAGGATACTTTTTGAAACAGAAAGTTTTAGAGTTTTTCAGCTTGAATTTTTAAGGATTCTCAAGGCAGTCTCCAATTTTGTTTATTTTTTCAAGAGCACATTCATAATACAAATAAAGCACTGGCTTTTTTTGAGAAAGCTACCCACATATAAATACCCTTCATGTCTAAGACTTGCTTATTTTTCCAGGAATAAATAAGCCTCATCTTCATTTTCGGATAACAAATATTAAGGCTTGCTTGACGAGACACAAAGCTCAAATTATTACAAACAGATCCAAGGGAGGGGATTTAAGATCTAAAACTTGCAGTGCCTGGAATAAATTATATTGTCCACATAGATCACGAAGTGGCAGCAAAAACAATGCTAAAAGTTAACTTGAAATCAGCAATAGAAAACTGACGTAAAGATAAATTCACTCCAGTGAAGCTCAGAGGTGGAACTTCATATCCTGCCTTCAAAGTGAAATGTCTATATTACTGCTCATGGTAAGGTTACTTGCTGCTTCTCTAGACGATGTGAAGATGAACGAGGCCAAGATGCATTCCTGTTGCATTGAGCATTGTGTGACTCACTGCATTTTCTCTCACAGTTAGCGTGTATGTATATCACAGCCTATGAAGAAAGGAACTGCTGATGTTCATGGGAGATTTTTCCCATCTGCCTCCTAAAAAAATAATGAAGTGAACCAAGTTGTGTGGTTTTCAAGCCCACAAAAATTGCAGTGCTCATACTATGCGATGGAAACCGATAAAAATCTAGAGTACTTTTTATCTGTGGAAAGTAGGTGGTCCTGATGGTCTGATTATATCTGGGCATCTGCAGTTCTACATTCCTCTTCAGCTGCATGAAAGAAGAAAGTTCCAGCTATTACAGAGCTGTGATCGGCAGGACAAGTAACAATTAGGAATGATTCACTTATGTACTCGCCATTTTGGTGAGAGTTCACAAATGCCTAAAACCTCAGCCCAGCATTTTTTAGGATAAAGAAGGAGATCATCTGAGCTGCTGCCATATAACATTGGCTTTCATAAGCTGTGCTGTGCCTAAAATAGCTTTACTTCCCACACCTTACAAACAGAACTACTTTCCTTTTTTTTTAAAACTATTTTAAAGGGATTCATTGAGGAGCTGAGCTCTCTGTTAAAGGGCAGACTAGCTTAGTAACGTTCCATCACTGCACTTTAACTTCATTATGAAGGGAAAAGTTGATTATTGACTTAGGCCTTTGCAGGAAATGAAGTGCAATGGCTTTCCTCCTAGAAAACGACAGTTGTTATGAAGCTGTTTCCTCTTTTGGAGATTGATATTGGAAATGGCATTTTTATTAGGGGAGTGAATACTGGGCCCAAAGACTGTCAGCTCAGTGATTTGGTTTCACCTCAGACTACTTTAAACCTGACACCCTTAGGGTGGAGGAATGGCCATTTGCATAAACTGTTTACAGGTAAGATGTCAAATACATTTTGGGGAGCCTTGTCAAGTAAGATGGCAAAATTAAAGAAATCTTAGAGCATTTTAGTAGTGGCCTCTCTTTACAACAACTATGCAACAGTAAGTGCCCATCCTTCACATGCTCTATCTTGAGTTTTACCAGTGTAATTCCCGTCTCTGGGCTGCAGTCATATCATGCATACTGCTTTAACTAGAAATGTTACCATACTGCTTCAAATAATACATAGAATCATAGAATCTTTAAGGTTGGAAAAGACCCTTAAGATCATCGAGTCCAACTGCTAACCTATCACTGCCAAGTCCACCACTAAACCATATCCTCAAGCACCACATCTACCCTTCTTTTAAATACCTCCAGGGATGGAGACTCCACCACCTCCTCAGGCAGACTGTTCCAATGCCTGACAACCCTTTCAGTGAAGATGTTTTTCCTAATATCCAACCTAAACTTCCCCTGGTGCAGCTTGAGGACGTTTCCTCTCGTCCTATCACTTGTTACTAGGGAGAAGAGACCGATCCCCTCCTTGCTACAGCCTCCTTTTAGGTAGTTGTAGAGAGCGATAAGGTCTCCCCTCAGCCTCCTCTTCTCCAGGCTAAACACCCCCAGCTCCCTCAGCCGCTCCTCATAAGACTTGTTCTCTAGACCCTTCACCTGCTCCGTTGCCCTTCCCTGGACACGCTCCAGCACCTCAATGGCCTCCTTGTCCTGAGGGGCCCAAAACTGAACACAGTACTCGAGGTGCGGCCTCACCACTGCCAAGCACAGGGGCATGATCCCTGCCCTGCTCCTGCTGGCCACGCTAGTCCTGATACAAGCCAGGATGCTGTTGGCCTTCTTGGCCACCTGGGCACACTCTGCTGGCTCATGCTCAGCCGGCTGCTGACCGGCACCCCCAGGTCCTTTTCCTCCAGGCAGCTCTCCAGCCACTCCAGCCAAGCCTGTAGCGTTGCATGGGGTTGTTGTGACTCAAGTGCAGGACCTGGCACTTGGCCTTGTTGAATAATCTCCTACCGTTGGCTCTGGCCCAATGATCCAGCCTATCCAGGTCCCTCTGTAGGGCCTTCCTGCCCTCCAGCAGATCGACACTTCCACCCAGCTTGGTGTCATCTGCAAACTTACTGAGGGTGCACTCAGTCCCCTCATCCGGGTCATCAGTGAAGATATTGAACAGGATCGGCCCCAACACTGAGCCCCGGGGAACACCACTCGTGACCGGCCGCCAACTGGATTTGACTCCATCCACCACCATTCTCTGGGCTCGGCGAATGAGTTTATTTCCCAGTTATACCTCAGACCCTGCTTTATGTTCATTAATGAAATTGCCATTGAGTTAACAAATCATTGTACCACGCCACCTCTTCAGCAATAACAAAACCTGTGCTTTTCAACAAAAGACGTGTATTTTTGGTGTGCTAAAAAAAAGCCAAGGATGCAACGTCAGCTGATATTCTGGATGCGGTCCAAAACTAATTGAAATTATTAGATTTTCCCCATCATCCCAGAGACTTTACTGAGAACATGAATTACTTTAGCAAACCCTGGGTCCATCTGGTGAAATGGCTATATTCAAATACATATCTAGACAATATTGCAATGGATTAATTGAGTTTAAAAATTTCCATGAATTCTCATTATGTTACAAGCCTTTCAGAATCCTGATTTTATTCATCCATTTATCCTGCTTTTCTCACAAAAAAGAGCCAGGAGCCACAGTATTACCTGCTTGTTTCACCAGGAAAGTCCTTGGGTTTGCCTGGCTTTTCTTAAACTTTTTTGCTTTCATTTTTTTCATTATGAGGAGAATCAAAAGCAGATTTGATGTTCTGTGAGATTTTCTTTCTGCGGTGAGTTTAGAAGTCTGAAAGGAAACACTGTTGTTATTCTCTTGTGTGATATTCTCCTATGCGACATTCATTCTGTCGTGGTGAAGAAATTAAGCTACAAACAGCTTTTGTGGCGTGAGCTCTTTCTCAGCAGTCTGCTACCACCTGCCTGTTTGGGATTATTTTTACCCTTTATTTCAGTCTCTTGATCCTCAGATGCTCCAGGAACACCAAGAGCCCCAACATTGCCTGGAGTTCAGCAGTGATGCCAATACTGCTCCTTTTCAGCTGATACCCGAGACGTCTCTTGATCAGCTGAACTGCTCTGTGGCCTCATCCATCTCCTACTGAACCAGCATTTCACTGACCTCAGTGGGAGCTGGATCGGATCTTAACTGAATATTGAGAAGATAAATTGGGATTGATTCCAGCTGTAGTTCGTAATATGCTTTTTCATTATAAAATGAAGATGGAAGTAAAATTACTACTGACAGTTTGTTGAATTTTGACCCCAGATCATTTATTTTGGTCACAGTCTTTTCTCATGCCCAGCTTGAACACAGCTCTAATTCATATATTTTTTAGAAACTGCTAGTCTGTTACTCACTAATTGGTAATAGGTTATGGTCTTTTCCTTTGCTATAGTTTCCTGCTTAAGATGAGAATACCTGCGTATTTTCTTCTTACTATTTTTCTTCACAGATCTTCCAAACAAATGAAATTAATTCTGGTTGATTTCTGCTGTTATTGGACTGTAACAGATTGGGATATATTCTGTGCTGGGTAAATGCACGCAGCCTTTCCTGCCCTCTAAACTCACAGACACATTAACAGAATGAAAAGGGTTTATTGTGCAGGTTTATAGCAGCGAGCCTACAAGCAAGCTACAGAATAGGCAATCCATACCAGTCTTTGAATACACTATTATGTCTCATGAGCTGCATTGTCCATGAATAGTGAGGAAAATGCAGCCCAGTGGAAAGCACCTGCATGAGTCCCCCTTTCTCCAGTGAAGGTTTTACACAGCACTCAAGTGTAGGAATTCTCAGATTAGATGTCATCCAGGAAAAACACTGTGCTAGTGGTATTGATCCATACTGTGTTTCAAGAGGTTTTGTTACTTAAATACGATGTGGGTCAAATAATGCTTCTGTAGTCCTGATGTGAAACACGAAGGATAATTCTGCATATAGCTTCTCAAGTCCAAAGCACTTAGCAGTCTTCTCTGAGGGAGAAACAGATCTCAGTATTTATATTTAAATAGTTGTTGGAGGTACTAGGGTTAGGGAAGAAAAAAATGTTCCTTTTCAAAAGATGTTTCCCTGTTTTGACTGTTTTTCATTTCATGGCCATGGTGCTTTTCAGCAAACCCCATTACACATATCAACAAATATCCGTCCTTTCAAGTTTGACAGTGTTAATAAAAAGCCGAAGTTGTGACAGTTCTACTTGTTGACTGTCTGAGCCTTGAACACAAGTGGGAAAACGCAATGCCAGTTAACCACAGGAGCTGAAAACTCAGAGAGTAAATAGAGTCATTGTACTGAGGCAAGATGACTTGAAATTCTGTCCACAGAGCGGGTTGTTGCCCTCTTTGGGGACCGACTGTGGAAACTGTTAGGCTCTTGTTTTCTTTCTGTGTCCCCAGCATTGATGATTAGAAAGGAAGTTGCTAATAGCTTTTTAGGTAACTGGCAGTAGGAGGAAAACTGCCACTAAGTCCCCAAACTGGTTTTGCTTCTCATTTGCCTTGTGCTGTGGTAGGTTTATGTCAATGGGGAATGGGTCACCAGCATCGGAGAAGGAGGCAGCTTTGGGGAACTGGCATTGATCTATGGAACACCCCGGGCCGCCACCGTCAAGGCCAAGACAGATCTCAAGCTCTGGGGCATCGACAGAGACAGCTACAGACGCATTTTAATGGTAAGTTTATGGAGATGGGCTTGCTAATGGAGTTAATAATTTTATCTTCTCTTATAGTACCAGCACTTCTATTCTGTGTTCAGAGTACATGGATGATAGAAGGCTGTGCAGTCTGTTTCTTTATAAAAGAGAGAGGACATGATGATAACATTGAGTAACTAAATTAAATGAACTGAAGGAAAAGGGGACAAGATTCAGCAGAAAGATGCTGAGTCAGAAATGCAATTCAATAACATTATTCATAACTCTTATATATGAATGAAAACCTCAGGAGGCCTCTGTTACCCTCTGAAACTATGCAAATCCTCTCCTCACTGAGAGCCTCAAAATGTCTTTCAGCACTACCCCTTGCCTCTGAGGCTTTTTCCTGAACTTGTACTATACTCTTCAAGGCAGGCAAAAAAAGGCAAATCCAGCTCTGCAAAAAAAAAAAAAGGCTCGGTTGGACTGTGCCCTCCACCTTCGTTAGCCAGCACACAGCCACACGTATCATAGAATGGTAGCTTGATTAGTAGATGGTGGTAGTAGATGATTCATTGCTCTGCTCCTTTCAAACTCCCTGATCTCTGCAGCAAAGCTCAACAGACCTTCTGGGCACCTGGGGTGTGTGCTAGCTTATGGATTTGCTGGTGTTCCTTGAGTGGTGAGTTTATAATGGAAACTTTGATGGATAATTAACCTCAGTAATGTCATAACTTTTTTTATGAGTTTGTTTCTGGTGTCCATGCACATATCTTTTCCGACTCCATAAAATATGCCTTTCTTTTTGATAATTAACAGACAGATAACTATGTAAAGCTTCTTTCTCAATAACGCTTGTCTCTGAAAGCTGCATTGTTTCATTCTGATCTGAAGGGAATTAGATTACGCTGTCAGAATAATAAAGGAGTGTGCATTTGGAGATAATCTATATTTCCAGTGGATGTCATGGATAAGAGAAAAATTAGCAAAAGAATCGAGTAGATTTTGCACTTAAATGATTAGTTCTTAAGCAACAGAGTATAAGAGTGATCTGTATTTATACTGTGTGATGACTGTTGGATGTCTGTATGAAACGTTGCTGGTTTTACTCTGTATTTCATGGAATGAGTTCCGTATCGCATAAACGAACATCACACTGACATCTAGGAGAGTACGTCTGATGGAAATGTACTCTGTCCCAAAATATGCAGCCTGATGACTCCAAGACAAACTAGAGGAATAATGATAAGTGTACTGTCTCCTCTCTTGTGGATAAGCAGGTTGAATAGTTTTTGAATGCTTCCCAGTGTGGGGAAGCAGGCAGTAGTTACTGAGACATTTCCGCAGGGCACATCTAAACCATAGAGCAGGAGAATTTCCTAACAGATTTAAGAGACACACACAACTTCTTTGTCCGAAGTCCTACATGGGTGCAATGGAGGGGTGTCTGGGATAACTGGTGCGATGAACCTGCATGCTGCAAGGAAGAATCCAAGGTGTAAAAGGGAAGGAATATAGGAGGGACATAAATGTCAGGACATTCTGCATCTTCTTTGGCTTTTTAAGCATAGCTTTTTACAGCTGCCTGTAACCTTGCTACTAAACAATTGAAGGGACCGATCCAGAGGCCTCGTAGCCTAGAGGTAATTTCAGTTTTAGCGTTGATGAAAATAGTGGTACCCAACATAATCCAGTCCTGTGAGCAGCTCAGGTTTGGTCATGTCTTCATTACCATCTGATAACAGCCTTCAGAAGATGAATATTTGATGCCAAGACAGGATGTTACTAAAAGGATTCAAAGTCCCAAATGGAAAAGGCTGTGGTTTTAATGCTAGCTTTAGCCATACATCCAACTTGAATATTAGGGGTATACATCTATTTGATTGTAGTGTAGTGCTAAGTGCTTTTCAAATTAATTTACATATTCTCAGAACTAGCAACCACTGTACCTTACCTAACAAGCTCAGTTTCTGCAGTTGATGACACCTTTAACTTAACACGGGTTTTTTTCTCTCCCTCTCTTTCTTCTTTTGTTTTCTTACAGTTGGGGCCATTAAAAATTGGCAGTCTGTTGCATTAGATTAGATACCCAAACAGTGTCATTATAATATTCCCAATACTTAGATAGGAAATTTTTCAGGTAGCATGGTGAATTCGTTGCTGCAGGTATAGAAAATGTCCAATTTTAAGTGCTGCCCATGGTGAATGCAATTTGCCCATCCAGACTACAGGAATTCTGTCTTTTAATTTATTTGTAGGTGCAGCATGGATAATTTCTTTGCTGTAGGTGAAATGAGACACCTGTCTTTGTGCATTTGTGTGAGGGGGGTTACAGTGGCTCTCTGCACATTTCCTCAAGCCCAAGAATTAATTACATCATGTTTCAGTGGCTGCATTTCATACTTGAAGCTAACTCCACTGTTACACGACTGGTTTTGCTGCACGCAGTTTCGAGATGCAGTAGTAGCTGCCTTTCAAGCACCAGAATCATGGTTTCCTGGCATTTAGCCTTCAACCTTCTGATTTTAGAAAGCTGCTGGATATTTTGGATGTAGAAATGCTTCTGCCTTTGAATAAGAGATAGCAATACATAGAACATCTTTTAAAATGTATCATTTAAGATGATTTTAAAACTGAGGGAGCATTTTTTTTATTTTTTATTTTCTCATTGCAAATACTTTTCTCCAAGGGATCAATGACCTTTTTGGTTTTTTTTTCTCCCAAATATATGTTCTTTTTCTGTGGTCAGATAGAGCCCTTCCATAATCTGAGAGTTTTTATTTTCATCTGCATTCCTTCCCAGCCACGACCAGCCTTGTATTTTCTCAGTCTAGTGTTGAAATTTTATTCAAGTTGTAAATATTTATTTGCAAATCATGCCTTCAGGTCTGTGCTTGCCAAAAAGATTTTATCCTGTCATGAGACACTTGACTCTCTACCTCATTTCTCCTTGCAGGCTGTGTTTTGGTTCTTTGCTTTGCATTTAGTAATTTCTAGTTTTTACTTCTGCTTAGTGCTGTTTTCCCCACTTATGTGTCTCATTGGTCCTGACTGGTTTATGGTATGAGTAAAATGCATCTCAGGAGGCCTGGGAGTTTGGGTTTTCATTTTTTTGGATGGACAAAGCCTGATGCAAAAAGTTCCTGCTGGCTTTTAGTTACACTTGTCATCCATTTATTATTTAGCATGTCCCAAAAGAAGATTGTTGAAACAGATACATTTCTTTATATTTCATTCTCAGCTTAGGTATCCTGATGGCTTGAAGGTCACATTCAAGTTTGTTTTAGCAGCTGTGATGATTCTGAATGTTGGGATGGTTCTTTTTGTTAGGATTTGCAGTGAAATTGCTTGGCCTTCACTACAGTCCTTAACAAAGTATTGTGCCATGAAATTCATTGTACTAGATGAATTACAAAAAGCACTTCAACACGTTCCCCCCTCAGTATACTCACAAATTAACTGTCCATCTGTGTGTGCCATTTATTTCATAAAATTATCTGTGCTGAATTTCATACTTTTCACTCTGTTGCAATTTTTTTAATGTATATGTTCTCTGTGTATGCACACACAAGCAGACACACACATATTTATGTATATATTCTATATTTATTTACTTACGTTCTTCTGGGAGAGATGGAAAGGAATTTTTTGCCGTGGGATTCTCACGTAATTCAGTTGCTGAAATATTCCTGCTCTCTTCTTTGCAGTTGGGATTCAATAGCATCATGGAGTGGGGAACATCCCAGGGTAGTACAATATTTGTATTCTAAATATAGCAAATGCCACAAATACCAGAGAAGCAAATGTCTGTATCCCAACATCAGATTGATCCCCCAGACAATTCAGTTCCCAGACTAAGGAAATTTGAAGTATTAATTTATTGTAATTTCTTCTTTAAGGTGGCTTGATTCAGGATTATTTAACTGTCCCGTAGTCCCCATGGTCAAAGACACCTGGTTCTGAGAGCAGAGTTGCTTGGGGTACGATACTTTTTGCCTATTCAGCAAACTGTGCTCACAGAAAGTGAGTTGTAATATTGGGATATAAGTCACAAGAAATCAAGTTAGTCAGTTCCTAATGTTACGCCTCATTTTATTTATGCTATTTTAGCTTTGTTTTACCATATTTTCATAGCTTTGAACCTGAGAATAAGTTCTTTAACAACTGCCTTTTTCCTCTCAGACAAAATAAGTCCGGACTTCGTGTTTCTGTAAAATGTAGCCTGCATGGTGGCCAAAACATAAAGCAAATCTGATGCCTGCAATCCGTCCAACATCTGTGCAGTGTAGCACCGGGATCTTGCAGGCTATTTTGTTTTCATGGCCAGTATGCACAGTGACTCTTTCTTTTATGCTTCTGTAAGAATGTACACCCAAAGCATCATTCAATATCAGGTTTACACAGGGATTAAATGGGGCTGAAGCAGTCCAGAAGGCCATTCCGGCACCTCCTGCAGCATAACTCTTTTATTTGAAACTTGAGCCATGCTTTGCCTTTCGGTAGCCATTTCTTTGGCTTCTTACTGAAAGTGGGAATTTCTAGGAAGGGCCTGATCAACTCCAGCCAGCCCATCTGTGCACCTGGAAAAATGGAGCAAGAAAGAAGACATGAAGAATGCTGGAGAGATAAAGCAGAGGTGAGCAGAGGGGAAGAAAGACAGAGACTGGACTGGAGGAGTGGGAAGAAAATGTGGAAGAGAACAGGAAAAGTGAAGAAAGGGCAGTTGGAAAAGAGATGCAACAGTCCTATTCAACAAGAGTTGTTATAATCTCTAGGACATTGGTTTTTCCTAGCCTGTGTATTGCTTAAGCTAAGCCTAGGGCTTGCTACATTTTTAGGTGTCCTAAAACTGGCTTTGAGCTCTTTTTCTGGGTGGATTTGGCAAATGCAAGTGATCTTGTTTCTTCTTGAGACTGTTTCAGGGAGGAGCACTGCAGCTTAGCATATTAACGAGTCTTCCTAGTTAGTGGGAACCACTATCTTTAAGAAGATGAGCTTGTGCATGACAGCTCAGAACTGGGGAGAACGTGAACAAAGGAAAGAGGGGAGAGGGAGAAGCAGCGACTATTGAAATAAGATATTAATAGGTTAGAAAAAGCAGAATTAATGAAGACCTTTTAAAACATGCCATCAAGAGCCCTGCCAGTGCAGAATTATTCATGTACATTTACTATTGTTTTTATATGGCTCAAGCAGTAAGATTTCTACTGCTTCCCTTGGGAAACTTTTCTGCAAGAGAATAATTCCTACGTTGGGAAAACTTCTTTTGATATTCATCCTAAATTAGATTTTCTTAATTTTCTCCTATTACTTTGAGTTATGCTGTACTAAATTGCCCTCTCTTTCTGTCATATATCTGTAGATGATTATCACTGACTGCTTAAAACCCTTGCAACAACGCATGCTAGCTATGAGCATGACATACCTATGATCCCAGCATTGAGCTGACCTATGCAGGCTGAATTTGTTCTGCTCCTTCCTTACTGGCTCTCCCTAAGTGTTTTAGCATTTTCTCAGGCTCAGTTTGGTCTGGGAGCACTTTTCTGGAGAAGAGGTACCCAGGCAGAGTGTAGCATGCCAGGCACCGTCACATCCGAGCCATGGAGTTGGAGACTCTAAACTTCATTCCTGGATGATGTATTTGAGAATACAGACCAAAATAGCCTTGGCTGTATTCTTGCTGCAGTCTGATGTTGCAAACCAGATCTTACCTACTGTCTGTAAATCTCTTTCAGCTTTACAACTTTCCAGTCTTCCTCCACCTGTCAGACATCTGTGCTCTGGATTTTTTTTTCCTTTGCATTTCTTAGCTGTATTTTCCAAACAGAAGCTCATTCTATTATTTTCTACTCTCATTTCTAATTTCTCTAGGTCCTTTCTTGTTATTTTCCTGTCCTGGCAAGCTTTCATAGTATCTCCTAGTCTGCAGATATCGTTACTGTCTGATTTGTTGCTGCTTCTAGAAGATCCGTGAAAACATTGCATAAGAACAGACTTAGCACATGTCCCAGACGGTGTGCCAGTTGACACTTCTGCAGAAGTGACTTGAAGGCTAGTAGAAGAGGTTATGATGGTGTTCATACTCATGGCCTCAACAATTTGGGTAAAGCGACTAGACCAGATAAAACAAGTAGAAAAACGGCATCAGGAGTCAGAGATGACATTATGCCTATGGGAGTGGATGAGAGGGGAATATTAGGCTGATCAAGGAAGGTAGAAAGTACGCACTTTCTCTCTGTTTCGTGGGGAGGAAAAGATTATTAATACCAATGCAAATAGCACATGCTTTGGTTGTTTGTAAGATTTCTGCTGCTGCATTGTTCTTAGCTTATATTAGTGTTCTTTCAAAATCTCTTCACCTCACTGTGTTTATGAAAGCTTGAGCAGGAAAACACAAGTGAAAAAAATGCTCGTGATGTGATCCAAGCTTCTCCTTTTGGAAGAGAAATTGGGATCTGGTTGTGCCAATCGGGATCCAGCCTCGTGTGCTCTGAAGATGTAGAGGGAGCTTCTGTGTCTGCCTGGGCAGCCTTAGGTGAAGCTCTGCTGTCAGGTGGCTTGTGCTGCCCTGGAGGCTGTTGTTTGTCTACTCCAGGAGACATGGAGGGTTGGATGGAGCCATCCTGCATGTTGAGTCATGAGCCATCAGTTGGGTCACCTCAGGTTTCAGTGCATGTGCTGGGAAACAGGACTTCTAAGCCTCAACCACTAGTTCTTCCCATGGCTCTCATTCTGCCTTATGTTTGCCTGTGGTATCATTCTGAGACACGGGATATTTGTGTTAAGTGGAGTCCCACTGAGGGTCTAGATACTATCTAGATACTATCACAATGCAAAAAATTATAATAGCACATGTAATTAATTCTTTCCACTTCAGTTTTGCTTTTGCACTTGTCTTCATGGTGAATTCTGTACCACTGCCCTGGCTTAGTTTAGCCAAGACGTAACACACCCATTTTCCTGTAGGAAGTGATGGGCTCTTGCTCTCTGGGCCAGGCAGGATGCCTGCAATTCTTACCTTCCTGGGTCTTGTCTGCATCTCTAAATACTCGAAGCTGTGGTCAGGCGTCACTTATGGCTACTGATTACTGCTTCTTAAAATTCATCTGTGTCCGCAAAGTCATTTAAAAAGCATTTTCCACATCTGTCCCTGGGTGCCCCAGCCCATCAAACTAAACCACCAATCTGGTTTTCCACAGCTGTCAATTTTGCTGGTCTCATTTCCACTCGATTGCAGGGAGGAAAGCAACAACTGCGCAGTGTCCAGTTTTCCATTCTTTGTCTCGCAGCAAGCTGTCAGGATCTGGCGTGGTTTGCAGAGCCTCGTCTGTTTGAAGTTCATTTTTTTTTCCTTTCTGGCACTTCAAATGCTCTTGGGGGCCCCCGAGGTTGAGAACCAGGTTTGTCAGACAGAGAGGTCAGACAAGGGTTACCGATGCTATCGCTGAGAGGCGAACTGTCATCACCAGACTTGGAAATTATGAACGGGGTGCAGAGGGGGAGACCTTGGTAGCTGGTGCTGCTGCTGATCCAGAGATACCTGGGAAGAGTGGCAGCTCCTGACGGTGCTGCAGCTGTTTTGGAGCAGGGGTGGCCCCAGGAGAGAGGTGCAAAGGGGAGCCATCCCCAGAGGAGAGCACCCGGCAGCTTCTGCTGACGCCCAAAGCCTGTTGATGTTGGTGGAAGAATTCCTGTGACTCCAGTGGTCATTGGATCAAGCCCCACCTACACTATGCGTGTAGGAAGAGGGACAATGTTTAATTCTTAGTTACATCATTGCACTTGAGTACCCCAGCCTTTCCCATTTTCATACTGTGAAACATTTCTGAATGCTTTGACAGTGGAGGGTAAAATGTTTCTTCTCCTTTTCCTTTATCTATCCCCACCTTCTGCCTCTGGTTCCAGCACTTACCACTGCTCACTTGGAGAAGGAGGAATAGAGAAGTGGCTTTTTCTATGGCAGACACTGACATTTGCTTCTGCCTTCTCTGCCCAGCCTATAAGTGAAAGCCATCTGTGTTTCCCCTTTCTTCAGAAGATGAGTACATCATCTTTATGCTGTACTCCTGCCTTGTAGATTTGACTAGGCACTGGGCAGCCTTCAATATCCATGGGGAATCTACCTGATGGGGGCTGTCATATAACAGTGTGGAATAAACTGCACAGTGCCAAGGAAGATCCTGGAGTTCCTCTTGAGTATCTGGGAAGGTTTTCAAGTCACTTGTGTCACGGCAGGAGGAGTTAAGGATGAATTAATGATTTTTGTTTTGGTAAAACTGCATTGTATTTATTCATACCTGAATCTCCTTCAGAAATGTGTGCTGGAATGACTCCTTGTGGTTTCTGTCTATGGTGATCAAACACTGTGTAAGCAGAAGGTTTCTCAGTAATTTGTCACACAATAAAATATTAGAGTGGGAATGACTCTGCTGGTGGCTGCATATACATTGATGGTCTGCTCCAAAATGCTTAAATCGTGTTAAAATAATACGAATCGGTTGCTCAGCAGTAACAATACATACAACACCGTGCAGAATATAAACCAGGTTTAGAGATAAACGCTCTCGGCATTAAAGAGGTTTTAACCTAAAAGGATGGGACCCATGAGGGGGTCATTTTAAGTTTTATCCTACTTTCTATTTGTAAATTGCCTTCTAGCAGGGCCTCGTCGGTAATAAGATATATATTGAATTAGCTAAACAGTTAATTGATGAAGCTCTGGCTTTAAAATAAGTGCCTGTAAATAATGGATACAATTCATCTGCGGTGTCCAGTAACACCAGTGAAGTCACTGAAATTACACCAGGATTGAACTTGATTCCTTCTGTCTTTGCTTATCAGGAATACAACTTGCCCAGACATTTTATGGGGAAACATTTGCCTTAGGCTGTTTATACTGGCCGTGCTTAAGATTTGGAAGGGGAGGGGAAAAAAAAGAGCAGCTGTAGGAAGAAATCACAAAAATACTTTGTGTAATGTTCTACCTCCTTTTTCTCTCTCCTTTAATAACAGGGCAGCACGCTGAGAAAGCGGAAGATGTATGAAGAATTCCTGAGCAAGGTCTCCATTTTGGGTCAGTTGCCCTTTGGACTTGTGTGTTAGTTCCTCTGTTATATGTGTTGGCGGAATGAATTTTCATCTTTGATGGCTCGATGAAAGCGGTGGTGGTCAAACAGAAGGTCTCATGGTTGCGTCGTTTCTGAAGGAATGAAAGTGTAAAGGGCCCTTTTTAGGACTTGTTTTTTTCATTCTTTAATATGCACTGAACATTTGTTTTTAAGGAAAAATCTTTCCTTAAATATGGGAGCAGGCATGCACTGGTAACCTTCTGGTAGCTGCTGTTGCAGTAGAGATCATATGGATAGAGGAGAAAGCAGTGCAGAGATACGCATTTGTCATAAAGTCTACTTACATCCTTCCAGGTGACAGGTGAGAAGCTTTTTCCTGTGAGAATACTGTATTTATGTGCACTAAACAAACTAACCTCACAAATCAAAATGGACTGATTTTTTTTTTTCTTCTGTGTATTTTACAGCCCCTGTCTCACATTCTTAAAACATCTGTTTAGCTTCTCGTCCTTGGATTTTGTTTCCCTTTGATTAATGTGATAGCCACGAAATTTGGACATGTTCTCGATGGCCTTCAGTAGGAAAAACAACAAACCCATAACCCATAATGCCTGACCAATCAATCACCATTAGGAGAACAAAAGCTTCTAATAAGGAGGACAGTGTTAGACAGTACAATGAAATGTTGATGCTGTAGGAGAAACATCATGTTTCTGCAGGGGCTATTTGAAAAAAAAAGTACAGGATTAATTGCTATATAATTAAAATACTTATATTTCTGTTTAAACAATTTCCTTTTCTTGTTTATGGTATTCCTTCGCCATTTGAGCTTATTTACCTGAAATATGAGAGTCTTAGAGAAAATACACTTGAACTTCTGACAGGTGCTACGCATGAAATTTTCAATTACATTTGTATGCTTAAAGTAAGGCCAAGTATGTTGCTCACTGACTAATGAAGTTTTCGTCATTTAAATGCCTTAGTTTATGCTTAAGTTAAATCTTCCTAAATTAAGAGCACAAAATTATACCAAATTGCAATGAGTATTTAAAGAAAAAAGGATCTCTGCACCTGCACTAATGAGAAGCAATTACAACAATGAGGCATCTCAAAACAATTTCAGAGTAGAAAGGTTATTCAAAAATGCGCTTCCTTAAACATGCGGTTTGCAATATAATTATATCCTAGTTTGTAGTATGGCTCTTCAATCTGAGTGAAAAATGATGTAGGACTTCAAGATTTGAACCTTTTTTAAGTGCGGAAAATCTCCAGACAAAATAATGCATCATTTCAGGACCATCGAGAATTTAAGTGAAATATGTAAGGATCTATTTCACATGTCTAAAATGTAGATGGCAGCTGGGAAACGGAAAGGTATTTTAGAAATCTCAACACAGCACTGAGAAGGCAACTTCACGTCATGCCTTAATGTGGTCAGGACTCTGTGATTTTGTGGTGGAAAAACCTCTACCTGCTTCTTCTGTATCTTATTTCAAGGCTTGCGAGGTGTCTGTAGCTAGCCATGTAACTCTCAGAGCTTTTTTTTTTTTTAAATATAAGGATGTTTTAGATTATCAGTAGCTGCTTATAGTGTATTGAACAAGATATGAGAAAACTAATTGTTTAAACTCTTTCTTCTGGAGTTTAATTAAATGTAAAGCCATTAGTTGATGTGTACAATTTAGAAATTGCAAAAACTTGCATATGGTCTACATTATTGGATGCTTGAATTTAACTCTGCAACTAAAACTTTAGGAGTTTTATCATGTACAATCTTCTATATAATACTCTATTTGCAAGAACCATTAACCAGTGTATTTGTAGTGGTACAATTCTCCTAGACAAAAGAGAAACACTTTGTGACCACAGATAGAGTTAGCTTTGAATTTTTCATAAAGCCAACTGAAGAAGAAATTTCAAGAGACTCTTTCTTTTCATTGTTAATTACCAAGTTTGTTCTTTTTTTTTTAATGAAAAAGCCTCCTCTAGTCTGTATGAAAGAGTTTTATGCTTATTCTTAGTCAAACAGAGCACTTTTTGAATGTTGCATTGACAATATGGGCTCGGTCTTTGATATTAATGCTTCTGCAGCAAAAGCCACAGGAAAGTGCATGAGGGATTATTTTGGGAAATTATTAGAAATATTCATTTCCCAAACAGCAACAGAAAGTGGCATAAAAACACGAAGACATATGAGTGCCATGCAACTGAAAACTTACCTTTGGTGCATTGATCACTTCAATCTGGTTTTGTTACCAGACTCAGCGTGCACTTCTGAGCTCAGCCAACAGGCTTTGTAACTTTTAAAGAACAATTCTTTCACCCCCACACAATACTCCTAAGCAATATTTTGAAAAAAATGGGAAAACTAGAGTCTGAGAGAAGGGCCCAGGTCTAATCTTGGTGTCAGGAGCCGTGTCTTGACTTACCATAGTCAATAATTCATAAAAAGTAAGAATCAGCAGAGCTCTAGTGCATGAATTATAGTCCAGCTCTTTGAGGCAGTGAAGGTTATGTCATTGTATTATCTGTTTCTTTTAATAACTTTAAAACCTGTCACTTCTTTCAGTCAAATCTGACAGAAGTACAGAAGTTCAAGCACAATTCATTGTCTTGAATTCTCATGCAAATGGTTAGAGGAGAGAGTCACGGGTTGGCACCCCTCCTCTCCCCAGGGACGGGACGGGTAAAGTTCATCCCTTAGCAAATGCAGGAGGAGGAAGGCAGCGGGACACTGAGCAGCCCTGGACTAGCCCCTGTGCAGGCTGTCTTTTGCCATGTAGGCATCACAGGGGATTGGTGGCAGCTGCAGGTGGGTGATAGGACACAAAGGCACAGGAACCAGGCTGGTTAGCTCCATTACTCGTAAAACAGACCATTAGTATTTTCTTACTGAAGTTTACTTTGAAATTTTTTAACTTTTCTCTCAAAATGGGGGAATGAAAAGAAAACCACTTTGTAAGCCATCCCGCTGGCAAATGAAACAGAGGTGCTGCTTCAAATACCCATACCAAGCCTCTAGTCCCACTGCCACCCGTGCTACCAGCGTCTTGCCCTTGGCTTCAGTGCTGCGTGGTCTCACCCATGGAGAAGAGTCATCTTTTAGATCGGTACTTTTGCACCGCTTATCTAGCGGGCCATCGGTAACCAGCTGAGAGCAACTCTGATGAAAAGACAGTAGGACTTGTTCTGACATCTGGTGTGGGATGTGGTAAGAGAGGATCTTGGCACTCCCATATCACTGGTATCTCCAAACAGCTCCTAGGCTGCTCCAATCCGCTGCACCATCAGGGCAGCGCAGATCAGATCGCAGGCATAGGGAACTGGAGCCAACTTTTCCTGTCCAACTTTTAAGATTACTATCTGGGTGATTACTAAAGTCTAAGACACAATGAATAAATACATTCATGTTTCCCAACTGGAGGTTCGTGCGAAGTGCCTGGATGAAAGAAATGTTTCTTTTATAACAGAACCAGGCATAGCAGAGCTGTCAGTTTAGATACGAATCTTCAGCCAAAGTTAGAGTCTTTTTACAATAAAGCTTTATGATCTTCAATATTTTAGAGTCCCTGGACAAATGGGAGCGGCTGACAGTGGCTGATGCTCTGGAACCTGTCCAGTTTGAAGATGGAGAAAAAATTGTTGTGCAGGGAGAGCCCGGTGATGACTTCTTCATTATTACAGAGGTAAGGTTGGCATCCTGATAAACTCTGTCATTTCCTGGTAAAGATCAAGACTTTTTATTAAAAACATTTGGGTTCAGTTTAATCTCTTACTTCAGCATAAATCTGAACTAACTCCAGTCAAACCAGGAGAATTGCTCAAAATTCAAATGAATTCAGACAGCAGTTCCATGGAAATGTCTTAGGCGGGACGATCCCTAATTTCCAGTAAGTTGAAGACGCAGAGGAATTTTGAGGTGTGTCTAGTGTCTTTGCTGTTTGAAGGTTTGCTTTCTACATGAGATTTTTCTTGTTTAAATCACCAGGACTTCAACAAGGCTGGCCAGCCACACACTGCATTGATTATTGTTCCCAAAGAGACTGATAGGGGAGATCACAAATGAACATCTGTAAACTGGAGCAGGAGACCTGATGTGAAAATGGATAATTTGTTCTTTGTTTTGCCTTAAACTTAGTCCAAATGGCTGAGCCATTTTCTTGTTTACTCTTGCACAGGCAGACAGATCTGTCAGGCAGCTGAAAATGCTGACATCTTTTTGGGAGATTATCTGACACTTCAGTTCCACCATCTCACTTCTGCAAACAGATGCTGATGGGGTTTTTCCTCCCTCTCTGACATAAATATTTGGATCCTTGGTTTCTCATACAAATACCTAGGTGCTGCGATATAACAAATTATAAAAAGGTATTAGAGAGACTCAGACTAAGAATAACAAGAAAGCATTAGGATATGGTTGTATATGTATTGAAGTAGGAGCTTTTCAGTATCAGCTGTGAGTGTTCCTACACAAAGCTATAGACAGGGAATGACCAACATCTGGCTGTGTGGTGACAGTTCAAGTGCAAACCCCAGGCCAGATGTCACATGACCAGCAACAAGGCAGTGGTGGCACAGGAACTAGGAGGTAATCTGAGTCCCTCTCTGTGGGAGAAGGAGGGTCACATGGATGTAAGGAAGCTGGTATTGTGTTGCTTTGGGATCCAGTTGTATGTACACAGAACACATCTCTGGCTCCATCAGGCTGCTGTGTTGTGATGTGATTTAGGAGGAAAGAGATCCTGCCCTGCTCAGGTGATAATGGGCTTGTACAGTGCCCATTCCAAATGGCTTAGAGGCCAACAGGTTTTTCTTTGATTGCTCCTTATCTGTGGATTTTTGGACAGGTACCTCTATCCGAGGCAGCCAGAATTTGATTTCATAATCAATATCTGACACTTAAAATTCCATCCTTCTTTCCTCTTCATTGTTGGAAATACGTATTTGATTTACGAACATAGTTCATCTTCTGATGCTCACAGAAGTGGCAGTGGCAAATAACTGCACCTGCATATCACACAGTTAGACACTTAAGGAACTTTAAATATGTGACAAGCAGTGCCCCTTCAAAACAATAGTGGCAGAATAAAAGAGTCTAGATATTAGATAGAGATCTTTTTTGTTAATAAGATATTTAGTATATAAGAAAAATTTGGGAAATATAACTTTTTTCCACAAATATGGAATTTTTATTTCTACTAGTGTTGCTAAGTATGCTGTTATTCCTTGCAGCAGCATGAGGCTATGAAAGCCTAATTTTCTTAGCCATCAAATCCCATGTGGAAAATTGGCAGCTTGCTTAAGAATTACCAAGGGCTTTTATTTCCCCCCCCCTTGATGGAACAGCTGTTAAGACTTGAATAGGTAGAAAAGTATTAACCCTGCATACTGCATGATCATAAAGTAGCCGCTCACCTCACCCTTCCACTATAAATCTAACATGATTTCTCACTTTGGAAATTGTCTGTATTTTTCTACATTAAAGAATGAACACCAGTATCAACTATTTCTTGTGCTGCAGTAGTATTTGTGCCTGCTCACACATATTTTAAGCTTTGTATTTTAAACGTGATTTCACAGGAGTTTACATCTTTGATGTTAAACTTTTCTGCAGGAGAGTTGATGCAAGCCGCCAGGAACACATTATTCTACAAACTGGTTGAAAGTAGTTTTGGCTGCTTTGTTGTCACAGTATGTTGAAAAGTCATTAGCTTCTTTCATATGTTTTTTTGATGTTTGTCACCTTATAATCCAAAACACTCAAAATGCAGCCAATTTGTCTGGCTGCTATATATGCAGAAACCGTTTCATATATTACCAGAATGCAGCCTCCTTTGGAGTACAGTATGTCCAGTAGTACAAAGCTAAACTTTGCCACATGATTTTTGGGTAAGGTACTCATTTATTATAAACCATGTCATTTACGGCATGCCTTAGACAAATCGGTTACCAATTTACAAAGCTGTGGTGCACCAGCATCACAAATACTGGTTCCAAGTGGGATCTTGTGACTGGTATCATAAAGAGGTTCTCTAAGACACTCAAGACTCACACATGGATTTTAAATTGTTGTCAGAGTTTTGTATGAACTTCATAAAGAAATTGTTCCATTCTGGTTAGCCTGCAACACTGTGTCCCTATGTGACATCCCTTTCGGATACCATCTTAAGTATATTGGTCCTGCAGAAGGACATAGCCTATAAGCGAATTGGCACCTTCAGGATTTGCAGACTGAAGTCCAACCATTAAACCCTGTTGAAAGGGAGAGTTCTAGCCTAGGTGATGATCAGAACAGCAATTCCTGCTTCAAACCAGGATATCATCCTGGTTAGCATGGACAAGAACATTTAGTCTCCCCCTTCTGTCAAGCAAGCACATTCACCTTTTCCCCTTTTCTCTTGGAATAACCTTTTCTTCATGGCCTTCTGTCCACTGTCTTGTCTCCAGTGTTGCACAGGTTGTAGCAGGGTGCAGGTTACTGAGGTGCGGGCTGTATGCATGAAAATGCTACAGTGCCCCACAGAGAGCAAGGCTGCAGCAGGAGCTCAGCCAAATTATTAGAATAACAGAAAGCGTACACAGGGAAGAGTCACAGGAAACCAGGGCTTTTTGAGTTCACTGCTCACAAGGCTGTTTATGGTTCATGTTTTGTTTAAAAAGTCTAATGAGAGAAGTATTATCCTGAGATTCCAGGGTAGCTACAGTTTTTCTGCCATCCTAAGTCCTCACAGGTACCAGTAAGATGTTTACTTGCAGTAGGTTGGTTGCTTTTCCATTTAAATCTCAAGCAACCTTCAACATGATTTAGTTTTAATATTTAAAGGCTGTGATTTTTTCCAGAGATAGAATTATTTTAATGTTTATACCATATTCTTTAAATTGAAGATAGGATCAGAAGCGAATGTCTGCTTACAAAAGCAAAGTAACCACTTCTGTGAGATTGATTTACTGCGCTTGAAACTGGTAATTAAAAAAAAAGAAAAAAGAAGCAGCCCTGCAGTTTCTGTATTTTCAGATATTTCCAGGTCTTACGTTCCCCCTCTGGTTTTCACACAACAAACTCGGGCTTTCCCAGACCAGACAGATGTGGAATGTATCTGCTGGATTCCAAGGTCATGGAATTATCCCACATGAGATTCCTGGCACAGAGGTGAAAAACTTTAAGCACCATGAAACAATTGTTGCCATAAAGAATTATATTTTGGCAAGTGTAAATCATAACAGATGTACAGTTTCTAACGAATAAATTTGCAGTTGTATTGTACACTGCCACACTGTGTACCCAGCAGTAGGGAGGATTTATTCGTCTGACTTCAGATAAGGCAAATATTTTTAGCTAGCATTTTAAAGTGGTAGCTTGCAAAGGCATGTGAGCTTTGCAGAGTTAAATATCCCAGCAAATGTTAAGTCCCTTTAAATGAAATGCCAGTTGAACAGGGGCTGATTTTATTCCTGACTTGTGCTTTGCCACTGACTTCAGTTCGAACAGTAGTTCAAACTAATGTAGTAGCGCTCTGGAACTGGAAAGAAATGAGGTTTTTGCTGTTGTCTAGGTTACTGAGAAAGGTAGTGACAATAGTATTAAAAATAGTGGTTGTGATCATGTACCACTCTCTTAAGTACAGCTTGGAACTTGGCTGGATGGCACAGCACCTCGAAGAAAGTCCGTAATGCAGCTGCCAAAAATGTGGGGACCTGCAGCTGTGAAATGCCCTGCTGGGTTTTCCAGCTCCCACCCCTCCCCATGTCAGATCATTTGGATCTACTTGTCATGACCAAGCACCATATATGGCACGCGGATGTTGTCACGGGACTCCACCGACTGTGCTCAGGGAGTCTTGTAATCTCAGCTGCATACTGAGAGCTTGCTGAACCGCTGCCATATGGCCCTAATACTCCATAAAGTTTGACATGGCTTAAGAAAAATGCATGCACAGACACAAACGTACGCAGGTGTAGGAGGAGAGAACAGCAAAAGGTTTATAGTAGTGCCACACTGCGCCCAAAGAGCACAGCTTGTAACTGTCCTTTAAATGTGCTCTCTGTAGCCTGTCATCTCCTTGGAGGACAGTTTGCTTTAAGTGGTGCAGAAAGCAAAGAAATAAAACTGCATGAGAAGCAAAACATTTCCAATTAATAGTTGGTCGAGTTGCCCAGCAATAGCATGCAGCAGCCTAAAAATAAAAGACCTAAAAATAGAAGATAATTCACAGGAGAAAATTCAAGGAGAAATGGACCCATTGTATCAAATAGTTTCACTATTTCAAATAGTGAAATATCAAATAGTTTCACTAGTATATTTAATTGTAGATTAGTGCTAAGTTACAGAGGGTATTTGCACCCTCCTCTCCAACTCCTTTGTGAAAAGCACTTCAAAAAAGTGTTTTTGTGTTCTGTGATTTGTGATCTTTGTTATTATCCTGCTGGTTAGAGAGGAGGTAGAGCCAGAGTGTCTGATTTTCAGTCTCGCCTGTATTATCAGTCCAATCTGTGGGCAGAACGCTACCCTCCATGTTTCCCCATCAGTGAGAATAATCCTAGTGACGCTTCATAAAGGTGAGCAAAAGCTTAATGGGAAAAGCATAAAGTATCCATCAGTACTGAAACCAAGCAATGGGAATAGCAAAATTGCAAAGAAGAGAAACTTTTTCATTGATAGTGCAGAAATCCTTCTAGAATTAACGCACAGAGCTGCCCAATTGACAAAACCAAATAAAATTAGTCGATAATGATTATTTGTCCAGCACTATTCTTGGCTGATTACATTGAAAATAGTCCTGTGATCCTTGGGGAGAGCTGCTAGCTTTCATACTGCTGTTGACATTTCAGGTCAGGGCCACAAACTGGTTCCAGTCTGGGCAGGATCCGCTGCGGGTTCTTGCTGAGAGTGCACTTGACATACTGTCCTGCAGGCGAAATCAGTGTTTCTAGCCCTGCTGACACTCTTGGCATGCTGTGGAGCGGCTCTGCATAAATGCCGTTCAAAGCCTTCTTAGGTGGAACAGTGTTTGTAAACTCTTCTTACCATGGTAACGTGCACCAACAGAGGAGGGTCTTCAGTCTGACTTGGAAGGGCGCTCCGTTCTTCACAGGATTGGGCCTTTTTGTAGGAAAAGTCGA
Organism: Phalacrocorax aristotelis; assembly: GCF_949628215.1. Taxonomy (NCBI): domain Eukaryota; kingdom Metazoa; phylum Chordata; class Aves; order Suliformes; family Phalacrocoracidae; genus Phalacrocorax; species Phalacrocorax aristotelis. Next base: position 7,214,816 of record NC_134285.1, read on the forward strand.
TGCGAGTCTTAAATTGCACAACAAGCATCTGAAGATATATGATTTAAAAGCTCCTGAAGACAGAAAAGAAAAAAGAAAAATAATAGCCCGATTGTTTCCTGCTTTAAATTGTTGCTCTTTGACTTTCTAACCCAAGAGAGACCCCTTTGGCACCTACCCCTGCGACAGGCTGGAGAACTACAAAGTAAACTTCTTCTGTATGGTTAATGAAGTCACTGCCTTAGGCACACTCTGCTATCACACCTGATAATCTCTTTAAAAACACAGTGTGATTAATTATTAATTAGGAAGATGAATGTTGTCTAGAAAAGGAGTTTCAAAGGATACAATCCGAACTGTTTAGTGTTACCGGGATTTTGTAGATACCGAAAATGTTTGTCAAAGGCAGTCTACAGCGGCTCCTAATATACCTAATAAACAAAATATACTGAATAAACAGAGCCAGCAGTCACTGAGAGCTCTGTACTTTACTTATTTTTAATTGCAGAGACATTGTTTTCTGTAGAGCTCTACAGTAAAGGTATATTTGATTTTCTTGGTATCACCTAGTTGTGCTGGAGCAATAGCATTTCCATTCAAAGTTCATCTGTGTTCAGGATGGCATTTTTAATGGCCACCTGACATCAAAGATTGAGAATTAGGTGTGTGATTGGGTCCCATCCTGACCAGGGATGGAGGTGAAGTATTTTGCTGAGTTGAAGGGACTAAAACGTCAGCTTAGTCCAGCTCTTGTTAAACTCAGTTTAGCTTTGACTTCTGTGGGCAGTGGATCAGCGGCATACACATGCAATATCCATATACATGCAATCTGGAGTGTGTCCTTACCTCTCCTGTCAGAAAGGGACAGTGTTTCATAGGAAGCAACTGGCTGCTCCCCTTCTTCTTCCCACCAGCATGAAGGAGCTGTCAGTGACTGCAGGTTTTGGCCATTCCTTCCAACTCTTTTCTCCAGCCCTACTAATAAACACTGCAATGCAGTCATCTACAGTAAATTCTGCAAAATCCGAAACCTCAGAAGTGATGTACGGTGGAGCATTTTCTTAACAATTTTCTGAAACTTCAGATTAGCCAATATTTCTAGTCTATTTTAGAACTTTGCAGATTTTGTTCCTCGTTTGTGGCAGAAACCAGGACAACTGTATGTAAATTCTGTGAGTTGCTATGAACCCAGAGACTGGAGAATAATGTATAATAGTTTAAAAATGTACAGTTAAAAAAATACTGTCAAACCCAGTCATGACTCAATCTTGAGTCCACAATCAGAATTAAGTCCTCTTGCATCATCCTTCTCCAACACCATTAAGATCAGCTAGCTTTTACGTTATGAAAATGAACCTTTTGTAAAAAGAAGTCTGATGGGTAGGAAAGCAAAGGGAAAGCAATGCACACAGCCAATAGTTTGTTACGGAAAAAAGTTCTCACCTGGATTGGCACATCGATGTAGTATGACCAAATAATCTGGGGAGTTGTAATGACTGTGATATACAACATATGTAACCTTTTAGGCAGCTCATTTTATCTTAGCTACTTGCCTGTCTCACATGAACATCTCATGAACTTCACCGGGTTTATCCTCACTACACCTGTGTGATGAGGTGTGTGAAGCAACCTCCACGTTACGTGTTGTGGCCTGAAGCACAGGCACAAGAATTAATATAGTTCTTAATTCCTGCTGAAGACAATCAATGGGAATTGGGCACCTTGAAAGTCTGGACCTTCATGATTTGGCTCACAGAATGTCTAAGGCTGAGAAGTGGTGTTAGCTCTATAGACAGAATCCCAGGCTAATACATCAACTGACCATCCTTTTTCCTTTATGTTAATTTTTACCACCCAAAAACGATGGGTGTTATTTTCTAACTGCAGGTTATGTGGAAGTCACTTGCACTTTGTATTGCTGACTGAAATTTGTTTACTTCTTCCCTTGTTTTTGTATAAAAGTATTTCATAAATCAAAGGTTGGCAAATAATAAAAATCCAAGCTTATTTACGGGCTAAAGGAATATTTGCAGTGTCTTTGGCTACATAGTTCAAAGGATTTGTCTTCTCTTGGAAAGTAGCCCTAGAACTGCTGATCCTTAGCTGTAACATAAAAGCCATCCCAGGAATGATGCTATCAGCAGTCCCAAAGGGCTAAAATGGCAGCTGAGTAGTGATATTCTAGTGGTCTTCCAGGACGCTGAGACTGAGAACATTGCTTATGCCAGCATCATGAGGTACATGCAGGACTTGCTGTGTTACTCTGTGTCACTGGGATGTTGGTAAACTTAGGCCTCGAAGCAAAACCACCCAGAGGATGCAGTGTAGCCGTACTATTCTCAAAGGCTTAAAAGTAGTTTTCATAACCTCTCTTTTCCACATGCTATACCCAGCGCAAAAAAATGTTTATGAATGTTTCCCCAGTTCACTTTTGACATGACAACTTGTGTAGGAGTCTTCAGTCTCATTCAGCTGTAATTTAAAACATCTGATTTGTAAACCCATAAAATTGAAGTTTATGCTGGAAATACAGACACACCCTGGCCTCTCACCGCTATAGGATATGTGGAAAACAGAGATCGTTTGGTGTGCAGAGAAGGAAAACCCAAAGTTAGTAATTGGCAGTTTCATTTTTAATGTATACATGCTTCATTTGAATTTTCATAAAAATCAGAGTGCTATATTTTCTCTGTCTTCAAAACAGCCTGTGACTTTTTATTTAGCTAATACTTGCTTTAAGCTATGGTTGATGTTTTGACTCTTTTCTCTTTAGTCTAGTATTGTCTTCCTACTGTGGAAGCGTGCAAAAGCAGCGAAGGTTCCCAGGTAACAGCATAGCTCACCATGTGAGTAAGGGGAGCAGCACAGGCCCCTCAAGGTTTTCAGGAGGTTCTCAGGATCCTTGTAAGTTCTTTCGGCATTGAAAGCTGAGTTCACAAGCCCTGATTCAAAGGACTTAGTCAATGTGACCAAGAACTTCATGGCCTGAGGCATCTAAACAGAAATTTTAGATCTGCTATCTGAGAGGCTGGGACCTCTGGCCTGAGGCTCACCTGAGGAATATTTCTCTGTCTTTAAGCAAAAATATTGCAATGTAAACAAGACCTGAAATGTAGTGGTGTCCAACCTGGTGGAAGAGGAATGGAGAATTTCCTAATCCCTGCTGTAGTTCAACCCTTTCTCTAGATCATGTTAAAGCTGTTCCTTACTGGAATGGCTTTTGTCCTTCCTCTGCAAAGATACTGTTGAGATGACTGCAGATTTAGTGAAAGAATATGCCCATTAGGGCTCATTCATTAGCTGCATAGCGTGGGTTTTGCGGAGCGCGTAAGGCTGTCTGCAGTGTGCTTCAGGAAGAGGCAGCTTTGAGCACATGAGGTTTTTTCTTCTGAATTTCAGAACTTGGTCCTCTGAATACACAAGAGTTGCTAACTGAACGGACTTAAAGAGAGCTTTCCACGGGGGATTTTCCTGATCTCTGTGATAAGCTCCCTTCTCTCCTTCTCCAAGTTTATTTCTTGCTCAGAAGCTGTTGCCCTAGCTGGCCACAGCTGCTCGCCCAGCCCTGGTCACAACATTAGTTATGAGATTTCAGTGACGATGTCTGTCTCAGCCTTTTGCTTGGTCTGGTTACTTCAGTATCTACAGAATGTTTTCACAAAGAAGCAGATGGTGGTAGGAGTAATTGGGTCGTAAAACAACATTAACAGCTAAAAACGATTTTCACCAGAAAGGATTTTGCAGGCAGGGTGAGGAAGGTTCAGCACTGTTTTCTTGTTTTCTCTCCTGTGCATTCAACCCTGACCCTTCTGTAGGTGGTAGCGCTCTGCACTGTCTGCTTCCAGGAGATGAGCCCTGTCAGGTCAGTCACAAATATGAACAGTTGATGAATAACCCATTATAGAGTCACTTTTATGTTGACTCAGTGGACGTTTCCTGGCTTCAGAGAGAGTCAAGATAATGGCTAGCTTTGTAGAAAGAAAGAATCTCTAAAATGCAACATTTTTTTTCCTTTGTGACTTTTATTGCTTTGTACGCTGACATGTCTGAGGGAGGAAAACAGTGCCTTGTTGCCAGTAATCCACAGCGCTTGGCACAGACGGTCTTTAAAATCTGGCACCACGATGAATATTAATTCAGTTGTTTTCCCACAGAAGCTACTGATTAGTCAAGGCCAAGTATCCCTGAGATGATTCATTAAAACGCGGCATCTGAGCCCACCTTTACTGTGCTTCTCGTCACAACTGCAACAGGTGGGCTGAATGCGTAATAAAAGGAGCAACTGAAGTCCTAGAAAAGGAGTAAAGATACAAATGCAGAGGGACCCCAATGGCTGAGCTGTGGTGCAACCGCTTCCCAGCTTTCTGGGCACAGAGCCACGACAACTAGCCAAGGAGGATCACACCCCAGGCAAGGGGCTCCTCCCATGGCTCAGACCTGGTATCCTCATCCCTGTGTCGCCATCCCCTCGCTCCCAGGCTTCCCAGTCCCACGTGGCAACTGGTAGTATGGAAGGGAAGCACGGGGCTATCATGACACCGAGGCTGGGGAGCACGAAGGCCACCATGGTGTTCCCCCGTCATCAGATGGGGGATGATGATGACTGCAGGTGAAAAGGTCTTGAGTCCCCCAACACATGGTTACGCCTCTATCAGACACCTGCGCGATCTAGCCTGACGTTAGCTCTGCTGCTGTGGCTCAAGGGCAACATTTTGAAGTCAAAAGACTATAAAACTTCATGCTGTAATTCTGAAAAGCCTTTCAACTGAGAAGGCTTAATGAAAAAAATCCTGATTTTTAATTTTTTTGTGCAAAACCAACTTTGTTTCACATAGGAATTGCATAGCTTGCCATGCATGAAGCAAATTGCAGCTGGTACAGTGTATTCTGCTTCTTTTGGCTTTTCACTATATTTACTGGTCTCCCTCGACCTGAATCTTCTCTGGTTTCATCTAATAAAACCATTTCTTCTACTTCAAGGAGAGTACATTAGGTACAGCACAGGTTTAAGGCAGACACTATCAAAGAAACACGGAAGATTGAGATACTGCAATAGGAGGATGAACAAACGATGGAAAAGGTCTTCCCATGTCAAACATCTATGATTTTAAATACTAAACGATCAAGGCAAAGGCGTTTCCTGGTGATTAATGATGGGCTGGGTGTAGTCGTGTCTGGGCCTTAACCCTGGCCTCTCGTATATCCCTAGGAAATGCCCTGTGGCTCAGTTGTTTCTGCTGTTTTAAGCTGCACTTGGTTTATGATTGATTGCCATTTTTAATAGTACCTTTATGTTTGTGGCTATTTTGGTGACTGCTGTAGACACCTTTGCTCATCTCTCTTGGGTCTGGATATTATCCCTAAACTAATACAAATGTGCCTTGGTAGCAGAAGTGGTGGAAATTTAGACATACATAGTCTAATGCAGGTGTGATGTAGCTGGGACACGCGGCAAACTGCAGATTGTTTGATATCAAGCGTGGCTGTAGATCTAAAGTATAGGATTTGTACCAGATGGGTAGTAATATTTACTTTACATCTTTGCTAGATTGCAGCGTACATTAGTGTTGTTGAGAATTATGCCAATAAGAATACGATGCATTAACGTTATAATGTTATGACTACGTAATGATAATCATAGACATTGTCACTGTGGTTGTTTGTGTAAAGGCACTTTCTGCAGCGCTGCTCTCTCTCGAGATTGTATGGGTGCCATGCTGCACCTGGTATTACTGTAATGTTGCCTTTTGAGCTCATCTGACGTTGTACTATTAATCCTAAAGATGCTCCCAAGGTGCTGGCTTTCTGAAAATCTGAAATCAGTGGCACTCAAGATTTCCAGAGTCATGGCCCAAATTAAAAAGCTGAATGTGTAAAATGTTGTATATTTGTTTTCTAAAGCTGGCAGTAGTTCATGGTTTTGTCTTGGGCATTGGCATTGTCTCATCTCTGCTCTGTAATCTGCAGTGAGCCCTAATGGATGCAGAAACGAACTCACTGCATATTGGAGATAAGCAAACCAAAGAACCACCACCTTTTCAGTCAATGCAAACCTGGGGTCTGTTCTTGTAGCCCTCACCCGCTCAACAGTCATTACATCAGGCACATCGTAAATGATAGTCATAAAAGTAGTTTGCTAAACTGGGCCAAAGTTGCTTGAGGTTTCGCATCAGACAGCCAAACTGATTTAAATGATCGTTTTTTAAAGTGGAGGGTGAAATACTAGCTGACAGATCTTAGCAGGTCTCGCAGATTCACTAGGCAATCACTATTTCCAGGAGTTCTGTAGCATCAGGACCTATAGCTTTTGACTCTCCTTAATTTCAGGTAATGATTTAAGGTGCTCTATGAATGATTTAATTGCATGGATGAACCAGTAAGCAGGCAGATACAACCAAGTAAGTTGTAACTTTTCAAGGTTATAGCTATGATAGCGTAAGAACATTGCCCAGGCAGTGTTTGTAGATAACTAAATGGTATCTTTCATTAGATATATCCAGAGAATTAGGCAACTTGGAGAAAGACATGCATGCCCAAAAGCTCTTTTGCCTTTTCTAGCTATGCTAGTTGGTATAATAAAAGATATTACTTCCACAAACCTTGTCTTGCCTGCAATTAAATAAAATACTCCCAGAATCATACTGTGTGAAAGATCTTTTAATTCATTTCAGATCTGCTATAGCTTCCATTAAAACCAATAGGAGTCTCTGCATCCAGTCCCGTCTGCTTTGCTGTGTGAACAGGGTCGTTTTATACCATTTCACAGCCTCTTCATTCGTCTTTTGTAGTAATTTAGCAAAGATTTCATAGCAACATATAATGGGGGTTTGTGTGGCTGTGGAGTGAGGGGAAACTTATCTACTTATCTTTTGAATGTGTGAATTATGGAGTGTGCGGATTAACAAAGTGAGAAAGAGCAAAGGTATGTTCATAATAACAATTGATAGAGTTAATAGCAATAGCAGATGGATTGGCCTGACCTTTTCCATCTCTAATTCTATAGACTGCCCTGCTCTTTTCTAGTGGATGGTGAAGAGGAAAACAAAATAGGCTAGAAAAATTTTCTAAGCTCAAAACTAGGATAAAAGTGTAACATTTTGAGGGCATGGGGAAAAAACTCTCTTCTGTGCTTTTCTTTAAAAAAAGCAGTAAGTGAAAAAGTATGAAATAGAAGTGGAAAGAGAAAGAGTAACTTCCTGCTTATGAAAATTAAAATTCTTTACCTTAAAAAGTAGAAATTTATTCTGTATACTTAGTGTACTAAAAGGACATAGGCATTGATGTTGCATACAGTCATGGTAGAATAAATATTCTTCCATTTTAATAATGGTAAACATGTCCTTTATTACAGGCCTGTCCCACCCAGAGGTAACATGGGCACATCCCTGCCCACCACGTTTTGCCTTGTGCTGCCTGGGAATGATCCCATCCGACCCACTAAGGTGGAATACAGGAAAAAATACAGGATTTCAGTTTTTAGCATCATGAGCACTTGCCTTTTGTAGCCAGGCTACTTCGGCCAGCTGCTGGCTGTAGGTTTCATACTTAAATATAAAAACAGGGCTCCTGAAGCAATTAGTGCTTATAAGTACATGCAGGCTAAGGCCTGGGAATCTCAGTGTTGACCCAGTTGGGTCACTGTCTTTACACTGCAGGATATCTCACTCATCTGTACAGTCCGATAGTTTAAAAGTGAAACATTTATCAAAATCTCATTACTTTGGAGAGGATGGGACCTCATGGATTATAAACCTTAATTTATTTTTTATATCTTAAATTATGGTGCAGTACCTAAGCCATAAATTTTTACAAAACAAACTGCTGATGCATTTGAAAGACACGAATAAATACTCTCAGCACTGTGACAGAGCGGACAGAGCAGAGATGGAAGGAGTGAGCAGGAGCGTGGGGTGAGGACGGCAGAGAGGTGGTGATGGCACATTGCTTTTGGAACTGCTACTCTTGTTATTTTTGCAATATGATGCCTGTATTTACTTGGAGGAGAGGAGAGAAGGTTAACGGTATCGGTTCCTGGGAATACAGGCACTCCCCAGTGACTGAAAGGGAATATTCCTGGATCTACCGAAGATCGTCATTTCACTCCCAAGTGTCTGCTAGCAGAAAGACATGCCTGTCTGCTTTCCATTTAATATCATTGCAAAGTCTTGATTTATTAAACTGTGTCAAACTTCTTGACGGCCTTTGAGCCTGTGCTCTGTAGGTTTAGCTTGGTGGTGTAGGCGGCTGAAATGTCTATCAGTGTACAAGACAGTATTTTAAACTGAGCAGCACTAAATAGCCTGATCCTGCATATCTAGGATCATGCAGTTTATATCAGAGAGACTGACCTTGCCAAGATTTGTGGGCCACTTAAGGGGAAGTCTTTCCCACTGAGACCAAATGCTTTTTGGGGGTGAGACTGATAAGCCCCTTGAATCCTTACTAGATAATGCCCGCACTTCCCGGGACAGGGCTCAGGAGATTTATTCAGTTGCATCATTTCTAAGAGGTAGGGCTTGCTAAAGCACAAGAAGGACAGAAAGCTCAAGAACTGTGCCAGAAAGATTTGACAAGTAAAGTAAAATGAAATACAGCCATGAAACCTGTGATGGGAACAAGGGTAGGGGTCAGCACTGAATTAATTTAGTATGACTACTTCGTTAAGTATGTGGATAATAAGAGATGTTTCTGTAGTATTTTATGCTGTGTTATTTTATTTCTGTATAATTTTTGCCCTGGTTACGCTGGTCATTTACAATTGGACTCTTCCTCTAATACAGTCAGAATGGCATTGTTTCCAGAGATAAGACACGTAAAGTGAAGGTGATACAGATAGATGATTAAAAATACATCTTCTTTGTTTCATGGTGTGGACAGTCTTCCCGTGTAGGTCACTCTGACAATGCTCCAGGATGTACTTGTGGAGCTGGTGACTTGTGCAACGAGAGGCCAAATGGCATAATCAGACCTTACATCTGGGTGCTTGCTGTCAGGGTTTCAGGAAACTTCTTTTTGCTCCGTGATAGACCTGTTCTCACTGGGCAACGGGAAAAGCCTATGTGACTGTTAAAACAAGAGTGGAAAAATATGTATCTGGAATATGCATTGCTTTATCCTGCCAAGCCAAGTGTTTATTGTGGAGGCCAGACACATCTGTCCTCCTCCAACAGATATCATGGTGTTTCTTGGATTAAAAAGGCCGACTGTAGTGGAACAGTGGAAGAAATTGCTTCAGAAGACTGACTTATTGGAGTCCTATATCATATAGACCATGTCAAAAAAATATTAGCCACAATAAAAGCTGACACTTGGGGAGATGAAAGCAATATTGCTTGATATTGTGATTACCTTTATGGCAACATGCTCAATGCAGGCAGTGGGGAATTGAGTCCTTCCTTCGTTTGACCTGGCCGGTCAATATGATTACTTTGGGGATTTTTTTTGTTTGTTTGCTTTATGTAATAAAACATCTGTAATAAAAGTTTTTTTAAAAAATTAGTTTTGGGAAAGAGACTGGAGACATGGATTGCAGACAGCGATTCGGGTCAAGGGGTCAAGTTCTTGCCAGGCTCCAGATGGGAACAGAGAGGAGCACAGGAGCTGGAAGCAATTCTGAAGCTGATCCCATCTACATTGCACAGGCAAAAAGAACAGCATCAGTTTAGTGAGTTGCACCTGACCTGAAGTTTGGCAAGAGAGAGGTCGATATGCGCATTACGCCCTGTGTGGGGTATTTCTGAGAATGCTGCTTATGAATGTGTATTAGTTCTGAAGACTCGCAGTAAGTGTGAATAATAAAACTCATTACACTATTTTTGCATTTTCATGCCCTTGCAGATTTACTGGAAGGACTTGGAAAACAGCAGCTTTGGCGGAACAATTTAGTTATATCAAGGATAAGGAATTTTTGCTGGAAACTTGACAGGCACCAAATCACTTTCTTGTATCCAGTTCTTTCAGTTACTTCTGTGGATAGCCTTGCACTTGCAGTGGACAGTTTTCTATGCATGGCATGTTTTATTGGTAGATCAAACCCCAAACAAACCCCACAAAAGGCGAAAACCAACCTTCCCCTGTGTCTTTGGCTTATTTTTGAACAACCGTGCCCAGTTCAGGTGCCCTTGCTCATACACATAGTGCCAAGCACGTGGTTCTGTATCTTCTGCCATCAGCTGCCTGGTGTATTAAGAGTGAAAGCATTGAAGCCAAGAAGAGTTTTGTGATTGTTTTCAAATTGTCCTGAATTTACAGCCCTGGTGTTTCTTCAGTATTTTTGTAATACCGGTATGGCACGATGGGGCGGAATGGTAAACTGTCATGACCAATGTAACGTGTTGACAGTCTGATATCTAGGGATTTATACTAAGCACATGTTACTGCTAATGGGCAAAATGAGAAATTATGCTTAGCACGTATAAAACAATACTTGCACATTATTTGATTTTGTTTCTGGTTCCTGACATCAGCAGGACCCTCTTCATTTATATAGCACGTAAAGGTTACATTATAAGTTAACGTAGAGAGTGGCCCAGCAATTTGTGAAGTATATGGGCTTAAAAATAACCCTGTTATGAAATAGGACATGATGAAATACAATGGCATTACAGCGGCTTAGTAGTGCTTGTTCAGAAGAAAGCAAATTATGATCATTTGCTACATAATAATGGATATTCTACTGCTCTTGGTTATTCCTGGGCCCCTCAGGTCCTAGAAAAACGAAAGCCAGACCTGAAGCAGCCTTACGTTACTGTTCAGATTTGCAATTCAATGACAGTGTTTGAGATACTATAAGTTGTATTTAAACACAGTGCAAAGGTGAAGGGCCAGTTCTGCAGGGTGCTGAGTGCCTCTAACTGAAGCCAAGGTGTATCGGGGTGCTCCGTGGCTCCTCAAGCCCCCCCACCCCCACCCCCCCCCCCATACCCTGAGGCACACAAGTTTCTTTCCATGCAAGGAAGCTGCAGGATGTTTGCAGCCAGTGAATCTGCACTGAATATTCTGCACTGCAGGGAGATTTAGACTCCAGGCTGGGGTGGTCCTGCAGCCGGTTACAGGCACCGACAGCCCTGACGAGCCAAGCAATGCAAGACTTGGGTGTTAAACTGCAGAGTGAGGGCTGTGATATTTTCCAGTAACTGGCATCAACCTTCTGAGCATAGTCCACATTACTGTGTCTCCTCCCCTTCCCTGTCCTGGCTGGGACAGGGTCAGCCCCCACTTACTACGTTCCAAGCTGAAAAATCTTAAAAAGACATTATCGATGCTCTCCAACTGCACTGTCAAAAAATGGCTTTCAGCTTTTTAAAAAATCATGCCTTTAAAAAATGTTTTTAATTTCAGTTAAAGTTGAACTATGTTAACATTTTGCCTTTTCCTGTGCTTTTAGTTTGGACTCAGAAGATAATTTCATGTTACTGTAATTCTTTTCCAGAAAAGCAGAGATACCTTCTCTATGCCTCTACAAAAGCTTTATGCCACAATAATTTAAGATTTCCTCCAGGTTAGAATATTTCTGCATGTAAAACCTCTTTGAAGGTTTAAATAGACTGTAACTGAGTTTTGACATGTATTAGCACGTGTCAAGTACAGCAGTTATTAAGGGTAGTGGAGACAAGACACATTCCATCTCTCCAGCGACTGACTCGCAGGTGTCCAGATCACTGCACGCCACAAGCGGGCAAAGACCTTAAAAAAAAATCACCCTTTGTTGCAACAAGCATTAAAAACTCCCTTTACCAACCATTTCAGCAACGGATCAGCAAATGATCAGGTGAGGAATAAACTCTAGTTGCTGTCTTACAAAATGATGTCCCAAGCCTGTGGCTGGGAAAATTGCTTTTTTATTCCTTATGATGTAAATCTCTTTGCATCTCTTGTGAAGTTTTGCACCTACCCAGAACATATTCATAAACTATATCAAAGCACACATTTGCACAGCATGTTCTGCATTAGTTCAGTAGGATTACTGAATCCTGTCCTGTTCCTCTTCTCTTCTGTGTGAGCTGAATGTGCCTGCGTCCAAACAATTCCCAAGAGGGAAATCAAGTTTGCCATACTGATAGATTTTTTTAATTCTTTGATTCCTTTCATTCATATATAATGTCATCTCTCCCATAGTAGAACTAAAGGAGTGTGACAGGTAAAAGGAAATACTCAGGACTCGATACTTTTTAATGCATAACAGGTTTAAGCAAAGCCAGGTGACTTTCTGCACTTCTCTTCCCAGGGCACAGCTTCTGTTCTGCAGCGCAGGTCTGACAACGAGGAGTACGTTGAAGTTGGAAGACTTGGTCCATCAGATTATTTTGGTAAGGAAATTCAGCTTAAGTACGGTTCAGAAAGACAGGCACGTGGAGTTGTATCAAGTAGTTATTGTCTTAATTAGTGTCCTTTTACAAGCGAGGAGTTATGCGTAGGTCAGCTGCTGCTTCGGTGATACTGAGAGATTTCAGCGAGGCTGAAACCATGCCTTGGTTTACACCAGCGAGGCTGACAGAAGACAGAGCCAGAATCAGCAAAACAGTCTGAAAGCATTTGTTTTCAGAGGCATTTTACACACATGCATTATGCATGTGTAAAGCATTTGTACTGTCAACAGAATTATGTAAAGTGTCTGTCAAAAGAGATATAAAAGGAGACGTTCTACAACCAAAGCGACTGGATGGTGGCTAGAATATGCACCCTCCGAAAAAGAGGCACAGGGCTGTGACAGCGTGTTTATCCCTATTTCCAGGTGAGATAGCCTTACTGCTCAATCGGCCCCGGGCTGCTACGGTGGTGGCACGCGGACCCCTGAAGTGTGTAAAGCTGGATCGGCCCCGCTTTGAACGAGTGCTTGGTCCTTGTTCCGAAATCCTCAAGAGAAACATTCAGAGATACAACAGTTTCATTTCGCTCACCGTCTAATGATTCCTTCTGAAAAGCTGCCTTTGTGTGACCTTGTGCACTTAAATTTGCTCTGTGCAGCTCCATAGCTTTATGAAGAAAAAAATTTAATGTGTGCATTTTATGTGTATTTTTTATGTTCATGTCACACAGTGCATGTCAGTTCAAATCTCACATATCCTGTAAGTAGGAAGACAACTGTTTGGACGGGCCTAGCTTTGGGGAAGATTAGGCCTTTGGGTTGCAGGCAAGATTTTGACCTATTGATGGATCATATAGCTTAAAACTGTGTTTTTAACTATTTGAAATACATATGAATTTCTATTTCCTTCGTTATCTTTGAAGTTGGTCTTATTCACCTTTTGTCAAGCTTCTTTGCGCAAGTGATGTCCCTCTGCCTGTCAATTCTAAAAGGCTTTTCACTGGTCATGGACTGGAGGTTTCTGAAATCCCACGGGGCGAGTGGCAGACGTGCAGTTTAAGAGGGAAGGTTGGAGGAAGGATTTGATCATTCCAGCAAGGCAGGAAAAAGTAGAGCTTTTGAGTCATTTTGTTTGTGGTTTAGATACAGGGGTCATATTCCTCCATGTTACAAGCCTTTTCAGGCCTGCTTTGTAGGATATGCTAAGCCAACAGCCTGTTCCAGTCTTGTGGGTGAAGAGGTCAAGGGGCAATGGTTTGTAAGAATTTAGATGGAGCCTTTAGGACCTAAGTTATTTGTCCTCAGATTTTTTTAAATGAAGGTTTGCATTAGATCCCTTAAAAGTTCAAGGGGAACTTCTTCGCTGAATTAAGTGGGCTTCGAGACATTTATCTGCAGCAGAGTGTCCTCGGTCGTTTCTCTGAGTATTATATGAAATGCTGAAGAGGTGGTGCCAGGTGTACATTGGGGGCAACAACAGCAGTTTGTTTTTAATAAGGTCCACTTAATTAAATTCAAATGCCTTTCTTTTAGTATATGACTAAATTTTAGGATTTTTTAGGATTTTCTGAAAGCCAAACACATGCTTTGAAATGCTGCCTCTGCTCCAAAAGACATGTATTGCATAGCAAAAAGCACCAGGATCTTGCAGGAAGCTCCTAGAGCCCTGGTCCCTCCAGGTGCGTCAGCCTTGCTGGCAGTTGTTGCTGCCCTGCCTAGGCACGGGTCTCCTCTTGAATGGAGCTTTTTGCAGATCCAGACCTTGCTCTGCTGTGCAGCCTTCAAGGACGGGGTCATTTAGATTATTCTTTGGGAAGCTCTTCCTCTGAAGGAAAACTTGTCTTTGTGAACAGCAGCAAAGGTCTGCCTCTCAGCTGCCCTAAGTGGCACTGCCTGCTTTTCAGTTGTGGCAAAACTATATTTCTTCCTTATGATAGTGTTCTTCTGGGTAAATCCGAGCTTTCTGTACCTTTTTCGTGCCAGAGGGTACGCAATGAAACAAGGCAGCAATCTCCCTTTTGAAACTAGAGGTGTTAGTGAAGAACATGGCTAAAATTACTCCTGCTGACGTGCAATGTGCTTTCTTCTTTGGAATTAACCAAATCTAACTTGGAACTTTCCCATCGACTCCCACCAAGAGGACCCAATATTCCAGTAGCTGCCCACAGTGGTTTTTACAGAGCTGGCTGCTTCTGACTTCAGGCCCCTCTCATCACTTCAAGGTGCTTAATTTATTTCAGCATATTTTCAGTGGTCCTGTCAATGCATATTTGTTGCTACTATTTATTATGATTACATTATGCTTCTTGCACGTGTTGTTAGATATGGCCATTCATATTTTTCACCCTTGCAATTTTCATCACGTACGTTTATATAGGCAGACCCCCATTATATATATAGATCAATGTATATGCATTTGCAAAACTTTTGATTTGCTTCACTGTTTTTGTATTCTCTTGTGCAATTTTTAAAAAGAAATATTTTTTAAAGGTTACCGGCCCCTCATGTATATTCTTTTACCTATTGCATTTCTGTTGTATTGGTAAAAAATTGTGAGTGTTTTGCATAATATGCAAGATACAATTCTTGTTAAACACCAAGTATTAGCCTCACTGCTTAGAAGTTACTCAAGTGCACACACACAACAAAGATTCTTTGCTTTAAACCTTTACAGTTCATGGAAAATACATTTTAATTACAGTTCTGTTACAAGCAATCTCAAGAAAAGTGTAACCATTTAACACCAGGATTCCTACGGTTTAAGTGGAACAAAAGGATATTCGATGACATTTTAAAGATAATTGTTATATTTGCAGTGGATGATGGGACAGAATTACGGTATGAATAAAATTCTTCTACATTATGTGTGGCTGTTGTGGGTTTATTACTAACGCAAGTCCGTATGAATAGAAGTCATGTTCTAGTTAAAATCTGCATATCATAAAATTTTTGAACTCTACTGAAAATAATCAGATGCAAAGGGACAAAAAATAGACCAAGAATCCCAGTGCTATATATAGTAATGGAAACCAAACTGGTTTTCTGGAGGATTAGCATGAAGAAAAAAATCTATTGTGTTTAAATGTAACCATATATGTCTACATAAAGACACAGGGGTTCAAGGTGTCTCTCGGACCTTCATGTTGTTGTTTAGATGCCAGTTTAGCCAGACATTTAAGCACATGTGGCACATGAAGTACATGAGCTGTCTCACTCCTCGTAGGGACCCTGTGTAGAGCTTCGAAACCCACGGGACTGCTGGTGAGTCTGTTGTACAGCCAGTGGGAAGGACTGGGGAAGAACAGGCTCTTTCTCAAATACCAATGCTGTTCCTTTCCCCCCTGCCCAGTATCATAGACAAAGCCCATGGCCCCGACCACCCTGGGGATCTGTCCCAGTCGTTCCTCTCAACGTCTGGCCATGCTTGGATTTTTAGAAGCGCAGCTGCCCTGGGACCGAAGCACAAAGCCTCTTTTGGCACCAGAGATGTGCTGTGCTGCTGCCATGGCTTGTGTTCATGCAATGGGCTGGCCAAGAACTACACTGAGGACAAACTTCTCAGAGAAGGCAGAGCCTCCAAAAGAACCACCTGTATCTCCTGCACCAGGGTGAATGCATGGGTTGAAGTGCTGGAGAGCATGGCTTCTGGGTGAGGAAGAGGTGTTTCGCATGGTGTTAGTGCCACACTATCTACGGTATCCACCAGAGCTCTGGGTGGCCACGTAAGTAGGTATGTTGTGGTCCAGGCTTGGCTCCAGTGCTGGAGCCGTCGCCCCAGAGCAGCGTGCAGAGCTTGTGGATTCACTCCGTGCAGCCTCTCTGCGGTGGCCCCCGCACAGGAATCTTGGGCGGCTCCCGCCATCCAAGGGCTGTCCAGCTTTCCATTTTTGGAGCGTGTTATTTTTCCCCCTTTTGCTATGATTCAGGCGGGAAGGACTCATCTTTCCAGAGAATTACTCACATTATGTAGTAATCAAAAGTGACCACTCTCTCTGAGGTTCTTCCAGAAGAACGTTACCAGCCCACGCTCCCCAGAAAAGAGCATCTCACCACTCCTCATTGTCATTCTTTTTTCGGTTGGTTTTAATTGTGTCGCAGCCATTTCAAGACTCCCAAGACAAAAGAAAAGACTTTTTTTTTTTAATAGAAACTAATTGTACCTCCAGGTTTTTTACGAGGCCCATGTGGCTGACCATGCCTTGGTGTGTGTATCACATTACCGTGAGCTGTCTAAGGCATTCCCGCTGCTCTGTGGCAATGGGTGCCGAAAGTTGTGGAGTCGTGTGGACCCCGTGAATCCTTGCTCCTCAAGCGAGCACAGTCTGCCGCCGTGTTACCTGTTCAGGAGCTGGTGGCAAACAAGAGCTGTGCAGAGAATCAAATAATCCCAGTGCATGCCAGCTTGGTTGTTGGCTGTTGGTTTGTTTTTCTTGCAGTAACTGGTCTTCAGAAGCGGAGTCACCACACAAAGGGTGACGTTCCTTCTGTTGTGAAAGTTGCATGAGGTGTGTGCATCGCATTCAGTTTTGAAGTCAAATGGTGCATAAATCCTTTCACTGACCTATTTATGGAAGAGATCACGTTTGCTCTTTGCGCGCATTTCTGTGTAGCAGCCGAGACGGAGAATGTTGTCTTGTGCAAAGGCAGAAACATGATGATCTTAAAGACAGCCAGAGATCCTGTTGCTTCCCGTTCATGCAGTGCCGCATGAATACAAAGACTGCTGCGGGTCCATGGGAATTAGCAGAGTAGGAAGACTTTTTGTTGTTGTTGCACCATTGACCCAATGAGCACTAGCTGGTTTAAAAGATCACACTTCATAGAACCACAGAACCATAGAGTAGTTTGGGTCGGAAGGGACCTTTAGAGGCCATCTAGTCCAGCCCCCCTGCAGTGAGCAGGGACATCTTCTACTAGATCAGGTTGCTCAGAGCCCCGTCCAGCCTTGAACGTTTCCAGGGATGGGGCATCCACAGCTTCTCTGGGCAACCTGGGCAGTGCCTCACCCCCTTCTTCACAAAAAATTTCCTCCTTATATCTAGTCTGAATCTACCCTCTTTTAGTTTAAAACCATTACCCCGTGTCCTATTGCTACAGGCCCTGCTAAAAGTCTGTCCTCATCTTTCTTGTAAGCCCCCTTTAATACTGAAAGGCTGCAATAAGGTCTGCCCGCAGCCTTCTCTTCCCCAGGCCGAACAGCCCCAACTCTCTCAGCCTGTCCTCGTAGGAGAGGTGCTCCAGCCCTCGGATCATTTTTGTGGTCTCCTCTGGACCTGCTCCAACAGCTCCATGTCCTTTCTGTGCTCAGGGCTCCAGAGCTGGACGCAGCGCTGCAGGTGGGGTCTCACTTGATATTTCAAAGACCAGCTCATCATTTAGAGACGGAATTATCTTCTCTTACATTCCCCGGCATGTTTTTTTAATTTGTTTCTAATGATTTGGCAACTCTGACTGGAGCTCATTTTTGCCTTCTTCAAATGCACAAGACTGCTCAGAAACTCGTAAGAGAGTTTCCACAGCCAGAGTCGCTTCTGTAGGTCCAACTTCCCTCCGGAGAAGAACATATTTGGATATGAGCATATGTGTAGCCTTGAAAATCTGATGTTATGGGAATGCATTGGCTTCGATGCTCCTCCTCCAAGGGTTTCTCTAGGCTCCTTGCTGCTCGGCAGAGTTTTATCTGGGATGCAGCACTTGCACAACAAGCTGGCCTTTTCTCTGAAAAAGCTGCCTGGCCGAAGGAGCTGGCATCTGCAGCCATCTGGTATTTTTGCGAAGGCTGAGGATATTTCTTGTGCTTGATCAAGCTCCAATAGCAGAGCGATTCTTATGATGTCTAAAAATCCGGATTCAGCTTTTACAAGACAGGCTGCACTTTGCCTGGGAAAGGGAAGGGAAGCAAAACACGAATGTCTCCTTGGGCATACTCTGGCTCCTCGCTCAGAAGTGCATGGGTAACTGTTCGCCTCTGAGCCCTCCAGCCCCTCCCCAGCCATGTTTTAATCTTTGCTTTCAAGTCACTCTCTGCAAAAGTATTGCAGAGAGCCTCTGCTGCCCAGACAAGCTGCAACATACATCCCATCCTCTTGAGCTGAGGCAATTTTAAGTGTGCAGAGTTCTCTTTAAGAAAGCCGTGAGCTCTCATGGAGGAAAAAAATAATCATTTTACCCAAGAATACTGCTCCTATTCCAGTATAAACTGTCTCCAAACATGGAACAGCAGCGTGCCATGTTGCTGCATGGGCCAGCAGTGCTGAATGAATTGGCAGATGCTGCGCTGCTGCGTGATCTCTGGTAGCTGGGCTGCAAGAACGCTGCTCCTCTCTACTCACAGCTTCGGTACGAAGCCAAAAGAGCCAAGTCGCCAAAAAAGTGCCCCTGACCCAAACCCTGATGGGATAAATCGAGCCTCGCGCTGCCGGGACTCGCCGGGTGCATTCACCTTACCCTTGATGGGTGCTAACAGCTTCTGCTCTTGGCAAGAACTGGCAGTCGGAGACGGGACGTATAGACTGATGATGAGGTAGGCATTTTGTCACCACTGCCTGCTGTTACTGGCGCTGTGGATGTTCATACTGCTGGCTCTAGGGAAATCAAGCCTTTCTGGGAAGTGGCTACTCCCTATCCTCTTTATACAGAAAATGTATTGTTATTATTTGAAAGCACTTTTGTATTGCCCTTAGACTACAAGCATGGCGATTGTTCCATTAGAAGACATCATGGTGCATAGCAGTGAAATACGATGTACAGTACCATGCAGTATGTATTTTCCAGATAAACTGGGAAAATAGTGAAATGGATCTGCAAAGTGGGGGTACAATAGCTGCTTTGCATTCCTCCACATGTGTGGAATTTATACGCACTACAGAGTGACTCTGTTTCGTTACCATGTGTTTACGATGACCGGATGATTCGTCGTGCTCCCAGCCGGTTTCATTTTCTCGGTTGTATCTGTGGGCCGCGCACAAAGTCGCAGCAACTACACATCGAACGTGGCAATGAATTAGTGCTGGCTAAACCCTCCCACCATTTATTTCCACTATGGCAGTGAGCGGGAACAGACTTAGCAGCTGAAAAATACAAGAGATTATTTCTCCTTCTCATCCAGGGGCAGCTCAAGCAATTTGCCAGATAGAAGTAGTTGGCTGCGTTTGCAGACTCTGGGTTATTTGATTGAGACTTTCCAGCCTGGAGGTGCATCTCCTCCGCACCCCACCCTGCCCAGGGAGCTGAACATGCCGCAGAAGCGCCGAGCCGGGAGATGTGTCACTGTTCACAGTTTGACTTGCGTAACGATGACTACGGGAATCGCTGCCGGAGGAGAATCTGCATCTCTTAGCATCGACTCCTGCAGAGATCGAAAAGCCCTGGTCTTGGTCCTGCAATCGGGAGAAAGGAGTCACGCCTCCGTGCACGGTTTCTATGGGTCTTGGCGAGGCCGAGATAGCTATCTGGGAAAGCAATACCGCTACTCCTGAGCCTGGCAAGCCTGTAAGTCACCGTTAGCGGCCTCCGGCAGCATCACGAGCTCTGCTCCCGCTGACGTGCACGCTCAGATGCATCCAGCACATGCTACTGTGGGCCAAATTCCCATGAGATGGCAGGATGGTTCATATCCTTGACACATATCCAGTAAAGCATCACACCCTCTCCTATTGCCTTGCGTTTCTGGCTCTTAGCCCGGGATTTAGCTTTTAGAGAAATACAGGATTAGCCAAGGAGGGCTTTTTAAAACTTGTATTTGCAGGGGGCAGGAGAAGGTACCGAAATGGCCAGAGGTTTCCAAGGAGCACAAGAACCAGCCCAACAAAGGCGCCCTTGTGTGAGCGGGGAGATGCAGCAGAACCTGTGTCCGGATGAAAGCTGCCCTATCAAAATAGCCATAAACAAACCCGCCTCCTCTGCTACAGAAAAGCTGTTGTGCCAGGAGCATATTAAATTGTATATGCTTTTTCTCAAGGCAAAAGAATTGCAGCAGTGACGGCAGCTGTGCGTGCTGGAGCTGAGCCACTGTATTCAACTAATGAAGGCCTTGCTGAGGACGGGGTGGGGGAAGGACTGCGGATGAATGTATTATTCAGAGGGACCCACACTGAAATAATCTACCGGCACTGGGGATATGTGGTAGAGAAAAAAATAGTGATTGCCCCGGCACCGTGAGCTGATGCATTTGGCAGAGGGCAGCACAGGTGATGGGCCAGATCCCTTCCCAAGCTGGGATCTGCAGTCTTGCAGGTGTTGCTGTTTACAGGATGAGGCAGGATGTGATTTTCCTACCCCGGCTTTCCCTGGGGCGGATCTCGGTCTCAACCCCCAGGAGCAGAGCCGGGCTGCAGGTGCCGCTCTGACCCAGACGGAGGAGCAGGCCAGAGGTGTTGGGTGCCCAGCCTGCCCAGAGCGGGGTGTACGGGAGCTGGGGATTGAAACCAGTGAGGAGCAGAGAGATGGGGGCAACCCCATTCTCTGTGGCAGTGGGCTCTGCTGATGGCCACCTGATTGGTCCCAGGTGTGGTGGGTAAATGGGAAATAAATTGTCCTGGTACCCCCAGGGAGGATTGTTTCAGCCTGTTTCTTCCCTGTCAGGGCTGCTCCCTGCGTGGATCTGCCTATATCCTGGAGAGACAGGGTGCAGAGGGCTCAGGACTCACCGAGCTGCAGTTGGCGTGTTGTGTCAACAGGGCCACCTCTGCCTGAGCGTCCCCACACTGGGGACAGGGGCCTGAGGGATCCCTCCAAATATTGGTGCAATCTGAACAAGCATGCAACAGGGTTTCCCCACCGTTCACACTGTCTCAGCCATGTCTGAAATGAACCTTGCAGCCCAGCTCATTGCTTGGTTGGAGGAGGGCCTCTGAGTCTGCTGCCCCTGCTTTCCTCGTAACGCCTTGGGCTATTAAAGGTCCAAACCTGAGCGTTTCAGCCCCTTGCAAGAGACACACAGGTCCCATGGGAGCCCAGGTCAGCCAGAGACCTTCTGTGAAATATGGTGAGTACCTAAAATCTTCTTCCACCTTGCAGTTTCCTTGTAAGTAACATTGAGTTGTGAGTAAAGAATACGGGATAATTTCCTATTCCTCCAAAATTTGGAAGCATCAAGAAAACTAGTGGGATGATTTCCTTATTAACTCAGGAGCATGCTAGCGTAGAGGCATCTCAAGGAGATCCTCCTTAGGAGGGAGCAAAATAAAACAGAATAAATTCAGAAAGGATGACTTCTGTGCAAACACCTTGCAGGTGCCTCATCAAAGATCAGTTTATCCCCAGGCGATGTAGTTCAAACGCTGCAGCGAGGAAATGGGATAGAAGAGGCTGACACCCATCTCAGCTTAAATTCAGTCACTGCAGCTGTCCTATTCTTTAAGGCAGAACGGGAAATTTATGGCTCTCCTGCGATGCGAGCAATGCTCTGAGCACCCACGAGGTAAATGCCCTTTTGTGCTTGAAGCCGTTCCCTATCCAAAGTCACTGAGCACATAGGACTAAACATGATTCAGTGAAAGAAAACCCATTTTAGTTGCTTCTTAAGCAGATTACACCAGATTAGCCAACTAATCTATGTGGAATCCTCTCTCCAACAATTTCAAACTGTAAACATATCCAGCCACTTTCGTATTGCATATAAATATTTACTGTGGATTATACGAAGATTAACTTCAAATTATATTTGCAGCAATGGTTTTATTTTGTGACTTGCTACCTTTAGTAATGTAAAACCTTTTTGAAAGAAATATACCTTCAACAAAGCGTGAACTTAAGGCCCATCAGCTGTACAATAGCACGTACCAGAGCATGTACACAAACAGAAGCTGAATACATTATCGCGAACAGATGAAGGAAACTGAGAATAAAAGCTACTGGTGCAGAATAAAAAATGCCTGGGATTATCATAAGATGGAAATAAAATCTTCCCTATAAGATCTGACTTGGTGTTAGTGGCTGACACGTCACTGCTACTCACAGTTGGTTCTTCAGCTGCAGAAAAAAATCGTGCATGGTTTGCAAGCAAAGGGCATTTGACGGGTGTTGTTTAGTACCCTGAGATGTCACCCTCCTCGGGTGGTCAGCGTGAGTGAACGTGGCCCTGCGTGCTGCCCAGGTGGCTGGTAAGAAGCGAGGCAGCCTTTCTAACAAAGCAGTTCACCTTCCTGAAGATCTAGGGGTTTTTCTTGTATCTCCAGCCATATGGAGAAACTTAAGAGCCACCAGATCAAAGCTTCAGAGGCTGCTGCTGACCCCAGTGAGATCCCCGTGAGCCCAGCGACTCGCCGTGTGAAAGCTCCTAGGTTTGATTCCCGAATTTAAAATGTCCCTGGGGAGGTAAGGGGTGGGAATCGCTGTTGGTATCAACAGCTCAGCAGGGGAGGGAACCAAGAGGTTGAAGACTAACATCTCTTGCTCTGCCACATCACCTGGACCTGTGGCATCCCACACAGGGACGGCATGGGAGAGCACCAGCAAGTGGAGGGAGGAAGAAGGGAGTCGATACACAGCAGGTGCCTGGAGCAAAGTGCACCCTTCCAAAAAACAACGGGCCAGAGGCCGCAGCTGAGGTTCCACACACAAAAGCCAGCGCAGGACCATGTTTGGCAGCACATCATGCTCCGAATAGGGTGTTTCTGGGGCAGCTGGCACCAGCCTGTGCACACCTCTGATCCCCGTGGGGCTGTGCCCGCGGCTCTCCAGGCTGGCCGGGTCGGGTACCGCTGCTCTTCGAAGAGCAAAGCCAGCCTTGCACGGCATTTGGTTGGGACATGGGGAATGTTGTGTCTACCAGGCTAGGGCAGGAATGCTCAGTTTACAAGACAATGGCTTTTTGGGAAGCTGGGAAAAGTTAAACAGCCTACCCAGATGGAAGAGTGTCCCTTCCCACCCTTTGTGTAATTAGGGCAGCTTCATACTCCTGTAAAGAGACAATCTGTTTAATATAAGAGATTTCCAAAGTCTTAACAAATGAGTATCTGAGAACTGGCTTCTGATGTGGTTTATGTTCTTTTTGATAGATTTAGGTTATGGGAATGTTGGTTACAGAGGCAGTGAGTGATTCATGCTGAAACCATCCGGGTGCCATCTGATACATGCTGTCCACCCGAAGGTAGAGGGAGGCTGCTGCCTGTGTTGTATTAGTGCCTGCAGTTTAAGCTGGTCAGTGGTAAGTTATAATTGCAGAAAAATTACTACAGCAGAGAAAAAGAAAAGGCTGTGTTTTGCAGAGAGAGGTAACCCTTACCACAACAACACTTCCATAGCAAGCTGGGGTCTTGCAGTGATGCCCTGAGACCTCAGACTGAAGTACTCTGTGTAAGGAGCTGTATTGGCACCTTAGAAAAAGCGGGTCTCTGTGGGGAGTCTCTGGTCACTGCCTGACGAGCCCAAACCAACACAGGCAGGAGCTGATTGCTCTGTGCTTACTGCCCACCTTGGACCTGTGTTGGAAAACATCTTTACCCCCCTGAATGCAGTTTTGTATCGGGAGTACGTGCAGGATCAAGCCCTTGGGCAGATGGGGGAAAGAAGTGGGGGAAGAAATAGCATTCCCCTCTATATTTTTTTCCCCGATAGTCAAGCATGATGAAGAACATCAAAGCGAGCAAAAGGGCAGAGGGTGGTCTCTGAAAAATCTCAGAGAAGGATTGCGGCCCTCCAGCTTTGATGTGCTCCCTGGAGCCCACGGCCCACCAGGTGACCCCTTCTGGCTGGCTGAGGCTGGGCCTCGCCGCTACACAGGCTGCCAGCTGAGAAATCACCGAGGCATGAACCTTCGCACCCCAACAGGAGGGCAGGCACTGAGCATGGAAAATCGGGTGAACAAAGCCGCAGGGTGCAATGCTGGGCAGCAGTGAAGTGGTCGCTATGCCCCGTGCCGCCTTGCCGCACATCTCTGCTGACCCCTGTCACGAGGGCAGGGGAGTCCTCATCAAAACTCATGGATTCCCTTTGGACTTCCATAACCTCTCCAAGACTGTGTGAGAGCCAGGTGTGGCCAGGAGGCAGGAGCTTCGCAGCCCCACAAACCTTTGTTGCCATGTAATAAGCAGAAGACTCAAGGATAGTATTTTCATTTGCAGGTTTTTCCCCCCTCTATTGCTCACATTTCAGCTATACATAAACCCAGAAGGAAAGTTTGTGTCTTCTTTTATATAAAGTTGTAGCTGAATTATGGGCATTCCTTGACCACTTACTCTGAGTTTATTCACGTTAAAATAAATTCAGTGTCACTAGGGATGACTGGCTTTGCAGGCATCAAGAAAGCCCTTGAAATGGTGTAGGAGGCCGCTAGTACCGGAGCAGCAGCCTCCAGCCCACCGAGCCCTTTGGGCAATGTGGGAGCACCAGGGCCGTGCTAGGTGGCCTTGGAGCGGCTCCATCACGGACTGTGTGCCCTTCCCCGGTGAAGCCACCCCTCTCACCTCCTGTTCTGCAGCGTTTTGCTGGCCGTGTGCCTGCAGGGTGAGTTCATAAACCCCATTTCACCTGCAGCTGTTTCCCCACGCAGAGCATCTCTGATTAGGAGAGAGAACAGCTGCAGCAGGAGGGACATGTATCTTTTCCAATTCAACATCCCTATTCTATCGCAAGCTGGTGGCCTTGGCTGAAGCCCGGTGCCCCAGATAACCGGGCACCGAAGGAAGCCTCCCTGGGCTGGCGAAACACTGCCCGAGGAGTAGTGCCAGCAGCTCCTGCCTGAGATAACGCAGCGTGCTTTGCAAGATTTATTGTCTTTATCCCCCATTTACTGCCAGCCTGAATGTTTCAATTATCTTTTTTCTGTTTTGGCATTTCCCTAACAAGCAGTGTTATTTTGTTGCTTCTGTTTCAGCAGGGACAGACAGGGCCTTGTTTTCCAAACATGACACACATACATTGAAAAGCAAGCGGACGATGGCAAAGCATATTTGGTCTGCCTTGGTGATTTGAAAGGTTATTATCTGACCTCCCTCTCATCACCTTAGCCCCATAAATCTAGCAAAGGGGCCATTCGTAGCCCTTTAGAAATGAATCCTGTTTCCTCTGCAATGAACTCGTGATTTCATTGCTGACCTTACCAATTAATTCCCGTAATTCATTCACTCTGAGTTTCTTAGAAGTTAATCCGCTCCCCAGCTTGGCTCTCTTGAGGCAAATTCAGCCTTGGGGCAACTTCACCCATAGCTAGGCATAACATCAGCGCTGACTTTAGCCCGTGGTTCCTGCTTGTTGGCTCTAGCGCTATCTCAAATCGCTTATTGGCATCGGGTGGTTGTTTTCAAGACCTGACATAGCTTCAAGTCTTCCTCTCTGATGCTACATACACTGAGAATGAGCCACGTTAGCTAATATCCCATCAGGATTCATAATGTCAGAAGGAAAACCTGGCACAAAAAAATGTTCATCGCAGTTTGTTCTGCGGTACAAAAGGTCGCTCTGGCTGAAGAGGTTGTCAGAAAATTTCCATTTGGTGTGAAAGTTTTCAGAGAAAATTACGAGTTTCTCCTCTGCGACAATCAAAATCTTTCATTTTCTAATAGCTACCAGCTATCCCCTGCACCAAAGCACAAAGCAAACATGAAAGGTCATTTTCTTCAAAAGTGCTCATGAAAAGCTCTGCAGATGTCTCCTGCAGCCCTTCTTGTGACCCCAAGCTATCCGTTACCCTCTGAAGCCCCTCCAGATTGTCTCTAGACCGGCACGGCACCCACAGCTCTCCAGCTCCCACAGGCAGCGCACAGATTTCCACAGGGCACGACTAGGGTGGTGTTAACTGGGGGAGGATTGTCTGTATCTGTATTCCACACAGCGACGTACAAAATTAGATTGTCAAAGGGAAGAAAAGCAGAAATACAAACCGATGAGAACTCTCCTTATGTTGCTGCCAAATACGATCCTTTGGCATTAGCAGTTCAACCTAAAAAAAAAATCTGGCCTCTGTTTTTTAATCTGTTTCACGTCCCACCCATCATTATAGCGGAGGCTGTCGCAGACCTGGATGTGTATCTGAAGTGACAGGGCCGGTGCCTGTCCTTAGCAGGGGATGTCTCTGTCACCTGGGGTCCCAAAAAAAACACCATCACCTTTCCACCAAGCAGGGTGTGACGGAGAGAGGGCGCTGGGATGGGAATGGATGAATCCGAGCTCTGGTTTCAGCCCAAGCAGCAGGTGGGGAAAGAGAAATAGTCTGCAGAAGGCTGCTGCCGTGCTACCGTCACCGGGGAGCAAGGGTTTTTCCACGTGCTTCAGACCCAGCAAAGCCACACGCTGCCCATTAACCTGTATGTGTGAGAGCATCTCTGCGGAGCCCCAGGCAAGACCTCTCTGTCCACCATCCACTCCTGAAACCAGCCTTGCAGCAACCTCTGGGAGCCAAAATGCTTCGTTTTACCCACAGAAAAACAATTACACAGCCAACCTCCGCCCCCAGGAGGGCATGATTAAAGGAATGTATTTTGGCCAAAGGGTCAAATCTGATCTAGATGTGTTTGATCTGCTGGATCAAATCTGTGCGTTTGCACGCAGCGGCGCGGTCCGTCGGGTGCCGCGCAGGTAAGGGGAGGGCTGTCTGCGGAACAGGGTTCGCCTGGAGCTGCTGCTAAACTCATTTTTTTAATGCAGCATTTTTGATTATTTCCTATTCACTTGATACACCACCAAAATAGATCCAGTTCTCCCCTGTTTTAGCCTCTGCTAAAACCCTCAGACCACATCTTCTCCTATAACAAAAAGTATGTGGAATTGGCTAAAAAAGAAACATTCCTGTTCTCACAACACTTAAAAAAAAATCCACTCCTTTCCTAAAGAAAAAAATAGCACTTGTAAGACTTTATAAAACTGCTTCTGTCCAGAAGGCTCCTGCGTCAGATCAGCTTCGTCCCTTTAACCATTGCTGTGCCAAGCCTCGCTGTAAATTATTAATCATCCCAAAATAGCTGCTGAAAATAGAGGCGAAAGGGGAGGCTTGATAACAGCAATGCATATGACATAATTTATTTTGATCTTTCTGAAAGCCTTTAAGAAAATTTTTAAGAACTTGGGGCAGGACAAGGGAATGATAAAGCTGTGGGGAAAGAAGAAACCCAAGCACAAGAGCTTATGGACTGCCGGGGGGGACGAATGCAGGGCGCCTTTGTTGGACTTGGTGAGTAACTGCGAAGGGAGAACGAGAGAGGGAAATCAAGCAACGAGCTGAACTTGCAAATGTTTTTGGCATGAAATCATGAGGGCAAATGCAAAGTTATCCACCCACCGGCACACGCGTGGAGCTGCCACTCTACAGGGACAATCCTATATATATAAAAGGGAGTGAATGAGACTGCAAGGGGGTTCCGCAGGCTCCTCGCTGCGGAGACTTGTGGGCCACGCTGCCCCGCTCGTGGGCTCAGCGCACGATGCAGCACTGCATAACAGCACGTGCTGAAAGGGCGATGCAGGTCTTGGGGTGAAAGCTGGATAAAAGCACATTTTTGCAGCAGTGAGATGACCCTGGGCAGGCACCCAGCCCCTCGTGAGCCGGCGCGAGCCCTGCGGATGGGGACATCTTGCAAGTGCTTTGTGCCCAGCAGTGGGGTGACCCCGTCGCCTGCAGTGCCGGGGTGAGCAGTGCCGAACAGACTCTGCGTCTCAGTTGCGGGGGAGTGTTGGGAAAACCGCACCCAAGCAGAGCTGCCGGGAGAGAGAAGGACATTTTGTTGTGAAGGGGTTTGTCTTCTTAGATATTTTTGTTTTTCAAGCTGCATTTCTTTGAGAGGCTTTGTGGACAGTGTGGGCAGAGCCAAATGGAAGGAATTTAAAGGGAGAAGCCAGTTCAGGGTCATAGCCCGATATGTGAATATAAACCAAACAACTGCTGATGGTACGGAGCAGATCCCCAGAGCCGACGTGGGGCTGCAGACGTACGGCGGGGGACCGGCTATGGGGGCAGGCGGGAGCAGCAGCGCGCTGGCTGGCTACTTGCATCTAACAGCCAGGAGCACCGGGGGATGTAGGGAGTGCCTGCAGCCAAAACAAGGATGAAGGCATGAGACGGACCTGTCAGGGAGGCGAGGCAGGGCAGAGACCCGAATAACAAGCCTGACTCGGCTGTTTTGGTCTTAGACCTTAAGCTGGGGAGGGAGTTTCTGGGCTGCTTTCCAGCAGGGGCAAGGGGAACCCGGGGAGACAGCAGCTGAGTGAACTTGGGCTGAGGAGGGAGAACATTTGAGCCAAGAAGCCTTGCAAGGAAAAACAGTCATTTGCTCTGTTGCCTTCACATACAGCGGAGACTTTGCCAGTAAGGGGTCTGATGCCCTATCAGACTATTATGGCTTTAGTAAATGAAACCTGTAAGGCCGCATTGCTTTTCCTCACTCCGTGTGTCACCTCTTCTCTGGCACCTGCTTCTTACTAATTCATGCGTGCATCAACAATTCTAGGTTAGAAAATAATCATCATCAGGAAGGAAGACTACGCCGCAAGAAATTGTATCTTAGTTTAGTATGGCTTTTGGCTCCAGCGTGCATGGCCAGATTTGGTTCTCACACTGTTTTTGTCCTAGGGACACTCCAGACACAAAGTTCTTACTTGCTTCTTACTCTTGCTACTGATACTTTGGCAAAGGTTCCCTCACCTCCGAGGAGTCTTTCATTAGGTGCACGTGGGGTCAAAGTCAGACCTCTGGGACTGCAGAGTTACAGCCTTCACAAGACTTAGCAACAAGGCTATTTTAAAAAATGGCTTGAAAGGTAATTTGGGAGAGAAGGAAACGTAATCTGGGGAAGAGGGAAGCCGGCCAGGTGGGCAGTGCTGCAATTGGGATTTCCCTTGCCACAGACCATGCATGAGTACTGTTAGTGCCACTGTGACCATGTCCCCCTTGTGCAGGTGGTGACATTTCACTCCAGTTTGAGACCACCACCACACACCTCCTCAGGCCTCCCAGCCAAAGCAGGTGGTGCTTTATGGGGGAAGCCTTTCTGACATGACCACAGGCGCATTAGAAATTGGACTGAGACCACGATGTTCACCGTAGATCAGAGCTGCATTTTGAAGCAGTGATGTAGAAGTTAAAGACTCCATCACTGACTCCCGGTCTCTTGGGCCATCTGGCTCCCTATCACTATTTTATCTTTCTCAAGTGCTGTGAATGCTGAGGTCCTGTTCTGGTGTAATGGCGTTTCAAATTAAATCAACAGCCAGTTTGAATTATGCAACCATGAAGCAAAGAAACACAAGACGCAATGCAGAAAGTCCCTCCCAGCAAAAGGTTTCTGATGACATTTATGGGAGTAGGTGGCTCAGGGGCTTCAGGGGAAATTCCAGATGGATGGGAAAGTAGCAGCGATACAGCAAACCCCTATGGAGGGTGGGACCAGGGGCACATGGTGAACCACCCGAGAAGATGTGGTTATGAGATCAGATGGACAGCCTGGGGAAAGTCAGCAGAGATGTGTGGAAACCCAGTGGGCAGCTGGCAATGTGATGCTGAGATGAACATGAGATGGGAAGGGTGTGGTAAGGCAAACTCCAAAAAGACTAAATGCTTGCTTAATGCCAGGAAAAGCAGCAGGTCCATCCTGATGACGTCAAGAGATGCTCTGGGTTAGTCATGCTCTTATAGTGCTGGGCTGAATCTGGGCTGTTCTTGACCCTGCCTCTCCATCCCTCAGAAAGCCGGGGTTGAGTAAGACCACACATCACACCGCACACCTCCAGGGGGAAGTGATTAAGCCATGAATAAGAGATCCACCAGCTGTTGTGCTTTGTGTATGTGCATATGCCATGGAAGTGCTGCACAAAACTAAACCTTAGGCCAAGAGAGCCTGGGAACAAAGGTGAGACCTCCATGAAGGACCATGACAACAACTACAAGACTAAAAGCATCAGCAATGGAAATGGACACCATGCTAGTATGGATGTTTGAATTTGGCATCTTAATTTTAAACAAAGGAGGATAGAAGAGTATTTTTCAAATCCCTCTCAGTAAGTAATGCTCCCAGCTCCCATTTCAGTGGGAGCTGAACATACACACCTCTTTGATGCCCTTGGCCATTTCCACCTAACTTCAGTAGCAGCCCTACAAAGACAGGTGGGCTTTTTCAGTAGAAGTCTGTGATGGCTGGCTTCAGATTCGGCCCATTCTTGTTCCTGAACGGCTTTCATGCCTGGCCACAGAACAGTTTTTAAGTCATTGATAATTACAGTAGAAGACTAATCCCCAAAGACTTCTACCACTGACTTCTGTAAAAGCAAGATTTTACACTGGGTGTTGCTAAGGGCACATATTTTCCCCAGAGGCTTTGGACTTGGACACAGATCCGCCAGTTATGCTTGTTGTCTGCATTCAGAGTAGAAGTGGACCAGGCACTCAAACAGCATCAGTCCCTGATCTGGCCTTTCTCACTTCCACAGCAGCCACTAAGAGCAGCCAGAGTTGAAATGGCAGCATCCCCAACCTGCAGCCCTCATAGCACTACCCCTGGACTCCAGGCACACTCCGGCTAGAGGAGCACCCCATCGCTCCGGGGCTGTCAGGGTGTGCTGGAGCAGTTGGGGCTGGCTGGTTGCAGCTTTCATTTTCGCTGGCCTCCACAGAAACTGAAGTGAGACAGGAAAGCTAAGGCAAAAGATGGAGAAAACAAAAAGACAGAGATGATCTGGAAACCACAAACTGAGGAAAAGAAGGGCAGGAACAAGACAAAAATGCAGCAAGAAGAGGAAAGTGAAGTTATAGCAAAGGAACGGGAGTAATAAACCCTGTGATACAAACAGAAGCAGTTTAAGGTTTGTATGCATAGCGGCTGGGCTCTTGCCCATCGTATTTAACTTCACAAACTAACTGAGCCATTATGCACCGAACGATCGTTAATGCAGCAGATGAAGCCAGACATACGTAGGAGTGTGTTAATATAAGGCCTGATGTAAAAAACACCTGCTAGTTTGGCAGGGTGTCTCAGGAAAGATACATGTGGCTCATGTGATTGTGCAGTATTTACAAAGGTATCGTTGCTTTCTCATCGCACCATGTGTAATTCCCATTTGCCTTAACAGGCGCTTCACACAGTGACGGTATAGCAGAGATGCCGGACTGAAGTTAAATGGAGCGGGTCCCATTTACGCTAGCGGAGAAGCTGACGTCTTAAATGTTCTTCTTTTTTTTTTTTTCCTTTTTTTCCATCTGAAGTATCTAGGACATGGAGAGGAATTCTCTCTCTACAATACCTAGGCTCCAAGGCTGCCTTGTTTACAATGGCTTAAGCTTTTATAAGCCTGAAGGAATTGCACTGATGCCATGAAGTTACATGGGGAAGAGGCACTTTTGGAAGATTCTAACAATGTGGCCCGCCTTGCCCTAATCCCCAGTGCCGCGCTACTGAAACAGACGTGTGTCATTACTGAAGTCTTAAGAGGGGAGGACACACTCTCCTGGTATAAGATGCTCTTACAAACCAAAGACCGGGCTGGTACCAGGAAATTTGGCTGCAGTTCGGGGCCAGGCTTTTTCCAGGAGCATCCCAGGGATGGAAGGCTCTGACTCACATGCAGAGAGCTAACAGCTGCAGTGGTTTAAGATGTTACCCCACAGCTGTCTGTCCAGGCTCTCTGTGGGAGGCTGCCCGCGAGCAGAGGCGACCGGACGGGACAGATGCCTGGGCCTCAGCTGTCCAGGCTCAGGGCCCGGGGGATGCGTGCAGCGGGCAGATGGAGAACCGGAGCGGCTGCAGCGTGGGCACCGACGCCTCCGCCGTGAACCAGGGAGGCGCTTCTGGCACAGGGGCAAAGCATGACGGAGGGAACACCATGGGCTCTCCCAGCAAAACTAATGAGAGCTCATTTGCTAGGACCCTCAGCAAACAGGTTTCTTCTCTGCTTCCCCATTCCTCCATAGGATTTCTTTCCCAGGGTTTGCTCACTTTTGCCTCTCTCCCTGACCAGCTGCCCTTATTGGAGCTCCGGCATCTCCCACTTCGCACCTCTCGGCAAGGTGCATGCACAGAAGGCCTCCAGCACGGGTAGCCATGCCACGGGAGCAGGCGGTGAGCAGCCAGAGCTACAGCCAGCCCTAGCTGTTAGCCGAGACACAAAGCAGGGGTGCAGAGAAAGCTGTTCTTTTATGCCTTGTCTCTTGCCTTTCTTCTTGGCATTTTAAACCTTTTCTGCTCACCTTTGTGTTTTTAGATTTTTTTTCTAGCCCAAAATAACTGCAGCAACACAACCCACTGCCATGCATTTTGTTCTCAGTCTCGCAGTCGCCACTTTATTTTGCCTTTTCCCAGTTTCATGAAAGAACGCAGTCGCATGAATAACAGGATTATTTATCATCCTCTCCCTCCCCTTCCAGGATGACTTGCTGTTTATGGAAAGCACTCCAGTGCAGGAGAGATCGTGCTACAGTTAAACAGACAATGCTTAAAGGGCCATTGCCTGTGCTCTGGTTTACCATTGTATTCCTCGCTGATTTCCAAGAAAGAAGGAGTTCTGTATCCAGGCTGATGGGTACAGCATCACAAATCACTGCTGAAAGGTAAACAAATGCTATGTTCAATAGGATGGAGAAGATGGTTCTGCACTTCACTTTTTGCAAGAACCAAGAAATTCACTTTTGATGTTAATGTGGGTACGTGTCCCCTTTGTAGCCTGGCAGCATATCACGGGTAAGAACATGCTCCTAGTGAGCACGCAATGGTAGCTAGCAGGTGACAGACCGAGCTAAGACGTCTACATGTGACACAGCCAAGTGATGTGACCGCTGCGTGCTTCTAGGAGGTCTGTTGGACCTGGAACGTAGCAGGACAATGCTAAAACCTGTCCTGAGGTGGTGGGTGGCTGAGAAAAAAGAGCTTTGGAAATGGTTGCTCCCAGCTTCTCATCTGCAACTTGGCCACAGTTACATGGCAGGTTCACTACATAGCTTCACTATGTCCTCTCTGCATTTCTGATTACTGATGTGCCTTGTGGTTATAGAGGATCTTTGTCAGCTTTTAGTAAGAAATCGCGTAAGTACAAAGCATTGAGAATCAGCAGCTGGAAAGCACTGAACTCCCTGGGAATTTCTGCTGAGGAACAGACGACACAACATAGGTTGCCTGCTCTCGTCTGGCCACCACCATTAGTGGGTCTGTGTATAACAGCGTGCCTCGAAAGGATGGAATCGCTCAGAGGGGATTAGCTTTGGGGGACTTTGGTAAGGTGGGCTCCGTGAAGCCCTCTGGAGAGATACTGCACTGCACTGAGGCCTTCATGCATGGCCCTTTGAACTATGCACGACCACTGAGACCGTGTGAGGACCAGGCTGCTCTATTCCTAGATGTAAGAAAATGAAAAGAAAAATGTACAGAACTCTGCACTGGACCTTCTGTTAAAAAAATAAAGAAAAAAAAAAAAAGGCAAATCAGTCCTTCTGTTTGCTTTTCTCCTTCCCCTGTATTAACTGGGTTTCTGTGACAAAAAGGGTCAGAAATTCAATTAGGAAACTTCACAGCCATTACAAATATCTGCAGTTTGAAATAAATTAGCGATTCCACTACATCAGCCTTCACATCTCCTTTGTCCTTCGGGTACTGCTGGATCCTGCAGTCTCTGGTGTGTGCAGAGCTGAAAATGTGCGTATGTTTCTCCTGAGTTTTTATTGTAAGGGAGGGAATCTCACAGGACAAATGTGTAATGTTGTAAGAGCAACAAGGTTGCATGGATACAAGAACACAAACTTGCACTTGGAGAATACGAGTTCTTCAGAAGAACAACTATCTCACTGTGTTTGGATGGAGCTTAATAAAATGGACTGCTCCAAGCTAGGCCTCTACAGGCTTCCAAGCTACAAACAATGAGGAATAATATCACAATTTTATGGTACTTAGCATGGCTGAGTTACATCCTGGATGGTCTCCACAGAATCACTGTGACTGGCTTTGATTTGAGTCAGAGGAGAAGAGCTTTACACCCACGTTGCTGAGGAGACGTGAGCACGCCACGCACAGGACCCCGGCGGCCGAGCCCTGGGCGTACTGCTTGCATTTACAACGTACACCAGTATGCCTTAAGTGGGCTGGTACTTTTACAGTTACTCAGCTGGATGAACTAAATATTACTAACAAAACACAGCCCATTTTTAATAGCTTTATCCACCAGGCAGAGGATATCCCGTGCTCACAGCAGCTCCATTGTCCCACAGGAGTGGAGAGCAGGGAGCAACTTCATATACCCACTAAAATAGCGGCCTGTGCTGGTATGCAAGTGCCCTAGTTTGATGCCTAAACATGGTATCTTGCTACCCAGGCTGGCAGGGCTGCCAGTTCGTACTCCAGCCCTGAAGGTGAACTGTGTGTCACTCAGCAGTGGCTCCTGCAGCGGGGAAGGTCAAACAGCCCCTCGCTTTCAGTTGTGCTGCTGAACCTCCTGGGTAAGATGCAGCGGGGCAGGGGGGAGAGAAGAGCACCTTAACAAGAGTGTTACTAACTGTCTTTCTTTGCTATTAAACCAAACCATTTCTCCAGGGAGAGGTGGGTCTAACCCCCACTGGGGTCAAAGGGGCAGTTTTGGGCTGAGGATTATCGCTGGTGGGACCCTGTCCCAGTCATAGGAGGGCAAAGATTCTCCAGAAATACTGTGGCTTTAAGCGTCAACCCGCGTAGGTGGCGCAGGCCACGGCTACCCTCTGCGTTCAGGGGCAGGGACATCACAAAACTTTTCTGAGCCCCTTCTGCTCACTCTGCTTGTAGCAGATTTGCATCTTATGACTATTTAAGAAAATTATCAACCGTGAAAGCATCTGGAAAGCTCCACCAGCAACAGTGTCAAAGAAAACAAAGCTCAGCCAGAAGGATGGAGCCAGTGCAAGGATCCAAAAGGAAGAGCTGGAAAAGGAGGAAATAATGTTTGTAGGTGTACCAGCTGGAATAATAACTGCCGTGCTTGTTCTCCTCGCAGCTTTCCTTGTTGCTCTTTTTGGGCCAGGTTTCAGGAAAGGGAGCGGTTTGCCTGCCATCAGCGCTTTCTGCATTTGTAATCCACTGCCTGTACTCCACCTGCACCTGCACCAGCTGCGTGCCTGTTTCTGCAGGCAGGCAGCAACTGCGCAGCGAGGGGCAAGACGACCTTCCCCCACCATGGGCACCTGCCCCTCTGAAACTACAGGACAAAGAAAAGTTCAAAACCAGAGAGAAACCACCCAAAGTGGGTGAGCTTCCTGTCTAGCTTTCTGCATTTTATGTTCTGACCTTTTATCCTTCGTATTACACTGTGTGGCACTGGCACTGCATGGCGCGGGTTTAAATCACTGAGAGTGTTTCTTTCGGTCCCTTTCTGCTGCCTGGACCCTCGGCTCTTGGTCCCGTTTCATTGCGGTGGCAGGAGGCGTCCCGCAGAGCATACCGAACCACTCTGGCCAGCCCCAAACAGCCACTACAATAAAAGCAGGCCACCTTTCCAAAAAGAACCTTACCCAAACTCATTCTGTTTTATTAATTTTAACGTGATTATCAATGAAGTGAAATCCCCACTAAAATCAAGCCTGAAAAAGACTCAGACAAGTTTCCCAAGACTCCTTCAGCAGGAATGTGATTGCAATGAAATGATTCCTCTTGCAACTGTAAGGCTTGTCAGAAGCTGCAAGCAAGCATCAACATTTCAGCCTGACCTCTGAAATAGTTGCCAGGGGTTGCAGGTACCATTTTGAAGCCAGCCCAGTGCCCTGGCTGGCTTCAGCCCCCTCCCGAGCACAGCAGCGCCTGCCTTGCTGCCCGGCCCCGGCCCGCGCTTCTCCCAGCGACCTTCCTGCGGCCCCGCTGCTCTCACGCATCGCAGCCCCGGCACGCTTCTCTGAAACATGAGTTGGTCCCGCTACGTGGCTTGACCTGTGTTTATAACGGAGCCAGCAGAGATTTAAATGAGCTTTGTAGCCGGTGCTGGAAGCCTGATTTGGGGCACCCTGGTTTCGCGCGTCACCGCCGGCAGAAAGCACCGGCGCCACTGAAGTAGTTCCATCTTGTGTCGAGGAGCTTCTGCATCCCTTCCCCCATGCCAAGTGCTGTGCAAACCCTGGAAATCCTCCCTCTCAACACACTGTCATAGTATAATTCTATTATAATTCCTGACATTTGAGGGACTTCTAACAGTACGTGCTTTAAATTAGACAAGCAGTATCTTGCTCGTGGCTCTCAGGTAAAGACAAAAGTGCAAACCCTAATTTTCTGGTGCTCTGCTCTTTGTACTGATTTTCTTTTAAACTACAAATACAAATACCGTCCTGCCACTGTCCACATGTGTGGTTTGTAGGTGTTACATAAAAGATGGTATTTCGTGTTTGGTGCACGTGTTTAATAGACCTGCCGGCTGGAGGAAGGTGCCACGCCGAGGCGAGGATGCGCTCGTGTGATGGCTTTCACACAGACGTATCTTTGCATGCTTGTGAGGACTGGCACCGCACAAACGCATTTCCAGATCAAACAATAGATGAGAAAATGTGTTTCGTAACAGACAGACAACCCAATATAAAGTTGGTTGCAGAATCTGCGTGAGTTTTATTTAAGTTCCCGGGTCTTTGGTCTCTTCTGGGATCTTACATATTTTGCATTATTATCAAATATTTGCAATGATTCATATAAGCAGTTTAATGTTAAAAGCTACTCCAAGTGTAACTCGACCCAGAGGAAAGATGCTTATCTGAGGTCCACAATGACAGATTTTAAAAGGATGCTGATGCGTTATGTTTCCCATAAAATGAGGGAAATATAAGAAAAATCAAAACTGCATAGATTTTTTTTTACCAATAGATAGACCAGGAGTTATCTCTACGTTGGCTCTCACCGTGCAGCACCACTTGAAAGAACTACAAATACCCAGCACTTCTGATCCCAGGCGTGCTGGCCAAGGAAGGAAGGAAGGAGAGGAGTAAATGCTCGGCGAGCCGGTACTGTCAGAATCTGTTTCGTTATCTTTTTTTTTTTTTATTACTATGACAACACAGACCGCAGGAATTGTTTCTTTAACCCCAGCAAATGATCAGTGCAGATGAGACTTTTTTTTTTTTAACTCATCACTTTTTACTTCTGCAATGTCAACGCACACGTAAGAAAGTGACGGCAACCACCAGAGCGACCTGCCCTGGTCTGCCTGCGGCTTGCCCCGCTGCGTGCCCGCACAGCCCGAGCGATGGGTCTGCTGCAGTGTGGCACTCGGACCAGGTTTGTTTTTTTTTTAATATCAGGAGGAATTTGAGAATGGCTCCACACTGGCTCAGCATTTTCTGTCTGTAAAAAAAAAAAAAAAAAGGCATTCTCCTCCTTTTTAAAGTGCTTCCAAATCTTTTACATCTCTTTTCCTTTTCTCTCTTTTCAACCCCCACTTTTTTTTTTTTTCTCTTTTCCCCCTTGTGGTCCTGGAGACCACCCTGTAAGTCTACATGACATCATGAGAGAGAATTAAACGTACTTGAAAGGCCACTTCTGTTTTGGTGGGAACTTCTATGCAATTGCAAAGTGCCCATTAAAGCACAGGTTGTTTCCTAGAAGCATGTCCAAGCCAGTAGCGTGCAAACCCCTTCAGGGCTTCTAGAAAGCATTTGCTTTTGAAATGCTGAAGGAAATTCAGAGATGAAAGGATAAGTCTCCCTGGCTGTGCATTTACAGTCTATTGTCTTCCATGAAGGATAGTATCACTCCTCAGTTGTGTTATTGCAGTTAATCCACTTAAATGCTATTGGATTTTCAGATGAGCTGAATTCTTTGCATCTGCTATTTAGATGCTTTGTTTAGATGAGAAAGGGCTGTTATTTAAATCACAATGAGTTCAGGGAGATGTCAGGGTGCAGCAGGCACCTTGTGCCAATCCGCGCCGGGGAAAAGGGGGGCATTTTCTCTCCGGGGCGGCGGGGCGGGAGGATGCGAAGGGGAAACGAGCTGCCACCGCCCGGTCCTGGCCCCGCCGCTCCGCGGGCTGCCGGCGCGGGGGGCCGGGACCGGCTGCGACGGAGCCCCGGGGCGCCGCGTCCCCGCGGCCGCGGCGGGGAGCCCCGCACCCGCGGATGCCGCAGCCGGGTGCCGCAGGGCGGAGGGTGCCGCTGCCCCCCCCTCCCCCGGACTGCTTTGTTTATTTTTGGGGGGTGCTTTTGTATTTGTAAGGGGGAGGGGGGCTTTCCTCCTTTGCAAGGAAGGCTGCGCCGCCACAGCAGCGGAGAAGCCACGTTAAGAAAACCAAACCCCACAACATCGCCACCCTGCCCCTCCTTCTGCAAAAGGCGACCCCCCCCCCCCCGCAAAAATACACCCCAGCGATTAAACACACACACACACCCCCCAACCCTGCGCGGTCATGGCGATCTCCTCCGCCTTACATAAAAGGCAGGGGCACAAGGTGGCTCCCGGGCGGCCGCCCGGCGGCTGTGGCGCAGCAGCTCCCAGCCCTCCCCGCCCCGGTGCCGCAGAGGGCCGGGGTGCCCGGCCGGCCGCCCCCTCCCCGGCCCCCTCCGCCGGGGCCCCCCCCCTTTTTTTTTCCCTTCCTTCCCCCCCCCCCCCATGTGGGCAGAGCCCCTCCGGCCCTGCGAGCAGGGGCTGCAGCTGGCGGCGGCCCCCACTACTTGTTGTTTGTGGGGTTGGTGCCGGGAGTACCGGGAGGAGGGGCGGGGGAGGCGCATGGCAGGGAGGGGAGCGGTATATGCTGCTCCTCGCCGGAGCCACGCTCCAGACAGGCCACCGCTCCGGAGCGAGCCCGGGAGCCCGCCCGCGCCGGGACTTGCAGTTCGTCTCCGATCCCCTGGGGATTTAAACCTTCTTGCATATATATATATATATATATAAAAAATTTTTTTTCCATCCTTCTTTTTCTCCCGTGCAAAGTGGAGAAGGAACTGCACCAAGGCGGCCCGCGAGATCTTGCAATATTGCTCCGATTTACCACTGCTATTATTCGTAATTAATTATTATTTTTAACCTCACCCCAGGCGGGGAGGGAAAGCGGGACCATTCCCAGCAAGAGAACCATTTCGATCCGTATCAATAAAGATATTTTTTTTTTAAATTCTCCCCCCCCCCCCCTTTTTTGAGAAGGGGGGAGAGGGTGGGGGGCGCGCAGAGCGGGGCGCGCAGCCGGCGAGCCGAGCGCTGCCCCCGGTCCCGGGGAGGCGGGCCCCAGCGCCGCCCGCCGCCGGGGGGGGCCAGCCGCCCCAGACAGGTGATGGGCGTTTCGGCTGCGCTCCGGATCGACTCCTTGGGTTTCACTTTGGTCTGATCTAAGCAAATATGCAGAAGTACCGGCTGGTCTAGTCCTAAGAGCCAAGAGGAGCGAGCGAGAGGAGCAGAGGAGAGCGGCCACGCTCCCGTAGCGAGGGGGACGTACAAACAGCCGTAATTAAGCCACCGCCGCCCCGAGGCAGCCCCGGCCCGCCCTGGATGCGGAGGACCCCCGAGCCGCCCCGCCGCCTTTCCCCTGAGGGATGGTACTGAATTTCTGCGCGGCAGGAGCCGGCCTGCAGCTCCCCTCCATCGGCGTCGCCTTCCCTCCGTGTCTAAAGTGCACTAGACCGCGATGAGGACCTGGGCTTGCGTTTTGCTGATAGGTTTTGGCTACCTGTCCTTTACCGTCTCCGAGGTAGGTGAGAGCGGCTCTCGGCGTTCTCGGGCCCCGGGGGGCGCCGCGGGCGAGGGTCGGGGGTCGGGGCGAGCCGGGGCGGGCGGGGGGGGGGGGGCCGGGCTGCCCACCTGGGCTCGGCGGGCATCTCCGCGCCCCGGCCCCGGCGGCAGCGCTCGCCCTGCGCGGCCCCTCCGCGGCGCGGCGGGGAGCGAGTTGCCATTTCACGCATGCCAGGGGCGAGGGGGAATGACCGTGCATTCCGCTCCGGGGCTGCTGGCTGCCCTTAGAAATTATATGTATATAAAATACATACATTTTTGTATATATATATATGTATCCACGCCCCGCGGGTGCCCGCGGGCTGCGGCTGTTCGCAAGCAGAGCGGGGCGCGGAGCCGCCTGGCAGCGGCCGCCCCCGCGGCGCACGGCGCTGCACACCGCCGACCGCCGGCACCGTTAGTGCCGCGGGCTGAAGTTGGTTTAATACCCCGCTCCGGCCCCCAAAACGCCCCTCCCCGGGCTTTGGAGATCACCCGGCTCGCGGCACCAAGGGTCGGGCTCCAGCCCGCCCGCACAGGGCTGCGGAGCGGGGCGCGGAGCCACCTCCCGGGGCGGCTACAGGTGGCCCCGCTCGGGGCGAGCGCGGTGCTCGGCGCTGCACGGAGCCGCTTAACTTTTCCCGGGACCGGCTCTGCTGGGCACTGGGAGCGGCGACGTGGGCGCTGGTAGGATGGCGGTGTCCCCGTGGGGTCCTCCCCGGAGCGGGGGAACCCGGCGCCCGCGGGGGGCTTCACGCCCGCTTGGGCAAACTTCATCAGCCGGCTGCCCCGGGTGGGTCTCCAGCCGTCGAGCGGGGCTCGGGGAGAGGAGGCGCAGCTCTGCCGGGCACAGGCTCCGCCGGGCCGGGGCCGAGGGGGGCGGTCCGGCCGGGGACCCCCGGCGCAGGCGGGCTGGCGGCGCGCAGCCCCCGCGGGGGCGCAGGCGGGGGCGGCGGGGCCCGCGCCGGCTCCCGGTGGAGCGGGGAGGGGGGGGCGCGTGTGAATTTTTCCCTCGCTTCGTCCAGCCACGTCCAGCAAACACCCTGCCCCCTCCATAAACCCCCAAATCCCCAAGCCCCCAGCCCCGAAGCACTCAGTCCCCGGGGCTGCGGGGGCTGCGCGGGGCTGCGCGGTGACCCGCCGTGTGTGTGTGTCTTTGAAGGAGGCCGAGATCCCGCAGGAGCTCATCGAGCGGCTGGCGCACAGCGAGATCCACAGCATCCGCGACTTGCAGCGCCTCCTGGAGCTTGACTCCGTAGGTAAATTAGTCCCGTCCTCCTTCCTTCCGCGCCGTCGGCCGCCGCCGCCCCGGGGGGAGGCTCCGGGGGCGGCCGCGGCGCAGCGCCCCGCACGCCCCGCACGCCTCCCGCACGCCTCCCGCCTGCCTCGCCCCGGGGACCGGCCCCGCGCAGGGACCCGGCCCCAAAAGCCGGGCTGCGCAGGGCAGAGCAGCTTTATTTCAAAGGGAGGCGGCGGCCAAGAGGCCGAACGGGAATGAAAACTTTGGGGGGGGGGGGGGGGCTCAGGGTGGAGAGGGACCGAGCCACCCTCGGTGTTTTCAGACCTCTCCATCCCTCAGCGGAGAAGAATTTCCATAGGGTTTGTTGTTGGTCTTGCATTGCTCTGTTATCTTTAAACTACTGTCCTAGAGGTATTTAAAATATTTGAAACAATATTTATGAATGAAGTAATGTCTCTTCAAGTGCTGGGCTTTAATAAAAGGAAAATAAACCGTCCGCACTGATTTTAAACAGGAACCTGCATATGAAGCTTACCCTTAAAAATACACTTTTTTCCAAGAGAAAACAGTGCAGGGTTATTTTCTGCATCATTAGGCATGCAAATGGGTGTAGTGAGAACGTGCAGTTCAAACAGATCGTTGCAGCAGTAAATCAGATCTGGAAGCACTGTATTACAGGGTCTCTTATCGTTTGGTTTCACTTGATGCACTTTGTTCCTGGCGATTTCTTCCCTTCGCTGAGAGAGAATAAACCCGGCACCTTTGATGTGCCCAAGGGAAACCTGCATCTTTCTGAGGAACAAAATGGAGAAAAATGAATGAGTTCTTGCTTGCGTTGATACTGGGCCATCTCCTTTTAAACCATATGCTGTGTATTTTGTAAAGCCTGTGCCAGGTTCAGCCACCTTCATTCAGCGTGGCAGGATCCTTCTAGAGTTTAGCTCGCTGCTTTTTGTACCGCGCGGTATTAATGAGCAGGAATGCGCTAGCAACTAGTATTTTGCAGACATAGCTTTCAATTTTCATGTGGTTAGGGAGCAAACAGTTTCCCATTACACTGAAAAGGGGACTATTTCTCTCTTGCACAACACTTTACTATAGAGGCTAATTACTAATTACCAGATTCATTGGCATCGGTTTAATATTTTTGGAGAGCAGTGCTTCATCATTATTGCTTATCGCTGCAATGAAAGATGATGCTTTCACAACAGGGAAGGGGTATGCAATACATGTTTCCCCACTGAAGACTGTTTTGGACCAGACAAGTGCACTACTGCTAAAATCTTTTTCCCAGTGAACTCGGTGGAAGGCTTGGCTGCTGTTGCAGAAGGGCTGGATCTGAGCGGTAGCATTTTAAAATACTGCATGGTTCTTCTGCGTTCGAGTCAGTATTCTGTAGCTACCAGAATACAGGATTTTTGTTTTTTTTTTTTTTTTCAAATACCCCAGTGTAACAAGCACATGCTTCATTTTTAAATACCACTTACAAGGGGAGCAAAAGTTCACATGGCTCCATTGCAAGAGAATCGAGCAGAGAAGTGGAGCAACGGCAGGAGCTGAATAAATTAGTAGATGTAACAGAGGAGAGAAATTTACTTCAGAAAATAATTATTTAACTCGTGGCAAATATTAACCCGAGTGTGCATGATGAAAAATTGAGGAGGTCAGCCACAAGTTTGCCATTTCATTTTGCTGTTTTCGTGCAATTTGTCAGTTTAGAAACCATTGGAGAAACAAGGCACATCATAAATATTTTACTATTTCAACATGAAACAGTGATGCCTTAAGACATGAACTCAAACAACATTAAAAAATAAGACCAAAATACTCAGCCTTTCACCCTGTTCTTGCTTGCGTGCTCCTTTTCTGAGCTACTCAGGCAGGGTTGGATCCTTGTAGCGAGTAATCGGTCTTTACTACCCGCATTTACATCTGCTGGGCACAGTCCTGCAGCCTGTACTGTCATGAGTAATTCCTATTAAGGGTTTGTCAGAGTGACTAATCGAACGTGGAAATTACCATGTTTTCTTCAGTAAACAGGATCGGGCCTGTTTACTATATTTAGTATTGGCTT
Source organism: Phalacrocorax aristotelis (assembly GCF_949628215.1). Taxonomy (NCBI): domain Eukaryota; kingdom Metazoa; phylum Chordata; class Aves; order Suliformes; family Phalacrocoracidae; genus Phalacrocorax; species Phalacrocorax aristotelis. The sequence goes on from NC_134285.1 coordinate 7,257,964, forward strand.
GGATTAGCAAATCAAATGTTTTCTAGTTGTCACTGAAAGGTGATATTTCTGAAATGTGTGAAATGTGTTTCCTTGTGGCTGTAATTGCATTTAGGGAAGGGTTAGTTCAGCGAGGGCTTATACAGTAGAGGTATTTCTGTTTTATAGCATATACTGATTTAAACTGAGGCCCAGAATAAAAGCACTCCAGTGATTATTTTCTCCCTCATTTTAGTGCATGGTATTGCCAGTCCCTCTGCATGTGAGTAGCCCTGTTTAAACTCAGTGGGTGGACTTGAGAATTAAGAATGATCTTGTTGGGGAAGAGTTTGCAGGATCAGGCATGCATGCAGAAAATGTCTGAGATCCCTGAGTAACAAGGCAGAATCTGTGGAAAATGAAGGGAGAACAGTCATTTTCTCTCCTGCAATGCAAAGCATATATTTTTAATTGGAAAAATAAGTTTTGTAAGTCAGAGTGGGCAGGTTTTTCTTCTATTCTGACAGATTTGGTCTCTATATTGTAGCGCAGCGATGACTGATAACCCCCTTCATAAAATTAGAAACCACACCCCCAGACCATCTGGCATATTACTTAAAGAAAAACACTACCCAACATGGAGTGGTATTATCATTGTATTCAAAAAAGAGAATCCAGGCCAATTTGTCAGGGCCCAGTGCTGCATGTCCGATCCAAAGAGAAAGCCCTGTAAAGGCGACAGGGAAATTCTCTGTTTATATCAGAAAACAGGGTCTTATATTAATTTGCTGTGGCTGGGATCCTTAGTCAGCGACGGAGTTTCCTTGGTGTGACGGAGAGCAGAGTCTGACCCTATTTGAAATAGAAAGCATGCGTGATCCCAGGAAGTAGGCAGCTGTAGCGTGCAGAGTACAGTTTTACTACTAACAGACTAAATCACCGAAACGGGGGCATTTCCTATATTCCGCCTGTGAAGTTCTCTTTGGCTTAGCAGCGTGGTTTTTCTCCTCGCGCTTCACCTCTCCCATCTGTCCTGTGGGAGGTAGAGTTCATTTCATCACCTATTATGTTTGCCTCCTGCTGGGAACAGATTTTCCCCCAGCCATCTCCCTGCGTGGGGAAATGCAGGGCTGAGTGTGCTTCTTTGCATGGTTTAAGGGCATCAACCACAGGGTCACTTTAGGCCATGCGAATTTAACGGCCTGTGATTAAGAACTAGCAGAGCAGCTTTTGTTAAGTGGAGAAACGTTCTAAATTAACAGTATACTGTCATGGGGAAGCGTGAAGATTGCTGCAGAGCTCAGTCTATTGGAAAATCTTCTGTTGACTTTGTGGCTTTTGGTGTGGCCCTCGAAGGATGTTACAATGCCACGAAGGATGTTCCAGTGCCACGTGTCCTGTGTTTTCACTGGGACAGATAGAGGCAATACTCCTCCTCCTTTACAGCTGGTTGATCGCATCTAGGTAAAGGGAAAAAACCTAAACAAAACAGGATCTTGCAGGCTGCTACTTATATTTCCTTTAATAGATCAAAGTTGAAAACTTAATGACATCTATCTCTGCAGTTGGATGTCAGAAGGGCATACTTTGCATCAGCCAGAAAGAAGATCAAACAAACAGATTGACGTTGCCTTGGGCTTTCTGGCTCTAGGACCGATTTGTAAGACAGACCATTTCAGTTTATTGTACCTTACGCTGAATTCCTGAAAAAAGAGATAATGAGAATTTCCTCAGCTGCTGCTGTTGGTACTAGAAGGCTTGGACCTGTACTTTTTGGATGCACATCAAAGGGACATCTAGAAGGGTTTGTGCTAAGACTGCATACAGCGGAGATTGTACCTAAACTGTTTGGGAGGGAGATGGCAATGCGGAAGTACAAATTGATAAATATAAAAGAACACTAGTCTTAGGATACTTTCCACATGCTTATTTAGGGAGAAGAGTAATCCCATATTGGCAGAATGTGACAGGAACTCTGTGATTTATCCTCCGTGACCCAGTGGAAAATTGCCAGTTTGACAAAAAAGAACAATTTCAGCTACACTAATGGATTGACCAAGGCTAATTGCAAGAGTTTTTCTACCCATCATTGATATGTTGTCAGTACATAAAAGATTACAGAGAAATTTCTTGATCAGCTGCCATGAAAACATTTTTTTATTATTAAAGCGTTAAAAAGAGAGCTGCATTAATCTGGCTCCGTGCAGCATCCTCCATCTTCGCTTAGTGACAAGCAATGTTCAATTTCTAAACTAAGAACCACCGTTTCTAAGCTTTCTGCTCTAAGCCTCATTTTGTGAGGCTCTAAGCACCCATAACCTCCCATTTCCTTTGCTAAGAGCTGAAACACCGTATCCTGCAGCTTCATGCTCCTAAGTCAGTACATTGGGGGGGAAAATTGATGCAAATTCTGACGTGATTCGTTTGGGAATCCTTTTGCCAGATTGTAAATTAGGTATCAGGCTTCTTTAAAGGCAAACTAGAGAGCGCTATTTGTAATTACCATAGCATCATTGTTTTAATGAAATACAAGAAAGTCTTTCGGCCACACATCCAGAGCCAAGTGGGGGTTCCAGAGCTTTCTGATTTTTCAGTCCTGCTCAGGCAGGGCTCCTGTTGACTTAAAGATTGCTTGAAGTGCAGTGATTTTCCCATTGACTTCACTGGGAAATGGAATTCCTTCCAAATGCCTGTGGGGACCAGGGGGACACCAAGTGCCCTTAGCATCATAGTGTCTTCTGGCACCAGCCATGTGCTCTGTAATTCTCTTTATTAAAAGGAAAAAAACACATCGATGCTGTGTCGATAGAAATAATACAATTTGTGTTGCATAATGCATTGAGGTTTGACTGGAACTGGTTTTGCAGTCTGCTCTGCTAGCTGTGTAGTTCTCTTTTTTTAACCCCCACAGCGAGACATGAACTTAAGAAATGATATACATGCCTAAGATATGTAGTGAGACAGTGAGATGCAGTATGAGCCAGAGGCCTTCTTCACCTTAGAAATCATTTTATAAGCAACACATGCTCCTCGACATGTCATTTTGCTTTATAAACATGATGATAGAATATGGCTAATTGCAGCTGAGTTGAGCAGTTATATATAAGCACATGGCTTAACATATTGGTTAGCTGATCATACTATTCCTTAAGTCTTACCAGTTTCTTTAAACAAGACAGCAAGAAATCAGTCATGTTAGAAGGGAGCTATGCCAGCGCGTTGAATGTGGGATTAGGACCTGTGGCTCAGGCCTACCGTACAGCTGGCATCATCCATGGTTTCTCTTTTCAGCAAGATGTCTGTGCCCACCAAGCACTTTGGATTAGAGGCATTAGTTTCGTGTTTAATCTTTTTAAACACTGTTTGCACGTGGACAGAGATGCTTCTTGCTCTGAGCCTAGCTTGGATCTTACACTGAGCAGAATTCATGCTGCTTGCTTTTGAGTATCACTTCGTTGCCTCAAATTGAGGGAGAGGTTGTGACAACTCGAAGCTGCCAGAAAGGAGATCAGTATTAAGGTGTTGGCTGGCTGAGCGTTAGGAAGTGGATGAGGGCTAGAGGAACATCAGAACGGACCCTCAATTTGCATAACACCATTTGGGGTCAGTTGGATGGCCTGGTGCCATTGCAATGGGATACAGGAGGCCTGGCTCTGCTTCCCAGCTCAGTCGCAAACTTCCTGTGGGGTGTCATTGCCTAAAGGCAAGCATTTTACTTACCTCACTGGTGAGTTTTCTGGAGTATGGGGTACAATAAAAGCAGAAATAAAATCTATTGGTTATTGCTGTGTTACATTACAGAACTGGATCCACAAATAAGGGTCACTCTCCGCTAATTGGGTTCCAAAATGTCCCATTGAAATGAATGGGATACAAGCACTCTACTAGGAAGTAGGAGCCCACTTATTTGGATAAATTGAGAGTCTCGATTTTACACTGACTTATTTCAGACAAGGATCTGTTCAGCTGATTAGGAGACTAGACAGGACCAGTGGGTGATCCTGGCACTACCTGTTGGACCTCCCATTCCATCTTCTCTTAGCTACCTGCGATAGTATTTTCCAAGGAGTGAAGATAGACTTTGAGGCACAGAGCTTTCTAGCTCTTTAAGGTGCTGAAGATACCATTGTCTTCATGTCTCAGCAGGCTCTGCAGGTGATTTCACCAGCTGCACGCTTTTTAGGGCAGGATTTCTTGGAGGGAGGAGAAAAGGAGTTGGTTTGTAGAGACCCTTATGATGTGCATTACTGATAAAGCCGAGAATAAAACAAGTTCCAGAGTCACAGTCAACTGTGGATGCAAAACGAACTGGAAGCAGGGAGTGTGACAGTGCAGAAGGCAGAGGAATGCAGGATGTTGGTAGCACGTAGAGAGGGTAACTGAGCACTGTGTAATAACTATTTACATTTTTTAGTGTACATCACAGTTTTCTTTGGAGCCAGCAGTGAAACCTTGAAACTCCCCAGGGATGTTACAGAGGGCACTCCAAGCAGCAGGGTGCTAAAAATCTTAGTTTTGGTGTACTGGAATCTGTCCACAGTCCTCAGTCTGCTTACATCTTCCTGATCCCCTGTTTGCAGATTGTGCTTGTCGTTTTCAGAACCCCACTGCATGGGACACGACCTGGACTGCTTCACTTAACAAAACCAAATAGTTGGAGCAGTTATTTTGTTGTTTTTTTATGATAAATGAAATGCCAAGTTTTCCATCTTTGCTTTTTCTCATGGCCCTTTAACCCATGTGGTAGGCTTATTTAGGGAACAAGACAAGCCTGGATGCAGTCCCAGAGTTTGCAGTAGCTTCAGATGCCCCTCCAAAGGTTAGGATACTTCACAGGGGATTTGTTCTGCAACAGAGAGGCTAAAAGGAAACCCATGCTAGTTACTTTTTGCTTTTGATTCTGTCCTGGTGCTGCCCTGAAAACCAAGCAAGAGAAAATTTACAGAGGCGGCATTGTTGCTGTTGGGTGTGTGATGCCATATTTTCTACCATAGCCTCATGCCAGAACTTAAAAAAACTTCTTGTAAAAAGCATTTCACGGGAAATATTATTGTTCTTATTTCTACACCTTTCCAGTAAGAAAAGCTTTATTATGTTTTTCATATAAAAATACGACTGTTTTACTTTAGATATGGTTTTGTGTCACAGAGTGTGCACTGCTTCTGGGGGCTTTCAGTAAAATGGATATGAGAATCAAACTGTGCATGCTTATATATGACATTTAACGTCTGTGTATTCCCTGCCTTATGGCCTTCCAGTTGCACTGACAGAAGTTACATTAGACTAATTGCAGCAGGATTTGGTCTCGTGCATACGTACAGCACAGATATATACGTATGGAACATCACTGTAGCGACAATGATGTGAATAACATAGCTGAGGTTTAACATTTTCTTTCCTGTTTTAGGATATGATGATGTTTCAGAAACAAACCTGAGACCTTATAGCGTCCACTCTGCTAAACATGTGCGAGAGAATCGTCCTGTGCCCATTCGCAGAAAAAGAAGCATTGGTAAGAAACAAGCTATTTGTACTTAGGGAGTAGAAACAGAGGGGGTGCTTTTGGTCAGCCAAGCAGGACGTTTCACTGGAAAAATGTGACATGCACAAAGGAAAAAGGCCATTTCTAGTTTCTGCCTTTCTTTTTGCACAAAACAAGCCATTGCCTGAGAAGCTGTCTTCTGGAGGATGTCCATAGGAGACAGACAAGCACAAATTCTTTACATTCACTTTCTTGTTGCAGCATGTTAGAAAGCTAGACCTTGGTTAGAAAATGCTGTGATATTCAATGTATAATTCATAGTGTGGGGAACAACTACAGCAGTGTGCTTTAAAAAACATCAACAGTTGGTAGAGTTTTCAGTACAGAAGCTCCACAAAAGGAAACAGCTTGACTCTTTATTCAAAAGAAAAAACCAGTTTATCCAAAAATTTAAAAGCCATTGACTGAAACGCTGGGGCATTGACTTCCATCATTGTGTAGGGCACCAGGCAGCTTTACAGGGGATTTTTTTCTTATTAAACAATAATGATGGTGATCCAAGAAAGCCCAAGTGTACATTTAAAGAGACGGTAATGAGTTTTAGAACAGGATCTGTATGCAATGTTTGTTCATCTGATTAGATCTGAGTGTTTTACCATTCCCTTTGACTGTGAAAAGGTCCATGTTCTTACCTATTACAGGTAATTCAAAGTCAATATATTTGTACTTTAAGCTACCGTGGTACGCAGTAGGTAGCACAGAATGCTGTCAGCATGGCTTTGCGGAGTGAATTGGCAAGCGCGCTCGTCACATTGAATGCCTCTAGAGAACAGCGGTTCTGAAACAGTCTGCTACACTTGGCACCTTACTCTGCAAGGTGTTGAATGCCTCCCCATAAAAGTCAGTGGGAACTGGATATGCTCAATAACTTGTAGGAGTTGCCAGCTATCTTGCAGTATTGGATCTGTTAATTTTCTTGAGTTCATGGCATTGGGGATTGAGAAGAAGAATTTTCACTCTATTTAGCTGACTGAAATGCATCTCTTTCAAAACTAAGCCTAGATTTTCACGTTACAGGCACAGGCCAGGCCTGAACTTCTTGTACTTCAGAAGTAACTGAAGAAGTGCAGGCAGTATTCCAGTTCCCTGACACATCTAACCCGAAGCTATCACTGCTTCCACTGTAAGGCAAAAAAATCCAAGCTGCCGTCTGAGAACTTACCATCAAGCAAGTTGTCCCTGCAACTGCTAATATTTTCTGGACTATTTTGAATTGTCAGCTTGACTTCTTAAGCAGTCCTTAGGTTGAGAATGATACATGGTTTGGATTTTTCATGGGAATGTCCTGCAGCAGCACAGAGCTATTCTTTCCAATCCTCATGTGGCCAAAACGGTTGACTACAAACTCACCTCCCTGAGCCTGGCAGGATATTGGTTTAGCTGAAAATGACACTGCAGGTTCTTTGGTCATGCTACTCTTGTGGTTTCTTCTAATTAAAAAAATAACACATTAAATAAGACCCAGCATGCACAAAGCTTTGGTAGCTTCATTGAGAAAAAAAGACAGTTGCCCTTTGGGATGGCAGAGGGACAGACTCCCTGATGAGGGGATGTTAAGGTTTCGGAAGTGGAAACCCAAGACTCAGAAGTTTCAAGCTGGTGCAGGTTGTTTTCCAGCTCAGCCAGTTTGGGTGTGATATAAATATCCTCAGTGCAACTTCTGTGGTGGTATTTGCCAGGTGTCGCATGTTTGTGTGATAATTGCACATGTGTGCAGTGATAGCCCCAATATTGTGAAATACCAGCTGCTGTTACGCAGTGGCCATGAGGCCGTATTAGAGGATCATCTAATCTGGAGAAGGCCCTGGCTTGCTGTCACTTCTAAAGAGCCAGAATTGTCTTATCTAATGGTATGCTTTTTGAGCTATGTTGGGAGCCAGGCCGTTGTAAACCCTCATTTTAGGGCTGGGCTTTTGGGAGTGAGTCAGGCTTTTCTCCAGGCTAGCACCCGCAGTTTAGTGGTAGGCAAACAGTACTCAACACTGACCTGTCAGTAAGCAATGGGAACTGAGAACGTCATCTCAAACCGCCAGCTAAGGGTGCCGCAGATAAATCGATGGTGTAAAGTATCTGGGTGCTCTGAGGTGAGAGCAGCTGCTCACCTGGAGGTGTGAATTTCTTGTGTTCGCAGAGGAAGCCATCCCGGCTGTCTGCAAAACTCGGACGGTTATATATGAGATACCTCGGAGTCAGATTGATCCCACCTCTGCCAACTTCCTGATATGGCCACCCTGCGTGGAGGTGAAACGTTGCACTGGCTGTTGCAACACCAGCAGTGTGAAATGCCAGCCATCACGGATACATCACAGAAGTGTCAAGGTGAGCAAATGGTGGCTGCAGAGCCCTAAGAGGGTCCTCTCCGGTCTAACATCTCCAGGTATTCCTGTGGCTGTTCTGTATGACCTGGATCTTTATTATCCATCCTCGTAGCCGGGGGATCAGATACAATGCTCCACTCCATCTCGAGTGTATGTGATCGTTGGAAAATCTTGGGTTTGGATTTGATTTTCACAGGATTCCTTTTAGGTTTTTCTTCTTTTGTAATGAAAATAAAGTTGATTGTGTCTTTCCCATGATCTCGCACAGTACAGATCTTAAAGTTAAGAAGATAAAATGACTCAAGGGGCATTGGACTTAAAAAAATAAATAAATCATGGTATGGAATGCTGTTTTCTTAATTAAATATTATGCAGCCTAAATTGGGCTTTTATATTTGTCAACATAACACTTTTGATCTGAAAAAATGTGTTTCAAATTATCTTACCCCAGGGATGGAAGACTCAACGGCTTCATGCTGTATTTACTCATTAGACAAAATCCCTGTTGCAATTTTTCCAGTAAATATTATGTGAAATATTCGTATGCTCATTTGGCTTCACTGTGTTCTAATTTTTATCAGTTTTTTTACAAGTAATGTTGATTTACATCTGCATGTAGGGGATTAGACTTACACTTAGCATTTATGTTGTTAAGACTCTGAGTTCTTGTTGCCCTGAGTATTTTAAGAGCAGAATTTTAAAAAAACCTAACACATTCTTGAACGTAAAATTGCCCAGCACAACATGCTGATCACTGTGCTTGCAATGGATTTCTTGTTGAGAAAGGTACTGTTAACCCACGTAGCGCTGTACATCCCAAACACAAAATAAGCTGGTTCATTGTTTTTCATGCACACAGGCACGCATCTGAGCAGGATTTCTTTTTCATTTCTGAACATCTGAAAAATCTTTTCGTACCCAAATAAGCTGGAGAAATACCTGAACAGATTTCCTCAGTCTTTCAAAAAATAGTTAGTGCTGCCCTTCCTTTGGGGGATATACTTTTCCGAAAACAGTTAAAAATTAGGAAGAAATTAGGAGCAATCATTATTTTGAGGGCTGAGAACAAACCGGGGAAGTTGAAGCACTACAATTCTAAGCCGTTCAGAGTAGAAGCTAAAGAGCAAAGTGCCTCAGGGTTATAATATCTAGTGCTATTGCCTTTGGGTTTGATGCTGCTTCCACTTAATATTGTGTGGCAATTAAAAACGTACAAAGCAGCTGGAGATGCCCAGCAAAGAGCTGAGCCACGTATTGTGAACTTGCTCTTGGTACTTGTGTGTGACATTGCAACCCCGTGCTTGTTTGCTACCCCTGCAGTGATGGGAAAGGTTATAGATATAGAGAGGGAGGTTTGGCTGTCAAAGTTGCCTGCTGCTGGAGACACCAGGGGTTCCCTAGAAGCTGCAAACTCCACTACTGGCAGCAGCTTTGCGGGATGTCATTCCTGCTTCCCCAGCACACCACCACGTTGAAGAATCTTAGTTTCTCATTCAGACCGCTGATACGGTTTTAGTGCTTTTAGATTTGCATTCATTTTAGGGTGCAAGCTAAAAGTAGGTTCAGCTGGGCAGCTGCTTTTGTGGCTGTGTAAATATATTGCCACCAGCAATATCAATATACGTCAGCCAGCTTTGGAGGACTTTTTTTTTCCAAGCTCCAAGATTGCTCCAAACAGTCATTAAGTAGAAGGGGAAAAAAAAGGACAAGAGGTCAAGCAGGAACAGGATGTTCATTGTAAAGGTTGTAGGCTGACCCCACTGTCACACCAGAAGTCTCTGAACAGAATCCATATTTATGCCCTCCAGAGTCAGATCCTCTTGTAGCTTTGATATATTTGATGGTTTTATGAGCCTTTTGCCAATCCTACATTCAGAGCTGAATGTCTGCTCATGCCATTAAGTAGCTGGCCCAGGGTGAGGGTCGCTGGAAAGGTAGGGGGAGCGGTTTTGGAGAGCCTTCTCAGCTGTTCCTGCAGTGCGGTTGGAAAGCCGTCTTGTGTTTTCCCCTGATGTCAGACTGCATAAAAGCGTTCTTTTGATTAAACGCTGAAAAGGCTTTCCCCACTTCCTCTTCATTGACAAGGTAGTGAGATCATAGCTGGCCCATTCACACTAGAAAAATGTTCACCCAGAAAGGTCAGCAAGTGGGTTTGCATCATCCAACAGGCGAAAGCAAAGGGTGTTTTCTTTGTCTTCTGAGGGCCACTGTAGTCAAGGTTAAAAGACAGCCGTGGCAGTGTGGGAGGAGCAGTGGAGGTGCTTGTATTGGGGCATTCCTTTCTTGGGAACATGATTCAAAGGCTGTAGGGGTCGGGGATATCCTTACTTCGCCTCCACTGTGCCTCGGTCAGTGAAGTACCGGTAATGGGCTTGTGGAATTGGAGCTGTAAGGAGGGTCCAGGCCAGGGGTGTTGGTGGCACAGCTTCCTCGAAGAGGGTCCTCTAAGGTTTCTCTTTCATTCCCTTTCATTGGGTGGGTTAGCAAAAGGTAGGCTTGCCCTGCACTGTAACAGAGTGAGTGCATGAGAGCTCAACCTCCTAGTCCTAAAGACATCTCTGTTCAGCAAGCTGTACCTGTACAGCCCTGCAAAACCTGGACTGAAGTAAAGCAGCTGGCTGGGAGTTGCTCTTTGATAGGAAGGAAAGAATTGCATTTCTTTCCTGATAGAGTAATGGTGACAAGGGTTGGTGAGTCAGGGGTGTTGGTGTCTATTACAGATATATTTCCTCTCCTGTCTGCAAATGCATTTCAGTTACATCTGCAGATTCTGTTGCTTATGTACAGCGAGATCAAGTATTTACCAATACCAAGTACCAGACTGTAATTTATTTGGGAGGTTTCTTGTAATGTTGGGCATGATGTTTTTCATATATTTGGTCATGGCAGCAAAAACCGGTTAATATTACAGAGTAAATCCTGCCTACACTGCTAATTTTGAATAGCCAAGCTGAGTATCGTTGTTTGCAGCAACGCTCATTTCCAAACTAAGAAACAAAAGCTAGATCAGTCCATCTACCTCAGCTTTGCCTTCTGCTTGGCCTCGAGCCACAGCCATACCAGCTTTAGCCATTTCTGCATGTTCAATGTTGAGCTGATTTGGGGAAAGTATATTCTTACAGTAAATTAATATGAGGTAAAAAATGCAGAGAAAAGGAGCTGGAAAGGAAGGAACGCAGGAGCAACTCAGCTGTCATCTGGGAGTTGTTCAGAGAGGTTTTGAAGAGAGATGGAAAAGAATGCAGAAATTCAAAACCAGTTGTTCAGCAGAGCCTCTGAAGAGGTTAAAAAGGCCTTGCAGAACCAATTGCATGTGTAGGTAAAGTGGCTGTATGTAATGTCTGCAGGTTTAAGAACATTTTTCTTCAGTGACTGTTTCTATCATTAGGATAAACAGCACTTTGATTTTAGCTGTGGCTTAACTGGAGATTACTGCTAGCACTTGGTGGGACCTGCAGGACCAGCTGACAGGTATCAAAGGTCATTTTAAGAGTGGGAGGAACAAGGGAAATGCGGATACAGGTAAAGACAAGACAGAAAACGAGAGGTGCCCTCAGAGCATGAGCGAATCCAAGTTGCCTGACAGAGGCAAGGCTCGGCTGTTCCCACTTGCAGAGAGGATGTAGAGACACACACACCACACCCTCCCCCAGCTATTCCGTGCCCCGGGGGGTAGCGGGTTTGTTGCAGTACCCTCTGGTTCTGCCCCGGACCCTTCGTCCAGCCGCGCCCTCTCTGAGGCACCGCCAAGCCGCCCTCGGGGCGGCTCCTGCCGCGGAGCCTGCCTGCTGCCCCCCGCCTGCGCCTTCCCGGCGTGCCCCGCGGCCGCGCAGCTTCCCGCGCCGCGGGGACTGCGTTTCCCAGCGTGCCCCGCTTCCGTGACAGGGCTTCCCGCCGCCCCCAAGCCCGGTCCGGCCGCCCCCGCCTGCACGCGGGGCTGCGACGGGGCTTCCCGTCGTCCCCGCCGCCACCTCGGGCTGTGACAGGGCTTCCCACCGCCCTCGGGCCCGGCCCGGCTGCAGCCATCCCATCCGAGGCTCTGACAGGGCTTCCCGCCGCCCCCGGGCCGGCGCGGCTGCAGCCCCCCACGCGGGGCTCTGACAGGGCTTCCTGCTGCCACCGGGTCTGGCCCGGCCCGGCCGCAGCCCTCCCACCCAGGGTTCTGACAGGGCTCTCCCTGTCCCGGGCCCTGACAAGGCCACCCCCTGTCCCTGGAGCTGTGGCAGAGCTGCCCCCCCCACCGCCCCGTGTACTAACAGGACAGTTAGTACAGCGTGAGCGTACCGTGAGGCGCCCCTGGGCCTCACTTCCCTGCAGGGAGAACTCTTCCCTGCCCCACCCTAAGTAACTGTGCACAAGGCGTTTCTTAGAGATTTTGCCAGAGGAGTGCCCTGTAAATGTCTTCAATGGGTATCTTGGCCAGGTGGCTCTGAGGTGGCTGGCCTCCCCTCCGCTTCCCCCGGCCCACCTGTGCCGGGGAGGCGCGCACAGCTGCCATGGTGTGCCCTGGAAGGCACCGTGTCAGTCCTGCCCTCGCACCCCTGGAGCGGCGGCTCCCGTCGGGCGAAATGCTCAGTGCCTTGCCAGGCCCCGCAGGACCCCGGATCCCTGCTCAGTCCTGGTACCTTTATGCCCTGTTAAGGTATGCCTTCCTTGCAGATTTGAGGGCTGTAAAGATCATAGCTGCAAGGTGAAGGTGGGTTTTCCCTCCGCCATATCAGAACGCATCTATTTCAATATGGAAGAAACAGATGCTTCCAAAAAGCGTCCTCAGCCAGTTGTTTTTTTGGTTCTATTTGCCATCCTGTATTTAGCTGTCAGCCACAGGAGTTTTGCTGTTAGGAATAATTTTCTGGGCTGAGACTTCTCTTGCAAGTTCCTGCCGAATAAATTTCAGCTTTGTGCTAGAGGTGTTTTCACAGAATCACAGGATGGTGGGGGTTGGAAGGAACCTCTGGAGATCATCTTGTCCAGCCCCCCTGCTTGAGCGGGTACACCTAGAGCAGGGGGCACAGGAATGCATCCAGAAGTTTTGGGCGCTTCTACTTACAGTCTTGGCTTTGTCCTGCTATTACTCCCCGATTTCATCTCTCCTGGAGAAGCTCTAGGAAAGGTGTTCACATGATGTTTCTGTTAGGCTACATATTTTTACCAGATTTTATTTTCATTTTTACTTAGCCACCACACCATACCACAGGATTGCATCTAGAGTCTACAGTGATACAAGTATGGTGCCACCAATTATATGCCATTTAACTAAGCTAGCCAGTTATTTCACTGTCTTTTACAGAGTGTTTACATAGTGATATTTAGCGGTTTTGGAGGATTTTAGGTTGTCATGGTTTTTAGTTTTGTTGTGTTAGCGTCAAATAGAGGAAGCTGATGTTGGTTTGCTGAGGACTGACCGTCTCAAAGCATTAGTAATACACCAGAGAGTAACTCTACAAGATAAACACCAGGGAGAAAAATACGAAGAAGAAGAAAGATGCTAACACAAGGCCAAATCCCATGCTGTTAGCATAGCTATCCCTGTTTATACCCACTGAAAATCTGACCTGCAACCCTTATCATTTTAGATTAGCATTAATTACAGGTCCTGTGTGGCAGCAGGTATTAACAGATGACACAAGCAGAGCAATTTATCCGGTTTGTGCTGCTTCAGTTTGAGTATTTGCAACATCTTAGAAAATGACATTCCTTTAACTTGTGTAGCATGAACTAGGGCAGTGGAACGTATGCCGGATAGTATTTTAACTACAGTACAGTAAAAGCCAGCTTTAAATTGCTGTATAAATTAATTACGATCCTGTTCTTAAAAGTATTACCTTTTTTGGTTTTTTTTTTCTGTTGTTTAATACCAAATAGCTACAGGAACCACATATATCTTTCCATTTGGAAAACAAAGCAAAACAAGGACAGACTTTAAAAAGCTTGATTATAGTTTATTTTTGTTGCGTGTGATTTTCAGTAAGACTGGTTTATTCTAACAGCTGTAATAAGCACAGCAGATCTGAAAGCTGTTTCATGATTGCTGGGTCTCTTTCTTTGTCTCTGATGATGGAGGTGTCTTAATTACTGTTTGTTTTTGTAAATTTTAAGGATTAGTTGTCCTTTGATGCCAGATGACTCAGTTGTACCATACATTTTCGAATCTTTGTGTTCAAAGACTTGCTGGAGTTGGGTTCTGATAGGAGATTTTGAAACACACTGCTTCGACCCATAGTCGTTCTGCAAAAGCATTCTTTTATGTCACGGCCAGTTCTTAGTCTGTTTATATGGAGAGCTGACAGCTTTGGAAGGTACCTTTTAATGTGGATGCTTTAGTTATTGCATCTTTCTCTCTGCAAGTTTTGTTTGCTGGGTAAATGAAAATCGTCTTCAGATCCTGTTGACAGAAGAGGCGGTGACTAAAATGAGGATCTGAGCTGGCTCCATGAAAGCAATGGCAGATCTCCCATTGACTTTAACAAGGCCAGGGTTTTGCTCTAGCTTCTGTTACTGTCATTCAGAGGTCCTTGGTAGTTTGTGTCCACAGAGCCAGAAGAGTGTTTCTGGGAACTGGGAATGTGATGGTTTTTTTCCAGCCACCACTCTCAGTTTGTGACACTGTTGTTCCACTTTTGGGAGGGCCAGGGAAAGATTTTCATAGTGTGAAGATTGATTTGGAGCATTAAATCCCTACCAAACACAAAAGTAAGCCATTACCAGGAGAGTCTAGTGTAATTATGTGTATTTTTTTTTCGTAGTAACAGGAGCTTTTGGTTGGGTCAGACTTTACAGTTTTGTCATGTAACTTATTTGTAGACACGTCCAGCCTCTCTTGTCTTTCTGCTCCCTCATCTATCTTACTTATAATGCATACCTGTACTACGTAGTCTTCTTGATTGCTGGGACAGCCACACTGCAGCCCCGTTTTGCCAAATGGTAGATAAATCATTAGGAGGGCTGAGAAGCTGTGATGTCATTTCAGCGATTTCCATTTCAAGCAAATGGTTATCACCTATTCATGCAGCATTTAACACCATGGTAAACTATATGTTGGACTCCTTACACACTGTCTAGCACTGTCTTTGCCCACATTATGCCATATTCCCTTTCACAGCTGTGACCATCATGCCTGTTACACTTAGCCTAAGTCTGTGCCCAGTATCCCACAACCCATGTCAGTGCCCCAGCACAGCACCGTTCCTGCTTGCTGTGCCGTTCCTTCTTTCCTTCTCTCCTGGCTGCTGGCACCAAGCTGGTCAGGATGTCTTCATGTTCAGTATCCCAGTCACCTCAGTGTCCCTCTCGTCTGCGTTGGTTTCCTTCAGATGTGAGACCTGCGTGTAGCCAGAGCTTCTCCAGCATACTCCTTCCTCCAACCTCACCTTGCCCTCCACATGTTTTTTTAAGGATGCCAGTGCTTTGACCCAAAGCGGAGCAGTGCAGTTGGAAGCAGTTGGGTGGACTGGAGAGAAGTAGCGAACCTGCCAGCTATCCACAATAAAGCTGAAGGCTAGATCCCTTGGACCTAAAAACAGTGCAGGGGAACTCCTGTAAACAAGTCCCAGATCACTGCAAGAAGTGAGCAGGACTGAGACTACTGCTTTCTAAGCTGATACTCAGATTCTGGTTCTGTAAAGAATTGGGCACTTCAGGTTCAGAGGGCTCCGGAGACACCAATTTGTAAATTTTAAAATATATTACAAACCAACCTAATGCCTTTGCTGTTAGCCTTCAGCTTAAGAACTTAAGTGGTCATCATGTACAGAAGATCATGCTAAAGGTGGTGGCAGTCTACAAGAACAACCACTGATTTGAGTCTGTATAGAAGTTTATTGATATATGTGAAAACTGAGTTGCTTAAAACTTCAAACCAAAATGAATGGGAAATTGTTTTATCTCTTGGGGGAAAGGAAAACTGTTTCAAACTGCTGAACTTGAATAAACAAATACTGTGTGCAATAAATAGTTACACGATGCACAATTAAGATAAAAGACAATTAGTATGCTAACATTTTGTATGGGTTTGGCTACATGAAAAAATGGAGCTATGTAGTTATCTGTCTTCAGTTCTGAACTATAACTGTGTTAATGTGTCTCAGTACATACCTCATCGTATTTTATAGGTGGCAAAAGTGGAATATGTTAGAAAAAAGCCAAAATTAAAAGAAGTTCTGGTGAGATTAGAAGAGCATATGGAATGCACCTGTACATCATCAAATACTAATTCAGATTATAGAGAAGAAGAAACTGGTATGTTTTCCTTTTTTTTTTTTTTTTTTGGTTGCATTAATGCTGATTTCATATAGACCTTATTTTTATATTAGTAAAGAATGTAAAGCAAACTTTGCTTCCAGTGAACTCAGTAGAGAAGCTCCCAGCTATTTCTCTGTGTATTGGAGATGCAAAATTAGGGACAGTTGGTGCTGGACAAAGAGTTTGCATTTGAAGTTTAAAGTGTATCAATTCTCATTAGATTAGCCTTTAAATAAGCCTAAGTGCCCGATAGTATTCAGGTCTTGCTTAACTCAGTTAAAGGTTGTCATGTTGCAGCTTATTGGTGAACTCTGTTGCCTAATTTCTTTAGACTTTGCAAAGACAGGGCTAAGGCTGAGATTTACTTGAGTTGGGGAAAATATTAATGAAATGAATGTAAAGCACTTGGGAGTAAATTCAATATTCAGGAGTAAGGAGTTCTGAAACAACACCGCCAGTTCCTGTTTTTTTCTTACTTACGTATAGTCAAGAACTTATTGTTAGTTGTCACGTTAAACATAAGTTTGCCTTATCAAGCCAACATTTAAGTTACTGTGGGGAAAGATCTAAGGGGAAAGATATTTACTTTCAATGTGACTTTCATAAAACTACCTAAAATCATTACCTCAGATCCTCTTGCTAGGGTGCAATCAATGCAGAACTCGACACATATTCAGGAAACCCACTACAGTAGAAAGGACACCTCCCTTTCTCCTGATTTTGGTTGAAGGCAGCCTCAAAAGTTTGCTTTCTCCTCTGCCGGGAATTTAGGGGTGCAGTAGACCCAGCCCCAAAATGAGAGTCAGTGAAGAGCAGGTAAATACAGGAGGAAAGCTGCCCGGGGGTGATGGATTTCCTAGGTGGCTGGATAAGGAAGGGTTTTCTATACTGTCTCCATCCAGCATGGAGACATAAATCTGGTCTAAGCGAATGTAAACTTCAGTTGCTATGTACAGAGGAGAAGAATTAGAATTTGTATAAAAACAAAGTTAGGCCTCTGCTGTGATTTTCTTGGACATCAATTTATAATCTGAGCTGAGTGTTTTAACTGAAACTAGGTTGAGTTATGAGTAGACAAAACCACATTTAAATGGTTACTTTTATGTGTGGAAGGGTTGCTATTTTTTCTATGTCTTCTATTTGGAAAAAAGTTTCATTAGATCAATTTCCATTTTCCAAAATGTCTTTAATTGTCAAAGACTAAGCAGTTAAGATTTTAAGATGAAAACTTTTCTTTTTGGTGTGTGTGAAAAATGGGGTAGAATTGTCATGGAAAAATGTAGATTTCTAGGATTTAATTACTGATAGGAACAAAACTTGCACCAGCAAGTGGATGATGAGCTGAAAATAGCTTAACTACAGAGCTGAAAGCAAATGTTGAATACTGCATGGTAACAGTAATTATAGATGGATCTTGGAAATGACGTATGCAATGCCAACTTCGTTTATTATTTCTTTACTTTTGTATAATTACTTTGTAAACGGAATGTCAAATCAGACGTTATAAAGTTATTATGTTAATGCAAAGGGTAATGAGATTTCTTTGAAATGTAAACGGTTTGAGTATTTATTACTTCAGTGTTCAACAAAGTGCATTACCTTAGGGCTTTTTACCAGCCCTGCCCTTATGTTAACAGGAAGGCCTAGGGAATCAGGTAAAAAACGGAAACGAAAAAAGTTAAAACCAACATAAAACCTACTGGAACTATTTGATATTCAGGTAGGACCTATATGCTGAACACCTAATAGCACAAGTACTGGAAAACTTAATCAAATATCATCACTTCAACTTAATCACTGTTCAAAATCTTGACACTTGCTACCTCAAGGCTGCAAAAAGATTAGATTTGATTGGCTTTGATAATTCTACCTGCTGGTATTTTTCCTTTAAGCTCCACATCACCATCAACACCTTACATTCTTGAGCTACTTCCTTTTCTTGCCTTTTTTGTTTCTTTTTTTTTTTTTTTAATTTTGAGGGCGCTAATACTTCAGCTTCTGAAATCTCAAGTTCTGTTGCCTCTGCTTTTGTTTCATTATTATTGATTTCTGGGGTCAAAACGTCCCATAATAATGCATGAATGAATTGCCAGGTTACAAATTCTTGTGTTCCGAGTTTTTGGCTGTAAAACATTGAGTGTACATACAGCAAATACTATTATATGCATGACCATCAAACCCATGTGTTGGGATGAACTGGGATTGATTGTACATGCACCTGAGACACTCTGATGATCTGCCTACCTGCCAAGGAAGATACTTAGAAATACCGTGTTTTTGTGTTGCAGGGCCCTGTGTTACTTACACCAGAAAATTGAGATCTTTTTTTTGGTCGGTTCAGTCTCAGTAGGATTATAACAGTCAGTCATCAAAATTCATGAGGTTTTCGGTGTAGTGAAAAACTAACACCCTCTCAATGCAAAAATGACTGAAATCCTTTGGCCAACGTATTAGCAGTGTATGATGATGGCGATACACATTCCAAATTAAATGTGGAATTTCCATTTCTTAATGACTTGAAATTATGTAAACTGCAGCACTTGCAAATGATTCTAGTATTTGGAGCGGGAATGATTTGGATTTTGCAGTGTATGTGCCTAGCGCCTGGATGATGGTGAATTTAATTTCAAGCACCTGTTTTTGCACATAGACTCCCAATGGCAGTTTTCATTTATACTGATGTATCGTTTCTAAAGAATGCTAAACTTGATATCCTGTTTCAGATTAACAGGTATTTATTGGGAGTAGTATGATAGAAGCAAAGATTTTCTAAAATTCAACTTTAAAAGTGAGCATGTAAACTCAATCAAAACAGCATTTAGAACTTCTTGTCCCAGGTTAGTGACTCTTCATGCAGAACAGTTTTTTTTTTAAGTCATCTACTTAGAGGGTAGGACCTTTGATTCTAATCATAGAGTTATTGTATCTTTTTTCTCTCCTGCAGATGTAAGGTGAAAATAAGCTAGAAAAAAAACTTCTCTCTGGGACATGGATGTACATGGTTTGTTACATTCCTGAACCTACTATGTATGGTGCTTATTGACTGTATACTTTATTTGTTCTCCTATGTGAAAAATGGCTCAAAAGAACACTTAATGAGAACAAAGAGACAATGTACATTTGTTTAATGTGACATCAAAGCAAGTATTGTAGCACTCTGTGAAACAATAGGAAGCTTCCCTGTCCAAAAAAGAAAAAAAATGAAAGAAAGAAATACAGAAAAGAAAAAAAGACAGTTGAATGAATGGAGGATACCAAAAGTACTCAAAAAATGACAAAAATCTAAGTGAATAGTGGATTTCTGTCAGAGCAGTCAACGGTGCTTTACGTCAAGAAATGTGCCTGCGTTCTTGATGAAGATGGATGGACACTGATGGACTTCAGGCACAAAAAAAGCAGGAATGTATGAAATGATCAAATGCCACGCAAACACTATAGAACAATACATCCTGGCTTGGTGGTGTTTTAAAAGTCTATTCAGAAAACCTTCTGGGGAGCCTTAAGTGGATTTTTTTTTTTTACACCATAAAGTGATTATTAAGTTTTCTTTTTACTTTTTGCCTAGCTTTTTATTATCTCTTGGACTACATTTGCCAATAACACATATAAAAGACTGGTATAACAATAAGCAGAACACAAAACATTATGGTATTTCTCCTAGTGGGATGCAAACTAATGAGATGTATTAAAATAAAAATGGTATACCTATGCATAATTTTCTAGACGTTTCTTGGTTTATGTTCCCCAACCTCCCCCGTAATTTAAAGCATTACATAAAAAGAAAAAAAGAGAAAAAAAGAGAGATGTGCGTAAACAAATCATAGGATATCCATGCAAAAATCCTTTTTTTTTTTTTTCCTTTAAGACTTATGCCAGTTGCCTACTAGTGATGTTGTGTTAGCAATTGTCATTCTTATCAGTATACAGATACTTTTATTTCACCTGTTGGAGCTGTGTGAAATGTACAAATTCTTGTATCTGCATTGTACAATGTCATGGTGGCATGGGAACTACCTTGCTGCAAATATTTGAACAAAACCTAAAATTCTTTATTTTTGGTAAAATGTTATGCTTTATGTGTATTCAACAGAAATATGTGTTTTTGTAAAGGTGAAGTTTGTATTTTTATCTAAAAATTAACAGTTTTATATACCTGAGAAAGCCTGCTATGTTTTCTTGAACCAAAAAAAAAAAAGAAAAAAATTTAAAAAAAAAGCATTTTGTGGTCATATTTTTGTAGTAGAATAGCCCAAATAACATCAAAATCTATTTGAACTATAGCAGGGCAGATAAAAGACTCTGGCACCAGCTCCTGTGTTTTCAAAGTGCCAAAGGATTAAATGTTCAGTTCCCCACGGATTGCAGTGGGAGCCACATGGCTGAATCCTTCTGTACTGCTTTGGAAATTTAGGGCTGTGCCAGATACGACATGGCTACTCACTTGGCCAAAATTGCTGCCCCGCCCCAGTAGTTTGGATTACGTACCCTTTGTTTTGGTTGGATTATCACATTGGATATGTAAAATGAACTACTGGATTCTTCCATTTGTGAAACATCTAAAGAGATGAAAGAGTTTCCTTAGTTTGGAACGACTAAAAAGTTTGTCTTGAAGACAGTGTTTCCATTCAAATAAAAAGATATCTTTAAATGTGAATGAACTGCAGAACCTTAAAACAACAAGAGAGAAAGATATTTTAACCTTTCCATTTTGTTAAATATAGTTCAAACATTCCCCTCCTGTTCCTGTAGCCATGTCCAATTTCAGCCACACAAAGCAATGTTAGCTAACAGGCGTTATTGGCTTCAGATGCTAATGCAGAGATAGAGTTAGCCACCGGTCTATTTTGTGATCATTTTCCCAGTGTATTTGTTGAGCACCAAAACTGGAAATACATTTAACTGAGATTGTCTGTGCTTGTTTTCCACTAAGTGTACTGTTCACGATGTTATGCACATGAATGTATGTGTCTGCGTTTAAAAAAGTGTATAAAATGTAATTTATATATTTATGTTTCAGTGGGATGCCAATAATGTTGCTCCGTTCCTTTTTTGTCTAAAAGATATCTAATGAAAAAACCATATATCCATTAAAATCATGTAGATGAAAAGCATTATGTGACCCACTCAGACACTGTGCAGGTATGAAAGGATGTCAAAGTCACTTAAGTGGAATAATTTGCAAAACAACCTTTTGAGAGTCCTATGGTTGCACTGGCCTGAGAAGGTTGCGTTCGGACCTGTGGGCCAGCTTCCCTGGAGTAACTCCGTTGAGCTTAATGGAGTTCTGCTGATTTACATCACGAGCGAGTCTGGCCCTATATTAAAGTCTTGAAAAAAAGGCAAACTGAGAGGCATGCATTTGATCGGTGCCAGCAAATAAATGTGTTATGCCAAATTCAGAAAACCAGGAGAGAATGAAGACTGAATGGATTCTTTCCCAGTAGTTGTTTGTTTGAGTCTTGTAGTCTCGAGTTAATTTTGTTACCAGGAATGAAATGCACGAGAGTCTTTGTTCTCAAGCACAGTGTTTACACGGCATGCAGCAGAAAACACAAAAATCTCAGGGCTATATTCTCAGCTAGTATAAATTGGCAAATGTTTTTGACTTCAGCTGCCCCTAAGCTAATTTACATCAGATGAGGATCCAGTCCGCGGTTTTTAAAATACGAGGAGAGTGTCATGACATAGGCGTCATTTACTGTCATCCAGCTGAGGTATTACCTGCCAGCCTTTCGAACGCTCCAGGCTATGGTGTTAGTCCTCCTTCTCCAAGGTGGCAGATACAATCAGAAGGAACAGTAACATTTTAAAGGTTGTGACACAGGAGACATTAATTCAAAGTTAAGTTGGACATTTCAAGGGCCATATCCTCAGCTGGTGTAAATCACCATCACTCCATTGCCTGCAATGGAGTTGTACCAGCTTACACCACTTGAGGGGCTGGTCCCTCATTCTTGCTCATCCCTTTCACTACTCGGTCCTGCAGGGATCTCAGATTGTCGTGTACTGTTAATGTAATCCTGTGTTCTCTAATACTTAAGCACAATAAGTGAATATAAGAATGGGTGTCAGACTTAACTTTGAATGTCCAAGCTCTGAAATGGTTTGTTTCACCATTGTGGCTGTAAATTAAACAGTTCTCTGTGCATTCGTGAATGCCGTGTCATATCTTCTTCCGCTGTCTGCTGGAGGTGGACTCCATCTGGACTTTTGAAGTGCAACATTTGGAGTGTTACAGGGAAGGGTGTGAGCAATTGGAGCCGTGAGATACCTGATTGACATCTCTTTTACTTGCGGGGTGGGGGGCGAGTAGGGGACTTAATGAAGGAGTTGAAGATGATAGTTGTAAGTCACGTTTCCATGTGATCCTTTAACACCTTGTCGTTTTTGTCCTTGCGCGTACTAGGTAGAAATTTGGGGTAAAACGTTTTTTTCTGTTTTACATTCTGCAGTCACTGCCTCTGTCCAGAGATTCAGAAGTGATTGGTTTGATTTCATCCTTTTTGAGGTCTTTTCTGGTCAGAAAGTATACCTGTAGTGGACTGTCCGAAAGGAATCTGAGTGTTATAATATGGTGCATGATTGCTGAGTCTCTAGTCAATTCATTAAATTTAATTCTGTGCTTCATCTTTCCAGAGCTGCCCTTCAGTTGCTTTTGTTGAGTGAAATCAAGGATTACGTGCCAGTTTGCTTTCCTTTTCTCCTGCCCTCCGTCGTGCTTAGTATCTGCTTTATTAGACAGTGCATGGTGACTACAGGCAGTTCTTCCTCTCCAGCCCTGGAGGTTCCTAGGCAGCTCCAGCACTTCTGTGTCTTTGACCTTAGCCTTTTTACTCTGCTTGGAACAGCATCTCACGGGCCTCCTCCCTCCAACGGCCTTCAGCATTCCAGCTGTGAGGTTCTTTTGGCTGTCCTCCTCGGGTCCATGTTACCTTTCTGTGGCCTATTTGCCAGCTATTCTCTGCCTGCCTTTCCCATCCCTGTGTTTCTGTCTCTCAAAAATCATTTTCCCTTCCTAGGATCTGTCTCATCATATATCTCTTCTTTCTTCTCCTGCCTGACAGAACAGCCTTTGATCTGTTTATCTCCAAATCAATTGTTTTATCTAGGCATGCGCCCCGAGATCCTGTCTCCCAGGCCCACAGGCCCATAGCTGACCCCCTCGTGAAAGACAAATGCTCTTATATAGACACGTGTTTGTGGAGAGAAAAAGATTCATCTTTGCATTTGGAAAAATATTCATGACTGAAGGCTCCCTGCTAAAGCTCTGTCCAATTCCGGCAACAGTGTAACTCTGGAATAGTGGTATTGAAGCTATTCCAGACATCTGACAGTTCAATTAAGATCAGTGGCCCCGTTTATAATTTAATTTGAAAGTGTACCCAAAAGCAAAGATGAAGTTTCAAAGTTACCTCAGATTTGCATGCTCATATTTTACTGTAATTTGAAGGAAATAATGTTTGTAGGGCCCTTCCATAGCTTCGACAATCTTACCGTGAATATTTATTTGACCCTCTCTTGGGCTGGAAATTGTGGTTGCTTTAAAACAGAAACAATGTGGAGGTTTTCAAGGAAGTAATTTTCGTGGTGTTTCTACGCCACAGCTTCTAGATCTCAGAAACAGTCAGGTAAAAGCCATTTAAGCCCATAAGAATCCCACTTAAGTTTGCTTTAATTTGAGGTAACAGAGAAAAGCCTATCAGTGTTGCATTCCTCAAAAATCAGCCTGTGTTTTGTACTTATATTTCATTCAATTATTGTGTGTTTTCCCACATTTTAATAGCAAGGTATTATTCCATGTCTGAGCTTTTCTGTGCCGCTCTTTGCTGTAGCATCTCTGCGGCACAGCCTTGAACTGGTTTGTACTCATATCTCCTCTGAAATAAAGAACTATTGTTATCCCATTTTAGGCGAGACCGAGGCATGGAGAAATGACTGTGCAAGGTCACACAGCAAGGCTATGGCAGAACCAGGGATAGGACTCAGATCTGAGTGCTCATCCAGTGCCCTAAATCACACGACCATCTTCCCTTTCCAAGAATGAATCCTTGCACCCTTAGAGCTAAATACTGAAAAGATTGAGGGTAAGTCATTTTGCCTAATTATTGTGCATCGGATACATGATCAAAAACCACTGCCGTATTGTCAGAGAATGTAGTGACTGATGAAAATCCAGCTTTCTGCCCATGCAGTCACACAGCCTGTTATGCTGTCATGAGCTGGTCATTTCCTGCATCTCTAAGGAGTCAACCTTTCATGACTTACAATGAAAATTATGCACATAGAACAAATCAAGACTCAGATTTTATGGGAATTTACAAAAAATCAGTAGACAATTTTCATTGTGCTTCCCTTCAGTTCAGTGTCATTCATCCCTTTTATAGTGTGGGCAACATTTCCTAAGGGAGCTGTTTTTATCGTGGGCCCAATCCGGATTTTTTTTCCCAGGCCTTAACGTGGAAAAGCACTTTAAGAGGTGCCTGTGTTTGCCCTCTTCAAACCAGTGCCTAAGCGTGCTTGTAACTTCGGACAAACATCCCATTGACCTCAGGCGAATGGAGCAGAGTTGATGCTTTATTACTCTCTTTGAGTAGAGTGTGCCTTCCTGCCACAGGATCCCAGAGTGGAATGGGGGTCTTCGTGCTCTAAGAGTGTTGAAGTATGTTGTAAGCAACCCCAAAGATGAAGTAACACGACTAGAATATACAACTAGGAAAACAGCTAGGAGAATTCCACTCTCTTCTGCTCCCATGGAGGTTGCCATTTTGAAATACATGTTCTTTTTTGGGAAAGTACTTTCCTGGCGTGGGTGGGTTCAGGACTGCAATTACTAACGGCAGTGATCTTTTTGGGTACATCAGCAAGTATAGTTAGAGAACTCACAGTCATATCCGTAAGAAATTTGAGATGGGAAAAAATAATGAGAGTGCATTTCATGTGAAATAGGGCAATTTTTAGTTTAGGAAAAAAAAAAAATAAAATTAACAAGATAAAAAGGTTGGTCATTCATTTTTCAGTTGTGGAATGTTACCTATCCCTTTAGTCATTCTAATTACTTGCTGCATCAGGCTAAATTATGTGCTGAAGTAGCTTAGAATCACTACGACATGTAAAAAGTTATGGCTGGTTCTCGATGACCTGCTACCTATTATCCTGGTATATGACTGTGAGGTGGGGCCTGCAATCACAGTTGTAAATCAAAGAACAAGTCATAGGTTAGGTACTGTTTTCCTTAGATATTGTCTCTAGGTTTGTTTTCTGTATGCTGGGCTCTTGAGTGACATTTGGTGAGCTTTTCAGGTAGGTGTAAAGTCAAGAAGTTCCCAACCTGAAACTAAGGAAGTGCTAACCCTTCATCTTGTTCATAATCAATAGATGAAATTCTGGCAACATCCTGGTGATAGAATTTCTGTCGCTGAAGGTTTCAGTGTCACATTCTTCCAGTGTTATGTCTTCCCCTGGAGGGGAATCCAGTTATTGTTATATTTGACTCATTAGCAGGCCATCAAATCTGACTTGGTTTGAGTTTTTAGCATCTAAAAATGTCTGTTGGGACTGATGCTTGTGCATGCCAAATGTCTTCCAGGATCTTAGACAAAAATATGCAAAGACAGGCTGATTTATGTGCTTCAGCAGAAAAGAAATCCACATATGAAGGCTGGAGTAGTCCCTCAAACAGGGAAACAAGGAGCCAAGTTTGTAACAAGTGTTGCACACTCACCTTCCCAAGGTCAGACCTGGTGTTTTGGCCTCTACGTACTGTCTTTGATCTTGTGTAATGAAGGCAACTGGTTTTACTGTCCGTCTTTGAAATTGAGAGTAGCTGTTAAGATCAGGTATGCAAAAACCAGAAGCACCGAGAGCTGCAGTTGAGCCCATAGTGCTTGAAATCCTCTGGGGATTTTGAAAACATCTTGGTTCTTGAAAGCTATCACAAATAAGTAGAAGAAAAGCATTTTAAACCCTTCTGAAAATCCCACCCTGGTTGATTTGGCAGGTGAAAAAAGAATCCAAGAAATATACTACATAAAATGACATCCAGTGACAAAGTGGGTGTTCATAGAAAATGCTCCCACTTAAATCTTTCAGCAGTTAATGATAATCTTTACGGACCATAATACTTGAATACTTCACTTATCGATACATCAGGGCTTGGATGAACTTTGAGATGTATGAAAATGGGACACTCCTTAGGCCAATGGTAGCTCTATGTTCTAGTAACTGATCAACCAATTACATAATTGGCCAGGTCGCTGGCTTGCATAAATAGATACAACTCCATTGACTTCACTGGAGATGACAGTTACCTGAGAATTGACCCGAAACTCTTGCCACGAAGCAGATAATGGTTTCATATGTTGCTGTTTAGTGTTGTTGTAAAAATAGACTCATTTCCTGGAGGAGCTAAAACAAGAAAATCTGGAAAAGCAATTTCCCACAGAGACTCATCCACACTGGAATTTGCCGGGGTCCCCGGATGTGAACATGTGCTGTTAGAAAACAGAAAACAGCAACTTTGTTTAGGGAAGCCTCTGACCTGTCAAAAATGCAAAGCATTTGTTACCAGACTTTTCCTTGGCAATTAACGGGAAGAATTACTCATAGAAATTATTTAGTTTGCTCACAAGGGGAGAAGCAAGACATAAATTCAAGATATCCCCTGTTTGACCGCAAGGAAGAAGACTGTTCACAGAGGGCCTGTGGGTGAAGTGCTGAGAGGCCTCAGCTCCCTTTGGGGATGAACTTGAACTTGTAGACCTCAGTGAAGTATCAAGAGCCCTCCAGAATTGCTGGACATCCCTGACTGGGAGTTTTTTCGGCAGTCTAAGGGGTTTGGGCATCCAGTTTTGACTTGTTTTTACAAGACTTCTGATAAATCTCAGTTGGCTTCAAACGCCCTGTCAGTGTTGTACAGGGAGGCTAATTTTGACCCAGGGATGTCACCGTGAGCGTTGCCTTCCTTTCCTAGGTAGCGGCACTCAAACCCCAGGTTAACTTTCTGCTGTTTGGTGTAGGTGTTTCCCAGCAGCGACTTTTCAAGTGCCTGTTGCATGCCCTGTTCACTGCTGGAACAGCCTGACATTTCAGATGGGGAGTCCTTACTCCAGCCGTGCCTCGCCTCTTCCTTAGCACTTTGGTTTTACATGTCTTTTCTATATAAAGGTGGTGCTGGTTTAAGCTGAAGACCAGGGAGATTTCAAGAGGCCAGGTTTTCTGCTATGGGCCCCGTTCCGCTGGAGCCTGTTGCCCAGCCGCGCCTGCTGTGTGGGCCCAGAGAAGGAGGGAGGGATGCTGCAGCACTGAAGGGAAGCCAAGATACGCCTCCTTGTGCTCAAACGGTCCTGCCTGAAGATGCATCCTCCGTGGCTACCTCCAAGCGCTGCAGTTTCTCCCTTTCCCCCTTGCCTTGAGGGCTGATGTTTCCCTGATGCCTACCTACGTGTACCTCATGCAGGGGAGGGTCTCATGCTGCATGATGTCGTTGAGGAGACCTGGTATCTACTTGGTAGCAAGATTCCCATGCAGGCTGGGGGCCCTGTGCTCATACGCTCAGGAGTGAAGACCCTCCTTAGTCCAAATTCACCCACAGTAAAATAAGCTGCTCAGAGGTGTCCTTGGAGCCAAGAAGCTACTCAAATACATCTTCAGAATCTGAATTCTCCCTTGAGTGCAGTGGGTTTCCACAGCAAAAGTGACAGTAGCAATTTATCACAGATGGAGTGGTTTCTTTAACAGGCCATGTATGAGTCCTGCAGGTTAATGCTCAGCTTGTGTACTTCGCAGATTGCCCCAAATGCTCCTTTAAATCAAATAGTTGCTGTTTATTCAGGGATATCTGTTTCTTGTACATGTTCTTCAGAAGAGCTTGCCTAACATCTTATATCCATTTATTGTGAAGAGCCTGCTGGCCCATCCAAAATGATTCGTCTATGTCTGCATATCTAACGGGGGTTTGGGGACCTTGTAGCTGGGGTTAGCAAGTACAAATGTTTTCCATTAGCTCCCTGCATTCCCTTAAGTTGTGATTCAGCAAGAGTCAGTGCAAACCTGAACTTGAGGCATGTGAGATGTTTCTTTGAAGTTACTTGTGCTTGAAGTTAGGCATGATCCAAGTTGGCTTGCTGAACTGAGGCCCTGAAGAGCCTACTGTGCTAACACAGTGTAAGCTTAGTCTTCTTCTTTTATGCATTGCCTGGAGTGATGCTAGTTTCAGAAGCGTGTGCAGCCTTACAGTAAACTATTCCATAGTATTGAGGGAAAGCTTTAACTATTCAGTGGCTTTCTACCAGCAAGCCCAGCTCCTCTAGAAAGTCCATAGCACTGTCTGCCCTCTCTGGGCCTCTAAGGTCTCTTCCTTCCAGTTTTCTTCAGCATGTTTCTTTTCTAAGGCAAGTGAAAAAAAGTCTTTAAAAAGTACCTTAAAAAGGTGGGAAATTAAGCAGATCATATAATCTTGATTCCTTTATCTCGCTTAATTAAGGAGAAGTTTGCCAATAGTGATCTGGTATTTCCTAAAACAAGCATACATGAAGAACACTTTGAGCAACTTCAAAAGAATTTTCAGGGTAGATCAGGAAAAGATAAAACCAGAAGTGGAAACTTCTAATACACTTTATAGCTCATTACTTACAGGAAGTACATTGTTGCATAGGATACTAATGAATTCTGCAGGATGAGGTTTCCAAAAGTAAAAAAAAATATGGCACCTTCTATATCTTAGAGGAAAGGTCTCAGGGCTTTGCAGTTACGTTAGGTACGCAGTGGATGTGTGTGGTCATATCACCCGCAAAGATTCTACCTCTGGGAAAGGCTTTTTAAAGTTTCAAGTGTCCACACTATTGAATTTCTGTGGCATCTTCCAGTTCTAGCTGCGAAAAGTGGTAAAGGGAATGGTAAAAGTCTATCTTGTTTTCCTTTGTCCTGTTCTGCACCCTAGGAGGCAAAAATACTGCATTGCCTATGTCTAGCTGCGGGGAGGACAGCAGGAACACGTGTGAGTGACTAAGGGTGAACACGGTGAAGTTGGCACTGATGCTGTCAATCAGGTAGCAAGACCAGCAAAGTGAGAACAGCAAAATGGATGCTTAGATTTACCAGCGACGCTTGTCTGGAAAATTCATATTTGACAGACTCTTAATTAACTCAACTGAAAAAGTAATCCTAAAATCCTGGTTTTGGACAAGGGCCTGAACCCCAAGCTACTGGATTTACTGTTAGTGAGCTGATGCTCCCAGAAGTGTTGTGAAACAGTAATATTTCATACTTGTAAAGCACCCAGAGATCCTATGGATGACAAGTAACAGCTTCCTACCACTTAAAGAGTCCCCTGGCGTAAGCAGGCCCCTCGATGGTGACTAGAGAGTTGGTGGGTGTGCGCCAGGCTCAGCTCACGGTTTCAAGTCCAAATGTGCTGTCCCCAGGTTAACACCAGCCGGTGTTGGATGCGCCTCTGTCACATGCAGGGCATTGCACACGTGCTCGTCACCCTGCTGTTCTCCACCGTGGGGGAATCTGTCTGCCCACCAGCTCTTGTGTTTCACTCAGATTTTAAGGCTAGATTTGCTGGGTGTTTGAAGATATTTTAGGCGGCAAGGTATTTCCATCAGGACGAAAAGCACACGGTTGGTGAAGCTTGAGCATTTTTTTCTTCAGTACAGGCAAGATATTTAAATATTGGGTTAGTTGTTCTATGTGTCTTTAGGCACCCAGATACTTCTAAACTTGTGGTCACGGAAGGCTGTCTTACTGAAAATCAAGAGATGTTTGCCCTTGTGAAAGTTTCTACTCATGCTTGAAAGTGAGATTTGGACTCCAAAGTCACAAAGATGCTTTTGCAAATGTTGTGTCTTTCATTCTGTTTCTCTATAAATCAACCTGCTTGGCCTGAGCTCAATGTTTAAATAATAAACAGCTGAAGGACAGTCTGATTGCTTCTTTCTGAGTGTTTCCCTTATGGAGTGCTTGGGGTGACATGGCATCTGCTCTGACCTTAAGGACCTCCTCTCTGGAGGTTTTTTTATGATGCTAACAAACCCCACATTTTAAGTAACCGTTAAATAAACCAGTCAGTGGTAACTGTTCAAGACAGGGATTAGAAGGGTATTCTTGCTGGGATACAAGATGGCTCTGTCCATGTGCTGGCCAGGGATGAAGGGCTGGAAAACTGTGTGGTGGAAGAGACTATTAATGTGATTTTCCACAACTTTCCTTGCAGCTGCATTTTTGAGGAGAGAGAGAGAGAGATGGCTAGGCTTGCAGTTACATGTTGTGCCGTCATAAATGCTACAGCCACCATCTGTTTCCAGCCCACGACTTGAGAGAAAACTGAGCAGTAATCTCATAATTCACATGAGCATTTTACACTTGTGAACCCTTCCCAACCTTTGTCTAATAATGAGGGGAGTGCGTGGTGCTAAGGTTTGTATTTTTCCTGCACGTGTATTAGTGTTTATTTGTATGTCTTTTTCTGTTTTGTTGGTTGTTTTTTTTCATGGACCCATTAAAAAAAATTTCTTTGGGAAGAAAACCAGACCAGTTCCAGGGTCAAAAGAAACATAATAAAGGCGAAATCCCAATTCCATTGACCTTGCTGGCAAAATTCTGCAGGAGGAGGTGTATTTAACATTCCTCGATGTGTCTGTCTTGGTTACTTGTTGATTAAAAGAAAGACATTAGAAAGTGAAGAGGCAGGTTGCTGAACTGCCCTTTCCCTGCAGAAACAGAGCTGTTAGAATAGCCGGACTTGCGCATTTTAAACCCGAACCATCAGATAGGATGGTAATGGTAGGTTGGATTTTAATGAAAACAAATTCTTCTGCTAATCTTCGCTTCGGGCTGGCCCTCCGTGGGATTAAGGATACCACCTGCTGTGCCAAAGACGTGCTCAGGTTCGAGGCTGCTAGTGGGCGGGAAGAACATCTGAGAGTGACTCTGGTGAGGGATCGCTGTCTGTCCTGTTGCAGTGCCCTCAGGGAAGCCAAAGAGTTGAGATAATTTAGTTGATGGAAATACTGCTCCCCTCCAGCCTGCAAAGCAAGGCTGACATCATTAAGGATTTCTTTTTGACTGTTCTGCAAAACCAAGGGCTGCTGTTTCTCCGGGCCTCCTCTCGTCTTTGGACCCCATTTGCACGCCTCCTCCTAGCACAGCTGAACTGGCTGGATGAACTGCTGCTCTTCTCTCGCCTTAGAAACAGTGACTTTCATCATCTCGACCAGACTGCAGAGCAGTTTAAGGATGAAAGGGCTTCTCATTTCGTATATCCCACTGCTGCTAGAATTATAAATCCTTGATGGACTGAGTTTATAGCAAACTGCTACTGCAAGCAAGTGAAATTTATTTTGTGTTGTCATATGTATGGTCAAACTGTCCAAGAAGTTGCCAAACAAAGAACTGAGCTGCTGATGGGCAACAATTCAATCTCTTCTCATTTTATTTAAAAATAATAAATAATTATCAATCAAAGGAACTTATTTTGACATGTGCTACCTGTTGGGTGATCCTCGGTATGTCCAAGATGTGTCTGTAAGTGGAAGAAAATTGCCAGCTGTTGCCAGGTTCAGTAGACGTGACAAGAAGTTCCACCAAGAAAAGGTGTGTGGGCTCACTAGGGTGGGGACAGGTTAAGGGACACTCCCTTTTTTAGCACTGTTTGCTATTCTGAATATGTTTGTTCAGGCAGCAAGGGTGCCCAGAGGCCACATGCAGCTGCGTTGACCCCTGCTTGAATCAATGACAAAGCTTCATTGACCTGTATATGGCAGTGGTCCTTCTTCTGTCTTGCGGTTTGGTCAAAGATGGATTGTTGGTGGATCTCGGATCTAGAAAGCCAGCCCATGTCTGTTTTGGTGCCTTTTGATGGTAGATAAGCTAAAAAGGAGACAGCAGAAGCTCTTCAAGCTGATGGGGTCTGAATCACATATAATTTCTATATCTTTTTCTTACAGAACAAACAAGCCTAGAAAGTTATCTTATTTTTATTTTTTCCCCAGGCTAATTAATTATAGTTGGGGGTGTTGGGAGCTGTCGTATTAAACTGCCTTTCCCTGCTTATTCCTGTCGTCCTGCCAGATTCAGTCCCTGCTGCCTCCCACCCCCTCGTCTGTAGTTTACGGCCACATCTGAAGTGTCTGCCCTGCACGCGTGCTGGTGGGAGCCTCCTCCCCGCCAGTGCACACGTCGTGGCTTTGGTGTCTGTGGAGTTATAAGCATCTTTCTCGATGCTTGTTTTTGCGTGAGCGGGGGGAGAGAGGGGGCACGGGAAGGGCAATGGCAGGGAGGGCCTCTGACATGAAATTCTCAGGAACAGGATTTGCACATTTTATGACTGTTCAGATGGAAATGCAACGGAGCTGAATTATTACTCCTTAATCCTGCTTTCTCACTTTCCTCCCAGCAGCCTCCTCCCCTCAAGCTTAGGTAATACAGAAGCTTATAAACAAATCCCACCGCATGAAAAATAGCAAAGGGGGGGAAAAAAAAGGACCTGGCTTAGGGCTGTGATGGATAGACAGGTGGAAGGCAGGCACCAGAAGGGAGGATGAATGGGAAAAGCCTTTGATGGAAACACTAAAGAGCTATTGAAAATCCAAGGGGTGGGGGGAGGGAGGAGAAAGAATAGCAGGAGGAGGGAAAGCAAGGGAGCCGTGCCCCCCTTCCCCCCCGCCCTCTTTCTCAGGATGTTGAAAGTATTTGTCCTTCGTTACAAAATGATTGAACTGCCGCCAGGCCAGGCCACCCTTCCAGCCATTGCACTGGGAAACTGGCACTTCTGAAAGCCTCGTCGCCTCTCAAATTTTATAGCTTTCCCTTTTTTGTGGGAGTTTTTGTGTTGTGCTACTTGCAGAATTGTTTTCAGATTTGCCGCATATGAAAGAAACTATATTTTGTTGCTCTGACAAACACAGAATCCAGGTAATAACAGGAAGAATTTAAAAATAAAGGCCCATTTTTATCAGAATACCCAGCTGCCTGCCTTTTATTGAGTCAGAATTTCATGCATTTGGTATTCACAAGGTTGCATTAATATTCCTCTGGTTCATCTCTAGTGCTTTTTGAAGGAGGGATTTCATCCTGTAAATAAAGCTTCTACTTTATCGATGTCTCTCTGTGAGCAGAAGTTATACCTGTTCTTCATAGTCACAGTAGTGAGGATGATCCTGCCACATCATAATTAAAATGGTTTTTGCACCAGATGAACACCAGATGCACCAGACAACAGTGGGAAAAGATAATCGTTGCCCTTTTCAGAATGGTCCTTGAAGTTCTGCAAAGCCTTTGTCCTTCAAGATCTATAGATGGGAAGGACTATTGAAAATCTGCCTATGAGATTGTTATGGCTGCCAGGGTCAGTATTTATATTGTGTATTTATATGTGTGTGTATTTATATAAGCTTGATGCTTGGGAAGGACTGAACCTGTGTGTAGTCTCAAGAATTAGATCTGGGTGTCTGTAGATGCATCCTCCACCCAGGCCCGTGGTAACTAGGGGAGGACCCAGGGCCATGGGGTCTCCCAGTGCCACCCACCTGCCATCCCTGTCAGAGAGGCCGGTGAGCTTGAGGGCCGGCCAGGCGGGGTGAGCAGAGTGCTGGCTATCCCCTGGGCAGATCCCTGCTTAGCTGGGCTCTGCGTGCTGGGTGGGTGCATGCCTTCCCTCCCCATCGGCCCTCGACGCAGCCCCGAGGGCACTCCTCCGAGTAACCAGTGCAGACAGTCAGCTGTCCATTGCCTCCAAGATTAGATCCTGGGATTAGGTCTCTGACAAGCTGGCCGTGCCATATAATTAAAATAGGCCTAGGAGAGCAGAGAGGCAGTGTGCAACCCATACACAGCTGAATACTGGGGGGGCTGTGCTTGCTCGCAAACCCACTGCAGCTGAAAGCAAATCTCTCCACTAACATAACTTTGCATTAGCACTTTCCACCCAAATGTCTCCCGTGCCTGGTTACATTCATTGCTGTTTGCAATGCCCCCGAGAGAGGTAACACTGCCTTCATCCCCAAATCTGAAAGATGAGAAAAGGTAAGTGATTTGCTGAAGGTTAGATGAGGAGTCACTGGAGATGGAGCTTCAGCCTCATGCCTTCAAAGGAATTCGCTGCAGTGACCAAAGCAAACAGCCCCTGCTGTTACAGAGCCGGACCGTGGCCTGTCATTCTCACTTTGTATCTGAGATGCTGCATCTGGGAAGGTATCGCTGTCCTTGCGAACTAACTTTTAGCTCTTGAGCGTGGGTGAACACTTGTCATCGTGCCAGAATGACACAAAGTCTAGAAATTATGATGGCAATTCAGGTCATGGTTTAACCGGGGAAAAATGCTGCCTCAGAAGTGTCCCCATCTAGTGTCACTGCTAGCGATTATTTAAGCTGCAGGACATGGCTGTGGCAAAGATCAGGTTGTAGCTGATATGAATCATGCCTTGAAATAACACTTTCCTTCTTACATTGTGAATATTGCAGAGGTATGGGAAGTGAAGGAAAATGGGATTTCCCTGGAGGTTAAAGATTTTCCTTTAATCAGCTTTCATAATGTTAATTAAATGTTTGGAACAATGGCTCGGTCCTGGGATCCGCCCGCTCTTGCATAATTGTCTCACAATACCGTTTTCACTTTCATGTTTATTTGCCAGCATGATTCAAAGCGAGAGCTGAGCAAGACTCCTGCACCAAGGAGCTACTTGGGTTTTGGGAAAGCTCCACTCCCTCTCTTACCTTTCCTAGAGAGAGAAGACCCAAACTCTCCCCTCCTGAGAAAGGGCAGCCTAGAGGGACCACAGCACTTTGTCTGTCGTTGTTACCGCACTGCAAATGGCTAATAAAAACTTACCGGTATTTTGGGACGGGTACGTATAAATATATACCCACCCATATGGAGAAATGGGTGTGTTTATAGATATCGGTACATGGATAGATATATTCCGGGTAGGTATGATATATTACAGTGCCGCTTGTTCCCTGAAGTTTTCACTCTTTCTGTAGTGTAGCTGCTACGTGACCATGGGAGCCACCGTTTCTGGTCCTTTGAGCAATGGGCTTAATATAACTGAGGCTTGTATCACACACAGACGGAGAGCTCGGGGAAGAGAAAATTTGGGGAATGGTTCACAGGCAGGGGACGTCATTGATTTCCCCAAGGACCACACCCCATGGGAGGGGGAACTGCGCTGGGCATACTTCCACAACCCAGGAGGTCCTCCTGCTGCCAGACTGGGACGTCTCTCCCGGTGGTCTGAGATGTGTCGGTATGTCCCAGAGCTGGTCTGGTGGCGTGCTCAGAGCACCCATGAGCCGCACGCGTGGCAGGGCAGTGCACACGCACCCAGAGCCACAGCCTGGCTACCTTTGTTTGTCAAGTTAGAAAAGACTCTTTTCAAAAATAAGGTATTAAAACTTACAAATGTCAGACACTATCAGAAAAAAATAAAAAAGACCCTATTATATTTTAGGTCAAAGTGTTATCTAGCCCAAGACTTTTAAATATGTGCAAAATGCAGTTTCTGCGGAAGGACCATTAATCAGCTGCTGGAAGAACTGCCTTTTTTTAGGCTGCAGAGATGAAAACAAAAAGCTGTGAGCGCAGGGGCAGCTCCATTTTCCTATTGTAAGGACGGCGGGTCTTGGTGCAGGAGGGCACCCATATCCGTGCAGGCTCTTGCTTCCCTAGCAACATGTTAACATCTTTGCAAAAGCTGTTTAAATACGCCGAGCCGCTTGCCACGCAGGCTCTACATGGCAGTTTCCCTGTTGACACATGCTTTTGTCTGCTTAGAGGAGGTGCTCTGTAAACATAGATGTTAGACGGTTTTTATGTTACTTATTTCTGATTCATTGGTTCTAAATTAGTAGCTCAGAGGCACATACCTTTCGTAGAGGCAGGGAAGGGATTGCCTCTCTTCTCCCCACCTTTGGAAACTTTGACCTGCTAAGATCACAAACTGTAGGAAATCTCTGAGGCGAAGTCCCAGGTACCGCCAGCAGTAAAAGCCCAGAGTAAACAGATTAGGTGTGTTTGAAAGATGTTTTAAGGGAGTTTGGACTATCTGGCTCGGTTTCCATCTACCACAGGCAAGATTAATTTCAAGGCTGATTTTGATAGCGTGGAGGCTTCTTCCTTAGTATAGGAATTGGCTGTGTTATTTATATATGTGTGTGTGTGTGTATATATATTTTATTTTTTTTTCCTGTTTGGCAGTGCAGGACATGAGAGATCGAAACTTCCTCTCCACACCCCTTTGACTAGCACAGGAGTGGCAGGAGGAATTTTTTCTCTCTTGGTCATTCTGGGCAACCTTTGAGCCCCGCTTTTCCACCCTGTTCCCATCAAGAACACAAGCGAGCCCCCGGCTAACTGGGAGCCATCAGCTGTCTTCAAAGCCTCAGCCAGCCCTTCTGTGATAAATCCACAGTGAGGGGTGTAACACGAGTGGTATCGGCCCCCTTATCCCACAGAGTTCCTGTCCCAGCAGGGATGACATTTTTTAAAAATTGGAGTGCAAAAGGGAAAACCCATTTCTTGAACTTTTAAGTTGCTTTACGGAGCGGTCAAGGGTATCGGGGCTGGGTCTTACTCATCCTTAACTGAGGGCTGCCAGCTGTAGGTTTTAACACCCTTTTACAGGAGTGGGGTGGCAAAGCCCTAGAAACTGAGCTGCTCCCTCCTGGATCCTCCCATGCAGATGGCAAAGGACATTGTTAATTTACACACAAAAGAAATGCAGAATCCTGTCTGCACATTTTGGGATGAAACAAATGAAAATGTCAGTCTGTCTTGGCATCACCATTCCAATTCTTTTTTATTTTTTTCTCCCTGTGAATCATCTCTCCATTTTACTTCTGTTTTGTTTGTTCCATAATTGCTGGCTTAACCTGGAGGCAGGAGGCTTCCTTGTGGAAACATCACCACGCTGTCAATCAGTGAAGGAGAGGTGGTACAGCTGGTACAGTCCTTCCTACCTCTCAGGAGTGAGCGAATCATCCCGTGAATATGCAATATCATCCAGGACAGGAGCCAGGATCCGCAACAGGCACATGAATTCCAGCATCTCTGGAAACATTATTTCCACATTTCGGGCAGACTAAGAGACAGTAAGTAAATAAGCAAGCTGTGGCATTTGCAATCTCTGTAGTTTTATTTAAAGTGACTGCCTGTGCTCTAAATGCTTGTGTGGATAATAAAAATACAAAGCGAAAAGCATGCCCAAGGCAGCTTCATGGTACGGCCCATTTAATGCCATTGAGCAGTCCATTGAACAACTAAGAACCTCCCAGAAACAGTAACTGCCTGCTTTCCTCCTGAAAATTCACATGAACCAACCCATCCTAAACCCCATCCGTTGCTGGCCCCTCTATTTCTCCTTTGAAGCAGTGTCAGTGCTGTCTCTCTGTCCCGCATGGACGTGGTTCGCATCGCCCTTGCACAGGAGCAGCACAAGACACATGGGCTCCTTCCCTCTGCTGGGTTCTTGTTCAAAGGTGTCTCCCCTCCAAGGAAAAGCCAATTTCCCGTGGTTGCTCCTGGGCTGCAGGTGGGATGTAGCCGGGGAACTGGGGAGGATTCACTACATGATCAGGTAGCCCGTGATACAGCACTGTATAACATCACTGGCTTTCCTAAGGTCTCATGTGCTGTGCCCATGAATTCAATAGAACTACCCCTGAACAAATACACATTAGATTTCACTGTTGAATGTGTGAGAAATACGATGGGAGAGGAACATTGATCCAATTGAGCAGAGGAATACTGGTCAGGAGGGCTAAAATACTGTTTTCTCTTCTCTGTTATTAATACCAATAGCTAAGACTTTCTTCTGCTCTGTTTTTGTGCAAAGGTTACGGCTACATGTTAACCTTCATCAGTCTTTCTGACGATAACGCTGAAAGTGAGATACCACTGAAATTATCTTTCTATATGTTTAAACCGTTCTGGCACTTTTCCAGGCAGTATTTGTGCCCCTGTTTATGCCGCAGACCCTGGTGACCCTAGAATACTTTTATTTATGACAGCATAAGCATCATTTCCATGGCAACATGCTTTTCAAGCTGCAGATTGAGGATTGCAATTTCCTAAGCAATAGAAGAAGCAATGGTGGATTGCAATTTCCTAATCAGCTAGTAGCAACTTTCATGTGCAAAATGATCAGGCACCACAAATCATTTAAAAGCTACATTATAATCAAGGCAATTTTAAAGCTCAGCATGGTTAGCCTAAAAGTAAGAGAGAGTTAGATCCAGTTGTTCAATGGAAATGAAGATCATGCAATGATGTCCTCGCTGCTGCTCTAGTAAATTGGCTTCCACTTGCTCTGCGATGCAGCCTGATGAGGAGCAGAGCGGATTGCTTCACTAGAACGACACGTTATTTACAGGAAGACTACTACATAATTATAATCCTATATGATTTTGGACAACGCTTTCCCATATTGGAGGAGATGACAAAGCCTGTTTGAAAATGGTCCAAGCTATCAACAAAGGAATGTTATTAACAGGTATGTTGGTTAGCGGCTCATGTGAAATTGCACTTAGTGCTTTCTGCCTTCAGAGAGAACCGGGGTGCAGCTGATCCCTGAGATGGAAAAGCCGCCTGTGCATGCACATATGCCAGCAGAGCCCTTCCCGCTGTTGAGGGTGTTGTGGACAGAAATACAGAACCGAGTCCATGGGGAAACATCGCTCAGCAGTGCCACAGTGCTGCTTCCTTCCCCAAAAGCGATTTTCAAAAGTGTTAAGTGTTGTCACTCCACAAATCGGGAAGCTGAGGTGCAGAAAGATGCAATGATGTGTCCAAGGTTGCCCTGGCTGACAGTCAAAGGTGCTGCCTGGAGTCCCAGGACACTGCTCTGTCTACCAGGGGCCGTGACCCATTTATCAGAGTAAGGTGTTTGAAGGCTTGAGCCGTCCCCTGCTCAGCCAGCTTGGTGCCCAGCACCGCTGGGACAACTGCTACTCGCTGGAGGACAGCACTTCTCCCAGCTGCTCTTCTCACCATCTCTCACTTACAGAAAATTTGCATTAAAAATACTTCTTTAAGGAGTTCAGAAAAAGATGAGGATTTTCTTTCCTGTTAGATTGTCCTTGACAGCAACAAAACCTTGCTTCGTATCCAGACAGAATTTGCTGCTCACCTGGCCAAGCCCAGGAAACTGCTTCAGCCCTGAATGGGTGGGCTTAGCAGAACTGTGCTCATGTCTCTGATTTCCAAGTTAGACCTTAATAGTAAGAGTGTCACTATAGAATTATCGAAGATAAATTATCTAAGTCATGCCAGAAATTATTTCAAAGGAAATAGGATTTGCTGTTGGTTTTTTCCACAAAATTATTTGAGGTGACAGGTAAAGAAATATTAAACTACATTCTGTAGTGGTAGAGGTACATTCCTACTTGATAAAAAACATGTTCATACCGATTTGCTTTGGACCTCCAATATTTTTTGGGGAAAACTTCCACTGGTTTTGAAAGCATTAGGACAGCAGAGGGGGCCTCCAGGTTTAAGACTCCCATGTCTTACGAGGTATGGTCGGTCATTAACTCTCCTGGGGGAAACAGAGTAAACACTACTTTTAAACACCAGATTTTCCGTATCAGAGACCAGTTAATTTAGCATTCTGGAGTGTTACATATTGGCCCAAGAACACCACAGAGCTCTATGTCAAAAGCTTTCAGGACATCAAGAACTGCAAGAAACCCTTGACTAAAGCCACTGCATACTAATGGATAAGGCCAGCCTTAGCACCCCAGCATCCTCTCCCTTTGAAGTCGGTTGCCGGGCTTGGTTTGGAGTCTGAGCACCTGGGTTAGGAAATCAGGGAACCACTAAATATGTTCTGCCCTAGGAAAAGTGCTCACACTCATGTTGGCTGGTGATGGAAGAGGAGGAAGGTTTTTCAGCCTGCTCTTATGGTTTCAGACTTGAACTTGGAACTGTTTGTTTTTGCTACGCCACCCCTTCCGCCCTAGTTAATAGTCAACTTTGAAACCCAGCTTTATGTCCCATGTGTTTGATTTACATTTCAAATGCAGGGCCAGCAGGGCAGGCTGTCTAAATCACTTGTCAGCACAAGGGAAGGAGGTGACACAGTGGGAGGAAAAAGTGAGATGCGGCTACGGCCCACTATAAACGCTCCGGCAGCTGGGCAATGCTGTTACTGGGAGAGTCCCCAGCAAGCGACAACTGCTCACCTTGCTCAAATGTTGAGGTCTAACCCAGGCAACACACAGGGACCAGCTTGTCTCCTTTGATTTATGCTCGATTCCTCCAACACTACAACCCTGCATCCTGTTTTCCTTATCCGCTGCAGCTGTACATGGAGGTGAGGGCTTCAAAAGACCTAGTGAGAGGAATTTCTTTTGAAACCAAAAATAGCCTGTCATGATTTTATTATTATTTTTGGTCAGCATGTCACAATCTTAAATTTATCACTGATCTGTAGCTGAATTGGCATACAGGAAACCTATCTAATCACGAGTTGGAGGGCACAGGGCAGAGCGAGTTCACCGGCCACACTTGAACAACGTCTGGCTGGAAATATCATTTTCAACTGCTCTTTGA
Organism: Phalacrocorax aristotelis; assembly: GCF_949628215.1. Lineage (NCBI taxonomy): Eukaryota > Metazoa > Chordata > Aves > Suliformes > Phalacrocoracidae > Phalacrocorax > Phalacrocorax aristotelis. Next base: position 7,298,570 of record NC_134285.1, read on the forward strand.
TGAGGTAACATCAAGAAGCAAAGCGACTGCACACGCCGCACAGGCCAATGCCAAATGGTTTGCAGGGCCAGTCAATGCCGCATTGAGGAAAGCGGAAACATTTGCAAAATCGGTCAAAAATGAATTAGATGTGTTTTAAAGCAATTACTTTCCAGACTGTTTACTCTGAATGACACAAATATGATCGGCCTGTCCTTAGAGGCCTTCACGGACTTGACCCGATGGATGTGGTGATGCCTAATCCTGCCCTCACTGACGCCGCCTGGAGTGGTGCGTGTGCCTGTTTCAACAGCTCATGAGCAGTCTTGCTGGCTGCCGTGTGGTAGCCTGATGCATTTGTACTGAAGGATGACCTCTTCCTTTCATCTTTTAAATTAAACACAGGATCCTCGGACTGCAGAAGGAACAACCCCTCGTGGAGATGGCAGGCGGTGGAGTCAATGTGGAGCCACAAGCCCAGCGCCGTCAGAAGCTGGTGTGAGCATCGTGCCTCTCCAGCGAGCCCACACCCACCAGAGCTTCCCAGGATTTTACTGGAAATAGCCATGTCTGCTTCTTGCGAGCATGTTAAAAACTACCTGCCAGGTTCAGCCGACATAAATCCCCATAAATTCATTCACCAACTTTATTCCTGGAGAACTGCTGCTTAATGCTCTGTTTCTTCAGAGCTGCAATTTCTCTCAGTTTATTTTAACAATGGTGCCTCGCTCTCAGTTTCACCACACACGTCCTCTATATTGCTCAAAAGGCACTGATGAACACAAGCTGTATTACCAGAAATCACATTCCTGTTCCTGTTCCTTGGCTCATTTCTCCCTCATTTCCCATTACCTTCCTATTTTAAGGCTGCATGCGTGACATGCCTGTCAGCTAGATCCACTCAAATATTTATCCAGTGATTTAATCAGTGAATTTCATGGTAGGTTGCTAACTACATTGATGATTTTCTCCTCATTCACATAGCTTGTGTTGCAGTGTGTTAGGGAGCTGGAAGGCTGCAGGTTCATGGGAATGTCTGAACTCAATGAAGTCTCTAAACTGCAAAGAATTTCTTTTTTTCCTTGCAGCCCTGAGGCCTGTGATGTGCCTCGCCTGCGTGTTGCGCTGAAGGGGAAGGGGAAAGTGCCTGAGACTGCTGACACTAGGGCATCAATGTGACCCTGTGTCGGTCTCAGCTGTGGGCCAACCTCTGGCGCACACCGAGGGAAAAGCAAACAGAAGAGGGGTAAAGTCCGCTGAAACAGAGAGTGAGGGATTTTAGCTTTAAATTTCAGAGCACATCCCCTTCTTTTCCCCTTTCCAATCCCCAGCCTGTCTAAAGGAGGGGGAAAATTTCAGGACAGAGAAACTGCAGTCTTTCATATGAGAGTATTCATCCCAAAGAAAGCTCATTCTTAAGCCAATCCCAGCTTCCAGTCTAGAACAACTTCAGGAGATATGCTGAACCTGCAGACTATGCTTCTGAAGCCCACCGTGATCTCAGGCTGGAGCACTCCCAGACAGAATAAGCTCCTCAGAGGCAGGTGCCAAGGCTGAGCCCCCCAAAGCATCCCCCTGTGTGCCCCAGGATTGCTGAGCCCCGGGGTCTGGTGGTTTGGCCAGTCAGCCCTTTCCTCACCTAAAAATGGGGCCTCAAAGAAAGGGAGGAGCGAGAAGTGGCACCCTTTTATAGTGTGAGTAACAGCTCAGCAATACGTCCCCCCGGGGCAAGGCATGCTCCACACTCAGTGATTTCAAAAGAAGGTTTGAAAAAAAGAAGAAAGAAAGAAAGAATGAGGAACTAACTCAACACACCCTGTAGGTAGGTTCTGGCTTCTCCTGGGAGAACGATAGTGTAAACCTCCAAACAGTGTCTGTTTAATGTGTAATAAACAGCTTTTCCTTTTTCTTAAACCTTTTTCTTAAACCCCTCCTCAAACTTGAAACCACTGCTTCTTTACCAGATAATGCTCTGCCTTGACAGGATGGGAGAGATGTTGTGTATGTGCAGATATAGATACTGTATCGTCTATTTCCATTAATAGGTATTAAGAATAGGGATAGAAATGATAAACTCACTCTGTTGCATCCTGTGCCCAGTCTCCAAGAATCCTGTTACTTAATGTTTGAAACATCCTTCAGAGGTAGATGAATGTAATCGCCCCCCACTCATTCCTGGCTCTGGAAACGGCAGCGCACTTAGAAACACACTTACCGCAAGCACAGGCTTTGGCTGCAGCAATTCCACACTTAACATGCATATGCTTAAGGGCTTTGCCGGACGGGCTCAGCTAGTGTGCTTGATATCTTGCAGGATAGGGTAGGAAGGCAGAGAGAGATTAAGGATTTTATCATGTTCCCAGGAAAGCTCAGTACAGAGTTTCATTGATTTCTGTGGAAGAGAAGCCATCCCTAAATAGTTTGCACAGCTGGGGAAGAAATCCAGGAGACCCTACTGTCCCGTCCTGTCCTCTATCTGTTAGGCTACACTTCTCCTAGAAGAAAAATGGGACATGGGGAAATTTACACAACTGTTCAGGTTGCTCCAAAATAAGCAATATTCTTAATAATAACTAATACAAATCTATAATAATTACATAATAATATAACTAATCTGCAGTAAACTCTGCCGAAAGGCTGCATTAAGTGCAAGTGCAAGGCTGGAGACTGTGCCTTTCAGAATATCTTGGCAGACTTACCAAAACAACAGATAAGTGGAGATTGATACAACTTTGTCAGAAGTGTGGATTTTTTTTTCCCCCTGTAGTACCCATACTTAGCTGAAATTCCAGAAGTGATTGCATTTTACTTGGGTGTATCGCCTGCAGAAGTGGTACAAGCTGTATTAGGAAATAACTTCAAACTTATTTAAATTCAACGCATTTTTAGTATATCAGTAACCTCAGAAAGTTCTTGTAATTGCCAAAGTAATACCCTTCTCTTCTCAAACAGCATTAGCTGATTTTAGCCAAGCTAGGAATAAGAAAACATTTCTAGTGTGGAACATCTCCTCTTAAGACTTCTGTAGATGCAGTCAGACTAGGTAGCTCAGTGTGGCCTGGTTTTCTCAAAGATCTCTGAAAAAATTATAATAATAATTGCAGTATATTAGTTAGTCCTCAGGGATAGCTCCATTTTCCATGCATGTAACCTTTGCTGCTTCAGGATGCAAGCTATTTGTTTTGGCAGCCTGAAACAGCCCATAACTTCACCATGATAACCATTTTTAGTTTGGCCTGTAGATTTTTTTTCTTTTTCAAATCCATCTGTCCCGAGAAGTCAACCCCCTGATTTTATCTTGCACCACCCACCCTCTTCACTTGCAAGGGGGACCTCAGAACAATCCCTCGTCCTCTTGCCTCGTTCTCAGAGATTAATGTTTCTGTTTCACTATGTCTGTGTAAAATACTTCTGTCCCTGAAATTTCTCGACTGGAATTGCTGGGAAGAGAGACTCTGTTCTTTGGACTTAACAAAGCTGTTGATGATGGGTGCGTGCATGAGAAAAGAAACCAGCTCTTTCCCCCGTCCTTTTCTATTGCTTTCAGAGGAGAAAATAGCAAAAACACCTCTGCAAGAAAAATCGTTCTGTCCAGCTGGCAGTGGTTTGCCATTCAGCAGGTTCATTCAGGCTGTTTTCATGGGTGATTCTTTTTTCAGCTGGCCAGCATCTAAATATGGCAGATGTGGGTGTTTTCCATCTTTGAAAGGAGAAAAATAGCCATTTTGATGAGGACAGTGGGACCGATGCAGAGCATATGCAAAGTGCAGAGTCAGACCTGAGTACCAGGTGAGAGCCCTCAGTTGATTTTGGTCTTCACGTCATCCTGGAGGCAATTGTGAGGAGACTAATTAAATTATAGCAGAACCTGGGGCTATTCCATGTTGTACCAGGACCAAGTTCAGGCCAGAATATCCATAGGGTAGAAGTGACATAAAACTTTTGTCTCTCTTTGCCCTGTTCCTTGGAGTGTGTCCGCCCTGAGCTGCATAGCTTTTGCCCTGCGCGCTCTCAGCAGCTGCCCAAGTGCAATTAGACCCGAGCAAAGCTAGTGACGGAGGGAAGAATTATGTTGAAGAATTGTCTTAGGAATGCTGGGAAAGTGGCAGAGATTTGAGAGACACTGGAAAAAATGCCTCTGGTAAAACATGTATTTGTTCACCAGTATTTTAGGTGTAGGAACAAAATGGTGTTGAGTGTTTCTTGCTTCCCGTGGAGTGAAAAGCTGTTCCTTCAGGTTCATCCCAAATGATCTGTGTGACTAATTCCCTTTTGGACTTAGCAGGGAGAGAGGCGTTGGCCTGTTATGTAGAGAGTTAGCAGGGATTATTTGGTTTACCACAGTCAGCTTCCCTACGCTCCAGAGCCGCTCTTAGTCCCAGCCAGCGTTCAGAGGTGGGCCTGGCATCTGTGCGGTGCTTCACCAGACTCTTCGAGTTCTTGCTGACAAATACCTGCAAAAATACTTTTTAGCCACTTGGCTTTTCACGGGAACCATACAAAACTACTTCATAGCCTGGGTTCAGCTACTTGGACTCCCCCTTGGCCATCCATGGTGGGTAGTCAGGGACTTTTTTGGGTTTTGAACCTCTGCCTCCTTGAGGGACTCATGCAATTGCCTGTTTTGCTGACAGTCAAGCTTGCTCAGTGATCTATGCTGCTTTTTGGGAACTGATGTATAGATGTTCTTCAGTAACATTAATGGTTTACTCCTGTGATTAGGAACAGATAAACTTTAAAAAGAATATTAATATATTAATATTAATATACTTCAGATTATATCCAAATATTATTAATTAATTAATGTGTTAATGTTGATTTTTAACTAATCAGCGTCAGGTTTCTTTGTTTATGGGCTTTGCTTGAAAAGTCTACCGCTTCTGGGATTTACATTTGAAATAGACTTGCAGTATCAAAACCTTTTTTTTTTTTTTTGGAATTACTATTGTTTTCAACATCCCAGTCTGAGGACATGTTGGACCGATCTCTCCTAGCCATAGCTGGAAGGCATCCTTTGTCATCTGAGGGAGGGCTACTGGGTTAGTACAAACACGCCACATCACAGGCTTCCCTGTCTGTCAAGGGAGTGCTTTCCACCACACGCACAACGGCAGAGTGGGAATTAGCCCAAGAAGAGCGGGTGACAGCACTCAGTCTTGCCCTGGCCACAGGGACACGCAGCGTTGGAGGTGGCCGGCAGCTGATTCCTGCACGGTGGAGCAGCTAGCTGTGGGGCTGCCCTCGCATTTCCTCCGCTTCCTACCGCCTGCTTTAGCGCCTGCCCCTCCACTCCTCCCTTGGCTTTTTTTTTCTCTTAGGGAAAAGTATAGTTTGCCCCTAATTTTTAGAAATGACCCTGGTTTTATTTAAATCTGTCATTTCCTATCCCCATGGTTACTCCTAATTCAACACCGTAAAGAATTTGCCTCCTTGACGATGTCTAGGAAATGTCTTTGTTTAAGCCTGCTCTGCCAACCCACTGATATAACCTAAGCTCTCAAATATCTGTTTCCTCGCACACAGGTGTCATTCCTCTGGATCTTTTCAGTTCTACCGCTAAACTGTATCCCATTTATTCTGGTTATCTAGAAATCCTCCCTTTCCCTCCAGCCCTGTCCACCTTTCATCCCAACCATCTGGAAGACTGCTGTTAGGCAATGCTATCTCGGTCTAATTTGTAAGAAATAATTGATTTATTACTGCTACATACCTTTCCTGATTTTCCTGGGCATGGCAGAAATAACAGGCTGTTCCAGTCTTGAAGAATTTCATGTAAATTGCATTCACATACAACATATCTCAGCAATAAGGGGACCTGAGCTCAAAGGAAGCCGCATCATATCTTAACTCTCTGGAGTTTTGGGGGTTTATTTTAATAATATCCTGACTCTAGCATATACAATCCACGGTATTTGCCAAGCTTAAAACAACAGCCACAGGAGGATCCTGTCGTACGTTTTGCAACCGGTTCTCACATCAACAGAGTGCTGATCCTACATGGAATTCATTCCACATTTTATTCATTATCTGAATGAGTTATCAAGACAGCTCGCTGCCTGGCTGGAGGTACCAACATAGTGCAGACAGATTTTTTCCCACAGAACTCTCCGAAGCGATACTGTCAGCATAGCTATATTTAATGGGCTCTACCCATGCAGTCAATCTCTCAGTGCAGAAGAAATAGTTTACAGTCTCTGAAACCCTACACTCCTCTCTGCCACAGAGCAGGAAAAAGTAACATCTACCCTCATTCCTTTTGCATGTCGCTGGATTCAGGGGGAAGGGAAGCTAATGAGACAATGAGGACATTGAAAACAATATTCTAAGAGGCAGAGCAAGGAAGAAAAAAAAATATCAGTAGCCAACATCTGCAAGCAATCTTTAACCACAGCTAAAGGCTGCCTTTAAATTCACATGTGTCATGCCCTACTTACCTTTGCTTTAGGCTTAGTATTAGTTTAGAAATAACCTGTGATCTTCCGTATATCATTGTTATTCCTGAATGAAGAGTTAGGACGAAGGCTGTTGCATGCAAAGAGGTTTTCCCCACAAGTTAGATGCCGTTAAGCAGAAAATAACTGACATTTTGGGAAGATAACGTGGGGCTGCTTTATGTGCCCTCTGAGTTTTCTGTGACATACCCCTGCAGCACGCCTGAAAGAGCTTTGTGCCACACGCATTAAGGTAAAGGTCATCTGTCCTAAAGTGATTTCTATGAAATAAAATTGCCTGTTTCCCAATTTTTAAAAAAAGGTCCAGTTCATGAATATGGCAGAGAAATGCCATTACACGCTGATCAGGAGACCGAGGTAAGCGGCAGGGTACGGTGTGACCTTCACTTCACATCTGAAATAAAAGCCTCTTGGGGTGCGGAAGAGGGGCTGGTGAGTGATGTCCATGAAACCTGGGGCCGGGGTATGGCTCTGCTCGGCACTACGCGTGACATAAGCACCATGGAGGGGAAAACAGTCATTTTAATGTGGCTTGGCAGGATTTAGCATCGGAACAATGACACTGATGAAAAATACAATGACCAGATGACACAACACAGCACGAACAGCAGCGACAAGAGGGATGGAGAGCGCTTTACCTGGGAATGAGCAGTGGCACAGCCCTGTCAGGCAGCTCATCGTGGTCGAAAATGCGACACAGTCATGGCAGGGAGAAGGTCAGGAGTTTATATGAGACATCTTCCATCTCTGTAAGTCCGAAAACCTATCTGCAGTATGTTATTGTTAGAAGTGTTACTCAGTTGGGGAGTCTGGAGGTCTTGAAATACAAGCATTTGAAGATCACCTTATAGCTCAAACCTTTAGGATGAGGGTTCATTACCTCTTACCATGCTGTATGTGCTGTGCCTTTAAGTCCCTGTTTTAAAGTCATAAACCACATCAATTTTAATTTCCCAACTCAATATTTGCCCTTGTACAGACATAGGTATAAAGTTGCTCTTGTGACACAGTTTAATTCTCAATTCTTCAGTTAGACTGGAAAAAATCCGGAGTCTTCTTACCCAGTATGTCCTCCTCCTCCCCCCATTATAAAAAAATACCAAATGTGCAGGTTATAAATAACACAAGTTATCTAACATTTCACCATATAAGGAATGAGCAGAACTGGAAATGCTGATTTCTTTTTTGCCTTTAACATTCAAATTAAATGGACAATGTAGCAGATTGAATATTCCCAGCAAAAATGGTTTATGTGCAGTACTGGTGTTCTTGTGTCTTGCTCTGAGCTTTGTGGGCCTATTTGCTGGTACTCCAACAGCCAAGAACTGTAAGATTGACATTATAAATAGAAATATAAAAATAAATAAAATATATCAGTCTCTGACCAATTTGAAAGCAAGGGAACAGGGTTCCTCCACTCTTGTGTTACTTCCTGTGTAAGGGTAGGGAGCATGTAGGATGTGACTGTTGAAGCTTACGGGACATGTATCTACTTGCCAAAGACTATCATGAGCTCAGTAACACCATCTTCGTTGTTGTCTTTAGCCAGAGATCAGATATTTTGAGGGCAAGCACAGGCAGTTAGATCTCTTGCCATACGGATTAATCTTGGGGTAAGGACTGAAGGGCTAAAATTGAGGTCTGGAGTAATTGGTTGGTTTACACTACTTTTTCTCTTATTAAATAACGGGTATGCTTCCAGACCCCTTTTCCCCATGAACAGGAGCTGATTCAGTTCTGGCAAGTAGTTCCCTTCCCTCTGCGCTTTTCCTCTGAAGCCTGAACTAGCCTCCATATGGAATTAAAGAAGGGCATGAAGATAGGAAGCTGTTCTGAGGCTCTCTCTCTCTTACAGGGTGATATCAGCTACTGAAAAGCAGTTTTGTATCCCCTGGTAACACCAGGCTCAAGAAACATTTCACAAATAAAGAATCTGGCTGTGATTACTAACAGCGCAGCGCTCACTTTCGGTTATCTCCTACCCTATTTGCTCATAACCAGGTACGAAAACATTTCTGCAAGTAACTGAAAATAATGGAGAAATTCACTGAATTTGGAAGCAAAGTGAGTTAAAGCAATGAACCGCAGTACATGTTCTTTATGCATGTACAGCAGCATAAGGAAACTGTGGGAAGCTAATTTGCAAGCCTGTTTACTGAATACCTGGAACAACTCCCATTTCCCATTTAAATTAGCTACAGGAAGCCAAGTGTCTAATTTGCTTCTCCAGTACCTGCTTGTTCCACTCATTTATGTCCTTACCCTCACGCATTTTAGTAGACCGTCTCTCCTGGCATTTCAGATGTTTATTGCTGCATCTATAGTCTGTAGTAGCCTCTCCAGGGAAAAATAAATGCAGACTGCTAGCACACCGGGCTGGCTGCCTTTGTACCTGCTTTGCACTTCATGGGCACGAACAGCTATTTGGAGTTCAGGAGAACAGCAGGTCAGGTTCATACCATCCAACAAATCCCTGGACCAGAACCAGTATGCAGCTCTTGCAAAAGCAGAGACTTTGAGGAACAGTCTCCGTTTTGCGGTCAGTGCTAAACCTGTTCTGTGTTCGGAGACGTCTGGCTGTCCAGTGCTGAAGCAAACAATATATAAGCAGTGTAATAGTAGTATATAAAATAATCCCTTCCACACACACCAGGATCTCAAGGCTTCTTTCCAACCTCATCTGCTCAGGGCTAACCCAAGCAGTGAAGAAAACCTCCCCTGTCACTGATTTTGCCCTCTCTGTGGAAAAGGAGGGGACATGGCTTTGGTTGTGAGAATTGCTCATGGAAAATGTCCTGGTTTTAGTCCCTATGCTCTGGTCTCCAGAGCCTGTGAGCTCGAAAGCTCAGCTGTGTGTCTCTAACCAATTACGGGCTGTGTTAACATTGCTGCTTGCTTTTCCAGAGGTAGGTTTCTCAATGGAAAACTGTCAGAAGTGTCAATAAATAATGGCAGTTTTGAGGGCACCGGGCCAAGGTTTCTTCTTGCCTATGGACATAGTTTATAATAGCAGTTCATCATCTGTGGCCTTTTCTTAACCGAAAGTCAACTGGCAATATGCTGGTAATGTAGGCAGTGGAAGGTAAGTGCCTCTTGTTTAGCAGTTGAAAACGCCTGTTTACTTGGAGTAAGATTTGTAATGGCACAAATCATGTGGAGCAGTATTTTAAATGCCTTCTCCAACCACTGCTGGTAAGATACTTTCAGCAGCCAGCCTGACCCTCCGATCAGAGGTTGACTTTTCAATAGAACGATAAATGCCAGTTCACCCTCGAACATTTTCTGCATTTGTTTTTTTGCTATTGACAAAAGAAGAAAATTCCTTTATTCTTTTCTCTCCCTCCAGAGAGGTCAGGATTTATCGTGAATGATTACATGATCGATTTCATGCTAATTAAATAGAAAGTGAGGAAGAACTATCATTTATGGAGTACTTAAGCCCAGAGGTCTTATTTTACATTTCAGTACAAGGCTGAAGGAAATTGAAAACATTATTCCTTAGAGAACCGAGATATAAAAACACTGGGAAATATTCATGTAAGCAGAGCACACAGAAATATCTTTCATTTATGTTTCCATTTGTTAAAACAAAAAGGTACTTTTTTAAGCAAATGATGAAAATTGAATACTTTCCTCACAGTAGGAATATCACTGGTATCAGTCTTATAGCCAGAAAGGCCATCTCCCCCCCCGGCTCTGGGAAACATCCTTTACAATACAGTGGTGTCAAAATTTGTCCCAATAGGTGACCTGTCTTCTTAAAGCTGTTGTAATTTGCTCAGCGTTCTTCCTTAAAATAATCATTTAAAGTAAGGTTGGAAAAAGAACTGTCATTCTTCGAGTATCAACGTTTGATCCACTGTTTTGACTTTTCTAAGCACATATCATTATGTCTTCCTCAAATACCATATATAGCGAATGAAATGCCTAACCAGTAGTTAAGAACGGCATATTTTTAAATCATTGCTGAACACTAAGTAGTTTAATGGAGTTCTAATATAAAAAACTCCCAACAGCTAGCAACCTGGAACCTGCAGCTGCTTCTTTTGCTTCCTCAGTGGTTTAGGATTAATTTTACAGGCTTTATTACATTACATGATCTCACCCTCTCCGTTCTCCAGGTGGATGAAAACATGCTCATTGAAATGATCTTCTTGTGAAGCTGCAGAACTCAGTTTAATGGAGGAAGAATGGGGCATAGGTGATAAATGTTTCTAGGACTGAAACACTTAGCTCTTGATACTACTACAAAATTAAATTATAGTTCCTATGGAATATGCTGGGAGAGAACAATTTTAAAGCAAGGCTTATAGTAAGACAAGTAATCAGTGGGAGGAAACCTTGTGATCAATCAAAGTACTGCTGGAGAAGATGAATTATGACTTTGTCTTTAATTGGCTTTCGATACAGTTATAGGTAAAGTCCTCCTCATACCTAAGGTCTTAGTTGACATATGTGAACAAGTGATTCAGTGGAAGGTATATGGGGATGACAGCAACAGTCCATGAATGCTACATGAAATAGCCAAAGCCATTTGTCTTAGTGACGGTCATTAAAGAAAGACTGGAAAGTTCCTTCCTCCAGTGGATGGTTTCAGTAAGCTTTGGGATATGAGTGCAGTAACACATCCCCTCAGAGCAAACCGAGGGTGTTTTCAACAATAACACAGAGTCGAATGAAGCCATTACTGCAAAATTTCACAGAGTTTAGTAAACTAGACCGCATGAATGTCCTTCCTCCAAATGTGAGAAATGCTAGCTCAGCCATACTATCCTCCATGGCACCTTCTTGGAGGATTGTGAATGTACCTATCAAAATCCCTTCAATTTCATGGTTTTTCACTGGCTACTGATACCAATGAAGTGCTTCAGGAATCCTTCCATGCCCAAAGCAGCTGTTTTGCACCTGGTTTTATGGGAAAGTGTGAAATGAGATTTTCTCAAGATTTTTGGGGGGTTGAGGGTGAGACAAGAGCTGATGAATTTAAAACAACTATATGAAGCTTTATTACTCAAGGAGAATTGTACATTCTGGAAGAATTCATTACTAGAAGCCTGATGAACCATCAGGACCTCACATTTCATGTTTTGATCTTTTACTGATTTCCAATAAATATTTTTAATCATGAAGGCTGACTACGGTGACTAATCTTGGAAAAATTTTTCATACCAAGAGTAAGCCACAAAAAATTTGCTTTTCTGTACATAAATAACTCACAGAGAATAAACATAATACTGTGAACTGATTTTCAGTTTTACAAAATGTGGTGCTAAGGCTGCTGGAAATTTTTCCATCAAGATGGAAACTGGATTGTTAGTTGAACATTTTTATTAGTATCTGCTTTAGTTACATTTCCATTTTCTGTTAGAAAACTGATATTTTTTTGGCTGAAAGTTCTTCCCTCCTCCAGTTCCCAGTGCAAAATTGTCCAACCATTTTCTACTAAACAGGTTTTTGGCTTTCAGGTTTCCAAGAAACAAGGCAAATATATCCACCGTATCCCTTGTCTAAGCCACTTGATTTTACTACAGCACTGGGTAGTTTCACAGCTCAGTAGAACAATAGTGTGCAACGCATACCAGCAGATAGGCAGGAAAATCACGTCTCTGCCCCCACAGCTTGCAGGGTGCAGAGGAGAAAGGGAGAGGAAGGAGAAAGAGGAAAGATGTGCCTAAGCAGAGCTTCAGCTATATTTTATGAGCCCAGTTGTTCTTTCCTGCATAAGAGCTCCAGGGACAACATATGCCTTGGGGTGAAGTTTGGAAGAGGATGATATGGGCGAGATAGGAGGGAAGAATAATGGAAAAATAATGGTGGAAGGGAGAGAAGGAAATGTGTGAAGGGGGACAGAATTGATAGAGAGAGAGGAGAGATCAGAAGAGGGCAAATCATCCTCACAAGTGAAGAAAGCGATGGTAAGTGTTGGGGGACCTGAAGAGATAGGGGACCCCACAGTCAGTGTCACTGCAAGGCAGGCAGAGCAAAGCCTGGAGTTTCAGAGCGGAGGAGGTGGCAGGGGCCCAGAGCCGTGCTTCTCCCCATGGCTGCTGCTTTTCTGTGTGTGGGGTCACCCTGTTTTGTGTCCTGGCCATGTTTCTCTAGGAGGGGAAGGTAGGAACTAGAAGACTGTGACTTTCACCCTCCCCATCTACTGCTGGGACAGCAGTGTTGATCCTGGGGTTTTTGCCCCAACGGCAGATCAGCGAAGGGGTGGCTGGGAGCTCTTGGTGGGCTCCCTGTTGGGAGCAGAGTACAGTGTATGGTGTGGTTAAACTGGTAGCTGCAGATAAAGTATTTACTGCAGTGGAAAAAGATACACAGATGCATTTCATTCTTCTACTATTAAATCTGTAACAGGCAGCACGGCTGAGCGAGCCAGGCGATCCTATTACATTTCAAAAGGTAGCTCTAAGGATTCATCTTCCGCACACTCCGTGCTCCCATATGTTGTGTGAATGAGATGGCTTTACTGAAGCTACTATCTCCTATTGGCAAGATGGGTATATTCCAGGAAAGCTATTAAGTGAAATGTCTAAGTCTGATGCTGATGGTATTTTTCCTCCCCCCCACACCCAAGCAAACTTTTTTCTTCTCTCTGGCTGTCTTGTGTATTAGCACACATGAAAATTTTACTGATATGAATTATATAAATCCACTGGAGAGGCTGTTTTGCAGTAGCACAGAATAGGGAGGATCTACTGTAACACAAAAGCACATCATGGATGAATGAATATAACAGAACAACAGAAAATCATTAACAGTCCACAGGCCAGCTAAGTGTGCTGACCATAATTTATTCATATTTGCTTAGGTTTCTCTTCTGATTCCAACCAGACATACATTAGAAAACCTGTTCAGCCGTATCGTGGATCCCAGGGACAAATGCACCTTAAAAATTGATGACAGAGGTGCCTTCTCTTCGGCAATCCCCGCTGTCTTCAAGAGGGTGACAGACATCTTTTGGTGAATTGCATCCAAGTGGTGTAAGATGTTGCCACCTCTCTGGTAGCAGAAGGTAGCACCATTGGTCAAGTAGTCCCCAAACCTCCAGTGGAGTTCATTGCCTTGTTTATACTGATATGGCTCAGACACTGTGCAGCAGCGGAGTGAGGAAGAAAAGAGGGCAAGGGGAAGACCCTCACCTGGCACGTCCTGGGGTGCTTGAAGTCTAGAGGTCAGGGCCCAGATCTTCAAGATCTTTAGGACCCGAGGGAATGGCAGGGAGATGTGCTGGGGGGGGTTAGGTTGGGTATTAGGAAAAGGTTCTTCCCCCAGAGGGTGGTGGAGCCCTGGAACGGGCTCCCCAGGGAGGCATCACAGCACCAAGGCTGGCGATATTCAAGAAGCACTTGAACAACGCCCTCAGAGTCATGGTGTGAATTTGGGGTGTCCTGTGCAGGGACAGGGGTTGGACTCGATGATCCTTATGGGTTCCTTCCAACTCAGGACATTCTATGATTCAACATCTCCTGGCAGAGCACAGGTAGCCTGAGAAGAATTTCACAAGCAACAGTGGAGGAAAGCCCCATCCCAGATGGGTATTTGGACGGGGTGCCCTGGTGCTCCCACCCCGCACACCCAGTCTGCAGGAAGAAGCAGAAATGCCAGGAATGTTCCTCAGAGCAATGATGAGCCAATTAACAGAAACACCTGGTTTTAAGCCATCTCTCTGAAACAGCTTATGGGGAAAGGAGCGTCCCAGGGTCTCACAAACACTCCCTGATCAGTCATTGAATTGCTCCCCAGATGTCCCCAAGTCACATTCACTCAAACACTACTTAAACACACCATTAAGGTCTGTTCCTCGATAAACATTTCCCTTTTTAGGAGGAGACAGAGTCCACCCAAGTCTGGCCAGACGGTGAAAATTTGCTCTGTGCTTGGCTGTCTTAGTCAGATCCAAGAAAAAAAATAATTGTGTTCATGAAAGTCCTTTTTGTCTTGTGGGGGGGGGTGGGGGGCCCTGCTGGCATTTTGATGAGCTTTTCTGTTTTCTTGCTGAAGTTCTTATTTATGTACCATGCTCTGTTGATAAGATGAGGACACTTCTGAGAAGCCTCATATGGAGACAGTCCCACTCATTTCCTGCAGTATGGCCAGACACAAGTAAAGGGCTGCACCATCAGTCTTTGTGGAAGACCTCTTGCTTGCAAGGGGTTTGGGATTTGGTTCCCAGTCCGGCTAAAACAACCAATGCCTTCTTCCCTCAAAAGGAGATATCAACAAGGAGCAGCGGAGAAAGGTGGCACTGGCTCACAGAGCTCCACAGGCGAAGGAGGTGCATTTTGTATTTGTGGTCTTTCCCCCATATAGGAGGACAGCTGCGACATTTAAGTGATAAATATGTTATTAGTTCTGGGTCATGAAAATCAAAATGCAAGTTTACTTTTTCTGAATGTAGAGTGCCTTCCCAGGGGCTTTTTATATTCACTGGACCCTTTAGTTAGTTGGGTAAGACCAGTGAGGAGAACTTGGCTTATATTTTAGGCGAATATGCTGCCACAAAATCCTTTGAAGTTAAGCAGCCTATGGCATCTTCAGCTTTCTAACTGAAAACCCTCCACGTCTGCTGAAAGAAACAAGGGAAGCATAAGTGAGGGAGGAACTGAAGTGAAATTTGAGCTAAGTTACCGAGTGGTTTCACGGTCCTCTTCCCGTCTGCTGAGGTGGTCAGAGAAGGATGTTAGTGTCAGTGACACTCCCCAGCTAAACCTCTGCTCCTTTCCCTGGACCAAAGCCAAAGGCAGAAAGGGAAAACCAAGAAGCCATCAACGCTAGCTACAGCCCTGCCAATAGGCATGTAGCTGCGCACAGGCAGAGGACCATGAGACGTGATGGACAAAGAAGAATACGTGTTGGCAGTGAGCACTCGATTCACATTTTAAACAAAATGGAGCAGGCAAGTTTCCGAATGAGTTCAACATTTGGTCAGGGGATATGAGTTCCTGTGAGCATATTTGTAGTTATGATAGTGACTAAGTCAACCTCCTCCTCTATCAGCAGGTTAATAACAGCAGAGGAACAGAGAGCTTGAGTTGTTTACGGAGCCACTTTCCCAAATGGAGGAAGAGGGTCCCCCAGAGGGTGCAGGTCAACAGCTGCCTCTGCCATTGAGGCCAGGATGAGGCCAAGGCAAGGAAATAAGAGATGCTACTGAGATAAAGCCTGGATGATTAGGTTGCTTTGGTGATAACTGGTGTGTAGGGTCCTAATTGCTTTAGGTGACTGATGACATTATGTGGAGTGGCACAGGTAGTCAGCAGCCTGGTTCTCATGGACTTTGAAATCTGAGCCACGACACAAAGAGTTGGTCTGTTCTCAGCTGCTGATCAACTTTTCAGCAAGGCAGTCCCGATTTCCAGGCCTCTTTTGAAAATAGGTCTTAAGATCTGAGATTAACGTTTCCCAAGATATCTACATAACTTAGGGACCTATTTTCTGGTATTAACATTTTTTAGCAACAATAGTTGTAGCTTGGATGATAGATTATTGCTTTTGATTAAGAAATTACCTAGGTAAGTCCTCCAAAAAGCCATGCAGCTATTGTTCGAAATTGCTTCTGGGTTTCCAAGGGGTTCTGCTTCAGTGTCCTCTGTATGGGATCTGTGGTTCTCTGTCCCCAGGGACCAGGCGACCACCCTTCTTTTCTTGGTGGCTACCTGGATAAGGTCCCAAATTTTTCTCTCTTGAAGTATGGGGTCACGGTACAGAAGAGGCTGAGAACCACTGGTCTATATTTATAATTTCCTATTTTGTGCCAATCCTGTTATCATTCTCCTAATATACAGCACTTTTATCTTCCCAGGGGCCTACTTCCTTTGAAATATTTTCTTGGTCTTTTTTTTTCTTCTTCGCATTTTTTCATTGACATCGTCTGATTGAAAATAAACTTTTTTATTTTGTTTTCTATTAATATGGCATTTTTGAAGCAAGATATTGCTACATTTCCTAGGACTTCATTGTATTTAGCTCTGATTGCTCTTTATTTAAAATCCATGGCTAAATTCCTGATTTATAGGATTATGAAAAGAATGGATTATTGCATAAGCTTTTTCTGAAATGGAAAGAGATAATTAACCAATTGGACTGGGTTTGCATGGCCCATTTGTCTATCAGGTATTGTGAATGTTTCAATATGTTTCCCTTATGCATTTCTAATTCCCTGCTGAGCCAATAATATTTCCAAAAATACTTAGGCAGAGGGTGAATTCATCGGTGTCCTATTAAATGATAGCTTGCCTATATTTTTATGATGCACTCACAGTAGGAAAGTTAGCATCATTTAAAGAAAAAGATGCTAAAATCTATGTAATTGTTCTCCTGCAGTATCTAGGCCAGAGAGTGCAAATCGCATGATACAGAAACCTCCTGGGAGAGTCAGGTGGAGGTGCAGGAAACGAAAGAGCAGCAATGCTGTGCGGTGCCCAGCAGCAGTGCTGATAATGGCAATCGCTGCGAGGACCTCTGACATCACCAGTCACGCCCAAAAATGCAGTTAATAAATACCTATGATGAAATAATTGCTGAGTCACTGTAAAATACAGCACCTTTGGCCTCATCAGGGCAAACAGGAGCCGACCTCTGCCATGCAGGTTTTGGTCTAAGCCAGTTTGCCGTTAAGCAGGTTGCCATAAATAGATTAGCAGTAAAAGGGTACTCAGAGATGAATTTTGGCTTCAGTGGCTGCATTAGGCATTAACTGAGGGGCCGTACGTGCAGTCGGCTGGTTTGCTACCAGAGTGGGATTAGAAGTAATTTTAAAAAAGGATCTTTGGAAAATGCTTGGGTGGGGAATAAGTATCAGTTTTCCATTACAGAGGAATTAATTAGGAGACCATGATCAACCCCCTCTCTTACCCACTTTACTTGTCATTCTGGAACTTGTTCTTTGGGTGAAGAGCTGTCACTTCCAAGGCATTTCAATGGCACAGTGGGTCCCTGCCTTTGTGCCTAGTCTCCAGGTGCTGCCCTAACGTGAGTGGTTCACAATGACAGCGGTGAGCAGACTTAAAACGGTTGCAGCCTGAAACACAACCCTTGTGTCAGAGCCCCTGTGTTGCAAAGGGGATACCGCGTTGCTCAATGTCCTTGGTGACTGTAGGCTTTTAGACAGTTGTAGCAATAATCAGTGTTTGGAGGCCTGGGCTGGCAGCTGGACCGAGTGCTGATTTACCCTTCCCATGTGTGGGGATAGGTCTGCCTGTGTCTTTTGTTCTAAATTTACATTTTTCTCCAGTAGTGTCAGCCACGTTTGGATTACCAAGACACAGCGTGACAGTGTAGCCCTAAGGACGGAGCTGCTTCTGACCCAGGGCTGAGTATTTCTGATTTTATTTTATTTTATTTTATTTTATTTTATTTTATTTTATTTTATTTTATTTTATTTTATTTTATTTTATTTTATTTTATTTTATTTTATTTTATTTTATCCAGGAGTGATCCTGTAGGAAGTTAATATTAAAACAAAGTCATGCCACTGGTTCACTGAATTCCCCAGTAAGTCCTTCAAGGAGGCTTTGTTTATTCCTCATGGAGGTGCTCACACACAAGACCATTAAGTTTCAAGATGCCAACACTGAAATGACCTTTCCAAAGCATCTGTAGATAGGCCGTCCTTTTGTTCTTCTCCCTTCTCTCACCCCTTGCTGTTCCTTAAGCCTCCAGAGAAATGATGCTGTGAAAGATTGCATGGAAAACAAGCAAGGAGCTGTAGAGACTGCTTTCACCTGCTGTGAGGTGCACAATAGCCAGAGGCTGAAAAGACTTTCTTGATTCTTCTAGGAGGAGAGTCTCCTGTCAGCTCTCAAAATAGGACTTTAGCAAGCCAGAGCTGAATTTCATCCCAGTCCCACTCTCTGCTGGAGAAGGAAAAACTTGATATTATTAATGTAAGGGGTGAGGTTAGTTCAGGAATCTGTGCCAGAAGAGGCTGAAATCCCTGCTGTACATTTTGGAGAGCTGGAGGATGATGGTTACAGGATGGGGTAGGTGCCCAATTCCGTTGAGTTTCAGCTGGAACTGAATGGCTAATGTGCCCTTGAAAATCCCCGCCTGCAATTCCTCCCTGCTGCAGTTACAACAGCACAAAGACAATGTGGTAATGTCTGCTGCATTACAGAATCTCTTTATCTGAAAAAAAAAAGTCCTGTCAGACTAATCAGGGAATTAGCAGTATTACAAAAGTGCTCCTCACAAATGCTAAAATGCAGACATGACTCAGATTAATTTTCAGATCAGGAAACTTATCTTTTTAGTGTGCAGCACTGGCCCGTAAGAGAAGTTTCTGGCTTTAATACGGATTTGTTTGGTGGCACTTGGCAGAGAAACAGAGGGCTTTTTTTTTTTTTAAGAAAAATTATTATTATTTCAAAATCTACTGGAAAGGATTTAGCAGCCTTTTGGAAACATTACTTTTTCTCTATTTTGGGGAGATTTTTGACCTTTATTAAAGACACTAATTGTCCAGGACTGTCACATCTGATTTCTTTAAATACCCATAAGAGGAAAAACTCACAAAGCAAATGAAAGGTTAGTGAACTTTGCTTTATTGTGCTCACAATGCGAACTTTCAAATGATTGGAAAATAATTTCCTTCTATTTTAAATGATAGAAGTTAAAGATAGGAATGACCTATTAGATCACTGTGAGCATTTCCTTGACAATGTGGTTCTGTTTCACTAATCGGAAGAAAGGAACGCAAATTTCGGTGGCTGAGCAGTTCCAAGGGCCAGTAGTGGTGTATGGAGACCCTCATCGCGAGGGAGACCTGAGCCAACTCGGCAGGGACCGGATGCCTTCACCGCCCGGCTTCTGTTTGGTGGCCTTATGAAATGAATGAGTTGCGTCTGCCCGATGTAGAGTGACCGGGGATGAATAGCACAAAGCACGACTATGACTGCTCCATTTATTGGCCATTTTGGCAGCATGGCTGAATAGCAAAAGGATGTGGAAACTACTCAGAAACTCCCAAACAGGGACCTAGCTATGTGGAGGAACCTGCACTTCCTTCACCCTTTGACATTTTATTATTAACTACTAATTTTGAAATCCATAGTCCATTTGATGAGCACAAAAATCATCTTGTTGGTTAAAACACCCATCTATGCTCCAGCACTCACATGACAAAATTTGTTTTCCACAATGTTTCCTGGGCACAGCTTAACCGCAGGATAATTTTTTAACAGTTTTTTTTTTCTTTTCTTCCCTAAACCAGTACGACACTAGTAGAATGTATTTCAGATGGCAGGAAAAGACCTGTTCTTGTCCGGTTTGGAAGTCATCATGGAAAAGGCCCTTAGCATACTTCAGAACTGGAACAAAACTGTTGGTCCGCAGCGTGCAGCTCCTGCCCACTGGCTTTCCAGCAGCTCCTTGGGACAATCTCATTCAGTTCAAGGATTTTCCATGGCCAATCTGCCTTCCACTTTAAAGGTCCTTAAACAGTATCAGAGGGTTTTGCTTTCTCTACATCTCCAGAGGGTGACAGGCACAATTACTGCTATTCCCGTTCAAATTTATCCTGAGCCTTCATGGCACTTTATTGACTTTGGCTGAGGTTGGCTCAGTGCTACCGCGTAGCAGGGGTGATGTATAAGGCATATACTGCAGGCTGTCAGTCCAATGCACTCCAGAGCTATGATGGCACCTCCTCAGTAAGCTGACTGAATGTTAGGTATTCAAACACTATTAATGTTAATCTTCATAAAGCTGAGCTGTGTCCCATAAACACCAGCAGAGACCCATCTCTTCTCGTGGATCTAGAATAAAATCATCCTTCTTTTAGGAGATGGGAGAGGGGTTGGATACTGTCCCAAGTGTGCCAAGGGTGGAGAGAATTGAGTGGGAGCCAAATTGTCATAATGTACTGGTTACAGCCAAATGCAAGAGTTGCAGAAGCAGCTGTTTCCTTATCAGAGTCTTGAGTGTGATATGCAGAGTTTGGATATGTAATACAGCTGTAAAGGATCACATCTGAAATGTAGTAAGTTCTAAAGAGGCTGAGGTTGTTCGGGTATCATTTTGTCACTGGGAATGTCCTGTCAGGTTAAATCCAGACCTGTGGGCTACACTGCGTCTGCAGGCACTGAGGAGTGAAAGGGAAAAGAGAGGAAGTCTGCTGAGGGGTGGGCAAGGAGGAGGGTGGTGTCCAGCTGCAACGCGATGTCCTCGCTGAGGTGGCCCGCCAGACGGGACATGGGCACTCTGACTCCACACATCCCTCACATGCCCTCCACCATGGGGCTTTGTCTTTTCTAAAAGCGGATTTTCCTTGGTGGCTATCACTTTGGTATCGCTGCTTGCTCCAAGTGCGGCAGTTCCCTGTGCTGTGGAAGACTCAGCTGATGTAAAGCTTTTCCCAGCAGCTTGAAAAGCAAGCTGAACTCAATGCAGGGCCCAGGTTCTCCTCCCTAGTGGCCGAATCCAGGTCATGGTTGAAAGAAGAAACAGATCCACATGTGCTGAACCCTGTGAGAACTGCGAGGCTACAGGAATTGAGAAACACAAGGCTGGAAAGTCCAGCCTCCGACTGTCTCAAGTATCATACCCAATAGTCCCCTACTGATCTTAGAAATTAGTTTCACTCTGTCCCCTCTCCCACTGTCTCTCTTGAGTGTGGCACCAGAGAAATACATAAAGATGCTTTTATAAGGCAGTTAGCTGAGCTCCTCTGAAGCTGTATGTCTTGTGGGGTGTCAGTCCAGACTTGTCCTGAGGCTTGGAAGACATGTCCACATGTTATCTGGTGCGTCTGACAGTCTTTGGTCGTAGTCCCCCATGTTGTGGGGTAAACGCCACACAGATGAAGATTTATTTCCATGTGTATAATGCCTTCTTAAAAGGCTCAGATGGAAGAAACAAACATAATGACAGAAAAAACCCTTTTAGCCTATGCATGCCCATTTGCATGCCTGAATAGAAGTGGCCAGTGACTTCTGAGATGCCTTTGGAAACTTTGGCCGAACTATTTCTTAAAAGGCCTTAGAAAGGATTCAGTTTGTCTTGGAGTTTTCCCAGCATGGTCTTATCTGCAGAGCATGTAATTCTCTTGAAATAGGTAGAGTTTGTCTGTATTTGTAGAATTTTGCATGTCCTGGAGAAACCCCTCTATTTCCTACATCTTGAGAATGCTCTTCTCTAATAAATTTCTGTTATATTTATCTCATAATTTGTATTTGCTCATTGTTATTCTTTTCCCTGACACAAGTTGCTTTTGGGTGGGTCAGGCCTTTAAGCTCTCTTGCTTTCCCTCTGTTTCCCAGTGTTTTGTTTGAAATGACATGCAACAGCACACATTTCACCTTGGCATTTGGCAGCCCCTTCCCCTCTTATCTTGTATTCATGAACTTTTAGAAATGTCCTGTAGTAGCCTTGCCTGACTGCTGGGTGTCTAAGCCTTTTAATAGTTCTGCTAAGTTTAATTTTACTTGATTTTGCTGCTTTGTTTTTATATGCATGCCAGACAGCTCATCCCCTCAAGAATGTCCTGAAGGCATCCTCTGCCATAATAAATAACAGAAGTGATAGTTAAAGTATACAAATATAAATAATGTTTGCTCTAGTGTGTGAGTTTGCCTTGCAAATATGAAAATGTGACTGGAGGCCTGCACCTCTGCATTCAAATCCTTGCTGTACAGTGAAATGAACTGGAATGTGCTACAGTGATTTTCTTTGATAATGTCTGGCTTATAATTTACTTTTGGCTGAAGCAGTCAGTGAGGGAAATCCATTTGAATAGCTTTGTAAGAACGCTTTATTTTTCTGGTGCTGCAGGCTGCAAGTTTCACACTTTGAGACTAAATCCCTTTCGTATCGTCCAGGTCCTGGGGAGAGACATTTATTTAAAAGTAGCTGAAATGAAGCACAGAAACAAACTGTAAGTGATTTTTGGCATTAGTAGTGCAGTGACTGTAAAGCAGTGGCTCAGCTCCATATTTTAATAGGCTTTAACGTATCAATTATAGTGCTGAGTAGTAATTAGGGCTATACAGCAAAATGCAGAGTGACCTCTAAACCGTTCCAAAGTTGTGGGAGCTGGTGGGAAGGGGGATTTGGGAGCAGACTGAATTCTGGTAATCATACCACAGGGTATGAAAGAGAAAATGTGACTATTACAAGTTGAATTTTGTTTCAGGAATGCAGGCAAGCCTTGCCTACCCTCTGAAGGTGAATTGTCCCTGCAACATGGAGCTAAATAAATGGGCTGAGCAGCGGATAATACTTCTGGGACCACAAGCAAGAGCGTGCTCATCCTACCAGCCTGCACAGCTTCCACCTGCTCCATTAAATGAAATTCATCTGAAAGCCCTGCACTGCTCGACTGTGCTCAGCTGCTTGGGAAGCCTCTAGGGAGGGAGGGTGAAAGCTGAGACCTGGGGAATGCTGCTTCTCATTTCAGCATGGCCTAAAGACACCCCTAAAATTCCACGGTACAAAGGGATGCCCGGCCTCCAGTTACGCTCCTTCCACCCTGCACTCAGCTGGTGAAACTGCACTGATTCTGGCTCAGAAAGGGCACTCCAAAATTTTGGAGGACAGGAACGCTGCAGCCCCTTAACAATAATTATGTTAAGAGTAATGCAAAGCACAAAATTCCAAGCTTTTTTTCCCTTGCTGGTTGTTTTCTGCTCAAACTTCCCTGGAGACAGGGTGAAATGTCCAGTGGTGCCATGGATATTTGGTCATACGGATGGCAACCTATATTTACATGAATCTGCCTGGCCAGTCGCATAGTCCTGAATGAGCCAAGCCCCAAACTTTCTTTTGTTTTCAGGGTGGAGTCAAAGCCACAAAGCACTTCAACATCTGTAACCAGCAATCAATTGTAAGCTAAAGAAATATTTATTTTAAAGCATAAACTGGGCAGTGTGAAATTTTTGCCCAGGATATTCCTCTTGATGTTACTATTTTGATATGCCTAAGTTCATTGGTATAAATAGGGTGCAGTTGTCATCACATTTAACTAAAAAAAGCCCTCCCCAGTTGACAGCATAGGTATCATAAAGTCACGTCACCCCCTACTAAGTAATTTTCACTTGAGCAAGCCTCTGAATGACAATTCTACTTTTCTGGCCTTGGCTGGCATATAATTTAGGAGCAAGGGAAGGCTTTCAGAAGAAAAGATTTGTAGGCTTGACATAGAGCACCAATGAATCATATACTTGAAAACTTTATCCACCATAGTTGAAAATAAAAATCACATACAAGCCAAAAATGCAAAGTGGGCCCCCTGGACGTGACATGGCTTGGCTTTCCTCCAGGAGGCTTCAGCAATCTTCTAGCGTGGTTGGAACCGTGCCAACAAGTGTCCTTCATGAGGGTGGAGGGAGTGAAACGTTCACAAGAACAGATTTCTTCATGTAAGATCCCACAGGGAGAAATGGCTGTACTATCCTCATGGAGAGCGAGATGAAAGTTTATCCCATTTTATGACTCGGTCTTCTCTATGCAGCAAAGTGCTTATATGGGGTCCATTACTGTCCTGCATGGGCAAGTTGTAGTCTTTAATGCATTTATTTTTGTGGGTAGGAAGGGCTGAAATTTGTGCTTCAGGTGGTGAAGACATGAATGGGAATGTAGTGTGACACTCCACACTGAGAGAATGGATATTAACATTGCTGGTCTCAGCAGCAGAGTAAGTCAGAAGACGTTTTACTTGAGTGTATCTGAGCATAAAAAACTAAAGGAGAGGAGAGTCAGTCTGTATGAGGGTAGGGAGAACTGCCAAGACTCAACTGGATAAGTAACACGTAGTAAATGCTTAGAGTCACCTTGCCAGACAAATATTTGCCTTTCACTTTGAATGAAGACCAAATCATGTTCGAACTAGTAGGACCAAGAAATTCCACACATTTTAGTAAGTTGAGTGTCCTACAGAAACTCCCATGGTAAGTGTATGAGGGCAGACCTTGGGGGTTTGCTGGACAGACAGAAGGAAAAAACCAACTCAGGAGGATATTTTGGTGTAGGAAAAAAATCAGGGGGAATACTGGAAGCTGGGAACAGGGTGGAAAAAGGCTTTGTAAATGAGTGTGGCTAAATACACCACTGTACTTGGTGGATAGTCTTCACATTTAGTGATGGTCAGAGGGGTGGAATCCAGGAATTGAAGAGGTCAAAGTCTCTGGGGAAACACTGGAGAGGAACTATGTCTCCTCCCTGAATCAGAGTAGCTCTGAAAAATATGTTATGGGAAGAATTAAAATCTAGAGTAAAGACCACAGTCCCTGGACATTTCCAGTCATTTCTTACAACTATGTAAACTTCCTCCTCTTGTTCAGTGAACCAAATGCAGAAGACCATGGTAAACAAAGGACAGCAGTAGAATTGTTCTTTTGTGACAAATGTGACCTTGGTGTCATTATTTAAGGACTACACTTAAGGGCAATACTCATTGTTCTTGGGTCACTTGCTCTGCCTGCTGTAATAGCCTTTTATGACCAATTTTTCTGAAATAACTGATTTTATCAGTTGTTGCTAGGTGGTTACTAGGTAAGTAGCTCTGGTTGGACTTAAATGCAACTAAATCAGTTTTAATGAAAACATAAGAAATAAAGGAAGAAGACTGAGGAGGGCCAGCTACTTGATTACTGGGCTAAGCGAGAGCAGAATTCAGATACTGGTTGTGACCCCTGTTCAGTGCAGGCTTCTCTTCTACAGTTTTTTGTTGCTTTAAAATGAGCTAGAAATGACGCCTTAACATTTTCCCTTGGGAAACCTGGGATCCAGAGCTCTCTGCATTCAGTAGGAATCTTTCCATTGACTTTGATGGCCTTTGGACTAGACCCTATATTTCCATGGCATTTCTGAGATGTGTGTCTGAAAGTCACTTGCTTTCTTGAGCTTTCTCATGCATTGTTCTGGCTAATACATTTACTGCCATAAATATAGCACAGTGCACAGTTAAGAGGTCCTCCAGTTTCTGAGTCAGTAGGAAGCACTGTCTGATAGTCTCCTAATTTTCCTTTCCAGTTTCATCCTACTACGCCTCTCTATATCCCCTTGGGCCCCTGTGAGTCCTCTTATTTCTAGCACCTGTACAGTCATGATTTGTTACCTTGTATCATGTATGTAAACATGGAAAAACTTAACTAAAATGAACAAATATATCAAATTGTTTCACAGTATACACTCTAAGTACTTCTGTACCCTTCAAAGGCATATCTGAACCACCTGAATAAAGCAGTGTTTAGCAGCTATTAATTAAGTGATGTTTATATAATGCTTTGAACATGTAAAATGGTGAGAGTTTCCAAGTGTATCACGAACATTGTTATCACTGTTATACAAAGATCAGGAATGTACTGAACTTCTGTGAATCCCTCCCAATTACCAAAGACTTTGTGAGTTGAAGAGAATCAGCCATGACAAACTAACAGATAGTCTTTCTTCCAGCCGGGTTGTCCTTTTGTCTCCAGAAAATGGTATAAAGTGTAATTTTTTTGGGCCATCTTGTTTATTTAAGCACATTTGTCAAAGCCTACCGCAGAATGGTTATTCTAGCTTGAAGAAATCCTTCCGGGTCAGAAAGTCCTTTGGATGGCTTAGATCCAACTGCTCTCCCTTCCCATTCCTCCCTTTTAAGTCCTGAAAGTCTGTCAAAGTCTGGGCTGAATTCCTGAAACCAGTTGGAGTGTAGCTCTTCTTTTGTTCCTCGCTGCCAACTGCAGAAAGTTACGTTCACCGGTTTTTGTAGTCACCAGCTTTAAAATCCTTAAGTCCCATTGCTTCCTTTGAATGGCCAGATGCAAAGCAATGCTTTAAACCTAGGAATGACTTTACAGAGCTTTTCACTTGTGGAGTTGGATGGACTGCTGTGCTGTCTCTGATTTCAAGGAAGAATGCCTTAAGCAGCCTGTTTCTTAAGACTATCAGAGGTAAGGCTAAAACTTGCAAAATAACATCTGGAAAGCCCAGATCATTCTCTAATATAGAAATATTATTTTCATCCTTGAGTTTGAAGTCTATAAATATAGTTCTATCAGTGTAATTAATTCAGCTTAAAGGGATGTCTTCCATTTTTAAGGTATATGCTTTTCTTACAAAACATGGTTTAAATGGAGAACTGCTTCAAGTGCTGTAGGGCTACCAAGTTTTTTTGCATTTGAAGCACTAGACGTTTCGTTAAATTGTGTCCTCTTACTATTCATCAGTGAATTAAATTACTGTTCTGCTTACGGATAGAAGTACAATCCAATTCATTAATCATATTGAGATTTTAAAACCTGCACTAGGCTGTTACGACTTGTTCTTCATAAGGCTGGAAAATATTTCTTTCATCAAAATGGCTTAATGCCTATAAACATGTTCTAATTATATTTTCTTGGAATTAATCAAGTTCATTATGTTAAGTTTGGGATCTACACCTGAAGTGAATCTGAATTTTGAGCGTCTCCCACATTCCCGTCAGACATTACTGATAAAAACAATGGTGTGGGATTTTCAGAAGTACTTGATTTTGGTCTAATCCTGTCCCTCTTAAAGGCAATTGGAGTTTTACCCTTCCTTCAATGGTGTGGATTTCAGCCAAATCAAAGCACTTCTCAAACCCTTATAGTTTTGGCAATTTTTTCAAAAAAGCTAAGAGAAAAAGTCTACACAAGGTGTGATTGGATTTAGAAAAAGCAGTAGTTATCCCTGATTGTTTTTTTTTCTCTCTCTTTCCTGCTTTTTTTTTTTTTTTTTTACTTTTTCCCTAAAATCGAGGCTTAGTGAGCATTTGGGATGAAAAGCAGTTAAACTTCAGTGTAGTCTGCTATCAGAGGTTTGGGGTTTTTTGCACAAGAAAATCCTTCAGAAACCTACAGAATCCCTTTCAAACTCAAAAAGACAATGGCCTTATATAAAGAAGCCCCCCTTGTACAGATATTAAGATTGGTTTTTGAATAAAAGCCCTCTGCGAGGGTGATCTTTATCTCATTAGTTCAACCAGAGTTGTTTCCATTTTGGTTTATTCACAAGGACCAAGTCTGGAGGTCCTTAACTCAGAGTTTGGTCAGGTCAAAGAAAGCTGTTCCCTGAGAAATGGCTGCAGGATGTGGCCTATCACCGATTCCTATTGAAGACAAATGAAATAATACTTTCAGCACTGTTTAATATTAAGGATTTGTCCAAAGGGACATGGTTGAAAATGAAGGAAGAAACTCTTTACTCAACAACCCATCATCAGTGTGATCAAATTCTGTATTTTATCAAACCCAACCTTATGACATGGCCAGGCAATGTCCAGAAACATGCTATCTACCAATTCAAATGTTTCCTGCCTGTAGTTCTATTTGGTTTAAGTGCTATGGAGTCAGCAGTGGAATTCTGGGAAGTCAGGGTGCCAAAAGAAATTAATTTCCCACAGACAATTGGCCCTGTCAATGTTTATGAATCTTGCTAATTGCATTCCAGTAACACTGAAGGCCCCTAGCTGAGATCAGTGCCTGCCACTGTAGACAGGTACATGGAATGGGTTTCCTCTCACTTTGCTGTCTCAGAATTGGCTGTCTGACTGAAGATAGGTGTCTAGACTCCCATTATAACTCATGGAGAGAAATACTTGCTTCCAGAAGCCAACACACCGTATCCGACCTGTAACTGAGGTGTGATGAATCACCCTCTGGCTGTTCTTACCTCTCTCTATTAATGACAGGAAAAGCCCAGAGGGGTAGGCACCTCCGCTTTAGGCAGCTGAAGTTGGACGAGATGGATCCCACCCAGGCTGCTCACACATTGCTAATTGCAGTGACAAAATATCTTGCAGATATACATATATTTAAAATAGCCAGCTCAGGCACTGCAACGTGATGTGGGGTGTAGGCCTGGCTTGAGCAGTTGTTGTTGTTGGAGACCACACTGGGACTGTCCAACTGATATTCCTCAAAGTCAACACAGCCATGTCACTGTGAGCTATGTAGATAGCCTAGCTGTGGGGGCTCACCTTGACAGAACGCTCCTCAAAACCACGGTGGAAGGGGACAGCAAGGGGTGAGGGAAGGAGCAAAAAGCTCGTGTATGTGAAGGTGACAGTGGCAGTGGCATCCAAATCCCTCAGCTGTAACCACCAGCAAAGGCTTTGGCTTTATCTAAGTGGCAAGACAGTTGCAACCAAACTCAAAAGCTCCCAGGATGAAAACTCTCATCTTGATCTTTCCAACATGCAGCTTCTAAGTGGCTGCGAACAACTTATACAACTGATGCATAATTAAAAAGCATTTTCATTCATTTCACAGGCAGCGTACGGGTTTCTCAAGTGTCTATTGGTTACAGACTGTCACTGATAGACCATTCAACTTGGCCTGGGCTTTACTTCTGTGCCTGCCTTTTTGTTAAGTACATGCATTTCGAGAACTGTCTGTCAATAATTACAAGGAATTGAGTTTTGGCTCTTTTATTCTGGGAGCTGCCCTACTGCTGGAAAAAGTCTGACAAACATTCTACTGCGGAGTGTTCAACATTGCGGCACTGCTTGGCATGAGAGATAGCTGTTTCTGACAAGTTAAATGCTAATTTTTATTGAAGGTAACAGTAAAATGTGAAATTGGTCTCTGCACTTCACTTATGCAAGAAATTAGGAAGAAAGCCACCAGCAATTGCTGTTTCAACATTATAAACTTTACAACATGCTGCTGAACCAGAGGAAACCCTTTGATTGTTAGAAATCCATGTGGATTGCTGATCACTAGGGAAAATACATTATTTTTTTCCTCCACAAATAGACAAATACACATTTCTTTGTGGGGAACTCAAGCAGTAATTATCATAGTTATTGCAATGCAGGAGTGGAATAAGCCTGAGCCAGTGAACCAAGATTTTAATCAATCAATGGCAATACCTTCTGCAGAAGGAATAAAGTTTAAAGGAACAGTCAATACTCAGGAGTTTGCTAGCTGAACCTGACCCAAAGTCCATTGAAATCAATGACCATAGGTTGACCTGTGTGCTGGTGTGTATGGTTGCTCAGTGCAGGTCTGGCACCCGGCTGTCTGCTTGGGTGCTCAACAAACCCAGGAATACTTATCTGAAGTCTGCCAGTCTAATGCTTAAACTGTTCATTCCCCCCATTTATTTTGCTTTGTATTTTGATAATTTACAATGAATGTTCATATCTCATCTGGCAGGTCTCCAAATATAATGAGATGACCCTAGAAAGTGGAGACAAATCAGGGTGCAAAATAGGGACTCCTTTTATTCAGCTTCTGGTTGTTAGAAACATTGTTCACATTTTTCTTCATAGGCACCAGGAGTTAAAAACTTACAGTTTCTTCTATTTTAAGGATAAGCTCTGATCCTCATGCAATCAGTTGTCTCCAGGGAGACCATTTAAGTAAAACAAAATACCAAGAGATGAGGGACAATTCAAAAGAGTTAGAAGCAATCTATTTGTGTTAGAAATATTGGGTTTTTAAAAAAAATTTAGTTTTCCACTCAGCACTCCAAAGGCCTTAGGTACAAAAAGGTGCTCTATTACTCATTTTATCTATAAAGCTCTCCCCCTCACCACATCCTGTAAAAGCACTCAGGGTGTTGTATAGTAATTAAAAGGTGATATTAATATTTCCTGACATGCACTATAAAACATCTCCAGTCAGCTTCCTGTAACTATCACACACATAAGAAAAGGAATATGGTATAAACAGAGAAATAAAATGATTGTGAAGGTGGTTCTGTATCAGACTGTGCAAAGATTCCTCTGACTTTCTGCTTGAGTGTCCTTTTTTCCCCACAAGAAGTAAATCATTCTGGTTTCCCTGTCTGCTCTGTCTCTTAGACCAAGACAGCTAAAATCTCCAGATGCTGATGTTTTTCAGGCTCGTTTCCCATTTGGAGCTGCATGGGCAAATTACCCTGTCATTGAGAGATTTTCTGTAAGAAAATAGGGGAATTTATTCCTCAGAGTTCAGATTTCTCTAGCCTTTGTGCTGGCCCAACCACCGGCATCTGAGACGCCTGATTTGAAGTGCAGCAGTAATTTTTTGTGCTTCTGTTGTGACTTTTTGTAGTCTGGGCTGTAGGCAAGGTGACCTGCCAGATGTATACATCACTTGGCCTTCCTGGAAGAGAGAGAGGGTTGTCTCTCGGAGCAACGCTCTGTAAGAAGAGCATGGTTATAAAATAAGATCACAAACCCAAATTGGTAAAACACTCATTCTTGCACAAAGGTCCTAATGCTGTGTAGTGCAATTGAAAGTGATTTTTGCTGTGGGATTTGAATTTCTGCATTTACTTTGAATTACTTCATTACTTTCTGCTTGTCTCACTTGCCTCTTCTCCAATATTTTTCTCCCTGCACTGAGTTTGGTATCTGCTGCCCTCCTTTCCCCAGCCTCTTCTATGGGACCTGCATGGCATCTATCTGTCAGCAATTTGCAGACAGAATGACGCTGACATTAGAAAAATAACTGCTAGGAAAGACATCTCAGCTTAATAGACCCAAGGACAGGTTTGGTTACAGAGCCAGATACATGCAAATGTGAAACATTCATCCACATACAGACCCCCTCAGAGCTGTTGTTTTGGTCTTGCACTTCAGGAAACAGTTACCATCTTGCTTTTATCAGCATGAAAAGCCTTTGAAGGAACAGGATATTTAGAAAGGTGGGGATATCACTCAGGGTATTTTATAGACATGAATGTTGTCCCACTGGACTTACATCACAGTATCAAGCCAACCTTTTCTAATGCGGTGCTGTGCTCCAGCCAACACCCATTACTGCAGGAGAAGCTTGGGTTTAAAATTTAAATTCAGGGGGTTTATTTAAGTGCTGAAATTGTTATAGGATTTTTTACATACCAAGGTTCAAAAAAGCGGCCACAGGGATGGATCCATATACCAGTTCAGTGTGAGCCTGACAGTGTTTAGTACCAAAAGCTTAAGAGTGATGGGAGGGATCTGAGCGTCGGCTGTCATGAGGTTACCTGCCCTCCCTTGCCATTTCCTTGTGGGTTGCCTCTTGATTTCTAGCCATTAGAAACTGGCTCAAGCCCTAAAGAAGGATGCTGAGTAATCACACCATAATTTCCCCTCTTGGTATTATTTTTGACACCCTCTGGATATCCTCAGAAATATTCAGCCTTGGTTTTGATACTGTTAAGCCATCTGTGACTTCCTGTGGTGGTGATGTCCATAAATTCATTGCACCTGGATTTAAGCTATGTTCCCTTTTATTGGTTTTGGATTTGTTGCTTTTCCATTGCCTTGAATGTCACATTTTTCTTCTGTGGCAGCAACACAGAGGGCAGAGCACCTACTCTTGACCACTTGGAATTTTACAGATATCAGAGATACACATGCAGGGTTGTTTCTAATCCTTCCAGTCTTTTATTCACCCGGGAGTTTCAACCACCCCTTGAACATTGTCTTCCCTCCTTTCACCCTTCCCTGAATCCCTCTTTCTTCTGAGCTTATTTCTGTGTGTTTCATTTCTGCTCTGCCATGCTTCATCATGTCAAGCCTGACTCCACGCTCAGTGATTCAGCAAAGCACTTAGGCCCACGGCGGTCTTTAAACTCGGAACATGCCGAAGTGCTACACTTAACAGAGATCAGATTATTCATGTGCTTAAAGATAAGCATTTGCTTAAGTACTTTGCTGAATTCAGGCCTAAACACACACATTAAATTCATCAGCTAGGACCCTTGACAAATTTTACTACAAAGGTGCCTATCTCTCTTTATTGACTATAAAGTGAGTCTAGATGACTAGTTTAAACTAGATAGCTAATCTTTAGACAGCTAAAATTAGGTGAGAGGAATCCCACCCTCTATATCTATCTATGGTGTCAGGCACTGATCTCCATTGGGGGCCCTCCATATTACTGTGAGGCAATTAATGGGAATCAAAAATGGTGATGGGCCCAAAAGGTTGTGGGGAGTGAACTTCTAGCTCCCTCCCTTCAGCAGAACAACATCCGCTTGCAGCAGGTCAGAAAGTTAATGATTTATTTCATTCTTGGACCTGAATTCTGCGCTGCAACAACACTGGGCAGTTTTAAAATGGTCCCTTGGAAAAGATGAAATCTTGAAGTCTATGTGCTTTGAAGTGAGCTACATGGCTGTCCTGAAAAATTCCCCAGAAAACTTTCAGCCTTGACCTAGTTGTTCAAAGTTACAGAAATTTTGCTGAAACGTGACTTTAACGTTATCTAAGCTTTTTGTTTCAGTTTTGATATTAAACTCAAGGTTGCCACATAGTCAGGAGTGATATTGGGTTTCTGCCAGACCTGCCAGTGACACAAACATATGAGCCATTACATACACAGTAACTCAAGAGTGTTTTAAATGCTGATGTGCCTGCAGACTTGCCATCTTTATAATGTAAAATGCAAGTAAGAGCTGTCAGCTACGTACTTAAACATCCCTATGTGAAAGAGCATGGTTTTTCATCCACCAAGATTTGCATCTCAAAGCCCAGACTTCGGATCCAGAGCAGCTGAAGGAAGGGATGTGCCCAGATTTGTGCTCACTGGCTACAGGGTGATACACTGCACTCATGAAGCTGCTGAATTGGAGTTGCTTCTTTCTTTCCTGAAGTGAGATCAAGGGAAATAAATAAATAAAAAAAACCCCAAACCAAGACATGGTGAGCAGCACCTTACCTGGCTTCTTCATTTTGCCTGATATCAATTGCCTTGGGAAATTTATTGTTGCCCAAGCCCTGATTACCCAATCCTGACTTTGCCTACCATGGTCTGCTTTCCCACAAGCAGAAGAGGCTAATTCTGGTGTAAAGAAAAGGAAATTTCTGAAGAGATTCCCATTCTTCTGCAGCAATAATCTCTTAAGAGTGACATATCTCATTAAGCTTCCAAAGCTATGTCACTGCTTTAAGTTGGTTCTTCATTTAGGGTTGCTCACCAGCTCACGTTTGGGTGGGAATATTAATCAGTAGTGTACTGCCAGGCATGGAATCAAAGCCACGACTTTGCAGCCATGCTGCAAAGGGCCAAAACCAAACACAAAGCCATCTTACATGGGGACATGCCTGCAAGGTGCAGAGGAGTCAGTCCTTGCTGCATGGCAGTTTCTATGCTAGGCATGTCCTGCCTGCAAAGGCCTGGCTTGTCCATGGAGATAGGAGTCCGAATGTTTCTTTTCCTTGCAGCATCTAGTCTTGCTGTGTTTGCAAGCCTCAGAGCTCACTGGGACCATGGGAATTGGATAGTCTGTTGCTATGTAATTGGGAGTTCACCAGTTTTCTTTTTTCTTTCTCTTCCCCTGCCCTTCACTTTTTCCCTCCTCTCTGCATGCCTCTGTTCCTTTGTAATGGCTTTCCATGTCTGTCCTCCTATCTTCCCCTCTCCCACCAAAAGCCCCTGCTCTCCAAAGGGCAGCCTTTCCTTTCCTGCGAGCAACGGTGGCACCATGAATCTAGAGATGATGCTCTTCACCCTGCCCATCCTGGACAGAAGGACCTTCCTACGTGTTCTTCAACTGGTTACCTACACAAAACAGTGCTATCAGCGTGGATCTGAGATAGTATTTTGACCTCCAATAAAGGTTGCCCTTCTTTTGTGATACCCAATGTTCCCTTACTACTCATCTCTAATAATAATGGCAGTCATCAAAGTGGAAAGGCTTGGGGTTTCCACCATGCAATGGTTCATTTAAAAATAAAAACGATTCAGAAACTCACGCTTCTTGAAGCCAAGAACATTATGTTGGCACTGGCGCCTAAGAAGGGAATTGGGGAAGTCTCTCCTGGGCTGGAGTGCTTCCTGGCTGATCTGAGGAATTCCTGTGTACTCCCCACTGGGTCCTGCTCCAGACACAAACGGGGTAATTTGACAGCGGAGGATCAGATCGCTTGGTCTGTGCCCTAGGAAAGAAAGGCTTGTGTCTTGACAATGTATTTGAGTAGCACAGGCCGGGCAATACATCGAGGTATTAAGCTGCACAAGAAATGGAATGTCATAATTACTCAGATTAGAAAAAAAAATCAGCAAGGGAAAAATGAAAACTCCTCCTCCCCCACCAAAAAACATGTCATTTTTTAACTGTGCCTCTGAAGTGTTAGTTTGCTTTTGGCATTTTTCCCCTTTATCTAAACCTCTCAAATAAGCCATAATGACAGCATAAGTTGCATGTTACTTCATGTACTGCCTTGCAAAGTGCTGGAATTTCTTAGGTGTCTTAAATTATGGGCTCCTTTACGACAAATGACTTACATTCTGCCTGATATTTACTAATATGTTGCGAACAGTACATGTATTGGGTAGAGTTCATATCATTATTGCGTAGACATTCATTAGTCTATGCATGGTTAAAGCCTCACATGTTTTATTGTAAACGGATTTAACAGTCTAATGAACTCTCACATGGGACAAATGCAATGAAAATACTTGTAGATCTGTAAGTCAGAACCAGCAAAACTAACCATATAAAGTAAGGGGGAATCTCTACCAAAGCTTTACCCCTAATTTAAGCTCAAACCTGAATGAAGTAATTTTTGACGTTGAGTATATGTTCTTAAAATTTCCTTTAATTTTTCTACTTGGATCCTTTTTCTTAATTTCATGGAAAAGTCTGAGAAGAGCTTTTTTCAACATATTTTCATTGGGTTGGGACCAAAATTTATTAGAAATAATATGAGAAAAAGCTAATCTCATGGAATTTTTCTTCCTTTAAAAAAAAAAGTAGATCTGGGGAGTTTCAGTTAAACAACTGCTATTATGGGGCCAGTTGTCCCCTGGCCTATAAAATGTTTTGTCATTTAAACTTTTGGAAACTGGGAAAGCAGGAATATTTCTGTGCTGCAATAGAAGTCTGTACCTACTTCGCACACGTCTAAATGAGCACAGGACGGACACAGTGGTGGGAGTCTGGACTGTGGATCTTGCACAGTCTGGACCACTAAGCTTTTTCACTGATTCCCAGAGTGAGGAATGATTGCTCTGACATTTTTTCCCTCCTTTCAGTACTCCAAAGCTTCTATTTTTGGCAGTCATGAATAGTATGATTTTTGCCACCTTACTTACAAATCTAATCAAATTTTTTTAATTGCCACAACAGCTTTATGGTCCTTGGCACTATTAAAATGTTTCAAGTGCTAAAAAAGAGGTCTGTAAACTAACGAAAAGGGCCCTTAGCATAATGTCCTGCTCTCCACAAAAGCATAGTCACACGGAATATTAAACCCTAAGAGATCATATACTTAACACTTTCACTGATATGAAGCCAAATTCTGCTCTCATTTGAACTACATCAGATTTAGGCCAGTGTACACAAAAAATACCCCAAATCTGTAGTTTTCATGCAAATGCAAATAAGCCATAATACATGAACGATCTTTGCAAGTGTGAGCCTCTGGGCACTACTTCTAGACCTCTTCTTTTTTAAGTCGATCCTGATTCAGTATCATTGAACACGATCTTAACTGTATGGCGTTGCCAGCTGTGCCTCTAAGAAATTAGGTCATGAAAAGTCCTCTTGTTTTTTTCTGGGTCTACATATTTATTTCAAATAAAAGAAACCAAAGGAACTTCAGCACATTATTTGAATGGAAGCGATTGCTTATGCACCGTCCTCTGTTGATCTGGGGCTAAATGGGAATCTCAGGAACTTGTCATTAGTGGCTGTTGACATTTTCTGAGGTATTTGTAGGTGAGCTTTTATTAACAGCTCTGTCCTTCAATAGTGGTTAATAAATCACCGCTGAATTTGCAGGCACTCTCAGAATAGATAGGAAGCCAATTGGGCTCTGAAAGATTACTCTTCTATTTGTTTAGCCACTGGCTCTTTGCTTGTAACCGATAGGTTTAAGAGCTGGGAACGTTGCATTTCCCTGTATGCTTTAGTTGACTTGTTAGAGATAGTTGTTTGTGTTTGATAAACGAGAGGATGATGAGGGGCTGGCTAAATGCGATGGGTTTTTTTTTTATCTGCAAAGGTCAGGGATGGGAATTCCTCAAGTAGGCAAAGCCGCTGGCTTTTGGCAATGAGTAACTGTTTTGTCTTGGATGCAACCTGAGCTCATTAGTGCTCTCTCTTCCTTTCACACATGCACACACACCCTCTTGGGTCTGCTCCAGATCTGCGTGATGGCTTAGGGGGAGCCAAACTGTTTCTTCTCTTCACTTGCCTTAGAAATCTCAAAGTGTGTAAAATGCACGTGTGTATCTGTGAACCCCCAGCTGCTTGAAACCACACTTGATTGCACTGGAAAATCTGCAAAATTGCAAATGGAAATGTGCTAAATGTGCAAAAAGTGGAAAACATGGGGAAAGTGAAGACCTGTGGTTTAATGAATTGTCAACATGGACCGGGCAAGTTTAGAACACAGATTTGTGTTTGCTAAACACACGAGCAGTTATATGCAGTTTGCTGCAGCAGTAAACAGAGAATATGGTTCTGAGCACAAATAGCTATGTGCACTTGACTCCTGTCTTGACTGCCTGTATGGGGGTTCATATGTGGATACCTAGCAAAAGAAATTGTATGGACAAATTATTACAAGGAGTACCCTTGGCTTTTCTGAAAGTCTGTAGCTAAGTGCACATCACAGGAAACATTCCAGTTCAAAAATCCCATTGCAAATGCTGGAGTTCTAAGCAACATCTCCCTGCTCTGTTCTTGCAGATTTATATTTACGGTGTCTCTTAGCAGATATGACCATAGGCATTTGCACTGAACTGGATGATGCCCAGGGGTGCCATTCAGCCTCAGCTATTCTCTGATTCTGTGGCCGTGGTCTTGGACATTACTGTAGTGTGAGATGGTTTGAATTTGCAAGTTGTCTTCAGTTTGGCTTTTCTGGCTTGCATAGAGGTTATTTTTCATAAGTGTGGAATCTAAAAATAATTATTTGAATGTAATGATTAGAAGTGGGTCAAAGAAGCTGGGATGTGAATCGTACCATGGGAGTGTTTGGAGCTAGCACATTAGCTGGTAGCTCCCCAAAAGCTCTTTGAATAAACAGGCAGTAACTGTGAAATGATTGATAGTTTGGCAACTGAAGTGGCCAGTGATCAAAAATTGCCCCCATCATTATTGGTGGAAAGGGATGCTTTGAGTTATGCTGAGCAGCCTTAATTGTAATCTGCCTTAATGAAGAGTAAATGCATAGTGTGAAAAATGAAATAAAACAGCTTCTTTTCCCTTGGGGTTATTAAAAAAATATTTCCCTGTGGAAAGCAGATGTTTAATTGCCCAAGACCAGAAGCAGAATAACACATGGCTGGTCTATCTATGTACGTTACAGCTGCGTGTGCTGCATACTTAAGCTGCTGTGTTACAGCTGATGGCTGCAAACAGGATCTGTTCATAAGGTAACTGCGAACATTACTGTATTGTCTGAAAAATCAGAATCACCTGCTACAGTGGGTGAACAGGGAAGGGAATGTAATTCTTGCCATTGTTATTACCTGCATAGAAAGAGCTGGAGCAAGTCTAGTACGATGCCAAAGGTTCCTTCTGTTATTGAGTACAATGCAAAAGCCTAGCACACTATGCAGAGCCGTTTCTTGAAACCTCTCTCCCATCCCACCACTGTTTGATGAAGCTTTTGTGAGTCTGCCTGGAGGCAGGGGCTCCGCACCCAGCCAGGGCTGCATTTCAGCTGCACTGAAGCTCTTCCACCAACAG
Organism: Phalacrocorax aristotelis; assembly: GCF_949628215.1. NCBI lineage: Eukaryota > Metazoa > Chordata > Aves > Suliformes > Phalacrocoracidae > Phalacrocorax > Phalacrocorax aristotelis. The sequence continues at coordinate 7,336,564 of NC_134285.1, forward strand.
GAACCTCCTGCAGGTTTGCAGGACTGTGGAGCAGCGCTGCCAAACTTGTAAGATGTGTTAAAGCAGTGGAAGGAGAAGAAACTTCTTTGAGGCAAGTAATGTGGCCAGAGCTCAGAAAATTATACGTCAGTTAAAATTCATATTAGCAGTTTACTGTTGAGTTAATCTGGCGGCTAAATTGCAATCACTACTGTTATTGTTTGTAATGGGCAATGGCAGATAGAGCCAGCATAGCACTTACCAAGGCAGGACTTCCCTGCCAAATATATCCCCCTTTTATTTCTTCTGTGTCTCTCAGGGCAGGGAAGGGAGGGGAAGCCACGTCATGCTCGGTGCAGCTGGCGATGGCATTACAAGAAGCACAGGGACATCTGGGACACTGGGCACCCTGTGTGACTCTTGCAGGGACTGAGCCAGTAAAGATCAACACCTGTTTTCAACAGCCATGTTCTTAACTAGCAACTTTCTTCCAGAAAAGCTAACTTTAATTTCCCATCCCCCTTTTTATTTTGTTTCTAGCAGTGCACAGTTTTGTTGACAGCAGAGGCTTGTGTGTTGCAGTAAAGCACAACTGGTGTCCCATATGCCCTGGTGAGTCTCTCAAAAGAGCAAGCAGACTTGCTTCCCCTTGGAAACTCCTCCAGTACAAAAGAACCAGGACACTTCAGATGTCATCTTGACACATGGTTCATGAAATGGGATCTCTGAACTTCAGGTCCAACATACCTAGAACTCCCCCAGACCTCCAATTTAGAAAAAAACCCAAAACCTGTTTGATGAATAAGCTAGCTATTTTTATTTGAAAATTGCATCTATCTTGCTTGGGTCTGAACCCCTGGGAGAGCCTCAGGAGAAAGGCAGTAGGAAGAGAGATTAAAAAAACCCCAAGGGCTTGTGAAAGTCACAGATGAGGGAAAATATGTACTATTAAATTATTTCTGGTTGCAGAGTTTATTTTTATTAATGCATGGTCCCAATAGTTGGTTGCCATGTAACAGGGAAGTGGCGAGAGAAGGTGCAGAATAAGGAGGGGAATAGGATTCAGAGTACTCCAAGCAAAGTATAAGCTTTTTATGGTTTCACAACATCTGACCTCTTAAAGTCTCTCTCTTTGTGTTACCTTTGATAGATGGACATGAAACTCCTTGCAGAAGTGAGATGCTGTTGGCATTGCTCTGGCATGCAGCCTGGTAACTGCCCTCCCAACTCCCCTGGGATTAATAGTGATATTGGGACTGATACAAATAACGCTGAGCCTGCTGGAAAGCAGTGGGTGTTATAAAGAGCATCTGCTTCTGGAGGCACTTGGGAGGGTGGTGATGGGAAGGAAATGGTGATGGGAAGGGAGAAAGGTCTCAAGGAGCTAATAAGAGCACTGCCCTGCCATGCTTTAATGACATGCACATTGTTTCTGAAACAATAGGATGCTTTGGCTGGCATCCTACTAGATTTATTCCTATGGTTTTCAATCCTCAGGTGGCATTAATTGCAAGGAAGGCAGCTCCTTCTGGCTTGCCATTAAAGCATGCCATTTCTGTGTAGGTGAGGATCTGGCCATGTGTTTGGAAAATTCATCAAAGCTACCCTGTACACTCATAACTAGCAGGATCTGGAAATGAAGGCAGTGTCGAATAAGGAAGTTTCAGAAATAATGGACACTGATGCCTCACTTCCTCAGTGTCCTTCCGCTCCCTCCCAAAGTCTCTGCTTGTGCCAGCTCAACATCTTGACCATACTCTTCAAGCTCTTGAGTAAGCTTGTCATCCTAGAGAATGCTCAGATCTTTCCTACCCTTTCATAAGGCAGCTTCTCTGTGATACAAAACAATTCACTGGAGTGTGAGGAAGCCTTTCTGAGCTGCAAAGCCCTTGGTGCTTCACAAAAGCCCCCAGATTTGGAGCAGTGAAAAAGAAAGCATTGCAGAAGTCCTATCTCACAATAAATGAGATGGGATGGAAACAACACAAACTTCAGAGCAGAGATGCCCGTGTCAGTGAGGGATGCTTTGTGCATCTTCCTGTGAGAGCTGGTGAGCCAACTTGAGTGAGATGAACAGAGCCTGAGGTCAGTTCGAAGGGACAGGCCTCCCGTGGCTTTCTCAAATCCTCTTTATCTTCCCCATTTTTCTCTTTTCCAGGCTGAAAAGCCCAGTTCCACCTGGGCACTCCTCTGCGCTCAGGATTTGGGCCCAGCACAGATTTAGAAAATGAACATTTACGATTCTATTACATATTTCCTTACCTTCTGTGAGTATTTGGGAGAGAAGTCTTCAAGGCTATTTTGCAGACACCATCTATCACCTGACAGTATTAAATAAAAAAGGAGGATATCTTGGTTATAAAGGCCAGCCAATATCCCCTTAACCATAGATGGATTTTCTGTTGCTGTCCTACACTATTGCACTGCTACCCATGGCCCTTTGCAGTTCTGTCTCTCTGCAAGCTTTGGCTGCAATCAGGAGACCTCTCAGGGCTTGTCTTTCCCCTACCAGTGCAATATTGCTCTCAATGAAACCAGGACACAGCTATCCTCTTCTGAATGTGACCTTTCCTTCCAGCTTCTCCCTGGCGAACATACTTGCAAATGGCTCTGTTTCTTGCTGGCTCAGTGCAAATTTTATAGCGTGGGGATTTCTGTCTGGTGTTGCTCTGCAGCATGAAGCTAACAGGAGTTTATGGCTCAGGAGGGGCAGAAACTCTGCCAGGTTAAACCTTACATGTATGATCCCACCAAGTGTCAATCAAAATAGCTCTGTGAACCAGAGACTGATTTTGTCTCCTCTTCCCCTATGATGATAAGATGCACCCCATCAGGTAAGCAGCTAGAAACTCCAAATGCTTCAGTCCTGTGTGTAGAGAAAGAACAAATATTTCTGCATGTTGGTGTTCTGTTACTGTTATCAGCAGAGCAGAGGAAGGGTAGTGCAAGGAAATTTTGCTGACAAGCTCAACACATTGTGCAATTAACTGGCATAGCCTGACACCTTGTATTCATTTGCATGTGTTTAAATGAATTAGGCAAGTACTAACGCTGAAGCGAGCACCCCGGCATTTGTATTTATACAAAAACAGCCACCTTTGCTAAAAAGGTCATTATTTTCTCCTGGTCTTTGTCTCTCTTTCATTTGATTACACGTATCTCCTCATACAGAGTGTTTTAAATTATTTATAGAATATGCCTATGTCCGTATGATATTTCTAAATGATGCATAAAATCAAACATTGTCTCACATATTTTAAAACACATAAAGTCCATTACAGTATTATAATTGTTAATTAACAGATCAATGTTTCATACTCCCACATTTTTTATCCTCCAGATACAGCAAAACAAACAGATTAACAGAGGAAACCTGAGGACTGCAATATCTGTTTTATGATAAGAGCATTTAGTAACTTAATCCCTTCCATGCTCAACTCTCAAAGACAATGTACTGGTGGTTATTTGATACAGAATAATGAACCAATACAGAGGTACATTTGTGTTGTTCTCTGGTCAGAGAGGGAACTGACATTTAGACTGCTTGGGTTTTATTCCTGGGCTTGCTGCTAATTTAGATAACTTGTGTAAGGCCACAGAGTAATTTCAATTATTTTATCAGCCTTGTACTGTAAAATAGAGAAAATACATAAAAAGTTCTCAGATGTGCACCTTTGTATCACTGCATGGGAGTATCATCGGTATTAGACTAACAGAGTAACCTAATGCAAAGTTTTGGATAAAAAATAATGATAATTAGCAGTAACGCAGGATATCAAATAATCATCTTCAGGTGACAAATACAGGAAATCTGAGAAGTACAGAGAGGGGAGTGGGACTTCTTCAGTTGCTGCTTGGGACTAAATTACCTAATAAAAACAGGATGTGATTGTATGATACTGAGTCATAGATCCAATGTGAGACACTGTGCTATATTAGAAGATGAAGTAAAAAGGTATTTCGAGTCTTTCTGGCTAGAAGTAAATCCCTTATCTAAAAAACCACATACATTATGGTTTCAGATATCTGCATTTTTCTAGCCTAATTCTTGATGATTGCAGACAAGGTATTTGTTTAGCATGGGTCTCTTCCCAAAGCATCACCATTTAAATTCTCCAGCTTGCAGCAACACACTTTCTATTTTGGCAAGATGTATCTCCTGGTATCTGCATACCTCTCCTGTTCCTTCCTTCCTGTAATTAGGGCTAAATCTGCTCCAGGACCTGTTCTTTTGTAGAAGGCACCATTTTTAGAGCAATACATCATTGGCAAGTCATGACACTAACAGATCCTTGTAGAGGGCTGCTTCTCCAAAGAGATACAGTATCACCTTGATCACTGCTAGACACCGCTCAGTAAAGAGCACCATCAGTTGGTGAAGAAGCAGGAATAAACTCATTTTAGCTATAAGGTGGAACCTGCTTATCAATTAAATATCCTCAGCAAGGTATCTCTAGTTGACCTTTTCCTATTTTCCATCAACATTCCCAGTAACCCTATTTTGATTTTAGGGATTCAAGTTGAGCTGGATGAATAAATAATGCTTTTTTCCTCAGAAATATTTATCTGCATCTGTAAAATAATCACTTCTATTTTTGCACTTCCTGTGCCTTTGCTTTCCATGAACGTTGATGTGATAGTTTTGTATTGACACAAGTGTTTGCAGAACACAAACATCAGAAGGAGTTGTGTCTTTGACTCCTTTCATGGGACTGAGGAATCGCTTGTTTACATGGCATGGCTCTTTTTCTCAGTCTAAGCACTTGCCTATAAAGAGGTTTGTGAATTGGTTACTGATCCCAGTCTATGGGAACTGCAGATGAGCTGCAGATGAAAGCCAGTGGCTTCAGAAACTGCTGCTTCATGGGTGAGCCTGGTCCCCAAAGCTTGTCTTTGTTTATTCAAGACGAAGATCAGCTGATCGGGATGCTGAAAATAAACTGCACGACAAAATTGACCTATTCAACAGCACAGTGAGAATATTGCCCAACAACCGGAAGGCATTAAAAATATTAAAAATAGAACTGAAGAAACTCAAACAAATAAATGTGAGAAGAGCCACAGGTCTGCTCATCATGTAACAACATTTCTTTGGTGCTTTTCTGTGTTGTTGTGGGTACAATTCAAAATAACTAAATGAACATTTCCAAAGGTGATTGCTTAAGGAGCTGAGTCTGAGTGTCAAAATTAGATGCAGCCAACCTGTTGGCAAACTTAACCTTATCTTTAGTTACCCAGTACCCTCTTGAGGAAGTGGATGCTGGAAAGTGAAACCATTCTCTTTGTTATGATGATATTTCCCCTTCCAGCTGGTACCTCAGAAGGAAACCTGATGGATTAACACATTGGTTGTACTGTTAGGATGACTCACAGACTTTGAATTTTCAGTGTTTCAAATGCTTGCATGGAATCAGAGCTCTTGGCTCAAAACTTCCATATTGTTCTGGCGTAAAAAAAAAAAGGGCGGGGGGGAGGGGGTACAAAAGCAAACCAAATCAGGTTTAGTCCAAGATTAACATCTGACTTTTGTGTTTCCTCGGCTACCAGCAGTTGTTCCCCAGTTTGTCTGGAAGCTGACCAAAGCACAGTCTTTCCAGGTGGGAACATTGCTATAGACTTGTCCTAGCACAACTAGCTGGCTGATGGAAAGCACAAGGTGGACCCAGTATGTGCTTTTTTTTTCCAAAAAGTATACCCAGGTTTGGGTAACGCGTGAAATTTAAGGCCTCAGATCTGTTTCTTATTAAAAAAGAGAGGTAAAAGAAATAATGCTAACTTTGCTAACTTCATAGGTATGTAAAGGAAATATAAGATACAAGTGTAAGAATGTATGTCCCTTGTCCACTGCAATCCCAGGCAGGATGTCAGTGAGGCCATGTCTCAAATGCCCTGAAAACAGCTAATATAATATTCACCATCCAGTTTGATTTTTTTTTTCTTCTGCTTGGCAATATCCTTTGAACAAGGGAGAGGAAAGGTGGTTGAGGCACAATTCCCCAGTCCTTTCCTCTGAGAAGCTGCACTGGTACCACTGGAAACCACTATGCCAGCTGTAGCCATCTGAATGCTGCCCTGACTTGGCCCAGCAGAGATGACTACCCCAATTCCCTGCCTTTAGATGATCTGTAACTTGTCTTGGTCCTCTATGCTGTACCCCTGGTTGCCAGCTAAAGCAGACTAGATCAGACAAAGTGATCGTGTCCCCTCTGGCCCTGCCATTTGCCTTACTGCTCCATCAATCGTCTGTGCTGCCCTGCTCTCTGTCCGTCCATCCATCCATCCATCCATCCATCCATCCATCCATCCATCCATCCACCCATCCACCCAGCCACCCAGCCACCCACCACCCACCCGTTGCAGCAGCCTGAGCAGAGCTGCCCCTGCTAGAAACACCACACTTGTATTGTTCTCAACTGAGCTCAGAGTGCGTTCGGAAGCAACACCCAGAGCCGGGATTTCCTTCATGTCAGCACACAGAGGGGGTCTCCACTGACTCACTGGATGGGTCCCAAAAATAGCAGGTTCAGAATGGAAACCTTCATGACCTTTCTGTCCTGGAGAACAATGTCTCACACTTTTCCCCCCTCCAGGTATGAAAAAAAACCCCTTTTTGCTTCCAACTTGGCAGGGTTAAGCTGGAAGGGCTCAGTCCAGTGCTCAGAGCACCTGACTGTATGCTTTAACAGGAGAGGATTTAATCACTGGAGCTGTTATTTACTCTGTTCTTAGCAGGGCTTTCTGTTTTTTTTGTCTGGGCAGATGGAAACTTAAAATGGAGAGAGATTAAAGGAAAAACCTCTATTTCCAGCCTGGTTTTTATTGTTGTGGGGTTTTTTTTTGTAATATATTTTTGCAGGGCAGTTATAAGAACAGGGACAGAATCATCAATGAATTAACAGGAAGGAAAAGGTATATTACTGAAGCGTAGGATCCCTCACACAGCTGAAGTGCCCATGGGTTTTTGGAGCATTTGCTTGTTTTCTGTTATTATTTGTAAAATCTAAACATCTGTCAAGCCCATCTCAGAAAAGGCAAGATCCTTCTATGTATAACTAGGCATCAGCACTATACAAATCCAGTAGCCAAATTGACCATATCGCTCTCTACAACTACCTGAAAGGAGGTTGTGGTGAGGTGGGGGTTGGTCTCTTCTCCCAGGTCAGTAGTGATAGAACAAGAGGAAATGGCCTCCAGCTGTGTCGGGGAGGTTTAGATTGGATATTAGGAAAAAGATCTTCACTGAAAGAGTGGCCAGGCCTTGGCACAGGCTGCCCAGAGAAGTGGGGGAGTCACCATCCCTGGAGGTGTTCAAAAAACATGTAGACCTGGCAGTTCAGGGCATGGTTTAGGGGCCCTGGTGGTGTTGGGTTGACAGTTGGACTCGATGATCCTGGCAGTCTTTTCTAACCTTAATGACTCTGTGATTCTATGATTCTATGATCTCTGTAGTTTGGCAGCTGGTGCTGGTCCCTGAACCAACTCAAGTCCTGTTGGGTTGCAAAGGAATCCTCAGGGAACAACATTAGCAGTGGGACTCCAACCTGTCTGCCCCTCTGTTCCTAGCAGCCATTGCTCATGCCTTCCATCTCCTCTACAAGCTGGCAGCACTGATTTTGGGAACTGATCCACTGGATTTTAGCCGCTTGCCATCTGTAAAGGCTTTATCCAAACTGCATCACTTTGGCTGAAGACTGACTAGGTTGCTGGGCTAAGCCATGCACTCTCTAAGCGTTGGGTAGGCAGCTTAATAATTTCAGAGGAGTTGAGGACCTTCATTTCTTAAGTTATTCTGACAATCCAGGTCTTGCCATCCCATCTGGGAACACTTTCATGTATCCAGGATCTTTCCTCAGTAGAGATGGTGACTGCCACCCAGAGAACTGAGAAACAGGGGAAACTGTGCTCCAGTAAAAAGCAATTGTGAACACTGGAGAAGGGCATTTTAATATACACCTTCCTGAAGAGTAGGAGAGGTGAGATTCAAATGGTCTGTTTTTTAGAGAGAAAATCCCAAATCATCTTCTTTAAAGTATGTGTTGAGCTTTTGGAAGTTTTCCCCTTCCCCCTCCTCCCTGCCCATCTCTACAATAAGTACAATTGTTAGACAAGGCAGGTCTTTGTGCTTCAGATTTAATACATAGTTTTTGACCCATGGAGTGATAAGATGGAAAATAAATGGCTGGATTTTCCCCAGTGTTGAAGAACGCCTTTCAGATTGACTTGGGAACTTGCCTATTCTCGTCTGCCCACCTGGCTTTCACTTTGATATCCCTAACATTATCATAACTTTTATTGTCTTTTCATGTCAGTCAAACCTTCTTCACTAAATTACTTTCATTTATACATCCTCTCCTGCTATTTGGTCTCATCATCGTCTAAGATTTAAGGTGAAAAAGTTTCTTCTATTTGACAGGGTGGGAGGTGGAAATTACTATGTGAACAGTAAACTACAGGTTACATAAATAATATGTCATTGTATATCACCCAGTGGAGCCTTAAATCAATTCATTAGTTTGTATAAAGCTTTTGTGTTCTTCTTAACTGCATCATATCCAAGCTGATTGCACATTTGCTCTAAGTTCCTTTTTTAATTCTGTATGTCGTCAACTTTCAGGATTCTTATATAGTTATGCTGAGTGTGTTTCTAAAGATTGTTTTTCTTTCTTTACAGGCTTGGTTTATGTTTTTTTCCCTCCTCCTCTCGACACATCCCTAGCCTGAGGCAAAAGTGCATTTTGTTCACAGAAGGTAGACACAGGGATATTCTTCACAGTGCAGGGAGTGAAAGGCAAGCTGAGATATGCTGGATTAATGAAAGAGGTACTGAAAAGCAGCTGGTTGATTCATAGCGAGCTGTTCACTTGCTTTCATGCTGCTTCATAGCAAAAAAAAATCTATAGACTGAACTGTACTATGCAGATAATTTATCCTGATGCCAAGAAGCCTCCTACCCTTTTCATGGTCTGGTTTTTCTTTTACAGGCATGCCAGGAAAGATTGTGTTTTGGTTGAAATTCAGGAGATTAAGGCAACCCAGGAGACCCCTGTTTTGGAAGAAGACAGTTAGTGGAATAATATCTTTTTTTACAGTCCTTAGTGAAAAACCTAAGAACTTACTAGTTTGGGGAAACAAGGAAGAGAAAGACAACATTTTATTACATTGTCAGTAACTGCCAATGCTAAAATACTGATCTAGCCTGACTGCAAAGTAAAAACAGGCATTGCTTTGATACAGTGATCGATTTTATTATTCTAGCTGAGGTTTTTCTCCTTCATTTTTCTGCAGATTTCTCCTGCTCAGTAAATCAAGACTACACAAAGTTCCTTTACAATGTAGACTTGATATACAACAATATTAGCCAAGACAGTATTCAAACAGTCATGAAAGAATCATCAAAAGTACTGCTCCTTGCTTCAATCCCTGCAAGAAATCAAAACCTTTCAATTGTAGCCAGATTTTAACGAAGGGTGGCTGTTTAAAGCTGAATCACCAAAAGCCTTGGCTGTGCCTGGACTTTTATTTTAAGTATTTATACCATTAAATATTAATACAGGTCAAATAACTAAACCCCCTGAGCAGGTGAAATCTGCACAATGAAAACAAACAAACTATATAACACGAGCCAATGTTACCCGCAATGTTACTGGATAAATAAGCAAATATAAACCCCAGTTTCCCTGAACAAGTTTGCTTATTGACGTTCTGGGAGAATGAGAAGGCTAACATAAAAATTAAATAATAGTCATGGCACTGAAGCTTTTAAGAGCTGATCCAAGGCTCATTGACTTAAGGGACCTTTGTCTTTCCTACCTTGAAGAGCTTGCAGTACTGCAAAAGCTGAAACACACACAGTGAAATCACAAAGTGGTGCCGTGCAGACAAGGCAATATTACATTTGGTGTAAATATGTCCTTAAGGACATATTGCTACAGGGATTAAAAAGAAAAATGTGGAACAGATCTGCTTGATTTTTACTGGGATCTACTGCATAATTTTACTACAGGCTCCCAATTTTTGCAGAGGTCCTGGCTGCAGCTCAGCCCAGCCAGTCAGGCTCTGCGTGTCGCCTTTGGAGCCAGGAGTTGTGCTTCCGTTCCGTGGCTGACTGATGTTGCTGAGAAATATGGGAGGTCCTGCAAGAATGTAGGGGATGTTGTCGGACTGGGACCTTGGTGAGATCCAGGCAAGAGCTACTCTTTGTCCAGCTCATTATCAACAATTTGAGGAATAGCGATGAAGAGCATGAACAAAATTGACAAGGAGGAGGCGGCCATAGCAAGGATAGAAACTGAGAGTTTCTTGAATTGATTAGTGTGTATACAGCCTCAAACAATATTCTGGAGGGGTAGCAGTGGGAAGCCCTTGCCCTTGATCCTTCGATCTCATCTGACCCAGTCTTCACAGCTGGCATAAGAAGGACTTTGCTGCAGTTAGATTTGTGCATTCAGGAGTGACCTATGTGCTTGAGGCCTGGTTGCGCTGAGGTGTGTAAGCACTCGGAAGCACTTTGAGTTTGAATTGGATAAGGTAAAAACTTAAAGAAGCTGTAAAAAATAACATGGACCAACTTCTGTTCCTTGTTATGTCTCAGCAAATTAGGAATAACTTTAGCAGAATTATGGCACCTGCACTGCAAAGTTGTAAATTTAAAATAATGAGTGAAGTTTCTCCCCCAGTTCCAATATCACTTAAAATAATAGAATATTTTTTTTTGGACTTGTGGTTCTAAGGGTTTAACTTATACTTAGTAATACTTTTGCTTAATTCAATGCTTTAAGGTTTTCCTTAAAAAAAAAAAAGTGTGAATCCTATCTATTCCCATGCCTTCAGCAGCTGAACAGTTAAGAATAATACTGATACTGTGAAACTTAGGAACGTTTACACAGGGAAATGTGGATTCCTGTAGCCAGAATATTCTGGTAACACACACAACAGTGGATGTAAAAGTCCAATTTCAAATTTTAAAAATGAACAGTTCTGCCACCTAAACTGTGATTTACCATGGGTTTTTTTTTTCATGTGTGAGGAACATACTATTATTCAGCTGAAAGCTAGTAAAAAAGACTTTAAGTCATTCCCCTTTTAACTCTAATTTGGCTGCAGTAAGAGATCATGTTTTGGAGCAAATACAGAAGGACATATATTTACTTCAGAGGGGTAGAAACTAGATATTCTGCTTCCTGTGATGTTCTGCAGTTGTGAAATATTCTCTTCCAGTAAAGACACAAAATAAAAACCATAGAAATATTTCCTCCAGAAAGAACAGTTCAGGTTGCTCAAAATATTGAAAATATTAAGTAGTTATATTTCAAATACTAAGTGAAAACATTTACATAGGAAAAGCAAGAGTTCTTGTTTTGAAAATAAGTTCTAAAAAAATTTAAAAAGTTCAAGAAATGTCCATACAATAGAAACTCTCCATATCTAATTTTTGATATAATGTTTCCACCTTGTTGAAATCTATATTTAAGGGATTTTTTTTCTAATTTCTTGTATTTTGATTAAAATTTTTAATCAGGTTTTCTAATGATGTGCATCATTCTGGAGGCTGCTTCTTAAAATGTAACCCAAACAGTCCAAATATTGCACATTAGCGTGCTGATGTAAATGAGACAACGCTCGCCTGGCTTAAAACCAAGTGCTCAGCCCTTCCAAAGCACACTGATTGGAGTCATAACCATCCAGCTAAATTGAAGCTGGTAATTAAAAATATGCAAAATGGTTTGGAAATAATGTGGATCCTTCTGAATGTAGATTTTGAATATGGGTGTCTTTCACATGGGTAAAGTGGATAATTGCCTGCCTGTCCTGCTTCTATTCACTGCAAATAATTGAGTTGTTGTCAAACACTTCTAACACTGCCTATCACAATAAATATGAGAAGACAGAGGGGCTCTTTGAATAATCTCATTTTTGTGGCTGAGGAAGCTGTTTCTTTTGTATTTGCCTGGGGAAAGGCATAGCAACAGGAAATGAGAGACAGAAAGAATGGCAGAAGCACTGCAGGCTTTGCTGTATTTCTTTATTCTGTACACTACATTGCATATAAGACTCCAGTCCTACACCTGGGTTTCTCCAGGGCCGCCTTTTGTGCAAAACCCCATGGTTTGTCCATCATTGGAGCAGTAGCATGAGCCTGGTGGATGGGGACAGTGGGGTAGGGTCGAGGGATGCCAAATATACTTGGGCAGCTTTGCATAGGTCCCCAGCTAAGACACCTGTAAATCATGAGGTATTTGCCAAGGAAGCCAGGCGTGTTTGGGTAATGATTGAACGAACGCCTACACAGCGGTCTTAGGCTGTAAATTTTCACTGGTGTGACTGAAAGCCCATCAGACTGCAAAGAAAGCTTGCTTGTGCGGAACAAATGCAGCCTGTCGGCGTGGAGGTGGGTGTTGCTATCTCCATACAAGCTCTGATGCTGTTGTGGCCTTGCTGTAGTACTTGGGTCCTGCGGAAGGACTCAGGTGACATTTTTCATTGCAGTTGATCCAGTGATGGCCCGTCTCTTACAGACCAACATGGCTTTGCTTCTCCAACAACCTGTCCCTTAACACCTCCCTTTGCAGGCCCTTCCACCACGGTGCTACTTCAGCAGTTTCCTAAGGCACATTTCCCTGCACTGTCACAGCTCTCCATATGCTACTGCCATTCCCTTTTCCCCATATTTTCATTTTTAACTGCCTCTGACAGGTAAATTCCTTGCTGGCTTCAGAAGCTCTTTGAAGCTTCCTTTGCGGTGCTGCTTTGGGGGGGGTTATCATGTTTTGCACGCTTGGACTTTTGCACAGAGGCACACTGATGACACCGGTTGGGTGGCTGGAGCATTTAAAAGGCAAAAGTGATGCTCCCAGAGATTTGAAGAAGACAGGTGTATTTTTTGCCTCTGTTTGAGGCTCGCTGGCATGCAGCATGGGTGGAGACAACCTGATGTCTTCAAACAGCTGCAGCAGGTAGCGCCTGCTCTTTCCTGTGTGCTCCCCAGAGAAACCCTGACATTTCCCCCACCCCCCTTCCTTATATCACATTTGAATTTTAGTTTTGCTCTGAGGTGTCTGTTCTTCAGTCTCTTTCATATGATGTCTTAAATGATAATGCCTGCTGCGCCTAAGGCACAGCCTCAGAAAGAATCATTCTCACTTCTCTATTCTCAGATTTTCCTGAGGAACAGGATCCTGCCTGGAGTATTTCTGGACACACAGTGAGGAGTTTCACAAAAATTCCCTTTCACCATTAGGGTCTTGACATTTCTGCTGCCACCTTTAATATAATGGAGAGGTTAACCCAGAGATGCTGCAGCAGAAATCTGTTGTGTGTTGCGGCAACCAGAACAAACCTTTGATATCTGGGAGCTGTTTTGGCCATTGCCTTCAAAGGGCTCTTGCGATCAGACAAGCTTTTTCCACAGTAATAATGCATCGGTCTGAGGGCCCAGAGATGGTTTTGTCTGTGCAGCATCACTTTTGTAGAGAATAAGATGCACTTGGGACCTATTATAGTCCCTGGCAATTAGACAGAGTGCAGCATCTCCAAAATGCTGTTGTCCATGCAAATTAATTACTCCTATACCCCAGAGACAAGTGTTGCTCCTCGTGTTTTGATGGCAGTGGTTAGCAATTGGCAGTGCAGGCAGCAGTGGAGCCAGTGCTGACTGTGCTAGCAGCCCAGGGCTGCTGGAGAGAGGAAGGGGGGCTGAGGCAACCTTTCACCTGGGCAACTCAATTCCTGGAAGCCAAAAGACTTTCAGAGGCCACACAGCCACAGCAAGTGTGTGGCACCGTCAGCGCTGGAGTTCAGCTGATGCCTGGCTGCAAGCAACAGGCCACAGTATCTCCTTCCATACTGTAATTGTTAGCGCATTTTAATAAATTCCTCCAGGGACATGTGCCATATAAAACGTGTAAGTCAAACAAACCGGAAAGCAGATCAGCTTTGCACTGTCATTTATATTGGAAGAGTAGGCATGTTAAATCCCTTTTTCCACAAATCCCTTTCAATAAATCAGTTTTGGAGCAATGCAGCTGGTTGCCGGGTGCTTTAACGGAGCTGTACTTTTCAATGACTCTCTGTACTAAAAGACGTTCTTGAAAGTTATGCTAAAATAGACCAAGCAGTTTTGGAAAAGAGAGGTGTGTATCCAAATAGATGGAGTGAATGAGTTCATTCTATGTATCAGGGAAATGCACAGCAGGCAAAGGGTGGCCAAAATTATAGGCCAGGTAATTTCAAAATGTTCTTGGCTTGCTCCACAAACAGGTGTAAATCTGCTGGATGCATTAGGAACGAGTGCAATTCAGATGTGAAGCGAGAGCCTTTGAGAAGCCCTGGGTGAAACACGGGAGGAAAGCCTAGCTCCTGCTCATTAAAATAACTGTGCTTGGGAGCTTGCTGGCTACACCTGCTCTGTAGGAGTACTGGCAATACTTTCTGCAGGGCACAGGTTGTGCACTGCCTTTTGAAAGCAGGTATAATGCTCAGAGGCACCCCCCAAATGATCATATGCACGAAGTGTCCCAGATAGTGCAGAGTGCACTGGCAGTGATTTGTATGACTGGGTAAAAGCACTACGAGGAACGCCTGAAAAGGAGGTGATGAGAAAATTGTGCAGCCCAGTGTTTTCAAAATATCTTTCACTGGCTCTGTTCTAATGAATGGCTGTAGAGCTGGAAGGCTCCATCCCTTTCCACTGCCCTCACTCCCCTTAATTTTGCAGGGCTTATCTTTTCGCATGGCAGAGCAGAGCCCCAGGGTTTTAGTTTGTCTTCAAATGATCTGGGAACATTATCAGCCCCTAATAATACCCTTCAGGGCAAAACACTGTGGTTGCCACTTGGCCCTCCGGCTTGGCTTAGAGGTGTTCGAGCAAGGGGAAGAGGATCCAAAGAACTCCAACTAAACCTTGCAGGATTTTGGTGAACTTCCATTTTCTTTTCTCATTTTTGAACCTTAAAGATCTATGTTGCATCCAGTCACGTAACTACACAAATTAAAAACTCAACTTGGCAAAAATCACCCCAGAGTCCTTTATTGGCATCTTTCCTGGAATGCCAGCTGTTTGCATGAAACAGAGAAGCCAAGCTCTGCTGATTTCCCTAACCTTGCAGATACCTGCTCCAGATTTGTTTTTTGAAGAAATAATTTAGCGTACAGGTGGTTTTTGGGTTGAAAGCCACTTTTTTTTTGTAGATTGCCATGACTGATGTGACATCAGGTTTGGATCCAACTACTAGCATCAGGGAACTGAACTCTGGTTTTCGCAAAGGATGCGGTTTGAAGTCCATCTTTGAATTCAACTGCAGGTATTTTGGGACAGGAGTAAAACCAAGAACTGTTTTCCTCTGAACTGCAGATCAAATGAAATAAGTTGTGTATCATGAATGGTGATTAGCTGAATTGATTTTATTATGACAAAAAAACCGCAGCAATGAAAAGCGCCAACATCAAAGCCTGTGAACATTTTCTACGTTTGCATGTTGGAAGAGATACATATTTTTAAATGTTAGACATTTAAAGGGTTTGCAGATTCCTGACGTACAGCAGAACACAGTAACTCACTTTGGATTCATGGGGCCGCACTCCTCCGTAATGCCACTCTACATTAGTTAGCTGCCTAACAGATACCTCTGCCTGAAAGTTGTATTTTTGCTTCCCCATAGTGCTTTTAGAATTACTGGGGCATGTTGATTGATTCCTATTACTGAAAGCTTCTATCACATAGCACGCACGCAAGAAAGTCCCCCCTAGTTGAGAGAGAGGAGGTTAATGGGGGAAACATGAGAGATAACAGTGATAAATTGAAAGAGGGGTGGTTCTAACTGACAAAAGAGTAAAAAAAAAACTAAAAGGAAATTCACCATGAGGACTGTGCACATCAAAATCTGTTTCCCAGAGAGGTTGCGTTTGGAGGGTTGGGCTGGGCAAAGCCTTCAGCAACCTGGGCTAAATTCAGCCGTGTTCCTGCTCTGAGCAGGAAGCTGGACCAGGAATCTCCTGACGTCCCTTCCAACCCGAACTGTTCTGTGCTTCTGTGAGAAACTGCCAGTAGCCTGCTTTTGCCATTTAAAAACAAATGGCCAGGTTTCCAGGTTTCTATGAGCTTTTCTATACAAATAGTCATTTTTTGCAGAAGCTTTTGGGAGCTAAAGTCTTCAACAGGTGACTCTGACTGTACTGCTACACACCTTTCTACAGCTCTGCATAAGCAGTGTATTTATTACTCCTTCCTGGCCGTAATCTGGCATATCAACAGCAGCGCATCCACAACGATGTGGGAGATGGTTGCTATTACATGTAACAACATCAGGGTTTTTATCCTCCAATGGCATGTTTACATTGACAGATAGGTCCATCTCCAAACCAGCAGCTCAATCCTTACTACCAAACTTGTACCATGGGGTGACTTAGTCTCATTCTGGAGCTCAAAATTTTGGGTGCACTTTATAGATTATCCTGGAATAGTCCTGTGTGTATGCAGCTAGGTCTCATGTTTATCACAAGGTGGTCCAGGAGGCCTTGCAACTATCTATTTGACATGATGGACAGTACGTGGACTAGGGTGAACTTTCGCAAGGTGCTTGGGTGGAAAGTTCATGAGTTTCTGCAAACAGCTTGTTCTCAACCACCCATCTCAAGCCTCCACTCCCTTGAAGTGAAGGGAGAACCAATGCAGCTGCTGCATTGACTCCCATCAACATGCACAAAGCATGGCTTTTGCAGCAGTTGCTGCTGAACCATGGAGTAACCACTCAAATTCTGTCCCCATTCTCTTCTGTTCTCTGCCTAATTTTTCACTCTAAATTAAAGCACTTGTGGGCTGCATTTGGCAGAATAATAGGCAAGCAGCACAAGTTGCAATCTGAATATTTGTTTCTAATCACCACTGACATAGTTTTATTGTTGCTGTTGAATGAGAATGTAGGTAAATTCCAGCAGGGAATGTACAATCTACTTCTGTGTTAGTAATTACTGATTTGTTTTCCAGGTGTCCTACAGCTGAATATTGTAGTTTCATGTTGACATACGCTTTCCAGCTTTCCTTCTGAGTTAATTGTGTAACATGCATATAAGAAATCAGCCATCAAAAAAATGGAAATTCCCAGGCCTTCATTTCCTGTCTTTTGTTCAAAATTCCGTTGAAAATGTGGGGCTGGGTGGACATGACCAGGACAGGACTGAGGATTTTGTGCAAGCTGAATTCAACATACAAAGAAAAAACACGTTAGTTAGCAAGACCTTGATTCTGACCGCCACAGTACAAAATGTGGGGGAAAGGAGGATGCATGAGTTTCAGTCTTTCTCTGTCCATGAGGCTTATGAAAAAGTCCTGTGCCACACACTAGCAAAACTGATCAAGCTGAGGGCATTTAGTGCCAGTGGACAAAGATGGCCAGGCTGAAGGTACAACCATTGGCCTCATCCACTTCCTCAGAAAGGCTTTGGCACAATAGCTTTTAAAAGGATGAAAATTTCCATCGATCCAGACCAAGTAAAGGTTTTGCAGTGCTTGCTCTCTATGCCTCACACACTGAATCCTTCTTTCAATATTCAGCACTGTCAGCACAACCAAAATGGCAAGAAGATGCCATGAGAAGTGCACAGCAAGATGGTATGAAATTATTTTTTCATTCCTCAGGACACTTCTTCCCACTGAATCTGTCTACCACTTTTAAAAGTGACACCATGCTTTTACTGAATACTTTCTTGCCTTTGGGGCTGCTCTGCATGGGAAGGCAGGTAAGAATTAAACAGGAGGAGGTCCTTGATGTTGACAGAAATTAAGGCTTTCAAATCTGAAGTTCGCTCGAGCTGCCTGGCACGGCCAAACAGGTGCACCAAGACCCCTCCTAATACTGTGTCAACGTGAGCATAAAAATCAGAAAGGTGACCCATCCCACAGGCACTTTAGGCAGACAGCTGCAAATCGACACTAGCTAAGGCACACAGCAGTGACACACAGCCAAAAAGTAGCTGGACCCTGCAGAGTCCTAGTGTTGTCCCAGATAAAAAAACCCAAGCCTGGTTTCTGCCGAGCGTCTGCTCTGCTCCGCTGCCACCCCCCACGGCTCCAGCAGAAGTGCTGCTCTCTGAGGCCAGCTTTGTGTTGTGTTTGGCACGCAATAAGGCCCTGAAAATAATCTCTTGTATTAGCTGAAACACTCTCATGCCAACTTCGTGATCCCTCTGACATATTTGCTGCCAGCTTTTGGTGTCAGTGTGTTGGACCGTGTCTCAAAGCAGTAACATTTTTAACGCTGCACAATGCGTACCTTCTCTCTGTGTGTCCCTCTTTTGTGGATGAGCAGGACTCAGGGAATTTGGCTGGATCATTGCTTCCCCCAGTAAAGACGGGACTGGTGGAGAAAATGATCTGTTTCCCCCCCAGTGTGTACCAAAATGGCATGTGGTAAGTCTCATCCTGATTTCTAAAATGCTGGATAACAGCCACCATCTCTGCTCCTCCAGCCCCATACAAACTCTTTGGGACTGTCAGTTCTCCAAGGCCTTATTTGAACAATTCACTGAAGAACTGGAAGGGATAAGGTGATCTAAAAACACAGTGAAATCCTACAAAAACCCCAGGATGGTTATTGTTTTACCATATTAAGAAATAACTCCAGTCCGTAGAAAAATAATATCAAAATATTAGAGAATTAAACAACCAACCTTATAAAAAATAAACTTATATCATAGTCAGCTAAGCACACCTTGAAGTAAAACCTGAGTAGGTGTAGGAAAGTAAATGGTTTATTGTTGTCCTGCAACCTTCTGCTCCCAGGGGCCAATTTTCACTCCATCTTTAGAGAAGCCAAATGTTTTGCTTAGGTGGGTTTTACTGGGTGTTAACAGAGGGCCAGGCAGGAATCCCGTCCCTGTCATGGACCATCTAAAAAGGCCTTTTAGTTGTTGGGAGGTAGAAACTGGTTTCAGTCCTGTGATGGAGAGCAGTTGCAAGTCAGCTATTGAAACCACTCTGCTTTGACCTGCAGGGTTTTAGTGACCGCAGGGCTGTGTCTTGTGGTGCCAGCCATCAGTGTGCCAGGTCGCCTGGGACCCCGAGGTGTAGCGATGACTGCTGAAAGAACAAGCTTTGTAATAACAAGAGCAAACCTGACAGCAACAAAAAGATGAAAGCATCACAACAGAGAAAAAGGGAAGGCGGCTGCAGCTACGGCACAAAGCTGTGAGGAGCATGAGTGACCAGGGAGCACTGCCCAGACAGCATTGGACATGCACCTGCAGAGCAACCCAAGCCATTCATCAACTGGAAAATGAAATAGCATCTGTGCTTTTCTTTAGCTCAGCTTGCTTTACTGTATTCGAGCCCATCACTGAATATTTTGCTACAGTGGATTAAAGAACTCAGGTGGCATTTCACTGATACAACTAAAACAGTGAAAGGTGTACAGTGCTCGAAAAGTTCTTCTGAC
The DNA here is from genome assembly GCF_949628215.1 of Phalacrocorax aristotelis. Taxonomy (NCBI): domain Eukaryota; kingdom Metazoa; phylum Chordata; class Aves; order Suliformes; family Phalacrocoracidae; genus Phalacrocorax; species Phalacrocorax aristotelis. The sequence goes on from NC_134285.1 coordinate 7,355,970, forward strand.
TCAGCATCTCAGCTGTCCTTCACAGTGTTGGTATTTTTCTACCAAATACCATTTGGTCTCCTGAATTAAGAAATCAATCTTAATTTTGTCCACAGATGGGGAATTTTTGCTATTTCCATTTTGTCTACATGCACAAAATAAAAGCAAACTGTAATTTATTTTTTGTGGACAAAATGGGTTTGGGTTCTTTCACTTTTCTTTTGGCATTCCTTCCTGTTGACAGCATGATTTGCACAAAATTACATTCTGTTGATAAAAATGTGCTGAAATGTCTTTCAGTTTCATTGACTGAATGATTTGCAGTAAGAGGTTTGACAAAATGCATGTTGTCGACAGAATGAAATGGGGCGGTGGAAGGAAGAATACACTTCAGACATATGGAGCGAGCAGTTATATACTCCCTTGGTTGGTTAAAAACTCTGCTCAGAGACTATTAGAAAGGATTTTGTGGGATTCAGAGAAGACAATAGTTACTTTGGAAAATCTCATTTGCACGGATACATCTGGCAGTGGGGAAAGGCATAAAGAAAGTTAATGGGTGCAGAATTTGGCCAGAGATCATTGCAAGTGCTGTTATACTTCTTTAGATGTCTTTCTATCCAAATAAATTTCCTCCATTAAGTTTACAGATTTCCTCATTCAGCTTTTAAGGGAATACTTGTACTGGAAATGAATGAGACAGGGAAAAGAAATATGTTAAAATTTATGAAAACATCTGTTGGAAGTTCTCAGAAAGATGCTTTTGTTTTAATCATCTAAGCAAGATTGATGGATTTTATCAGAGCTAAGTACCGAAGAGTCCCAAATGGGCTCTTTATCCCAAAGGCAAAGCACTTAAGCATATGCCTAATTTTAAGCATGTGAATAATGGCCTCATTGACTCCAGTGGAAAACTCAAGTGCTACAAGCTGAGTATCTTGGATTCTACGCAACTTTGGATTAGCCTTAAAATCATGACCAAATTGTACCAAAAAATAATCTTGAGCATAAAATGACAAAATTATTACACTTAGGACCAAGTGTTTTTGGTAAAATAAATCACATCAGGTTTAAGCAGCTTGCTTTGATATGGTCAGGTACATTAGGAGAGAAAGACAGTTACTGATAAAACAAGAGAAATACTCATTTATTCAAGGAGATTTACCTGATAAGCCTTACGGGCGGTAACACAGAGAGGATCAACCTTGTGGGTAAGTAAACTCTGTTGTGTGTAGTGATGTTGCTTCATCTCATCCAAGCTTGTTCATTACACAATATATTTACTGCTTTAGATCAATTCTGAAAAGAACTTTAGTACTTTTTTTTTTTAATTAGCTCTTTTCTCACAGCAGCATCCTTTTGTTGAGCAGGCTGTTGGTCAGAAAGGAGGAGGAAGAGCAAGAGTCAGCTCTGTGCTCTCTTTCACAGTGGTTCCGTAGGTGTGGTAATGAGCTGTTGCTGCTTCTAGGAAATTTGGGTTGTGAATTAAATTGTAGGTGGTGCTAAGTTTCCATTGCAATGTCCAGCTCAATTTTCTTTAAAGGTTGCTATGGGTATCAGGATATGGTGCCAAGCCACCTTAAACCGCTATTCCAGACCATTGTTCTCATTTCAGGATGTAAATACCTCGATTCTACCCACCGATAAAAAAAATCCCACTGGCAGGAGATGGGTCAGGGGAGTAAACAACAGTGCTTCCTGAGCACATACTCAGTTCATTTCACCCTGCCGTCAACACCGATTTCATTTCTCTGTTCAAACAACAAATGTATCAAACCAAAGGAAATGCCTGTGCAAAATGCAGCTTACACAGGAACATGGCTGGATGTGCTGGGGCACCGCAGAAACTGAGGAGAAGGGTGGGCTGTAGTGGATAGCCTGGAGGAGAGAGGGAGTCCAGCACATGTCTCAAATTAGAGCAGGCTTTGGACTACTCTGATGTTTGTGGTCCTAAAAGAGCTGAATTTTAGGAGTCCTAGTCTGACATAGTGCTTAACCTGGAACCTGGGGGAATGAGCTGAGGAAGGATCAGACACATAAGCTAAGAGCATCTTCATGGCACCTATCATCTCTTCTCCTCTGATGAGGAGGCCAATGATCTTTTCAGACAGGCATTAGCCAGGTGACCAAGTACTATTATGCTTGACTCATTCCACTCTAGCACCTGGTGGCTATTGATTCCTATTTTTGGAAAGCCTTAATATACATTGCACATGCCTCTTTTGAATGGAAATGCTGTTTAATGGCATTCAACAGTGCAGGAATCACAGCTGCAAAACAAAATGTTTTACAGAAATTTTGGAAATTGCTTCTTTTGGCCATGAAAAAGTTTTTTCTATTTTGTTTGAATTATGTTATCATTCTTTTAGCTCTTAAGCAGTAACCATCATCCAGCTAACCAAGAGTTGGAAGTGCAGACCTGTCCTCAGACTTAGGATGGTGTTTTAAGAAAGTATGCACATCTTTCTGCTGAAAATTGCGTGTGCTTAGGGTTGGTCCTACATATTGGGCAAATGTGCGTGCCTGTCTTAGGAAAACCACGTTCCAGTAGTGGTTGACTCATGAACAAGTCATGAGTTCATGAACCCATGAAGAAGTCGGCTAGAGGGAAGATGTAATGCAGGTACTATTGTCAACTACATTTTCTAGAAGGAAATTTGCATGGCGAAAGATGATACACTAAAAAGTTGGATTTTCCAAAGCCATGGAGAAAAAATAGGAGTAGTAGAACTGCAGTGAAATGGAGAACTTAGGTCAGATTACTTCAGCGCATATAAGCTGTAAGCTGCCAAAAGAAGTCCATCAAAACAAATTTTACACTTGAATTTAAAACACAGCCAGGCACATTTTTCTGGAGGAGGGAGAAGGCTGGGGTACAATAACCAAGCACAGAGCTGGGGCTTACCTCACCATAGAAGAGGATAGAGTCTGTCAGAGCATTTTCTAATTCTGTTTCTATTATCTGAGAGTAAAGCAGATGACAAATCTGTTAGTTCAGAGTGTTGACACAATACACTTTTATCACTTTTTGTCAACAGAACATAATTGTGTTCAGATTACCATGTCACAGGGGAATAGCCATAAGATCATGCTGTCCATAAAAATAAATGTCATGTTCTATTTCTGGGAAAACAAGAGGGAAATAGGAAAAGCAATGCAAGAAAAGAAAAACCTTGAACAAACTCTATTTTTTGGACAGAGTTTTAGTTATACAGACACTGTGACAGAGCAGTGGTTCACCCACATCTGACTCCTTTAGGCCCCTATGTTAGGTACCAAGCTCCTGTGCTTCTAATCTGTTTCGCTCCTGCCCCACTGAATCCAAACACTTTAGTGCTCATTTCTTCCAGCAATCTTCTGTAACCAATGCCAACTACAAACCACAAGCAGTGTGTCAAGAGCAGAAATTACAGAAGCCCATCAAGGAGGGATGCAGGGCTTGGATGTGGTCAGGGAGTGGAGCAGCAAGCCTGATGCCAAGGCTGAGATGACAAGGAGGTCTCCAGTTTGAGTTATCTTCCTGACTGTCTTCATTGTTGGACTTCAGGGGCCACCTTGCTAAAAACCTGAAGTACAACCCCGTTAGGGTGATGGTACTTGTGGGGTTATCACCTTCTCTCTCCCAAGCTGAATGCCCTCTGTCCGTGGCAGGGAAGGCACTAAATTGCACCTTGCTCTGTTCCCACAGAAAATCATTCCACCTCAGGCATCCATTTCCTAGACAAAATGCAAACTCCGTTGCTGAAACATGCATTTTTCAAGATAAAGCACAGTGACAACTAGTATTTTTAATAAAGCGGATGGAAATATTCAGTTGGCTTCATTCTAATGGAAATAAAATTCTGCCCATCCATCATCTTTTCTTGCAACAGTCTGGAGACAGCTGTAAATGGAAATCTGAGGGCTGAAGGGGTTTTGGGCAGGTAGCAGAAAAAGGGTATTAGTCAGTATGGGGAGGAACCAACATAATTTTTTGTGCTCCCTCATGGTCCAACACAGGTGCAGTCCCTCTTGATTTCCTGTAACAATTACAGTGTGAATCACAGCAATGCATTCAGACTTAAAAATAGAAACATGCTTTTAGGGGGAAGAAACAAACAGAAAACCAAAGTCCCTCATCAAAATCCAAACTCCGTCTCCCTTGGCCAAATTTTCTTTTCTTGTAAAGTCATGTCACGTCTTATACCTTCCCATTAGTTTTTGACATGTCATTTTATCAGCTGAGAGACCCAGAGGGGGTGGGGGTTGTAGAGGCCTTAAAAAAGAAATAAGTAATCTCCGCTGAGATTAACGTGCTGCCACATATCACTCAGCATTGCATCAATAGCCTGATGGAGTCAGGAGAGGTGACTAAGAAGGAAACGGGAACTAGCTTGTGATGTTTAATGCTGAAAACTGAGATATTTAAAATCTCCAGTGCCCATTTGCTATGCAGTCTGCTCAGACGTGTTCAGTGTGATTACAGCACCCAGACAGTGGCTCTTGGTACCACTTTCATGGAGTTTAGAAAGGGATCACCTAGAGATGGAAACAGTGACTAGTTGACACACAGAGCCTTTGTGTATTCTGTTCTTGCAAAACTTTGAACTTATGGAAGCTGTTGTACCTCAGAGGTAGCTATGATTATATTGCTGTCTTTGTTACACTGTATGTAAGCTTTGTGCATGACATAGAGGGTCTCCGGCTACATCTTGAGTTAGACGCAGAGGAGGTGCTCATTAAAGCAAGAGGCTGCTGGGAGAAAGCACCCTCCTCTAATTGCTGGCAACTTTGGAAAAGAGGGGTTGATACCATATCTAAGCCTAAAGCTCACAGGGGCTGCTGTTTTGGCTTGAATTTTCACTCCTGCAGCCCAAAAAAAGTAAGTTAGGCTGAGATCCAGAGTAAGGACTGACCCTGGCAGCTTCCCACAGGTTAATTGGGAGCAGGTATCCAAGCAGACGGTACTCTTTACATTACCCAGCCTAACTCTTCTCCCTGACCCTGCCCATGTCTCTTTTATTGTAGCATCACACAATGGTGGATCCTGGTCTCCTGTGCCATTTTTCAACTCACCCAGATGCACTGAAGCTGCTTAGTAGGGAACTATTTTGCTTGCACAACTGGAACAAAGTAGGAGTACAAAAAGCACCTAAATGCTCCAAAACCTGACTAATGAGCAAATCCTAGAGATAAGGAACAGTGTGCATTGCTCTAAATAGTTTGCAGGAGGCAGGCAGCCATAGCAGGGAGGACAGCAGGCTGCAACCCGTTGGGTCCAGTACATTACTCTAACTGATTAGGTCCCTTGTCCTGTCCTAGTACCTCAGCACACTCCAAGTCAGTGGGATACCCAACCTTGGAGCTTCACTCTGAGCTTCACTCCTTTCATATTTATATGAGAGGATGGGAAAATGGCCATATGCACAGCTAGATACCCAGAGGAATGCCACTAGCGGTGAGGATTCAGTGAGGGAGTAGCTGGGAATTAAACTGATGTTTCTAAGAGAGCAGGCGATAAGGTGTTGTGTGGTCACAGCTGTTCAGCTGCTCAGACGAGACACAGAGGGTTTCTCAGGTGGAGCAGGCAGGAGGGAGGCACTGAAACATGGTTTCATCTTTGCTTCTGGAAAGCCTAAAGTAGATCACAGCGGAGTAGCAGCAACAGATGTTCACTCCAACCACTGTGTCAACATCCAAAAAATCAGTATGACAGGTAGGTATCACCCCCTGAAGTATCATATTTGACAAAGTGGCCTTGGAGCAGGTGGGTAGCTTCAGATAATTGTTTTTACTCCATGATGGGTGAGAAGTGTCCCAGCTCTCAGGACATGCTTTCAGGACTGGCTGCCATCTGATCCTGATGAATTATGGCTGAATCTTAGATGTAGCCCTCAAATTGACACGGGACTGAAATGTCATTAGGCAGATCATGGCAGCTCAACAGAGAGAGATAGAAAGCATATGAAGTTTCGAGAGTACAACTGCGTAGCTGGTATATATTGAGAAAAAACCAGCATTCTCCTGTCTCTTGCTTTGCTACTTAAAAGGGGAAACTTTTCTTTTAATTTGTGAAACAAACACCCTTGACTTTCCATTAAGTTTAGCTTACTGGAAATTTCTAAAGAAAATTTTAGCTCAAAGTAACCAGATGCAATGCCTTGTTTTTGCATAATCACTGGTGCCAAAGGCTAAAATACAGCACTTTTTAAAAAATTAGGGACTTTAAAAATAAGACATCAACATCTCTCTCCAATTTCAATCACCATTGTCCTTCTCACATACTTTATTTATTTAAAGACTGATTAGTTGTGCCTCCTTGGTATGAAGCACAACTGCTCTTTATGAAAAATCCAGTACAAAAAAATAAAAAAAAGTAAATGGGGAGAGAGGAGAAACTAATAAATGGTTCTGTTTGACACCTTGGCTAGTAGTACGAATGTCAACACAGCCACAGTTCAGTGAGACACTTACGTATGTGCTTATATTTAAGCATGTGTTTAAGTCTGTTCGGATTCAGCTTCCTGCCAAGGACATACTTCACTTGTGGGACATATGTGACTTAAGAATATGTTAAGTGTTTCAGTGATTTGGTACCAGACCAATAAATGCCCTTCACAAGTAGCTGACTAAGTATGTGCAGTTATTTCTCAGATAAAGGGTGTTCACAACTCTTTGGTTGCTGTGCTATCAGTCCTGCTGATCTTCAAGTGTTGCATTGATTGAAGGACACTGAGGGATAGAAGTCTGACATTCTGCCTCACCCAGACTTCACTTTGTGAGCCCTGGCTAGCTTGCTTTGATATCTAAGACGAAAACCAGTGAATCTGCACTGCCAATTTGTGAGCTATGGATGGGAATGAAGTGTTCTGACATGATGGGCTCCAGTATTGGCCAAGTATGCTGTGGTAGGGCAGAGGGAAACATGAGCTAGACATGTCAAGCGAATGTATGAACATCTTCAGATGTGGTCTGGCATTTTAGTAACGAACTTTCCAATCAAGATGTCAAAGATCACCTTGGCTTTTCCAGGGGTTATGGCTATGGTGCTCTGGAAGGAAATATAAGACCTGCCTTTGATGCAGCAAGAGAACTGATGTTCTGGAGCCATTCCTGAGAATTCAACTTTGGAAAATTATGGAACTGACTGGAATCTTATGGTTTTGCAAATGACATTGCTTTGTTTGTGGAAGTCATCCCAAGCTGTGCTTTTTACATCTTTTTTCCTCTGTAGTGACTACATGTGCAGCCCTAGTGTTAAGTATGCAAAGGGCCTTGCTGGGCAGCTGTAGGTGGTCCTTCTGCTTGTTAAACCTGACAGTTGAATGTGTGGATGCACAGTAAATGAGTGCAGTTCATCACAGCCTTTAGAAAGCTAATTGGCTACTAAGCTTTTGAAGGGTCAAATACATTAGTATCTAGCCCCACTCTGCTCTTTGAACAGCAAGTGGTTAGGAGCAAGTCTGATTAGCATGCCTCTTCACTGTCTTCCACTTCTGATATATACTTATGAATGACCTTTTGCTGCAGTGTGTGTGTGAAATGGATAAAGACACAATCCCTATAAATAGCTTGCAGTCGGAGTTAAAGGCTGCACTTACAACAAAGTGCATAATGTTTTTAAAGTAAATAATTAGGGCTAGCTTTGTGGGTCTGCATTTTAGTTAGAGTTTGAAGCATCAAATTTGATTTTCAACCCTTCTTTCTGCTCAAATATGAGCCATAGACAAACTTCAATACAAGTGCATTTGTATCCAGGCTTGTTCAGTCTGTCGATGGCTGAAAATCCATCAGGATTATTTTTGAAGGATTTATTTTTCACAGTTGCAGTCTTTCTTGCTGAATGTTGTGTTACTGATAAATCCTGTAGTTTCAGAAATTTATGTTTTGGGGTACTCCCCTATCTTAACAGGACGGACCCTAATAACTGTGCTGGGTGAAATTATTTACTTGTGTGTTTTCTGAAAAGATGGCAGAACATCTGAATTGGCTCCAGGCATGCTAGTTATTCTCATTGTTTCGATTTTGAAAACAATTTGTTGTGGCCTGGCTGCAACTGGATGAACTGCAGTCTTGAACTTTTGTCATAACTCAGATAGATACTTATTTATTATTTAAATACGAGCTAAGAGCGGGAAACTCTTAAAATTCCCCAAAGCTCTCCTCTAAAAATAAAGATCCATTAGTTCATCCTTGATAAATAATTCTTAATTGTTCCCCCAGCTGAAATCAGACTCCTAATTTCTATCTCCCTGCATTTCCTTCTTGGCTTTCTTTGACTGTGGGTGCAGCATTTTTGCCCTGTTCTGCCAGCGACATTCAAGTGTTAAAGGCAAACTTTGTGAAGCCATGAGGAGGGCAATGTCAGGTCCTGATGTAATTTGCAGCGTAGCCTGGAATGACCCCCATCCACTCATGGTGACTTCTGTTTGTTTTGGCCAGTGCTTTGAGCTCCGTTTTCCCCCCTCTATCTGGAAGATATCTCTCATATCCTCCCTGTTTATGATCATACTCGCCTCTGATGTTTCCTCTTTAGCACTGCTATCCATCTCCTGGATTAGACATAAACCCAACGTCCTGAATGCTCTTGTCATTGAAGATCTGATGGCACTTTTCACAAAAGGAGATGACTAACCTCCATGTCCTGGCCACAGGCCAACTGGGCTAATTACGCTCTGCCTACCAGAAATTCCTCCTGCCATTTCAATGGTCATGTTGTTTTTCACTTTCTGTCCCAAACAGCTATTGAATAGATGCTGTTTTTCACTCTGTGCTACAGTTCAGTAGTGAATGACACTTCAAGCTGGTAGCACTTCTTTCTCCCTTTAAAATGCTTTGGGTCTTGGGGGCATGCTGAGGCGCTACAGTTTTATTTTCAGGAGAGAGGCCCATACAGCAACAGTCCCCAGTTGCTCCATACCTTGCCCTCGAAGGATCCTGTGCCAGTCCTCCGTTTCTCCTTACTAGCTGTTATATTCTTATCTCGCTAACATTTTATTGAATGATTCCAGTATTTATCAATTTTCCCATCTTGCTTTTCTTGATGCCTTTAGAAAGAAGTGCCGGGGAAGGTGCTTAGCCACTATGAAACAGCCTATGGACTGAGAGGAGCTATGTATGTTTCCAGCTGCTGAGAAACCCTGCCAAGGACTTTTTTCCATATACGGGAGAACTAATTTAAATGAGCACCGTTAACTCTAGTTGTCTTCTGGTTGGCTTTTAGTTTAAAATTAGCTAAACATATGACTGATTTTTTCTCAGAATGGGTTCCAAAAGTATCCAGGGGACAGGAGACTGTGGTGAGACTTGGCAGGTAGGAGGGCTGCCCCTGTGAAGCCTGCTTGCTCCAACTACAGTGTGCTCTCTCATACTCACTCTATAATGATCTTAAGGATATTTTCAGATCTCAGCTTTCACTCAGTCAAAAAAGATGTGGTGCAAGACAAAGGATACAAGGTCATGCCAAGATGTATGTGGGAAGGGTAGAGAGGATGTGTGAAGCACCAAGAATTACATGCCCAGGGATAATCAGATTTGTACCTTCTTTTCTATTCTTTTCTATTCTATTTGATTACGGCTTGCCAAAATCAACGAACCTGATTTTAATACAGGTGTCTTTGTTCCCAGAAATGGCCTGAATGAAACCTGGGATTATGAATTCTTTCCCACAGTCATACTGAACCTTGGGAAGCTTTCCATGCAGTGGGTAATCCTTTTAATATTTATTTTTTCTTCTTCTGTTTGCTGTTATTAGCTTCCTCTATCCAGCTTTGATACTGCTGTTGTAGTATTTTGCTCTCCTACACCATGGTGTGACAGAGAGGCAATACCCATTACAGATGGATCTTGTAAAAGTGCCTTTGGTTGCCGATGTGTCTCGGAAGGTCCAATCCAAATAATATCTGAGACGTTAGTATTACAAATGCTGCATGGAGGGGCTGCCAGCCTTAGCAGAGTTGAAATTTGGGATCAAGGCTGAAAAAGAAAAAGGCCCTGGAAATCTGCAAGTTGCCTTCCATGCAAGCCCTTCAGGCACATTCAAATGTAGAATATGAGAACTAAGTATGAAAATTGAAGTAATGAAAAAATTGCCCCAGTTTCACTGTTCCCTTAAAACTTGAATCTTAGCCCAAGATCACAAATAGGTCTTCTCAGGTTTATAGACCTATAAAGAGACCCTGGGCACTGTTTTGAGTAAACCTGGACTAATTGATGGCTTAGTATTAAAAAAATGTGTGAAGAACTGTGGTTCTGCACAGTTCCAATGTGAAAGCCAATGAAACTTGTTAAAAGGGGAAGGTGGTTGGTGGTTAATCGCATACCTGAGAAGCAAGTGATGAGAGTCCCTCTTAGGGAGGTTTTTTGGGACAAGTCATGTCACATCTCTGTGTATCAGTTTTTCCATCAGTAATGACAGGATGGGAGGACTTATCTGCTCTACCTGCATGCCTTATTTGCAAAATAGTTTGAAAATCCCTGGGGATGGTGTAATAAGTGTTAAAATTGCTTCATTCAAAGCCATTTAAAGTTTCTGTCTTTGGAAGGGTAGGAAATCTTACCTTTTTTACAGTGAAGAGGCAACAGCTGACCTATTAGTTTGCATCCTATATATAGAGATCCATCAACACCAGGATCAATTTCCTGAAGGTCACTAGCTCTTTTAAATCCTGCCATCCTCTGAATTCAGAAGGCATGGATTTGGCTTCTCTCTTCCTCACCTGCATTTTCCCTTCTTTCTCGTCTGATAAACACAGTCATTGCAGCTTTAAGATTTTGAGACCTTTCCCAGATGGAAAAGGTCATTTGTCTTTCGCTACTCAACACTTCCTTCATGAGTTCATTTAAACATTGCCAGACATCAGAAGAACAGAACTCAGCTGCAGGGTTATCTATGTCTTATTCCCTTTTTGTGTAGGTGGCAAAACTGATCTAGAACAAACCTGTTTGGTTCCCATAGCAATTTACAACATGTAGCGACCATAATACTGTACTCTTCCCACTCCTTATCTACACCTGTTATTTCTTCCTTTGCCACCCAGCTAAGAGCTACAGTGCCGGCGTTATTTTGAATGGCATTAAGCAGGCTGTTCCCTTAGTTTCATGCTGTTTCTCACTGTTTTCGGTAAGGACAGGATGTACTTTTAATCTAAGTAGTAAAAAGCAAACACTTTATTAGCCACTTCCAGTTGGAGTCTCAATCAAAAGTTAATTAAAGGAGTCGAATGAAGGGATATTACTGTGCATCTACTAATCTTGGTGCATTATTTATATGAAATCAGTCATCAAAATTAGTCATGTGCATTATCTTGCTGTGTGTGGTCTGGTTTGAAATGGTGTGTTTGTTTCCATTCAGCTCCACTGGATACAGTTAAGATATGCATTTGATGTGTTACGCAGTTAGGTCATATTTTGAAAGTTTATTATGCTCTCTATCTCTCTGTATCTGCAGGCTCAGCATCAAGGAACCATTAAAAGCTTTCAGCTGAACTTTGCAGTGTGTCTGAGATGAGACAAGTGACAAAAGTCATCCTTTCCCATAAGTTAACAGGCACAGCTGCCGAAACGTCCACTGGTGTGGTGCTGGCTGCCTGGACGTCACCTCCCAGCCTTTTGTCACGTCTCAGCGTGCTGGGTGCTGGTGGCGCATCTGGCAGCAGGCTGCTGGGACAGCGCTTGCAAGCGGAGCAGTGTCCCGTACAGCCCCAGGACAACAGTGGCTCTGGTGAGAACAAGGGCCCTATTGTCCTCCCTGGCAGTGGCAGCGGAGGAGCGTCGCTTGCACCCGGGCCTGCGCCAGCCTACAGAGAACTGCTTGCTCCATCAGGGAGCAATAGCCACTCTGGCTCTGCTGTTAGTCACTAGTAAACTCTTATCCACTGCAGGTATCACACCGCCTGCTTTTTTTTAACTTTCTGTCTCGTTTTTCTCCTAGGATGTGCATCAAAAGAATCAAGGCTAACAAAGTAATTTCAGGTTCTTCCTTCATTCTGGGTGGTCAATGAGCTGCTCCTTCCCTCCCCTCCTTGTCTCATCCTCTTCTGCAGAGGAAGCAGGTAGAGTTATGAATTTCAGGCAAGGAGAACAGTTTAATGATTCCTCCTTAAGGTCACTGTCAATGCTGTTGCATAAATTCACCTACTAGGGGCTGCTGTAAGAGCAGTGCCGTTAACTGGAGACGGAGAGGTGTAGTGTTACAAAGCAGTACATGGAAGTTGCCCACTTAAATCACTGAAGCATTTTAATTGACATTCAGTAACTCTCCTTTTCTGAGGGCTGCCTTTAATAGAGTGAGCACTGCTAATGCCAGTCATGGGGTTGCTCTGTGCTCCCTGCTACAGCTTCTGGCGTGAGCTGCAGCAACAGCACAGTCCCTGAGATCTGATTTTGTCCGAATTTGAAAATTTTGCATCTGAAAATTTTGTCTATTCATTGCAAAGTGGCAAGAAT